>NC_083507.1:11331000-11964000 GCF_032362555.1 Amyelois transitella | reverse complement strand
AGAATTTTTTTCTACTACCAGAAGTAGCTCCATATTTTTTTAATAACTGCTTTTTTTACTTCTATTATCAGAGTCATCTCACTTAGACTGTTTATTTATAAGACTGTTAGAGCGTTAAGTATTCAAATATATTTTTTTATTTTCTTTTTTTTTGTGAACAGCCTTTACCTTGGCTTCAAAATTCAACTTTAGATTGTAGACCACTCCAAAAATAGCTGCTTCAATTTTTGTATTAATTGTTTAATTGATGTTTATTTTATAGTCAATCCACTTATAATGTTTAAGAAAAAAACTGTTAGAACATTTTGACGGAGATGATTAATGTAGGTTTTTGTATAAAGTACTGGTTGTATAATTAATTACACTTTATTTGTGTCTTTGCAATGTTTCTTGTGGTGGCTTATTAATTTTCAAATAGTTCTCTTATGATATAAATGATTTACATTTAACCTTTAGAATTTGGGTAAATAATTTTTGTTTATTAAATCGAAGATATGAATCTGAACTAAGATTTCAAGTTTGTGATGGACAAGAGTACAAATCATATGTTTTACATTTATCTCATCTTCATTTAATTGTATACTTTTGGAGCTATCAAATAAAGTAGATATTTAATTGTATAGATAATAAATTACAAACTATTGCTATTATCAACAATACAAATGTGTATTAGGTATTCTGATGATATGGTTTTTGATAAAAAATACGTGATAGATTTCACATAATATTGTGAAGATAATTATCATATTATTTGTTTGTTTATGTTAATTTAATTAAGTAGTTTAATTCTTAGTTTTCCTTTATGTTATGTAGGTAACTGATGCTTTAATTTATTATAATAATTAAATTTAAAAATGTATTATGATAATATATAAAAATTGTTATAATTTTTGTGTATGTGGTTTTCGACACTTTCGAATAGAACCATGGATGTCGTCAAAGGCGTCTTAGGCATCTCCTTGTTGCCGTTTACTTGGGATTCTTCTTTTATGCGATGGGCTAGCAACCTGTCAATATTTGAATCTCAATTCTATCATCAAGCCAAAAAGCTTAGCCTAATGGCTGAACGTGGATTTTCGAGACTCTGCTGGCTCTGTCTAACCCGTCAGGAATAAGGACGTGATTATATGAATGAATTAATGTAAACTCTGTCTACCCCTCTAGGAAAGAGGCGTGATTTTACGTTTACAATAACGTATGTAAGTATATTTAATTACCTATTATATTCTTTACACTACTGAAACTTTAATTGACCTTTCTGTTCACATCCGTATCCACAAAACACATTTCATTTTGTCTACCCCGCAAGGGATATAGACGTGATTATATACTTACATGTTTATACGTATCCGCCGATACTCCATTTTATCATTATTGACAGTTAAGTCTCAATAGGCTGCTGGCCAATAATGCCACCACAGAGCAAGTGATGCCGGGCCCTCCTTCGGGGTTAGTACTGATAGTAATGCCACGCGACGTTACATTGATAAGGGTAAACTTTCCATTGTTCGATGACAAGACGACTTAATGCCGGTAAGTGATTGGCAATTCTCGAATTGAAATTTGAGGGTAGTTTTAAGCTTAGACGGTTAGGTTTTGTGTAAGAAACGAAGTGAGAGATTGATTTTAATTATATTAAGTACTAGAGGCTTCGTCCGCATGGAAACCCTATCAATCCCGCGGGAACTCCGGGATTAAAAGTAGCCTATATGTTATTCTGGGTCTTCAGCTACATACATACCAAATTTTATCGTAATCAGTTTAGTAGTTTTTGCGTGAAAGAGTAACAAACATCCGTACTGATATCCTGACATACTCACAAACATTCGCATACAAACAAAATATGTTCAACAATTAATATATACTAAAAAGAATTACAAAATGCTGTTCAAATGTTTAGACTTAATCCTTGCGGGGTAGACAGAGCCAACAGTCTTGAAACGACTGATAGGCCACGTTCAGCTATTTGGCTTTATGATAGAATTGAGATTCAAATAGAGACAAGTTGCTCGCCTATCGCCTAAAAGAAGAATCCCAAGTTTATAAGCCTATCCCTTAGTCGCTTTTTACGATATCCATGGGAAAGATACGAAGTGGTTCTATTCTAGATATATATTTCAGTCAATCTCTTCAACAATGTAGGCTCTGTCTACCCCGTAAGGGATATAGACGTGATTATATGTATGTATGTATGGTTCTATTCTAAAGTGCCGCAAACCGCACGGCACGGCAATATTTCCTATAACTAAAATAAATCACATATCGCTCCTAAACCTGTGACTGCTTCATTCCGGTGACATCCAAAAATATACGAGATGAATTTGAATCCCATATCAAAACTTTCGAAGACAGTCTCTCGACATTTGATATAACGTACCTTTATCATAATATGAATTATTTCAAGAGATCTCATATTCACTGTCATCTGCATGTTACTGGGACAAGGTTAAGGAAATTGAGTTTTTTGGTGACTTTTTGTCAATTGAATAGACATTTTTTATATTGACAGCCGGGAGTTTGACTTTTTCATTTTGATCAAACCAGCTGAACGTGGCCTATCAGTTTTTTTTAAGACAGCTCTATCTACCTCGCAAGTGATATAGATGTGGTTATATGTACGCATGTATGTGTTTATTGTATTGTTTAGTTCTCTCAAGCTAAAACAATTTTTTTCGTAAAATGACTGTAGGTACATCATATTATAAAGTCAACCTCTTTTCTCTTTATGTACGCACTAATCTCGGAAAGATGTGGACATATTTTTAATAAATAGTCTTGAGAAGAACATAGGATGCTTTTTATCCCGGTAAAAACTAAAGATCCCGTGGGATTTGCGAGAAACCTGTATTCTTTAGTAGATAGCGCTAATATCGCGCTTGTGCTAATATCGCTCGCGCTTAAAGCAAGTTAAAATTAACCAGAATAACATCTCTCAATAAACGGATTTAATAAAATTAATTTAAAATTTTCTGTGGCACTGCGGTAGCACGCTTGTCTGTGACACTGGAGGACCCGGGTTCGAATCCCTGCCAGGGCTTGATGAGAAGAAAACTTTTTCTGATTGGTCTGTGTCTTGGATATTTATCTATATAAGTATTTATTATAAAATATAGTATCGTTGAGTTAGTATCTCGTAACACAAGTCTCGATCTTACTTCGACGCTAAATCAATCTGTGTAATTTGTCCCGCATAATATATTTATATTTTATTTTATTTAATTGAAATAGCAACATATTTATCAAAACCAAATCAAACTCTAGAGATCGTCAATACTTATCGTGAAATATTGGCGGGAATATTGAGAAACACGGTTCTCAATTCCCCCATTAATAACGATACACACATTCCCGCCCGGTTTGAGCCGGTGCAATGCTATTAAGCTTCAATATAAATTGAATTATTATTATGGAAACATTCACCGCTCACTCTCTCCTGTTTGGTTTCTATTGTTAACTAACTAAATTATACAATCAGAATTCCTTTCTCATTTCCTCTTTAATAAATTACAATAATACATCTTAATACTTCTTGTACCTCGAATTCCCTTTTTTGTTCAATGACACCAAAAAACGCGGCTAACTCAAACGTCAAACAGCAAAATCAGTATTGCCAACACATGACAATAAAATACTATTTTTTAAAATGTTAACACTATTTTGTTTTAATTCCGTGTGGGCACTAATACGAGTACCTATAAAAAAAGAATAGGACCACTCAATCTCATTCCCCATGGATATCGTAAGAGGCGACTAGTGGATAGGCTTATTATATACTTGGGATTCTAATTTTAGGCGATGGGCTAGCAACCTGTTACTATTTGAATTTCAATTCTATCATAAAGCCGAACACTTGAACGTGGCCTATCAGTCTTTTAAAGGCTGTCGCTTCTGTCTACCCCGCAAGGGATATAATGCTGCATCCTCATCACTGTGAAGAGGAGCCCGGAGTATGTCCTTAACCATGGATTCTGGATTGGGTAAGTCAGAGTCACACGGAACCACACGCTATTCCCTTAAATCAAAAATCACAACGAAATCGCTCTGAAAATAATATTTGTTACGGTACTTGCTATCAATTTTCTCTTTTTGTCCTTCCAACAATATATTCGGTAGGAAAGTGGATCCTAACTGATTTATTCTGGCGGCTAGGGTTGATAAACTGGTATCTAGCCGTAAAATATTGCAAACGCAAGGCTCGCATGACCGTGCATAGATATAGTACGAAGATGTTATGTGATATGATATATTGTTGTTGGGTTTAATAAACTGTATTTTGTAGGTAATTCTACATACATATGGTCACGTCTATATCTCTTGCGGGGTAGACAGAGCCAACAGTCTTGAAAAGACTGAATGGCCACGTTCAGCTATTTGGCTAAATGATTAAATAGAGATTCACTTGCCACGATCCCTGCATACTTCCTTCGCTTCATCCACATTCATAACTCTCTTCATGCAAGCTCGGCGGTTTCGGAATTTCGCGTGAATCCACATAATATACATACGTGCAAAATTTTTAATTTCTGGATCGAACTGTTGTCTCCGTGACAATGGCATCGTTTTAGTGGTAGTATCAACGTTTTTCTCGAGATAAATAAATTTGACGCAAATCTAGCGCCACCTACAAAACAATTTTTTTGCAAATGTCACGAGAACTATAGTTTTTACCGAAATGATAGGGACCCTACGTCCTTCTTCAGACTTTTTATTATATATACTTAAAACATCAACAAGATATTTTTCAGTAGAGAACACGTGAAAAGACAACAAACAAACAAACAACTTTCTTTCGCAATTTATAATATTGGTTGCGTAATCAGAAACACATTGAAAAATCCTACCTTGTTTCCCAGGAGATAATCAAGAAAATCGAGCACTTATTTATGCATAGAATCGATCTCGTGGGCAAAAGAAATAACTTCTTATTAGATTATTTATTTGTTCAAACTATTTTTTTTTACCACATTAGGTCAGTCAAAGCTAACAAAGGTCATTGGTTGAAGTACTACATTTTAAATAACCTTACTCTTCCACTTCTGGTTTGTAAATACTGGGTCCACTAAACTCGAGACCCCTCAGAGGAAATACTTCTCATTATTTATTACTCCATAATACCTCTTTACTTCAGAACTTTGACAGCCTCTGTGGCGCAGCGGTAGTACGCTTGTCTACGAAACCAAGGAACCAGGTTCGAATCCCGGCCAGGGCATGATGAGAAAATAACTTTTTGTGATTGGCCTGGGTCTTGGATGTTTATCTATTATAGTTAGTATCTCGTAACACAAGTCTCGAACTTACTTAGAATCTATGTAATTCAATCTGTGTAACTTGTAAAAAAAAGAAAAAAAAACTGGGATTAAAATCACTTTTATCCCTACTGTCATACTCATTAGTGCAAACAGAAAGAAAATTTTATAACTCCAAGTACTGATTCTAATTATTTTACGAGATGTAATTGCAATAATATCTTCAGCATAGGTTACATTATTTTAAACCTTGTTCGTTTGTATTTTAGATCCATACTCTTTTGAAGTTTAATCTCCCATTCGTCTTACAGTAGCTAAAAGGAAAATATATGGCTACCATTAAAAGTTCAGCGCAATAAGGAACTCTTGAGTTTACAATACAGGAATCACACAGACCAACTAACTTAATAGACAATTGAAAGTTACTCTACAAGACCTAGTTTCTTCTACAATTAGATTATTAGTTAGAATACCTTTTATTGCACACTAGCTGCGCCCGCAACTTCTTCCGCGTGGAATAGTTATTTTGGGCATTATTGAAGCCCTCAAGGATGAATAATTTTCCCTGCTTTTTTCACATTTTCCATTATTTCTTTGCTCCTTATAGTTGCAGCGTATATAACCTAAAGCTTTCCTCGATAAATGTTCTATTAAATGCAAAAATAATTTTCCAATTCGAACCAGTAGTTACTGAGATTAGCGCGTTCAAACAAACAAACTCTTTAGTTTAATGATATAAGTATAGATAAATTAAAAAAAAAACCTTGTCATATCATAAACATATGACCTTATCATATCATAAACATATGCTAAGGTGATGTACAAAAGGCGGCCTTATCGCATCGTATTACGAAATATCTTTCAGGCAATCACGAGAACATTTCATAAAGAGAGAATTTGATGCGGATTGGAAAAGAAGAAGAAAAGAGAGAATTAGATTTAAGATGGGACGGCCAAAAAAAAAATGTGCGTTTTTAATGTCTTTTATAATTAAATTATTGTTTACTAATACAAAAAAAATCTCACTCACTTATGTCAAGTCTCCATCACTCTTAGACTCCATTCCTTACCTTACCTTACCTTAACAGCTTATACAAGTCCAAGTGCTGGACTAAGGCCTAGCCAGAAATCAATAGAGTTTACCCATAGTCACCACGCTGGGCAGACTAATTGGTAAGGCTTCATTCGCTCCTGCTTATTTTGATTACTGATGCGATCCTATACAGATTATAAATTTGACGTCCGGTGAAAATGCTGCAGTGTAGTTTATTACTCTGCTTCCTCTTCACTTACGCTTTAGAAGCGATAGTAGATATAATTTTATTTAAGTGATGTTGACTTCATTAAGCGATACCCTAAAAAGTACCTTAGGTCCTTCTTTTATCTGCACACTACATATAGGAAAAATTTCACGGAGATCCGTTCAGTGGTTTTGACGTGACAGACTTACAAACATAAATGTATTATAAAATGAATATAGTTTTCTCATAGGTTAAGGGTTATAAACTTGGTATGCTTCTTTTAGGCGATGAGCTAGCAACCTGTCACTATTTGAATCTCAATTCTATCATCAAGCCAAAAAGCTGAACTGAAGAAAAAACTGAAAGCTGTTGGCTCCGTCTACCTCATTAGGGATATAGACATGACTATATGTATGTATGAGTATAGATTTACATTAATTTTGTTTTTATATGAGTTTCGCTGTCTATTCTTCAAATTTGTCTATAAAAGATACCCATTGCGTACAATTTACTGAAAAATGTTGAATGTTTTACTACTGTTATTTGTGTTGTATTTTCATTTCACTTAATTTTCCCTTTGATGTATCTTGTTTGATAAAGTATCCTTACAAATGTGTTACGGGAAGGGTTCATTTATTTATTTGCCTTTTGCATAATGCATGTTTTCTTCCTCATGGCTTTAGACCCGGTTGTATCATCACGACTCTGGCGAGGAGCTATGGGTATGTCTTTGACCATGGATCCTGGATTGGATAAGTCAGGTTTGTACACGAAGCGACCCCCATCTGATTTCCACAACCTTTTTCAGGGAAACCTATTCTCCTGCAAAGGTTGCGGAGGTCAGATGGGTGGGTTACCTACCCCTATAAGAAACAGGCGTCTTGGATGTACCCACCCATGTTGATTTTATTTAAAGTAATCTTCTCATCTTAATTCCAATCAGTGAAAACGTATTCTTGCCAAATTATTGAGTTCTTCTCCATGTCGCATATGATCACGTCTATAACACTTGCAGAGTAGACGGAGCCAACAGTCTTGAAAGACTGATAGGTCACGTTCAATGGATAGGGTTAATGATAGAATTGTGATTCAAATAGTGACAGGTTGCTAGCCCATCGCCTAAAAGAAGAATCCCAAGTTTATAAGCGTATCCCTTAGTCGCCTTTCACGTCATCCATGAGAAAGAGATAGAGTGGTCTTATTCTTTATTTATATTAGTGACGGGAACCACACGGCACTTCTCATTGTGTCCTCACCTTTATTCCTGAACAAATACACGAAGCAAATACATTATTGGAGATTAGTGTACGTAATCTGCGAGAACATAGCTCATTCGGTAATGTTAGGTTTGTTTTCTTGACTTATTATGAGATTAACTATTGTCAACAGTTTTGTTCTTGTAGGGATTTAGGTAAATATTTCTTTAGCAGATAGATAGATAATATTTTTGAATAGAATCAGACTCTGAAACGCAGGTAGCTGGTTCAATTCTCGATCAGGTGATCGATTATGATGGAGCATGAGGTATTCTGATTAGCTTGTGTTATTAGGAATTCCAGGTATATAAGTTGTCTTTTACAAAATCCATGGGAAATATTTGAAATGGTTCTCTTTGGCGTCATGAAAGAATTGATATTCAAATAGTGACTGGTTGCTAGCCCATCGTCTAACAGATGAATCCCAAGTTTATAAGACTATCCCTTAGTAGCCTATTACGACATCCATGGGAAAGAGATGGAGTGGTCCTATTCTTTTTTTTCTTGGTGCCGGGAACCACACGGCACAAATACCGATTTTTTATTAGCAAATTTCCTTTTTCACTTCCCAAGTTACTTAGTATAAGTCATATAGAATTGGAAGTAATATAACTTTACCGACCCTCGATAATTTATTAAGGTAATTCCACACAGTTTGATAATCCCCATTTTTATAGTCGGCCCTATAAAATTTATGCGCTCGTAACACGGTACCGTGCGGACGTATAATTGATACGTTGCGTTAGAGGATACGTTGAAATTTCTTACATACATACATATGGTCACGTCTATCTCCCTTACGGGGTAGACAGAGCCAACAGTCTTGAAACGACTGATTGGCCACGTTCAGCTATTTGGCTTAACGATAGAATTGAGTTTCAACTAGTGACAGGTTACTAGCACATCGCCTACAAACACAATCCCGAGATTATTAGCTTTTCCATTAGTTGCCTTTTACGATATCCATAGAAATGATATGGTCCCATTCTAAAGTATCGGGAACCATTGTTTTTCATTGGTATCTTTCTCTTTCAAATTTGAGTGTTCTCTTTTGTACTGTCAACCATGTCATGTAAACTGCATGGAACGGTTATATACACGTATTACGTTCAGTAATTTTAAAATATTGAAGAATATTACAAATAATTTTCATTGGAAAGACAGCTTACTAAATCACGAGTTTAAACTTGCCTCAATAAGTAACTTAATGAATATAAAAAAAGTAATACAATTACATACATAATAATATATAATTACGTCTTTATCCTTTGCGAGATAGACAAAGCCGAAAGTTTTGAGAAAAAAGGCCACATTCAGCTGTTTGGCTCAATCATTCGAATTCGTAGCGATAGAATTGAAATTGAAATAGTAATACTAAGTAAATTAAATTTAAAAAGTAAAAAATAATAATGTAAAACAGTTAACTGCCCAGCAAATACAGTCAAACAAATAGCAACCCTGCCATTTAATAATTTGTTAAATGTTTGTGACATTCAATAAAAAAAAAAAACAGGTCATCCATATAACAAAATGGAACGTAAAAGTCTCGTGCAAAACGAAAACGGTCCATTTCTGTAGCGGCCGAAATCTCCGTTCCGTTATTGGTACGGTATAGCCCCATAAAACACTTTGATGTGTGTACGTCAGATGCACAGAATTGCAATCCCTAGATGCGATTTACATTGGGCGAGTGAAATCAGCAAGTGATTAGTGAGTGACGTTAGTATATTAAAAGCACCAATTGAAAAAGAATAGGACCACATCATCTATTTCCCATGGGTGTAGTAAAAAGCGACTAAGGGATAGGCTTATATATTTGGGATTCTTCTTTTAGACGATGAGCTAACAACCTGACACTATTTGAATCTGAATTCTATAATTAAGCCAAACAGCTGAACGTGGCCTATCAGTCTTTACTAGATTGTTGGCTCTGTCTACCCCGCAAGGGATATAGACGTGATTATATGTATGTATGTATCTCTGGGAAAAAGGTTACATTTTATATCTTTATGTAAATATGAGGTTCTGTTTAGTACAATTTATTTTGTATAACAAAATTATTGGTTGTTTTCTTTGTTTGAATAACAAACGACACTGGTGTTAACTTGGACCCGTGTGGCCGGAAGTGGCCGGAAGTAAGCACAACGCGTTCCCAACCAACGGTCCTTGGAGAATTTGAATTTAGAATTGTGCACAGAATACGGGGATTCGACCCTTAAATTCACTGTACCAAATAATTATACAATTTTTTTATTGTTACAGTTTCGCTGTTATTCTCTTCAGATTTTCTTGTGTTTTTTATTAAAGTTTGAAAAAAGTGTCTTCATATTATATGTGGGAAAAGCCAAATAATTTTAACAATTTTAACCAAAAAAAATTTTTAATTTTATTTATAATGTATTTTTACTGTCGTTATTTCACAGTCATTTTTTACAGATTTTTTATGTTTTTTATGAAAAGTAATAAAAAGCATCTTCGCATTATAGTTACAATATATTCATAATACTTATATAGAAAGGCTTTAAATAAAAAGGAGATATAAAAAATAGCAAATTCATGGGCTTGGGTTTGATCAAAAAATTGTATTGCGCAAAAAATTATTACGCGACACGATGCACATACCTTAACCCGTTATTGTATTTTCTAATTATGCTATTAAAGATTATGGAACCCAATATGGACCAATAATTTATTATGTTTTTATATCAGTTACCTCCAAAATGGGCAGTTAAAAGCATTAATGGCCATATTGCTAATCAAATGGGCGAATAACAATGATATAACACACTCATCTGATTAATATGGGGTCCATCAAGGTTATTATGTCCAACGTGATATTAAATTTGACCAAAATGGGGCATTATCGATGGAGTTCCATACGGAATTGTAATACGTAATATAGGGCTATTTAGATGTAAATGGAATTTATGATTTTAATGCTAAATAGGTCACTAGATTTAAACCACAAACTGGTCTGACCTAATCATACGTCATTCTAAAAATCATACTTAATCATTACATACATACATACATAAACTCACGCCTCTTTCCCGGAGGGGTAGGCAGAGACTACCTCTTTCCACTTGCCACGATCCCTGCATACTTACTTTGCTTCATCCACATTCATAACTCTCTTCATGCAAGCTCGGCGGTTTCGGGCACTTTTGACCTGACCCTTCACCAGGACGTCCTTAATCATTATAATATTTGAATTCAGAATTGATATTCTAAAATTATTCTGTGATTCTGTTTTTGTGTAAATTATGATCACACAGGCTACAATTTAAACAATATCCTTAGCACAATCTTAGTAGGATACTTAAAAAATTGCTAAATAAATTGACAGTGTAACTTAAAATAGGAAATCTCTCAAACAGAATTTCTTGAAATTCCCCCAAGAACTGTGGGCAATTGCTTTAAAAAATCTGCATTCATCTATATATATATTTTATTGAACAATTGTAAACAATAAACCTGTTATGATAGTTTGTAAGTTTTTGAAGAAAAAAAAAATAACTTTGCCGTACAAAACTGTTACTAAACAATTATATTATTATGTTCACAGTTACAAAGTTTAAGTGAAAACTACTCCTACTTATGTTCCTCCGCGGATTACCGAGTAATCCGTCCGCAGGGCAAGTTCCACAAATCAGATTAAGCGGAACTAGTACATCTGTTGTAGATCAAGGAATACAGAAGATATGTTTATCGAGAGTCATAAGTTAAGAGACATACAAGTAGTATCCTTCAGTCACTTTTCCAATAAGTTTGTCGAAAAAGAAATCAATACATAGATAGATAAACTCTTTATTGCACCAAATGAAAAGGATATCAGAAAAAAAATGGTCATGAGGTACAAAGTACATACATATTACCACGTCTATGTCCCTTGCGGGGTAAACAGAGCCAACAGTCTTTAAAAGACCGAAAAACCACTTTCAGCTGTTTGGCTTGAGGAGGCTGAATTGAGGTTCAAATAGTGATAGGTTGCAAGTCCGTCCCCTACAAAAAGAATCTCAAGTTGATTAGTTTAGAAATGGACGAGAGAATTCATTGTTATTATGAAGAATCAAGACAATCTTTGCAAGGTTCCTGTGCCAAGCTCAAGCCAGAAGTTTTTTTTAAATTCAGACCTTTCTCCCAACGAACAAGCCCCAACTAGTCATCAGAAAAATATAAGTCTGACTTTATGGCTCAGACTTGTGATTACCACATTAAATATATTCCACGCTAATAAATTTTAACACCAATGTCATATCTCCTTTTTTCACTTATCTGAAACGCGAAAGCTGTGTTGGGAAATTGGTATTGAAGTTACTATTTCCGGTCACGTAATAAGCAATGAACTGAGACGGTTAAAGTTTGGTTTGACAGTTTGTAGCAAGCTTTTTTTGTGGAAAGTTTGTCGCTGCCTGAGCTTACCGAGTTTTAAGGTTGGTGCAATTTCCCAAGCCGGCGAGGATAAAAATCGAAGCAAAGTGCATTAACTTTGCGTGCTATGTTTTTCCATACTGAATTCTCTCTTACTTCTTTTTTTTTGGTCTCTCTTTTGATACACATTAAAATATCTTAGCTATTTGACATTATACAGACATTATAGTGCCGTGCGGTTCCCGGCACCATTACAAAAAAAGAATAGGACCGCTCCATCTCTTTTCCATGGATGTCGTAAAAGGCGACTAAGGGATAGGCTTATAAACTTGGGATTCCTCTTTTAGGCGATGGGCTAGCAACCTGTCGCTATTAGAATCTCAATTCTATCACTAAGCCAAACATCTGAGCGTGGCCTATCAGTCTTTTCAAGACTGGTGGCTCTCTCTACCCCGCTAGGGATATAGACGTGATCATATGTATGTACGGTCGCGTTCATAATTGCAGTCATAGTTCGCAAAACTTTATAGCTTGCACCGCTGCTATCACTCACACATTCACACAAATATCACAATAAACAACAAGCGGCGAAGCATTGGGTAACGCGCCATCAAGAAGAGGGTAGTGAAAAAAAAAAGTCGCCCGCTAATCAACACAGTGACATGCCACACAGCGGAGATCCATGGTGGAACAGTACGAAAATAATGGCTTCATACCGACCAGAATATTTGCGGAACAGTTCGACACATCAGTGGTTACTGTTCGTCGAGTTTGCACCGTGAGGGACTGCACCACAGACAGCCAGCAAGAAAGCCGTATTTATCCGAAATAAATAAGTAAAAACGTTTAGAATTTTCTCGGCAGTATTTGGATTTTGACTGGAAAAAAGCGATATTTACGGACGAAAAGTTCGTTTATGTCATCACAACACGGTAGGCTTCATTTATGGCGAAGAAATGCAACTCGATATGAAGAAAAAAATATTGTGCCAAATATGGAGTCTGGACACATATCTGTAAATATGTGGGGCTGGATGAGTGCTGCTGGACCTGGGGAACAGGTGTGGATAGCAGGACGCGCTACAGCTGCTCATTATGTGCAAGTGCTGCAAGAAACCATGTTACCAAACTGTGCGGTGTATTTATCCGATTGATGATATGCCAACAATATCATTTGTGCAAGACAACTGCCCTGTGCATCGAGTCCATATAGTGCGTGAAAGGTTCTGCCAATTTATATTAAAAGTAGATACTAATTACTTAGATAGTATTTTAAGGACAGCTTCAATATCTTTTCTTTATGAAAACGAATAATTAAGCTGTAACCTTAATAATAGGAGATAAGTGGTTGATACAATTAGTGTAATATACTATATATGTATAGCTTTATAAATCATCAATTTGTAAATTAAATAATAGGTAAACTGTTTCAATAAAATTTACTAATTTTAATTATTGAATGTTTTATTTTGCTCCCTCTTGTTTAATATTTCTTGTTGATTTCCGTGTTTGAAGACACGGGTATTGTAATTCTTAGATATCAGTTAGTTAGTTAGTCAGTCAGTTACTTAGTTCAAATGGCACCTTGAAACATTAAAAATTGTCAGTAACACTAAAATAGCCAAAAAAAATTTTTGAATAACTTCGGAATCCAAGTAACGCTAGTAACTAGAACAAGCGAGTGTGAGCAAGCGAGATTATCTCATATATCTTAGATCTCACTTGCTCACACGAAGTAATAAAATTGCTACCCAATAACTTTCAAAGGAACTACTACCTATGTTAGGGTCGTGTGCAGACAAACTTTCAACCTTATTGAAATGATATAAGTCAGGCAGTCGCAGGCTTCCCTCTATAGGCAAATCTTATGCAAATAATGAGAGACGACGATATCTCGATCGACAATTATCGGGCCCAGTTCGGCGATCGTTAATTACCGTCTCTTTCTGTTTTGTTATGTTATATGTCATAGAATAATAAACTGTTTTACTTAGTAATCATTGGTATTAAAGACCGTATTCATTTGAAGGAATATTTATTCTTTTTAAATATGCATGTGTGTGTGTATCTAGTGGAACCACAGTGCACGCTATTTTAACCCATAAGAATTTTAAAACTATGACTGCAGATATGAACGCGATCGTATGTTTGACATTATACACATTTATGGTCACCTGACATATAATCACGTCTATATCCCTTGCGAGTTAACCCGAGCCTGCAGTCTCAAAAGACTGACCAGTTTATACATAGCGTTTGTTGCTCCAGCATTACTCACGGCCTGGTCAGAGAGGAGTCAAGAAAACTATCGCTACACTATTAGGACTGTAACCGAGAGTTTTTTACTTTAGAGTTGTTTAATGGATTTTTTTTTTAAATTTTTTAAATGTGCTGTTTGGGTCCAGGCACAGATATTCGACGGCCTCTGTGGCGCAGCGGTAGTACGCTTGTCTGTGACACCGGAGGTCCCAGGTTCGAATCCCGGCCAGGGCATGATGAGAAAAAAAAAAGATAAAAAAATATAGGACCACTCCATCTCTTTCCTATGGTTGTCATAAAAGGCGAATAAGGGATAGGCTTATAAACTTTGGATGCTTCTTAAAGGAGATTGGCTAGCAAACTGTAACTATTTGAATCTCAATTCTATAATCAAGCTAAAAATCTGAACGTGTCCTATCAGTCTTTTCAAGACTGTTGACTCTGTCTACCCCGCACGGGATATAGACGTGACTATATGTATGTTAAATATATTTTGAGTTTAAACATAATCACAGCTAAGGACAAAACCGCAAACACGTCACGATGAGAATAAAAAAGAAAAGAGTATATCTCATTAGTATTTCATACGTAGCACATTCAAATCCAGAAATAGATAAATTTCCCGCAATATGGTGATTCACGAATGGCGAAGTCGTATTGGTTTAATTGTCGTCCATTTTTGTTTTCTGGGCACGTATGTTGGCGGGATGTGGCCACAGTAATGATTATAAAGGTTGTCTGCCAATAGGCTGTGAAAATGGACGGGGGATAAATTGACCCAAAACAAATGTCGACTATATAAACGCTCTGTCTAAAGTGTATATAAATTAGTCAATAATGTATTAATTTTTCCAAAAAAAAAAAAAAATGTAAATCTAAATTTTATCATATATTAATTTATTTCAATAGTTCAGAGAATTTATTGAAAGTTCTATAAATCTCTGTACATAAGTCAATTTGTGTGGAGATGAGTAATTTAAATTCTGAAATGAGAAATACATACAGTTATGTCTATATCACTTGCGGAATAAACAGAGCCCATACTCATAAGACTCGAAGGCCACTGTATGAGTAAATAATAGAATTTATATTCAAAATAGTGACCTAGCTACAAGAAGAATTCCAATTTTATAAGCCTTTCTCTAAGTCGCCTTTTACGACATCCATGAGATAGTACATATAAGATAATGGAGTGGTCCTATTCTAAAGTGCCAAGTGGAACCACACAACACTGAGGCACAATGGGAAGTTATATCTACACTTTAATCTTAACACACAACCTTAAAATTCAATCACACGATTTATACTTAAGGATTTTGAAGGCAAGAGTCGATGGTCGGATTGCTAAGGTGCCCGCTTAAAATGTGTGGTGCGCAGCTCAGGTTCATATTCCAATGACTATTTTCAAAGTTATGTACATAAGTTTTAATACTAACCCATGCTCTTACGGTGAAGAAAAATATCGTGAGGAAACCTGCACATTCAGGCAACTGGATGTGTAACAATGGATCTAATATGGGTAAGGTTTTGCAAAGGTTGTGGCGATCAGATGGGAGTCGCTTCGTGTAAAAACCTGACTCACCCAATCGAGGATCCATGGTCAAAGACATACCCCGTGTTCCTCTACAAAGAGGTGAGGGTGCAACCTAGCAAGGAAGAAGAAGAAGATTTTGAAGGCAAGAGGAAAATGAAAATAATTTGCGTGCCTCATCACCTTAGAACCTAACTTGCCATCGGACAAATGTCAAACATACATACATACATATATATAATAGACAGAGCCAACAGTCTTGAAAATACATATAAGTTCTGCTGTTTGGCTTACTGAAAGAATTGAGATTCATATAAAGTGACAGGTTGCTAGTCCGTCGCCTAAAAGAAGAATCTCAAATTTATAAGCCTATACATTAGTCGCCTTTTACAACATCCATGGGAAAGAATTGGAGTGGTCCTATTTTTTTTTCTATTGGTGCCGGGAACCACACGGCACACAAATGACAAACGCACCCAAATTTACATTCAGAATAAAAAAATATGAAAACAAACAAAACTCGGTCATCAGCCAGCCAGTGACGGTGGATAGTTACCTTACATCTTTGATTCCCAAAGCGATATTTCTTCAAAGGCGTGTTAATTCTCAGCCAATAACAGCAGACCTCATGTTTCAGAATTCCCCGCTTCGTTTCACATTAGCACGGAATCCCTCAGGATTTGTTTGATGTACGAACTGTTTTATTGCGACCTCGTAATGTTTCTACGTTCTTGGTCCCGATTGAGAGATCATTGTTGATGTTATTTCTGTCAAAAAAGTAATGAGATTTTTCATTATTCGACGGACGGACGGCCTCTGTGGCGCAGCGGTAATACGCTTGTCTGTGACACCGGAGGTCCCGGGTTCGAATCCCGGTCAGGGCATGATGAGAAACGAACTTTCTCTGATTGGTCTGGGTCTTGGATTTATATCTATCTAAGTATTTATTATGAAATATAGTATCGTTGAGTTAGTATCTCGTAACACAAGTCTCGAACTTACTTAGAGGCTAACTCAATCTGTGTAATTTGTCCCGTATATATTTATTTATTATTGACTTCTATTAATAGAATAGAATAGATTTGTTTTCAAAATTGTATACAAGGTATCACTTATTGACGTCACATCACTTAAATCTAATAAAACTTCTTTTGGGTACCAGGTTAATATTGATTCCATCATTAGCGTTTCTTTTAAGTCTTTTCAAGACTGTTAGGGCTCTTTATGTAAGTGTCGTTTAAAGGTAGTTTTTTAATGTTAATTATTGTTGTTTACATACATATATATAATCACGTCTATATCCCTTGTTAGACAGGACCAAAAAATCTCCAAAATGACAAATGGCAGAATTTAGATTCAAACCTCTGTCTACCCCGCGGGGATATAGACGTGATTATATGTTATGTTTCGAACATATCAAAATACACTAGGCAGGTATTTATTTGAGATAGTACCACCTAAATAGAACGAAATTAACTTTGAGAATCCTTTTGTATGATTGACCTAACTATATTGTATTGTATGTACTTTTGAAGGTAAACATAGCCCAAAACTAATTTACAAGTAGTTAGAGGTTTGCGAAGTATTAATTGTAGTTGGAAATTTCTATAAATAGTTCAAAGCATCTCCAGTTAGTGGTCTCACAATAGTTTTGTTTACATTTCATTTTCTTTCAAACGAAAATTCAAGAAAGTTACACAAATAATTATTACAATTCACAAATAAATGTATGAGAAAAAAAATATTTTTAACGGCAAATATGAACTGTTATCCATAATTAAACAGTGTCCAATTAATACTATTAAAAACTTAACAGTTCGTTATATATTTTTGTAAGAGTCTAAGTAATGTTCTTAGTTGGCTTATGTCTTCTCATATATACCAAGCTTATCTCTATCAGACACTCTTACCAGTAAAAGGTTCTTGTCAGAGTCCATACTCCCTTGTGATGAGGAGTAAAAACTCGTCCTAATTTTTTTTTTATATATGGTACAAATTACACAGATTGAGTTAGCCTCAAAGTACCTAAGTTATAAACTTGAGTTACGAGATATTAACTCAACGATACCATATTTTATAATTAATACTTATATATAGATAAACATCCAAGACACAGACCAATCAGAGAATATTCATTCCTTATCATGCCCTGCCCATATTCGAATACGGGACCTCCGGTGTCACAGACAAGCGTATTTACCGCTGCGCCACAAAGGCCATTTCCTTTACACATAAAACAAGGCTGTGCTATTCACAAAACCTTAACGTTCGATTGGGGGCGAGCGGACCACGATCATAGGTGGGTAAGTCTGCGGCCTGCATTAAAGCGATTAGCGATTGTTGCGCTGGTTCTTCGAAATGTAAATATTACATATATTCATACTTATACACACACACATATACATACATACACACATACATGAAGGAGTGGTCATATTCTTTTTTTATTATTCGTATTTACGTATATTGTTAATAACACAGTGAGTTGAAGCTTTTTTATTTAGTTACTTAATTGTTTGCCGGTTGACCGGAAGAGATCCCTTCATGGCATAAGTCCGACATTGCAAGTGATTTATTTCTTTTATAACTATGTACCGTGTGTTATTCTCTCTCTCTCTCTCTCTCTCTTGTTACTTGAATTTAGCGACAAACACATACAAAAGAATACAGGTCTTTTTTTTGCAAATATCACGGGAACTTTAGATTTTAACGAAATGAAAAGTCCAGACTCTTATTTATATATGCTTACATATAATTTCAAGAAGAAAGGGATAGGCAACCTGTCACTATTTGAATCTCAAAACCTCAAAACTATCATCAAGTCAAAAAGCTGAATGTGGCCTAGCAGTCTTTTCAAGACTGTTGGCTCTGTCTACCCCGCAAGGGATATGTTCAAGAAGATTAATTCAGTAGATAAAAGCGCGCAAAGATAATAAACAAACAAATAAAGTTACTTTCGCATTCATAATTACTTGGGATACTCTTTCGCACAGAAATTACTCTCATCGTCTCATCGGTCAAAAACTCCAAGACCCAAGTAAAGTAGGTACATTTAATAATTTATTTTTTTACTTTTCATCTTTATTCGTTTTTCCTTTAAGAAGGCTTTGGTTTAAGTATTGGCAAGGTCTAAACAAGGACGCAGGAGATTGGATTGTGCGTTCTTGAAACAAGTATCGGGGGATTTGTAGCGTGTTGAAATGGTATATTACTTGTCGGAGTCCCATATATATAGAAAAAAAACCCAATTGATTTTGATACGATTGTTTGTTAGTAAAAAATAATAAAAAAATACTACCACTTTCACTTTTTATGGACGTTGTAAGAGGCGACTAATGGGAGGACTAATAAACTTGGAATTTTTCTTTTAGGTGAAATACTAACAACCTGTCACTATTTGAGTAACGTGGCCTTTAAATTGTTTACAAGACTATTGCCTCTGTCTACCCCACAAGGAATATAGAAGTGACTATAAGTATGAATTTATGTTTTTGTTATAAAATATTGTATCGCTGAAATAGTATTTCACAATAAAGACCTACCTCGCTAGTTCAATCAGTGTCATTAACTGTCCTAAGTTTATTATGTTTATTGACGAACTAAAGAGTGGACTAAGGAATAAAAACATGAGTTAGTCACATAAATTTGCCACCTTCATTAAAATGTCATTAATGTCTAATTTCTCACAGCCCTTAGACTGACACGTAGCTTTTAACTTAGAATTCCAGTGTGGTACAACTGCCCTGCTTTTTAGATAAAGCAATCTTGATGAATTCACTCAGGGGATATTCCGTATCACGTACGTTTGTGTTACATCTCACTGCATATTTATAAACTAGTAGTGCCCGCGACTTCGTCCGCGTGGAAAAGTAATTATGGGCATCATTGAAGCCACCGTTGAAGATTATTTCTTCGCTTCTAATAGTTGCAGCGTAATGTTAAATAGCCTGAAGCCTTCCTCGATAAATGGTCCATTCAACGCAAAAATAATTTTTCCATTCGAACCAGTAGTTTTTGAGATTAGCGCGTTTAAACAAACAAACTCTTCAGCTTTATAATATCAGTATAGATAATACAGGTATTAAATCGTAACGTACTTACCTGTATTTTATCTCGGACGATTCGAATCATGTTACAATGGCTTTAACTATTAGAAGCGAAGAAATAATGGAAAATGTAAAAAAAAAAACGGGGAAACCCTTGAACATACATACATACATACATACAATCACGCCTCTTTCCCGGAGGGGTAGGCAGAGACTACCTCTTTCCACTTGCCACGATCTCTGCATACTTCTTTCGCTTCGTCCACATTCATAACTCTCTTCATACAAGCTCGGCGGTTTCGGGTACTTTTGACCTGACCCTTTACCAGGACGTCCTTAATTTGATCAAGATACGTTCGTCTAGGTCTTCCCACTCCGACCTTTCCCTCCACACTCTCCTTGTATATCTGCTTAGTCAACCTGCTTTCATTCATCCTCTCCACATGACCGAACCATCTTAACATACCCTTTTCTATTCCTGTAACTACATCTTCTTTCACATCACAACATTCCCTTATCACGCTGTTCCTTATCCTGTCACTCAATTTCACACCCATCATACTCCTTAACGCTCTCATTTCCACTGCATTTATTCTGCTTTCATGCTTCTTTTGCCATACCCAACTTTCACTCCCATACATTAATGTCGGGACCAACACGCCCCTGTGCACAGCCAGTCGAGCCTTTTTGGATAGTTTCTGACTGCTCATAAAGGCATGCAAAGCTCCATTCACCATGTTCCCCGCGTTCACTCTCCTTTCAATATCACTATCATACTTGCCATCTGATGTAAACTTTGATCCTAGATATACAAACTCTTTCACTTGCTCCACTTTTTCTCCTCCAATCAAAATATTACATGCTGTCATTTCTTTCTCCATTTCAAAAACCAGTGTTTTAGTTTTACTTACGTTCACTTTCATTCCTTTCTCTTTTAAAGCTTCATGCATACAGTTTACCATCTCCTGTAACTCCTCCGCTGATGACGCCAGTATAACCTGATCGTCGGCATAGAGCAGACATTTGACGAGTAACTCATTCATCCTTAATCCACTTTTAGACTCTTTCAAATCTGTCAAACAGCTATCCATAAATAGGTTGAACAGCCAAACCCTTGAATGATGCCCAAAATAACTATTCCACGCGGACGGAGTCGCGGGCACAGCTAGTTTATAATTTATAATAAGAAAGTACAGGTTTAAGATACATAAATACATATGGTCACGTCTATATCCCTTGTGGCGTAGACAGAGCCAATAGTCTTGAAAAGACTGAATGGCCACGTACAGCTATTTGGCTTAATGATAGAATTGAGGTTTAAGATTCGAGAACTAAAAGGCAACACAATACAACCACATGTACATATAAATCCAACAGATTATACTGTTAGCACACAGAGCCGTGTGTACCTGTAAAACTAAAACTTAAAGTTGGGAATTATTCATGAGAAACTCGGCGTTAACCGAGGAAATTAATTTAGCAAACATTAAGTTAGCAGCCGCATTGTCGCGTCATTATGTGCGACTCTTTGAGAGCTTACAAATGAATATGACTTATACGTATAAACACGTCTTTATCGCTTACGGGGTAGACAGAACTAACTGGCTCCCAAAGACTGAAAGTTAATATACATACACACATATAATCACGTCTATATCCCTTGCGGGGTACACAGAGCCAACAATCTTGAAAATACTGATAGGCCACATTCAGCTGTTTGGCTTAATGATAGAATTGAGATTTAAATAGTGACAGGTTGCTAACCCATCGCCTAAAAAGAATCCCAATTTAATTAGCCTATCATTTAGTCGCCTTTTACGAAATCCATGGGAACGAGATGGAGCGGTTCTATTCTTTTTTCATCTCTTTCCCATCGATGTCGTAAAAGGCGACTAAGGGATAGGCTTACAAACTTGGGATTCTTTTTAGGCGATGGGTTGGCAACCTGTCAATATTCGAATCTCAATTCTATCATTAAGCCAAACAGCTGAACGTGGCCATTCAGTATATTCAAGACTATTGGCTCTGTCTACCCCACAAGGGATATAGACGTGACCATATGTATGTATGTATGTACAAGGCAATATTTAAAATATCAATTTCGAAGCCTTCCAAGTAAAAGCGTGTATTACGTATCACGCCTGTAGGCGCGCTGACTCGCCCCGTCTACCTGAATAAGGAACTAATTTGCATGTTATTACAGCTTAATCCGACGCACTCGTGTGAACGTTTCAATGTGGCTTAACTGGCTTTTTCAAATGATTGTCATATCAACATTTCTTTTTACATACGTATAAAATTTATATATATTAGATAGTTAGATTTTCATAAGATATTTCAATACATATGTTTTTTTTTTCTTATTTTTCAATGGGATTGTTATGGTATTACTATTTTTTTATGACTTTTTCGTTTTACTATTTAATATGGTTTTATGACGTTTACGGGTCGCCGCTCGGTCACCCAGGTACCATTTACTAAAGCAAAATACCCTAACTCACTGATCACGACGTCTCAAAAAGTACTGAGTAAATAAAGATGAAATTTGGCAGGAAGGTAGATTATCACTAGGAGACGTCTAAGAAAGAATTTTAGAAAATTCTCGTGTTTACGAAGCCGCGGGCGTTCAATTCCGCTATTTCTCAGAGGAGTAGGCAGAAACTTCGTGTTTCCTTTTGCCGCGATCTCTGCTTACTTCTTGTGTTTCAAGTTTAAGGTAATATTAGCCAGTGGACAGGACAGTAATATTTATGACAGAATTTTTTAATATAAACTTTCAAAAATTAGGTTTTGATCACACTGCCTCGAATGTTACATTGTGATTAAATTTAAACATTTTCAAAACAATACTGCTTTTGTTCAACGCAGTCCTCGGTTGATTAAACTATATTTACACAAAATTTCATCAAAATCGGATCCCCAATTAAGCTGTGAAAGTAAATCAGAAAGATAATTAATTGATTATTTTTTTTTGGATTTTAACACTCATAAAAAAGCAGTGTACATAACTTTGATCATCTTCCACGACATCCACACGACAGATTCATATAACAGTCCTATTTAAAAGTGCACACATAGTGATTGCACAGCTTTAGTCCAAATGGTCCATTAGATTACCACCAGTAATCTGGGTCAACCAGTTTCTTTGCCGCAGAGTAAGATGCCAATAACTCTTCTATACGACTTAGATCTGGTGCAGTTCCAGTGAATACATTGGGCGAGTGAATGAACGGTTTCTTTTTATAGCTAGCTTTAATCCGCAGCTTTACCCGCGTGTGTATTAGTGCCATATAAAAAGCGAATTTAACGCCAACTATTAAAAGCGATCAATTTAGCGTCACCTAGAAATGGTAGTAGGTTTATCTCAAATCTCTCGGGATTTTTAGTTTTAACTGGGTTGTATGGTACCCAATATCCTTTTTCAGAATCTTAATTTTATAATACGTGATTTTTCAAGATGATTAATTTAGTAACAAACCTGTGAAGAGATAACAAACAAACAAATAAGTTACTTTCGCATCTATACTATATATTGGGATCTAACGATTTAGAACTTACGCGAAAACATTCATTAATGCAAATTAAGCAAAAAAAGGTCAAGTGTGAGTTGGATTCCATAAGGGTTCCGTTCCAATAACACGTCGATTTGTATGTTGATAACGAATAAACTACTGGACTGATTTTCACGAAATTCGGAATAGATATTAACTAGACTTTCCAGAGTAACATATGTATTTTACTTTTTTCTGGTATTTTCCACGGAAGCGAAGTGCCGCGCAAAAGTTAGTAAGCTATACTCATGCAAAGTTTTACATGAAAGAGAAAACATACAAACATATATATTTTGTAGATATTTCGATGTTAATGTTCAATGCAAGATTAAATGAGCAATAATTAGACCTGTGCTGTGTGGTTCCCGGCACCAATATAAAAAAAGAATAGGACCACTCCATCTCGATCCCATGGATGTCGTAAAAGGCGACTAAGGGATAGGCTTATAAACTTGGGATTCTTCTTTTAGGCGATGGGCTAGCAACCTGTCACTATTTGAATCTTAATTCTATCTTAAAGCCAAATAGCTGAACGTAGGCCACGTTCAGTCTTTTCAAGACTGTTGGCTCTGCCTAGCCCGCAAGGGATATAGACGTGACTATATGTATGTATAATTAGACCTTGTGTGTTCCATCTGAGACATATTATAAACTTTATTACGTTAAGAAAGAAATTTTTCACATTGATGATATTAGATTTCGGATCATAGACTTTCAATTTTCTCAGGACTGTTGGCTCAGATGACCTCGTTAGACATAAATACATGAATCTATGTTTATACATCATGCCATCAGTATGACAGCTTATTCTACCAATGTGAACTTTACAACCGCGCTTGAAATCCAACGAACGTTTTCTGTGGTATTCCATTACAATATTTTTGCACTGAAATACTACTGAAGTCAGAAATGTCGAATGAAATTTTCAAATACGCTTCTTGTGAAAGGGAAATTGGTTTTAACATTATCAAAGAGAGTTTAGGAATGTTATTGTTAAACCAGCTTAACCTTCTTCGTACTTGCATAAACATTAATCTCTGACATTGCTTTTAAGACTATAAAAATAAAAAATAAACAGCTGTTTCTACGAGAATTTCAAGAATAGCTTTAACGTCTCAATTTAAGACTCTTTAAAGAAACCAACATTTTTGACACTATCCTCTTGTGTTTTGTTATCCTACTGGTACTAATAGGTATTATAAATGCGAAAGTTTATGATTATGTCAGGATGTCAGTATAGATGTTTGTTACTCTTTCACGCAAAAACTACTGAACCGATTACGATGAAATTTGGTATGTAGGTAGCTGTATACCCAGAATAAGGCTTCTTTTTATCCCGGAGTCCCCGTGAGATTGATTCCACGTGGATGAAGCCGCGGGTGGCTTCTAGTATAATATGCAAGGAATATAAAAATGTCATATTGTTTCCGTCTTCGCGAGAATTTCAAAATTTATTTTAATAACATCAAAGCACTCACATCTGCACATTCACAAAGTGATTTCTTTAATAATGCTGTGATATATCTTCGCCTGTGAATGTGCAGATAATGTGTATACTCTATAGCGCAGCATCGGAGCCCCATTGAAGCGGGTAGTTAGGTTGTAAGCAGCGCTGGAGGACGCTCAGCCAACAATGGACGCGCAGATCCGAGCGGAGTGCGGACTGTGGTGCAAAGTTTAAGATAAAGCGATCGTGCAAAGTCGTGATTGCGATAAGGGAATTCCGAACACTACACCTGCAAACATCATGACTGGGAATGTTCCTCAGTCAACAATGGACGCGCAGATCCGAGGGAGTGCGGACTGCGGTGCAAAGTTTAAGATAAAGCGATCGTGCAAAGTCGTGATTGCGATAAGGGAATTCCGAACACTACACCTACAAACATCATGACTGGGAATGTTCCTCGGCCAACAATGGACTCGCAGATCCGAGCGGAGTGCAGACTGTTGTATAAAGTTAATGATGAAGCGGAAATGTTCTT
The DNA here is from genome assembly GCF_032362555.1 of Amyelois transitella. NCBI lineage: Eukaryota > Metazoa > Arthropoda > Insecta > Lepidoptera > Pyralidae > Amyelois > Amyelois transitella. The sequence goes on along the minus strand of NC_083507.1, from coordinate 11,938,518 downwards.
TTGACGAGGATAACGCAATCCCCAGGGCCGAAATTAAATAGTGGTAGCTGGTACAAGCTATGGCGTTTTAGTATAACGTCGCAGGTAAGAGAAATGAGAGATAATTAAAACAAATATAGAATATAGACAAACTTAATTGGACCACAAAAGTAAAGAAGTTTCGTCGGCGAATCTCTTTTGAATTGCACCATACGAAAGTTCCTAGTACCGGTCACGGAGTTGTTTAATTTCGTCTGTCTTCAGACACTCGAGCGCCGCTACCCAGCTGTTTGTTGAGTGCTTATGTTTACTAGTTTTGATAACTAGCCACTGAAACATTTATTACCCGTGAGGAATCGACCGGGAACCCACGTACTGACGAAATGGATCTACCCACATTTAGAAGCCGTATGTGTGCTACGTACAATGAATTTAAGTTAGGCGGATTTGCGAATGTAGGACAAACTCAAGAAGTCTGCGTTATTTAAAAATTAAGCATTAAGCTCCAGAATCAGAATCCAGAACAACAATATGAAAAACCATATCAGTTTGATATGGTTTTAATGGTTAATTGGTTGCTAGCCCATCGCCTAAAAAAGAATCCCAAGTTTGTAAGCCTCATCTTCCCTTAGTCGCCTTTTACGACATCCATGGAAAAGAGATGGAGTGGTTCTATTCTTTTTTGTATTAGTTCCGGGAACCACACGGCACGGATTTAAATGTCCGCGAGGAAACACGACAATCTGGAGCCAGTGTATCAATTTGTCCAAAACGTGTCAGTGGTACACTTAGTTACAACCTCTGAAGTCAGGTTTACTCAATTATTTTCTTCCAGGGTTAGTCTGGTGGTGAAGAAAGAACATAGTGTATGTCAGCTGCTTCTGTTCTTGCGCAGATTTTAGTCAATCAAGGGAAAGTAAAGTAAGCTTGGAATTCTTCTTTATTTATTTATTTATTTAAACTTTATTGCACAAAAAAACAAAAATGTACAAAAGGCGGTCTTAATGCCGTTTGGCATTCTCTACCAGTCAACCAGCTGACCAAACAGAAAAAAACTTTTGGTTGGTGGTGCGATAAAGTGCACATGCATACTGACTACTTTGGCGGCGTTGCACTAGTAACCTTGTATTTGAATCTCAATTCTAATACGATTATTAAGCCTATCAGCATTTTTTAAGACTGTTTTTGTTTTCTACCCCGCAAGGGATATAGATGTGATTATATGTATGTATAATTTTCATTAATACCAAGGGAACTATAAGCTTTACTGTTATGAAAGTTTACTTGCCTATGTCCTTGTCCAGACTGTTTAATTATAATTTACAAGCGAAGAGGTAACAAACAAACTCATAAACTTACTTCATTATATTAGTTGGGATTTTGTTTGTATTGAAATTTCAAAATTTAAAATAATAGATACATCAGTGATCAATTTTTACAACAAAATATCGTTTTCGAGTTTACTAAAACTAAAACCAACAAACATACGTACATATGGTCACGTCTATCACTTGCGGGGTAGACAGAGCCAACAGTCTTGAAAAGACTGAAAGGCCACGTTCAGCTATTTAGCGTAATGATAGAAATGAGATTTATGAGATTAGGACATCCATGGGAAAGAGATGGAGTGGTCCTATTCCTTTTATGTATTGGTGCCGGGAACCACACGGCGCTAAAACTAATTTTAAAATGAAAAGATAAATATTATCAACACTTTTGGAATAATTAAAATCAGGCTGTGTGTAACGCTGTCTTTATGACGTACTTGGCCAGTGTCCAACTACACGACCTCATATTACCTAGTAGCGTCTATCAACTTTATTACACACATATTAATTTCACTTTTATTACAGAGGTTTTTCACACATATATAATTATTTTTTCCCTCCAAGATATACTTATACATATTGTGACCACGAAGTCAAGTAACGACATCCACGGGAAAGAGATGGAGTGGTCCTATTCTTTTTTGTATTGGTGCCGGGAACCACACCGACTAAGGGATAAGCTTGTAAACTTGGGATTCTTTTTTAGGCGATGGGCTAACAACCTGTCGCTGTTTGAATCTCAATTCTATCATTAAGCCGAATAGCTGAACGTGGCCATTCAGTCTTTTCAAGATTGTTGGCTCTGTCTACCCTGCAAGGGATATAGACGTGACCATATGTATGTATGTTTCCCTCGAACTGTTGAACAGCAGGAGTTAGTCCCGATCGCTTCGTCACTCCTATGTGGAAGAGCCCGGGGTTCGCCTATGACTGGAACCCTGAATTAGGTGAGTCAGACTACACGGCGCTAATTACCACATACATACATACGTACATATAATCACGTCTATATCCCTTGCGGGGTAGGCAGAGCCTACAGTCTTGTAAAGACTGATAGGCCACGTTCAGCTATTTGGCTTTAAGATAGGATTGAGATTCAAATAGTGACAGGTTGCTAGCCCATCGCCTAAAAGAAGAATCCCAAGTTTATAAGCCTACCCCTTAGTCGGCTTTTACGACATCCATGGGAAAGAGATGGAATGGTCCTATTCTTTTTTGTATTGGTGCCGGGAACCACACGGCATCACATACGCAATTAATGTTAACTAAATAAATCTTCATTCAATAATTTAATCCTCTTAAATTTCATAAAGAAATGACGCAACGAAAAGACCCATATTTTGGAGTCGCTTCAAGAAAATCCGAAAACCATTAATTTTCCACTCGTTTTGGTGTCGTGTTCTATAAATTAGTGTCACGCGAACAAAACGCCGGCATTGTTCATATAATTCATCTAAACTATTGCTGGAATGTTGCCAGAAATAGTTGCAACAAATCGCTGTTCCGACATATCTCCTGAACGCCAATTTGGTATGGGACTTGAAGGAAATATAATTCAAAATTTAAATTTTTTATCTATACCTACTAATGTGATAAAGCTGAAGACTTTGTTTGTTTGTTTGAACACGCTAATCTCAGGAACTACTGGTTCGAATTAAAAAAATCTTTTTGTGTTGAATAAACAAAAGCTGCAAATATAAGGAGCGAAGAAATAAAGGACAATTTGAAAAAAAAAACGGGGAAAATTATTCATCCTTGAGGCCTTTAATGATGCCCAAAATAATTTTTCCACGCGGACGAAGTCGCGGGTACAGCTAGTTCATTAATAAGGAACATTTCAATATCACTTAATAATTGTCATATCTTTTGGTTTGACGTCAAATTAATTACTTCAAACTAAGTTTAGTGCCGCTTCCAAAGCGTCACTGCAGAAGATGCGGTAACAAAGTGCACTGCAGCATTTTCTTTAATAACTTCAACATCACTATTAGACTTTTGTTGATAAACGAAGACAATAACTGATGTCAAAGTCAAAATAAATAATATCAAAAAATAACTCTAATTTAACAACGACTGGCAATGTTGACATTAACGCCATTAATTTTCCACGTGAAAAATTAACGGCGTTAATGACAACAAATGAAGATCACGCTTTTCCTTTGTTCACCAAACATGTAATCAATTACTTGGAACTTAATTAAAAGTAAGTATAGTTATGCCGAAAACAGCATGGACTTAATTTTATTGCAAGTACAGACGCTCTCAAAAGTGCCTTTCAAATTCGGGTATAAATTATTTTTATTAATTTCAGTTTGGTGATGAAAAGCACCGTGCCGTGCAATCTCTTTTCCGTGCCGTAAAAAGCGACTAAGGGATAGGATTACCAACTTGGAATTCTTCTTTAGGTGACGGGTTAGCAACCTGTCACTTTATGTGAATCTCAATTCTATCAGTAAGCCAAACAGCTGAACGTGGCCTATCAGTATTTTTAAGACTGTTGACTTTATCTACCCCGCAAGGGATATAAACGTGATTATATGTATGTATGTATTGTATATGTCCTGGTAAAGGGTCAGGTCAAAAGTACCCGAAACCGCCGAGCTTGCATGAAGAGAGTTATGAATGTGGATGAAGCAAAGGAAGTATGCAGAGATCGTGGCAAGTGGAAAGAGGTAGTCTCTGCCTACCCTTCCGGGAAAGAGGCGTGATTTTATGTATGTATGTATATATTGAACGCAAAATCTTAAATGCATGTTTCAGACATTAAACAACAGTTTGCCAGATTTTAGGGTAAATACCATAGTTCGCATGAGATTTGCAAAAACATGTATTACTGTTGGTGGCGTTAAATTCGCGCGGACAGACATGTATGCCTTTGTGCGTGGCGTTAAATTTGCACAAACGGAACTATATTCCTTCGTAGGTCGTGCTAAATTAGCGCTGGCTAAATTGTATTTTTTTGTAGGTGGCGTTAAATGCGTGGGCGACGCCGCTTGTAAAAGTTTATAGTACATAAATTACTGAGTCACTAAGCCACTTGAGAGTTCGACTGTACCTGATAAATCGTTTTCCCCGGGGCCTTTATCAAGGCCAGGATATGTCTAAAAGCCTGTACCTCAGTTGCTCAAACGCCTAGAGATTTCAACATAATGGCTGAATGTGGTTGAATGGTTTTGGAAACGCAATTTGACTGATGTGTATATGAATGAAGATAGTCATTTATCCTTGTTTTTGAAGGATACATTTTAAGTAAAAAAGTTTAGTTGCCTGTATTTATTTTTTTCTATTTAGATTATAAAACATGTAAGTAATTTTTTTGTATGCAAAGGTTGCCATGATTTGTTAGTTAGCGAAAAATGACAGAGATTATGTTTTTAATGTATATATTTTTATTTTATTTTCAAAATATAATGCTTTTATTTTGATTATTTCTCACAGTCTTCTGACTAACTTTCTATACTTCTTACAGAAGACAATAAAGGTTGTAAAATTGAGATGCTTCGAGAACAACCTTAAATTTTCTCAGATGATTTCAATTCATTCAGATACGCTAGGCTTTGAATTCTCACTATGACTATAATTGGCTCTCTCTAACTTGTAAGGGATTCATATTGTGCAATTGTGTACCCGTGGCCATTCTGTCTTTTCAAGACTGTTGGCTCTGTCTACCCCGAAAGGGATATAGACGTGACCATATGTATGTATTTATGTGTACCCGTGTGTGTGTTTATATAAAAAAAATCTCGCTAATTGTTCCGTCATTAGACAGATGAAAGAGGTGTAGTACAAAGCAAAAATTTGCTATTAACTTTTCGAGGAGTATTGGACACGAAAATTCAAAAGATCCCTATAATTTGTAATGGAACGAAATAAATGGGACTTTGTGTAGCAAATGATCCTAAACAATAGAATCTAATTATAACACAACTACAACAGTTGTCATAAAAAATCTAATTATCAGACTTTATGCATTATGATTTCAGCCATTCGGTCGAATGACCGGCAAGTTTGCAAAACACAGAAAGTTGAAATTAGTTTTGTGAACTAAATGTCGCTGTGTAGAATGAGCAGCTTTTTACAACTTTATCTTTGATATATTAAAACGGAAAATCTTTCTGTGAAATGGAAAATTTAAAGGGAATCCTGAATTCTATGATTTTGGTTGCTTCAGATTGATTTTACTCGTAGTTCTGTTGCAAAACAGCTGAACGTGGCCTATTAGTTTTTACTAGACTGTTGGCTCTGTCTACCCCACAAAAATAATAATAAAGACATGATTAAATGTATGTACTGTTTAGATACAGTTTTCCTTGAAATACATTAAAAGGACATTTGTTTAGCAAAAAAATGTACTACATACTTCCACTAAATTTGAGTGGTTTCTGATAAAATTCAGTCAATTTAAAATAAATATTTATTAAGTAAACTTCAATCTGCGATATGCCTATGAGCCCATATTGTTTTGAACTCCGATCCACCCCAGGGAAATCGGCAAGGGCCTATTGTATCATACGAATTTTGTGACAAAATATAAAAAGAAGATTCCAGAAAAAAATGAGGTGGTAAATTTTTTCTTAAAATATTTACATACATACATATGATCACGTCTATATCCTTAGCGGGGTAGACAGAGCCACCAGTCTTGAAAATACTGAAAGGTCACGCTCAGCTGTTTGTCTTAGTGATAGAATTGAGATTCAAATAGTGACAGGTTGCTAGCCCATCGCCTAAAAGAGGAATCCCAAGTTTATAAGCCTATCCCTTAGTCGCCTTTTACGACATCCGTGGGAAAGAGATGGAGTGGTCCTATTCTTTTTTGTAATAGTGCCGGGAACCACACGGCACAAAATATATTTTATAGATAAAAATAGCACAATATATAAGAACTTTGATAATCAATAATTCTTCAGTGAGCCTTGGTGATTGAACGGTTAAATATGGTTGACAACGTGATACAACGCATAGATTCAAATCCTCCCGCGGCCATATCATTTCTGAGTAATGTACATTAGTTTTATAGCTAACTTATGTATTTGCGGTGAAAACATCGTAAGGAAACTTACAAACTACAAGTAATTGGGTTTGTATCCATGATCTATTCCTCTGCAAAGTTCCGATTGGAGTTGTTTCTGACCTGGCTGATGGGTAATCAAGATCGTTGTCGCAGTCTGACCCTGGGCTACTTTCCAAAGAGGTGAGGATGCGACTATATTATGCGATTTTTTTTTAATTATATACGGGACAAATTACACAGATTGAGTTAGCTTCGAAGTAAGTTCGAAACTTGTGTTACGAGATACTAACCCAACGATACTATATTTTATAATATATACTTAGATTGATAAATATCCAAGACCCAGACCAATCAGAGAAAGTGCGTTCGTCATCATGCCCTGACCGGGATTCGAGCCCGGGACCTCCTGTGTCACAGACAAGCGTATTTACCGCTGCGCCACAGAGGCCGTCATAATGTCCGTCATGTTATGCTTTCTAGTACTCAAACGAAAAAAGTAACTTTTGGATTAATTTTTTGTTTGTTATATACTAGCGACCCGCCCCGGCTTCGCACGGGTGCAAAATTCGGAAAAAATCATAGTACATTATTTTTATAAATCCTGTAAGGTTAAGCCTGCGTACGCAATGTAAGCGGCAAGAAATGTAAGAATTTACGACACCACATTAGAAACCCTTAAAATAACAGTATTTTTCCATAATTTCATAAATGTTATTATTATACATAAAAACTTTCTCTTGAATCACTCTACCTGTTACAAAAAACCGCATCAAAATCCGTTGCGTAATTTTAAAGATTTAAGCATACACACAAACAGACTAAAATAGCGACTTTGTTTTATACTATGTAGTAGTAGTAAACTTAAAATAAATAAATTCAAGAGCGTCAGTGGTCGAATCGAAGGTGCCCAATAATAATGCGTAATGCGCAAAGGCACAAGTTCAAGTCCTTCGCAATTATGTCTTCCTAAGGCGACTAAGGGATAGGCTTATAAACTTGGGAGTAACAAACTTCTTTTAGGCGACGGGCTAGCAACTTGTCACTATATGAATCTCAAATCTATCATCAAGCCAAACAGCTGAACGTGGCCTATCAGTCTTTTCAAGACTGTCGGCTCTGTCAACGCCAGAGACGTGATTATATGTATGTCTTCTCATCATATAACATTTATTAAAACACAAGGAAAACACAAAGAAATCTGATTAATTCTCCCGTTATCTTTAGATCAATAAAGCATTCAGATGTTCCATTAATTTCCCCTCCGCGTAACATCACATCAGAACAAAATTACCGGGAGGTCATTAGGCAACGTATACATTATACATATGTTCCGGTTGTAATCCGATTACCCGGCTTTATACCAGTTCGCTGCACGTGGCTGGATTCAATACTAGTTCGTTTTCGACAAGGAGAATATAATTTAGTGGAGAAATCATTAGCTACCATGATGGTGTGGTATAACTAAAATCCTTTAGTCGCCTTTTACGATACCATGGGAACGAGATGGAGTGGTCCTATTCTTTTTTTATTGGTGCCGGGAACCACACGGCACACACAGTTTTTTCTTAGCCTATCCAGGCTTATAAACTTGGGATTCTTCTTTTAGGCGATGGGCTAGCAACCTGTCACTATTTGAATCTCAATTTCATCATAAAGCCAAACAGCTGAACGTGGCCTATCAGTCTTTTCAAGATTGTTTGATTCTGTCTGCCTGCAAGGAATATAGACGTGATTATATGTATGTGTGTGTGCCAACTGCAGATTGTAAAAGACGATTAAGGACCTTACGGGTACCTAACTAAATTGGGGATTCTTCTTTTAGGCGACGGCCTAGCAATCTGACACTACTTATTTAAATCTCAATTTCGACAGCTATACAGTTGAAGGTGGATATATAGTTTATACATGATGATTGGCTCTGTCTACCCCGTAAGGTTCAAGAAATTATTAGAAAGTATAAAGATTGATGATGTAAAGGGTAACTCAAAATTTCAAAATAATTCCTTTACCTTCACAATTATTTCTATTGAATAATCAATTCGCAATAACTCAAATGTACGAATAAAAATATTTAGAATACAGAAAAGAGGCTACAATGCTTCATTTATTGTTCATTTATTTATTTTCACACAATACATTATACAATTTAGTACATATAATTAGATAAAAAGAATCTTACTTATACCTATACTTATCTAGTATAAGTAAAAAAATCACAGACATAATTTATATATAACGTAATATAACGTATATATATATCGTGGCAAGTGCAAAAAATATGAAATCTATGCCTACACCACCAATAAAGAGTCGTGATTAACGTGAAATATATATATATATATATATACATATATATATATATATATATTATTAGACCAAACAGCTAAACTTAGCCTATTGATCTTTTCAAGATTATTGGATAATTTGTGCGGGCCCGCATTCAAAATGCACTGTTCCTGACCTGCTTTTAATGTGCTCGGCAGTTAAATAAATTGCATACATATGTCTGTCAAACACGCTGATAAAAAATTTATCTTTCAGTATAATAATCTTATACACATACATACATACATAAAATCACGCCTCTTTCCCGGAGGGGTGGGCAGAGACTACCTCTTTCCACTTGCCACGATCTCTGCATATTTCCTTCGCTTCATCCACATTCATAACTCTCTTCATGCAAGCTCGGCGGTTTCGGGTATATTTTGACCTTTTTTTTTCTTTTAATAATCTTATCTAGATATTTAATAATTTATGATTTTGTGCCTGCTACTGATTGACTAGCAACGTCTGCTTAAAACTCCCTTTGATAACACCGAACTGTGAAATTAGAAATAAGGTCTTCTTATTATTGATTATTATCTATGCCTACACCACCAATAAAGAGTCGTGATTAACGTGAAATATATATATATATATACATATATATATATATATATTATTAGACCTAACAGCTAAACTTAGCCTATTGATCTTTTCAAGATTATTGGATAATATTAGTATTATTATATTTGTCACACACACCCATTTATGCTTATATATATCTATGTTGTATATAATACATACAACTACAATTTCATACTATATATTATATAATTGTATATATTATATATATATATATACCTATTTATATATTTTAATTATTAATACCTTGTAAATTTTATTGCATTAAGTAGACACAGTGTGCTTGTTTTATCTTTTTGTTTTAGACTATTAGTGTATAATTTTAATTTTTAAAAAAGGTGTCCTCGGAAGACCAGCGTTGTGGTTACCACCGCAACATTATGCTGAGAGGAAGCCTTTTTGATATTCACAAAAACGCACAAATTGTAAAATCTGTTACTTAGTATAGTTAAGTTTGTGATATCAAATAAAATATTTTTCTTTCTTTCTTTCTTTCTTTCTTATTCCGTAACAGACGTTTCAATAAATTGAAATATCTTTATAAAAAAAGGACATTCACTGACTGATTGACTGATATAAGCACAACCCAAACCTCTGGGTCTTGAGAATTTAAATCAAGCGTGTTAGTTTTTTTATGCGCTTTAAAGTGCCGTGTGGTTTTCGGCACCGATACAAAAAAGGCCCACTCCATCTCTTTCCCACGGATGTCATTCAAGGCGACTAAAGGAAAGGCTTACAAACTTAAGATTCTTTTTTAGGCGATGGGCTAGCAACTTGTCACTATTTGAATCTCAATTCTATCGTTAAGCCAAATAGCATATGAACATGGCATATCAGTTTTCTCAAGACTGTTGGCTCTGTCTACCCCGCAAGGGATATAGACGTGGCCATATGTAGGTATATATGTTAGTTATAAATGCATACTATGTGAATAATAATCCTTTAAAACGTAACAAACCAAGCCCCAAATGGATGCGCAGACCAGAAAATTAAGTTTATCTGCAGATTTCACATTCATATCCCGTTCTTTGTTCGCCTTTGAAATCGTATCTAATAAAGAAATAGAATAAACGAAAAATCTTCTCAAAACATGGTTGTGAAAGTTCTCTTTGAAAAAGACGAATTCGCAAAATCCCTCGAGTATTCAAATAAATAATGTTAATAAGCAAAACTTAAAAAAAAACAATTGATTTAAAATTTGTGTTTTACTATTTGAGAAGCGGCTTCGCACAGTAAGAATTTATAGACATAAACCATCTTTTGAAAACCCTTTTCTCAACATTTCAAAAGGAAACAAAATCCGCCCATAACTTTCCCAGATTAGCGCATACCTACATACAGACAGGAAAAAATAGGGGAACTTTACTATACTTACTATAATATGTAGTTAAATAGTGATAGTAACTGTGTGGTCACATTTACAGTTTTTATCGTGAACTACGCCTATATTGACGCTGAATTAATTTTTTTTTTAACGGCGCAGATTTAACTCAACATAAATACATACATATATATGGTCACGTCTATATCCCTTGCGGGGTAGACAGAGTCAACAGTCTTGAAAAGACTGAATGGCAATGTTCAGCTATTTGGCATAATGATAGAATTGAGATTCAAATAGTGACAGGTTGCTAGCCCATCGCCTTAAAAAAGAATCCCAAGTTTGTAAGCCTATCCACTAGTTGCCTTTTACGACATCCTTGGGAAAGATATGGAATGGTCCTATTCTTTGTTGTGTTGATGCCGGGAACCACACGGCACACAGATTTAACTCAAATGACAAGAAAAGGCCATTATCGATCACCACAGTTGTAAAATAAAGTGTACTTAAACTGTCAATGGTCCATTAGATTATCGCCAGTAATCTAGGTCACCCGACTTTTATTTTATCGCGGAGTAAGCCGACAATAACTCTTATATTCTGGGATCAGAGAAATGAGAAGACATAGTTTATATATACAATCAATACCAATTATCTACGGAATCATTTGTACGGTACGTAAAATCGTGTGCAAAAATTCATACTTTTTTCATAGCTAATGTTCCTAAATTATCTATGGTGAATGTGTACTAGAAATTTCATTACATTTAAAATAATGTTTTTTTGGGGTAAATATCATCATCGTCCTCCTAGCATTTACCTGTTTGTGTCCTGTGTGAAAGGAGCCTTACCATTGACAACGAACACAAAAGTAAGAAGTCAAATTACATGTGTCGACTACCCTCTGAGCTATTATGCAGAGCTGTTGTATTTTGAATCTTTGTGGCACTGCGTAATTACGCCACAAAATTGAAATATGCCAAATTGACTAAGACATCCATTTTTTTTCTTTTCTTAAAGAAAAATGACATTTTAAGTTAGGTATATAGGAAGTCATTTATAAATAAATAATTTGTATCGCCGTCCGCGTGACATCATTTATCAGCGGATTTCTGTAAATGTGAAACAAATATTAATTACATACTAATTGAGGTAGAAGGGATTGTAAAAATAAACACATCCTAATTAATCGTTTGAAAATTGAAGAGCGCTTGATAATTTTATTTATGTCTTCCTTTTTCTATAATCTACAACCCTATACTGAGAGTTAAAACCGGACCAAACCGCTTCTTGGGTATTCCATTACAATATTTTACACTGAAATACCAAGAATCCAACCCCTGGAGCGCTGAATGAAACTCGATGCTTTTCAAAGGGGTTGCTTTTTACCAAATGGGCTATTCAAGTGTATACGATATTGCTATATAAGTAACAAGGCTATCATCGTTTCATCTATACTAATATTATAAAGCTGAAGAGTTTGTTTGTTGCTTGAACGCGCTAATCTCAGAAACTGCTGGTTCGAATTGAAAAATATTTTTTGCGTTGAATAGACCATTTATCGAGGAAGGCTTTAGGCTATATAACATCACGCTGCAACTATTAAGAGCGAAGAAATAATGGAAAAAAAACACCGGGGAAAATTATTCATCCTTGAGGGCTGCGATGATGCCCAAAATAACTATTTCACGCGGACGAAGTCGCGGGCACAGCTAGTAAGTTATATATTTCAAAATCCTATCTATAAAAAATATGAGCTCAGAAGTATATCAATTGAAGTAACAAAGATCGCACTTAAATCTATCTTTATTAGATTTACGTTGGAGGTAATTCGGGAACTTTTCTTTACTTAGTCAATACATTGGGTTAAACCCAATTTGTGGAAAGGTCTGTATTTTTTGTTGGCATTAAAGCATCAGCATAGCGTTTTAAAATAGAATTTTCATAAAAGCATTTTCAAATAGAATCTTCATAAAAGGATTTTTATATAGAATTTTCATCCTTGAGGCTGTTTTGAGGATGCACTGGACTTTCTCTTTTTTTCTGGACTTGTCCGTGTGGTTCCTGGCACCAATATAAAAAAAATAGGACCACTCCATCTCTTTCCCATGGATGTCGTAAAAGGCGACTAAGGGATAGGCTTACAAACTTGGGATTCTTATTTAGGCGATGGGCTAGCAACCTGTCACGATTTGAATCTCAATTATATCATTAAGCCAAATAGCTGAACGTGGCCATTCAGTCTTTTCAAGACTGGTGGTTCTGTCTACACCGCAAGGTGAATAGCCACGTTCAGCTATTTGGCTTAATGATAGAATTGAGATATATAGAGATATGTCAAATAGTGACAGGTTGCTAACCCATCGCCTAAAAGAGGATCCCAAGTTTATAAGCCTATCCCTTGGTCGCCTTTTACGACATCCATGGGAAAGAGATGGAGTGGTCCAATTCTTTTTTGTAATGGTGCCGGGAACCACACGGCACTAGATATATCATATAGAAAAAAAAACATTACCCTTTTCAATTCATCTGGCATCAGCTAAGTACGAACCCATGACCTTAATGCTTATACACTTAACCGGTTCTACACGAAAACTGTGCGGCTCAAATTATTCCAGCCCAACGCTTCACAATCTTGGCTTGTGTCCCTCTGAAATAATTTATGATCCGTCATGTACGTAGTAAGACGTTCGGGGTTTATTTGTGAATATCGGTTGGGGCGAGTCATGAGAGATTGTGATGTGAGCGGTTAAGGAACTGAAACGCATAAAAAAAGGTGATAGACATCGTGGTTTAGAATAAAATAGATTTATTTTCAAAATTGGACACAAGGTATCACTTTTTGACGGTACATCACTTAAATCGAATTATAACTACTACCGCTTCCAAAGCGCATGTGTAGTAGAAGCGGCGAAACAAACTACACTGCAGCATTTTCACCGGACGTCAATTTACAAATATATATATTTGTTTATCTATACATAATAATAGTAGAATAGATTAAATTTCAAAATTGGATGCAAGGTATCAATCACTTATTGACGTCACAACTTTTTAATGCGTACTATATACATGTTTTCAATATAAACAAGAACAGCTGAACGTAGTCTATCAGTTTTTAAAGATTGTTGGCTCTATCAACCCCGCGTCTCTAGACGAAATGTCCAGAAAACGTCGTCTAGGTTTTCTAAAGTTTTTGTATTTGTTCCAAGGATCATCCAAATCAATCACGACCCTTGACTGACTCTTAGTCGCCTTTTACGACATCCTGCAAGAGTGATAGAGATCCTTTTCCATTTTACATTGGTGCCGGGACAAATAAAATTAAAAACTCTTTGAATTTTTTTTTTTATTATCTCGATAAAGCTGGTTCTAATAAAATAGGTACCAAGGAAAAAGAATAATTGACATGGCTCAACAATTCATCTCAATTAGCAATAATAAAAATTTCATCAATTAAGAACGGGCGGGCGCAAACTTATTGAATTTTATTACGAAACTTTCCTTAAGCGTTTTTTGTCTGTTTGCATCTCAAGTTGTATTTTTGTTTCGTAAAGAATTCGTTTCACTGCAGGCGATTTGGTAAACTTTTTTGTGAATAAAGGAGAAAATGTTTTGTAAGTCGCATGAATTATACATTAGAAAAAATTTAGGTATTATACGCCTTTTTGCAGTTAACATTTTGTTCTATCTTTATGTTTTTTTTTTTAAGAATGAATCTGATTAATAGAATTTGTCAGACCCAATGGTTGACTGGTAGATAATGCTTCTAGCATTAAGTCCGCCAATTGTGCTATATGCTACATATGTATTTTGTGCAATGAAGTTTTAATAAATAAAACCTTAAACTTTCTTTATACAGGATGTCTGGTAAATCGCGTTACATATTAAAGGACATAGTAAATTATGAATACGCTCAACTTTATAAGATATAAAATTAACAAAACACACATTAGTTTGAAAGATATAGGTAAATAATAAAAATAGTGCACAAAGTCTCCGAATGTTTGGATACCCTGCATTTGCAATGCACCGTGCTGTCGATTCCTGTAAGAGTTCGCACCACCTTCGTGGATTTCCGATACTTCCTTTTTATTTGGATAATTGGGTACAATTTTGACGCCCTATTTCTTCCATATTTTTTTGGGACTAGAATCTGATACTGAATGCCCCTTTTTAATATGTAACGCGATTTACCAGACACCCTGTATATCTCTCTCTCATCTTCGCGTGTTCAGGTCGCACTCTCCACAGCAGAATTAGGGGAGTCCCCCTTCCGACTTCTCTCTCCACTGCAGTATTCCAGGGCGCCTTCCGACTTCTCTCTCTCTCCACTTGATTGGGTTTTCGGCGTCCTCAGTTTTCAGTCCTTTGGATCGCATATCATCTTTTGTGACGTAAATTGTTCTTTACATTCCTTTTCATGTTGTACGAGTACCATGATTTTTTACACGACACACAAGTGTAAAAGCCAGATGATTTCGCTAAAACACTGCCGACTGACTTCTGAGATCGTGTTTACTTTGGTATAAGAAACTCGACCCAGCTTAGAGCGTATATAAGCATTCTGTGGCCTAAAGCTTTCAAAATAAGTGAGTTGAATACCATATAGGCAGGTACCTTATATCTTATGCCATCTTTAGAATGGAATAAGTATACCTAATAGAAGCGCCTATAAACTTTATTTCAACAGACATACATATAGTCACGTCTATTTCCCTTGCAGGGTAGGCAGAGACAATTTAGAATAGAATAACTCAATCTCACATGGATGTCATAAAAGGCAACTAAGGGATATGCTTACAAACTTGGGATTCCTCTTTTAGGCGATGGGTTAGCAACCTGTCACGATTTCAATCTGCATTCCATCATTAAGTCGTACAGCTGAACGTGGCCATTCAGTCTTTTCAAGACTGTTGGCCCTATCTACCCGACAACGGATACAGACGTGACTAAATGTATGTATGTATGTAACATAAATTTATAAATATGGACCCAATACCTAAAATTATTAACTAATAGCAAAAACATCCTTTGAATTAGACCACATAAGTCGTAAATGGGGTAACTACGCGCGGCTCAAGGCTCTCGCGAAAATTTGTATTGCAAGAAAGAGAGAACGCCAACATCCGTATAATGAAGGAAAAGAACAGCCTACAAAGAAATAGCCATGTTCTGCGGTTTTGCGGTAAGACACTTAGTTTTTAGAACAATCCTTACTGTACTTTCGAATAAACCCTTTGAGAGCTTAATGTGATATTAATAGTTTTTCATAATATTTTTTTCTTCTTCTTAAATTTAAGAGCTAACTCTTGTCGGCGGTGTTAAGAGATATATTGAGTAGGTCTGAGGATCGGCCAACATCTATTTTTTATACCCCTAAGTCGTAAGGGATGTCCACCCTTAACATTATTTTTTAACTAGAAATTATATATTCTTCTTTTTGTTTTAAGACACAGAGAGAACCCACTATAAATGGCGTAGAGATGAAAATGTAGTTTGAATATTTAATATACAAAGAATGTTATATTAAAATATAATATACCTACTTGGTGTACTTTTGAAGCAAAATTGCCCAAATAAATATGAGTTGAACCAAGCCAGTGGAAGTAATTTACTGTCTAGACATTCATACAATATTCGGAGGAGAATAATTGTCTCTTCATACTATATAATACCCAAAATGCATTTCTCTGCAATGCCAAGCATTTTTCATTTAATTTATTTTTTCAAGTTGTTATTTTCCAAAGCTCTGATCGTTTTATACTAAAATAACAATTTTTCTTATTTATATTTCAATTTTTAAGAAAATCCTAGTGTGCTTCCTGGTACCAATAAAAAACAAAGGATAGGACTACTCCATCTCTTTCCCATGGATGTTGTAAAAGGCGACTAAGGGATATTCTTATAAACTTGGGATTTTTCTTTTAGGCGATGGGCTTGCAACCTGCCACTATCTAAAACTCAATTCTATCATTAAACGACACAGCTTAACGTAGCCTATCAGTCTTTTAATGAATGTTGCACTGTCTACCCCGCAACGGATATAGACTATATGTATGTCTATGTATGTAAATCATAGTAAAAAGCGATAAAGACTTCAATTTTTAAAGTCAAAAGATGGTTTCTTTTACTGTGTCATTACATTTTTTTCGGGAATATGTACAAAAGGAACTGAATAAATATTGGATGTTGAAAAGTTTAACAAGTTTACTGTTTGCGGAATTTTTATTTTTAGTTATTGGACTAAGCCTTTATAAGTCGGCTTGGGTTTATTTTTAGGAACTATTTTTTATTGTGTGCTAACTTGGGATTCCTCTTTTAGGCGATGGGCTAGCAACCTGTCACGATTTCAATCTCCATTCCATCATTAAGCCGTACAGCTGAATGTGGTCCAACCTGTCACTATTTGAATTTCAATTCTATCTTAAAGCCAAATAGCTGAACTTTCTTCTTCTGTCTTTTCAATATCATTAGTTCTGTCTACCCCACAATGGATACAAACGTGATTATATGTACATAACTGTAACTGTATTTTCATTGAATGTATTAATTTCATTCTTATTTGAGCCAAGAAATGAAACTCACCCATTTTACATACGGGATACCAATTATTTTGCCAATTATGTTGCCTCAATTTTGTATATGATCCCCTTATTGTCAGGTTGGCTGGAAGAGATCCCACTTAGGGATAAGCCCGCCTTTGTACTGTACTGTTTTTATTTTTAATGTACTACTTTAGTGAACAACAAAGCATTTACTTAGGTACTTACTTACTTATTTTGTAAACATTTAAAACACCTTACCTAAAATTTATAAGATGAATATTGGCTTAATGAAATGAGATTAGAACTTAGTGTTCTTAGTTTAAAGTTCCATAGACTGTTTAATTTATAGACAACAAGAAAGTTAATTTTGCTAATAAACGAGTGTAATAAACGTGTGCCGTGTGGTTCCCGGCACCAATATAAAAAGGGATAGGACCACTCCATCTCTCTCCCATGGATGTCGTAAAAGCGATTAAGGAGTAGGCTTATAAACTTGGGATTCTTCTTTAAGCCGATGGGCTAGCAACCTGTTACTATTTGAATCTCAATTCTATCTTAAAGCCAAATAGCTGAACGTGGTCATTCAGTGTTTTCAAGACTGTTAAATCTGGCTACCCCGCAAGGGATATAATATTCTGTTTTGGAATAGAATACAATAGACTAGATTTATTTTCAAAATTGGATACAAGGTATCACTTAATGACGTCACATCACTTAAATCTAATTATAACTACTACCGCTACCAAAACGCATGTTTAGAAAAAGCGACGGAACAAACTACACTGCAGCATTTTCGCCGGACGTAAATTTAGAAAAAAAAATTGGCTGAGTTTATAGGCCAATCATAAGAAGAAGCGACGGAACAAACTATACTGCAGCATTTTGGCCGGACGTAAATTTAGAAAAAAAATTGGCTAAGTTTATTGTATGTACACTTCAGCGTCATACATTATTGTTCAATCTGCCTACATTTAATAGTCTATTTCAATCAAAGTCTTTGTCGGTCTTTGTGTAACTAGTTTCTGGCTCACTTTGACGGGGTCGACTGTTAGGTAGTTACTCGTATGTAGTTAGGATATAGATCATTAGTTCTGCCTCAAGTAAATTGGTATTCTGTTTGCCCTTGTTGAAGGTAAACTTACACATATACTTTGCGGGGTAGACAGAGTCTTGAACATACTGAAAGGCTACGTACAGCTTGTACGGCTTAATGATGGATTTGAGATTCAAATAGTGACTGGTTGCTAGGCCATCGCCTACAAGAAGAATACAAAGTTAATTAGACTTACCCTTAGTCGCCTTTTACGATATTTTGGAAAGGTATGGAGTGTTCCTATTCTAATGTGCCGCGAACCACATGACACTTAAGAATCCTACTAATTATAAATGCGAAAGTTTGTGAGTATGTCAGGATGTTTGTTACTCTTTCACGCAAAAACTACTGAACCGATTACTATGAAATTTGGTGTGTAGGTAGCTGAAAACCCAGAATAACATATAAACTACTTTGATCCCGGATTTCCCGCGAATTGATTCCACGCGGACGAAGTCGCGGGCGGCATCTAGTAGGTTATAAATTCAATTTGATGTCTAGAATACCTACACTATATAATCCTCAAACAGCTACCTATGAAATAAATTATAATATCCAATTACGCGTCAGACTTTGATTAATCCAACTATTAATTCTCTTGTCTTAAGCAGTAACGTTGTATTAATCTTTTTGCATTTAATAATTAATTATTCAAGGAATTTAAGGTAAATACTAGCAACTCGCCCCGGCTTCACACGGATAGTATTTATTTAATTAATTAAATACATACTTAGATACATACAAATATACATACAATCACATCTATATCCCTTGCGGGGTAGACAGAGCCAACAACCTTGAAAAGACTGATAAGCCACATTCAGCTGTTTCGCTTAGTGATAGAATTGAGATTCAAATAGTGACAGGTTGCTAGCCCATCGCCTAAAAAAATAATCCCAAGTTTGTAAGCCTATAATTGGATGTTTATCTATATAAGTATTTATTATAAATATAATTTCGTTGAGTTAGTATCTCGTAACACAAGTTTCGAACTTACTTCGAGGCCTACTAAATCTGTGTAATTTGTCCCGTATATATTTATTTATATTTTAACGGTACGTAGTATCACCAACCGCATGATCTTATCATTCACCATAATACCCTTTTTACAGAAGTTACGACGCGCATCGAATCTATACTTAAAAAATCACATTCAATAAGACAAAGTGAGGATTGAGCTTTATCTGACACGGAAAGTTGCGATGGCATAAAGGCGTGCTCACACAAGCGACCTTTTTACGAACATTGGCTTAGGATATATCTCCTATCTCTTTTTATCATTTCGGATAATGTAGAGATAAACCATATTATAGTGCCGTGTGGTTCCCAGTTACTTTAGAATATTTATTATTACCCATGGATGTTGTATAAGGCGACGAAGGGATAGGCTAATAAGCTTGGGATCCTGACAGGCGATTATCTAGCAACATGCCACCAATTTAATTAAATGTCACATTGTTTTATTTTGTAAAGCTATTTTTTATAATTTTATCGTTTGAATTTATTGTTTTTACATGCATATATATAATTACGTTTATGTCCCTTGCGGGGTACACAGAGCCAACAGTCTTGAAAATACTGATAGGCCACGTTCAGCTGTTTGTCATGGCAATCATTTTTATTGTATCTATATATTATAACTGTCATGAATCACCATCAGTACTCACTCAGAATCGACAACATACAAAAATACAATACGGATCGAGTAAGTAACAAAAACTTTTAAATTTGGAAAATATAATTTTTTTTTTAAACTCTCGCAATCTCGCACTGTGACGAAGCCTTTATATTATTATCGGTGAGCATCTGAGTCCCGCCCGGCGAGTCAGGGCCCCATTTTGAGAATAGTTTTTTGATGAAGGCAACGGCTGTAAACCCTTAGGTTTATAGACATGGAAGTTGCAATTTTTCCATCGTTTGCACGAAATATCTGATCATGTTGGTTTCCGTGAGGTTTAAGAAGGATGAAGAATAAAAGTCAACAGAGGTTCGAATCCCAACTCGATAATGTACCAATGACTGTTTTCGAAGCTATGTTTATTAGTTTCAATACCAACCGATGTTCTTACGGTGAGGGAAAATATCGTGAGGAAACCTGCACATTCAGGCAACGATGTGTAATCATGATCGATCCAATACGGGTTAGGTTTACCAGCAAAGGTTGCGGAGGTCGGATGGGAATCGCTTTGTGTAAAACCATGGTAGGATTCGAACCTGTATACCAAATATTCATATAATTAAGTCTACATCCCTTGCGGGGTCGACAGAGCCAACAGTCTCGAATATACTGAAAGGCCACGTACTGCAGTATGGCTTTATGATAAAATAGAGATATGTTACTTGGGAGTTAACTAGCTCATCGCGTACAAGAGGAATCCCAAGTTAATAAGCCTATCTCTTAGTCGCCTTTTACTACATCTATGGGTAAATTATTGACTGTATTTATTTTAAGTTTTCGGAAACCACACGGCAATTCTTACTCAAATATACTCTATTAAAATTCACCAATAAAATTTAATAAATATTAAAGCACCTCTTATCTTTATTAGCCCGTAATAGAGCCATAATAATTGTCCTTCAACTTTAGTAAGCGCTAGTCTTATTCGGTGTTGTTCAAGTTTTACGCGAGCTTTCGATGCCAGAACTTTGCCAATTATGTTTTTATGCTCCTTAGAGCTTAAGTTCGAGTGCTTAATAAAAGTTTTAAGTCACATTACAGCATTAACGGTAAACGCATTTTGGATTAAGAATTTTTCTTGTTTTTTTTTTTCTATTGTTATTGGTTATGCCGTGTGGTTCCCGGCACCAATACAAAAAAGAATAGGACCACTCCATCTCTTTCCCATGGATGCCGTAAAAGGCGACTAAGCGATAGGCTTGCAAACTTGGGATTCTTTTTTAGGCGATGGGCTAGCAACCTGTCACTATTTGAATCTTAATTCTATCATTAAGCCAAATAGCTGAACGAGGCCGATCAGTCTTTTCAAGACTGCTACAAGTAGGCTCTGTCTACCCCGCATGGGATATAGACGTGACCATATGTATGTATGTATGCATTTGGAATTAAGAATAGTTTTTCTTGTTCTTTTTTCTATTGTTATTGGTTGAATTACGGAGAGTAAAGGTTAAACAATGTGAGGTCCCAAGCGGGCTACAAGGGTTCAACAATAATTGATTGTTGTGTGTTGAACAGCCCTTACGAAGGACAGTCGACAATGGAATTGAGTGTATAAGGTTGTGTTGAGTTGTGTGTCGTGTGGTTCCCGGCACCAATAAAAAAGATAAATCGATAAAATGTATATTCGACAAACGGAATAGGACCACTCCTTCTCGTGCCTATGTTTGTCGCTAAAGTCGACTTAGGTTCAGACTTTTAAACTTTAGATTCTTCATTTAGGTATTGGGCTAGAAACTTGTGTTACGAGATACAAACCCAACGATTTATATTTTACAACTAGCTTTCCCCCGCGACTCCGTCCGCGCGGATGTCGGTCTTCGCGTAGATGGTTTATTTCTCCATTTTATTTTCAGTCCGGTCAATTTAGACCAAAAAATAGGAATGAAGCTACATTAATTCCCATCAAGCTGAAAATGAGTATAATTGTTTAAAACACAATCAAAAGCATTATTTCAAAATTCCTCATGATTCCGGTTTAAGGAAAAAAATTACCCAAGGTCAAAGGTAAGAAAATGGGATTTTCACGATTTTCTTCAAAACGGTAAGTTTTATAGGAAAATTACCTCTGACATAGATTGTAGATCATAAAGATATCTATAAAAAAGATAAAAGGAATCAATATTTTTTTTCAATAAAGCTACAGTTACTGAGATATTACCATGCAAAAAGTTGCAAGCGTCATAATATGCATAAGCACGTCTCGTATATACTCTATGTAGCAGTAATATAAGTAAAAATATTGTTCTGTCGGTAATTTTAACTTGAATTAAAAATATAAAATATACATAAGTATAATGAAACCCAGTCCCTTCATTTATACTGTAGTGAAACCTTGAGACAACATCTGTATCTCTGTTTAATTGTGTACGTGGCTAGGGTCGTATACCTGCTTTATCTCAGAATGCTCGACACATGAAATACCGTAAGTCTTTAATAATAGTTGTCCTTGCGGGGATACCGTTGTCGGCTATGGACACCACGGCCTCTCATGCCCTAGGAGTGCCGGCCGTTTAGGGCGCCATGCCGCCCTAAATGATACAATCCTCCGTGCTCTTGCCACCATCCATGTTCCAGCCGTTCTAGAACCAAACGGTCTGGCTCGGGATGATGCCAAGAGACCGGATGGTATGACTTTGGTACCCTGGAGATTGGGGCGGCCTTTGGTATGGGATGCTACTTGTGTCGACACACTTGCGCCGTCTCATCTTCAGGTTACTAAATCTAAGGCCGTTCTGCTTCAAATGAGGCAAAAAACCTCAAAAGGCGCAAATATGTAGTTATCGGGATCAAAGTTTACATCAGATGGCAAGTGTGATAGTGATGTTCAAAGGAGAGTGAACGCGGGGAACATGGTGAATGGAGCTTTGCATGCCTTTATGAGCAGTCAGAAACTATCCAAAAAGGCTCGACTGGCTGTGCACAGGGGCGTGTTGGTCCCGACATTAATGTATGGGAGTGAAAGTTGGGTATGGCAAAAGAAGCACGAAAGCAGAATAAATGCAGAGGAAATGGTTAAGGAGTATGTTGGGTGTGAAATTGAGTGACCGGATAAGGAACAGTGTGATAAGGGAATGTTGTGATGTGAAAGAAGATGTAGTTACAGGAATAGAAAAGGGTATGTTGAGATGGTTCGGTCATGTGGAGAGGATGAATGAAAACAGGTTGACTAAGCAGATATAAATGGAGAGTGTGGAGGGAAAGGTCGGGGTGGGAAGACCTAGACGAACATATCTTGATCAAATTAAGGACGTCCTGGTAAAGGGTCAGGTCAAAAGTACCCGAAACCGCCGAGCTTGCATGAAGAGAGTTATGAATGTAGATGAAGCAAAGGAAGTATGCAGGGATCGTGTCAAGTGGAAAGAGGTAGTTTCTGCCTACCCCTCCGAGAAAGAGGCGTGATTTTATGTATGTATGTATGTAGTTATCGGTAATATCTATACTTTTGAACCTTTTGGGGTAGAAACTCTGGGACCGGGGGGCCTATCTGCCCATCAGCTTTTCCGACAATTGTCGAAAAAGCTAATTGAGGTATCGCTTGACCGGAGGGCTGGAAATTATCTGGCTCAGAGAATCAGCATTGCCATTCAAATTGGCAATGCTGCCAGCCTTCTGGGCACATTCCCGCATGTTGATGCTATGCAAGGACTGTACAATTTATAAATTAAATTTTAGTTTGTGGTCATCTTTTTTCTTTCTTTTTATAAGTAGTTTTAGTTTTAATTTGATTTAATTGTAATCTCTATTATTGTCCTATAATGATTTTCTTCACTTAGGGTTATTCTAATTTTATTAAATAATAAATGCGAAAGTTAGTCTTGAGTGCCACTGCGTAGTGAAAACACGTGTTTATTCTAACCTATTTCAGACTTTTTCAAGTTTAATAATAAAAATGTTAAAAAAAAACGCGCTAATAGTACACTACCTCAGAGGTGGCAAGGAAACGGATGCATATTATGATGCTTGCAACTTTTTGCATCGTTATATCACAGAAACGGTAGCTTTGTTGAAAAAAAATACTGATACCTTTTTTATAGATAACTTTATGATCTACAATTTATGTCTGAGGTAATTTTTCGATTTGAAAAACTTACCGTTTTGAAGAAAATTGCGATACACCCAGTTTTTACCTTTGACCGTGAGTAAATTTTTTTCCTTAAACCGGAATCATGGGGAATTTTGAAATAATGCTTTTGATTGTGTTTTAAATAATTATACTCATTTTCAGCTTGATGGGAATTAATGTAGCTATGTAGTATTTTTTTCATAGTAATTAGTAGCGGCCCGCTTGTGCAGCAAACGGTTCAAGCCAAAGCCGACTTTAGGCGCTACAGCTTACGGCGCTAAATCCACTGCGGGTAACGCAACGTGTGTTCGCGGTTCTACAGAACAACGTCTATGTATAAACTGAAAGATTAAGATTTTTTTTTTCTTCGTATTTTTTCGGGATAGAAAGTATCCTATTTTACGCCCAGGATAATAAGGTATAATTATACCAAGTTTCATCAAAATCGAACCGTTAGTTTTCACGTGATGCCTGAACATACAGACAGACAGACAAAAATTTTTTTAATCACATTTTTGTGTTTGGTATCGATCCAGTAACACCCCCTGCTATTTATTTTTTCAATATTTTCAATGTACAGAATTGACCTTTCTACAGATTTATTATATGTATAGATAAATATTTATGTAGATAAACATCCAAGACTCAGACCAATCAGAGAAAACTCGTTCCTCATCACGCCCTGGCCGGGATTCGAACCCGAGTACCCCGGTGACACAGACAAGCGCACTACCGCTGCGTCACACAGGCCACCAAATATTTTCCCCAACAAATAAATAGCTCCAGTGATCTACTCAATAATTTGAGAATCCTTTGTTAAGACAACGATTTAGTTTATCAAATAAAGCACTGCCGATGTTTCTCGTAAATCAACCCCGCTGGTCTCAGAAATTGAGCTGTTAAATAAATTGTTCGTGTCTCGCTACCGGCCTTGACTATAGCGTGATTCTAATGGTATAATAATCCTTTAAGGGCGTTGAGTGATTGGTATTTAAACATTTTTTGCTCGGATATAGGTATTATAAATTGAATTCTTAAAGCGATGGGACGTCGTGAAAAGCGACTAAGGGATAGGCTTATTAACTTGGGATTCTTCATTTAGGCGATGGGTTAGCAACCTGTCACTGTTTGTATCTCAATTCTGTCATTAAGCCAAAGAGCTGAACGTGGCCTGAACTGAGAGTTGGCTCTGTCTATCCCGCAAGGGATAAAGACGTGACTTTATGTATCTATGGGCTTGGCTAAGATTGAATTCAAATAGTGACAGGTTGCTAGCCCAAAACCTAAATGAAGAATCTAAAGTTTATAAGTCTGACCCTTAGTCGCCTTTTACGACATCAATGATGCACGAGTTGGAGTTGTCCTTTTCTGTTTGTCGAATAAACATTTTATATATCTATCTTTTTTGTTGGTGCCGGAAACCACACGACACACAACTCAACACAACCTTATACACTTAATTCCATTGTTGACTGTCCTTGGAACGGGTTGTTCAACACACAACAATCAATTATTGTTGAACCCTTGTACTCCGCTTAGGACCTCACATTGTTCAACCTTAACTCTCCGTAATTCAACCAATAACAATAAAAAAAAAAGAAGAAAAACTATTCTTAATCCAAAATGCATACATACATACATATGGTCACGTCTATATCCCTTGCGGGGTAGACAGAGCCAACAGTCCTGAAAAGACTGAATAGCCACGTTCAGCTATTTGGCTTAATGATAGAATTCAGATTCAAATAGTGACAGGTTGTTAGCCCATCGCCTAAAAAAGGAAAGAGATAGAGTGGTCCTATTCGTTTTTGTATTGGTGCCGGGAACCACACGGCATAATCAATAACAACAGAAAAAAAAAAACAAGAAAAACTATTCTTAATCCAAAATGCGTTTACCGTTAATGCAGTATTGTGACTTAAAACTTTTATTAAGCACTCGAACTTAAGCTCTAAGGAGCATAAAAACATAATTGGCAAAGTTCTGGCATCGAAAGCTCGCGTAAAACTTGAACAACACCGAATAAGACTAGCGCTTACAAAAGTTGAAGAACAATTATTATGGGTCTATTACGGGCTAATAAAGATAAGAGGTGCTTTAATATTTATTAAATTTTATTGGTGAATTATAAAAGAGTATATTTGAATAAGAAATGCCGTGTGGTTTACGAAAATTTAAAATTAATCCAGTCAATAATTTTCCCATAGTTTAGTAAAAGGCGACTAAGGGATAGGCTTATTATAAACTTGGGATTCCTCTTGTAGGCGATGGGCTAGCAACCTGTCACTATTTCTATCTCAATTCTGTCAATAAGCCAAACAGCTGAACGTGGCCTTTCAGTATATTCGGGACTGTTGGCTCTGTCTACCCCGCAAGGGATATAGACGTGACTATATGTATGTATGGGCTTGGTTAAGATTGAAATAGTGGCAACTTGCTGACCTGGCACTATTAAAATCTCAATTCCATTAGTAAGTGACGGCCTCTGTGGCGCAGCGGTAATACGCTTGTCTGTGACACCGGAGGTCCCGGGTTCGAATCCCGGCCAGGGCATGATGAGAAAAGAACTTTTTCTGATTGGCTTGGGTCTTGGATGTTTATCTATATAAGTATTTATTATTATAAAATATAGTATCGTTGAGTTAGTATCTCGAAACACAAGTCTCGAACTTACTTCGAGGCTAACTCAATCTGTGTAATTTGTCCCGTATAAAAAAAAAAAAAAAAAAGTCATACTGCTGAACATGGCCTTAGCCTTTTCAAAGCTGTTGGTCCTGTCTACCCCGTTAGGGTTAAAGATATGTAGATATGTATGTATGTAGGTAGGTATGTGATGGATTCCAGCGTTACTAATATTTGCTTTTTTGTTTGTTTGTAAACTCTTTATTGCACATAAAAAGAAATATAACAGTTATTGGATTTAGGAGAAATAATTTAATATATTGGATACATTAGTCATTCTACCAACCAACTTGAGGCGTTTTATATGTATGTTAAATTATTTTTACATACATAAAAAACGTATTTTCGCTCATTTATATTATCCAAGAAAATGTCCAAATTCATCTCACGGTGAGGGAAAATATCGTGAGGAATCCTGCACATTCAGACAATCGGATGTGCCATGATCGATCCAATAAGGGTAAGGTTTACCTGCAAAGGTTGCGGAGGTGAAATGGGAGTCGCTTTGTGTAAAAACCTGACTCAGCCAATCCAGGATCCATGGTCAAAGGCATACCCCGGGCTCCTCTCCAGAGTGATGAGGATGCAACCTAGACTAAAGCCAGGAGGAAGAAGAACGTCCAAATTCATAGATAAAGCCAATTTAAAACCAATGTCAGTAGTGCCGTGTGGTTCCCGACACCAATAAAAAAAAGAATAGGACCACTCCATCTCGTTTCCATGGATGTCGTAAAAGGCGACTAAGGGATAGACTCACAAACTTGGGATTCTTTTTTAGGCGATGGACTAGCAACCTGTCACTATTTGAATCTCAATTCTATCATTAAGCCAAATAGCTGAACGTGGCCATTCAGTCTTTTCAAGACTGTTGGCTCTGTCTACCCCGCAAGGGACATAGACGTGACCATATGTATGTATGTATGTTACTGAAAAGCTAGTAAGGAACTCATACGAAGTAAGAGCTTAGAAAAGAAAAAGTTTGTTAGGAATGTGCTAATGGATGTTAGCAACTTACGACCTAAGAACTTAGCCGCTGAATGTATAGTATGAATTTGGTTAGAACTTTATGCTTCTGAGATTTATATATGAAAAAGTCGCGATTCTTTGCTGACGGGATAGGTAGAGACTAAATATTTTCACTAGCTTTGATCCCAGCAAACTTCTTTCCCATCATCTACATTCATAACTTTTAGAATACAACAGATTTATTTTCAAAATTGCATACAAGGTATCACTTATTGACGTCACAAAACGTAAATCTAATTATAACTACTACCGCTTCCAAAGCGCATGTGTAGAAGAAGCGGCGGAACAAACTACACTGCAGCATTTTAATCGGACATCAACTTACAAATATAGATCTCTTAAATCTAAATCGTGGACGAATGCACATTGTCTACATTAAAAAAACATGAATGAATGTAGAACTAATTATGTCAATACGAATATTTCGTCAAATAAAATAAAATATGTACATATTTTCTTCGTGCAAACTGGTCAGCCAAAAAAGACACGCAATTATATGGAGGTTGAGATTACACATTTTCATCTCACCTGATGATAAGTGACGATGAAGACAAAGATGGCTATCCAAGAGATTCTACTATTGAATATACTATTCAATGTTCGCGGACGGTACTTGTCTGGGAATCTAGGAAAAGGAAGACGCAGGCAGCTCATTCCACACTTAAGCCACTCGAACCAAAAAGTACCGAAGCGTTTTGTTCGACTAGTTCGTATTTCAACGATAAAAGAGTGAAAATATTGTCTGCGTCTCGTAGTTCGATGGAGGAATGGTAAAGATTCTATTAGCTCAAAAATGGCCTTTGAACACTTGTTCTTGTTATGAAGGTTTATTAATTTATTTAAAACTATACTACACAAAAAAAAAATGCACAAAAGGCCGTTACGCATTCTCTACCAGTCAACCAGCTGACCAAACAGAAAAAAAGTTGGTGGTGCGATGAAGTGCACATGCATAATGAAAAATACATACATACATTACAAAAAAAATTTAAAAGGTTGTTCTTCTATAAAACCTGGCAATGAACTACCAAAATTAAGGACTCAAAGAGAAGGTTATTCGAATATCGGCTTTTTCATGATATGTGAACAGTTTTTCACGTCGATTCTAATTTCAAAATACCGATGTAACTTAGACGTAACATAAACGTTCAGCAACACGTATGAACAGAACATGTGACGTCAATAGCTTTTGTCGACGTCACGTCTCTCAGATAAAAAAGCGAATGTGCAGACGGAGTATTCGAATTTGTTAATTTGAAGGACTGAATAAAACACTTTATTTTGTAAAATAAGTTGTAAAGGACATCCTGAAGAAGTTAAACCAAGTATTAATACTTGAGATAAATGTGCCGTGTGGTTCCCGGCACCATTACAAAAAAGAATAGGACCACTCCATCTCTTTCCCATGGATGTCGTAAAAGGCGACTAAGGGATAGGCTTATAAACTTGGGATTCTTTTTTAGGCGATGGGCTAGCAACCTATCACTATTTGAATCTCAATTCTATCATAAAGCCAAATAGCTGAACGTGGCCATTCAGTCTTTTCAAAACTGTTGGCTCTGTCTACTCTGCAAGGGATATAGACGTGACCATATGTATGTGTGTATGTATGTCTTTGGACATGCCAATTCTATATTCTCCTTATTTTATACTTCCAGGATATACAGCCGCCATAAAATATTCAACCTATCGTTGACCCTCTATTCCTGTGTGTAGTCGATATTCTGTTCCCGGGGACGGGAATCCCTTTAGAAGCGGAAGGAACCCATCCTGTTCAGAATTTCTAAAGGCATTTCTAAGGGCATGTTGCTTGTAAATTGTTCTAGTAACACCCAAGCATTCTAATAAAACATAACAACAAGAGGTGTGATCTTGTAAGTTGTATGTAGGATTTAAAGGCTTTACAGGTAAAACTAACGCGTATTGGATCCTTGGTTTGACATCCAGTTGCCTGGATGCTCAGGATTCCTCACGATGATTTCCCTCACCGTAAAAGCTCTGTACTATCGCGTCTGTAACTCTGGAGATAAAGTTTTATACATAAATACATATGATCACGTCTATATCCCTAGCGGGGTAGACAGAGCCACCAGTCTTGAAAAGACTGATAGGCTACGCTCAGCTGATTGGCTAAGTGATAGAATTGAGATTCAAATAGTGACAGATTGCTAGCACATCGCCTGAAAGAGGAATCCCAAGTTTATAAGCCTATCCTTTAGTCGCCTTCTACGACATCCGTGGGATAGAGATGGAGTGGTCCTATTCTTTTTTGTAATGGTGCCGGAAACCACACGGCATAAAGTTTTATCAAGTACAAAATTCGGATACACAATTGCACCCTTTTTTTTTTAACAGCGGCGTTGAAAGCATGTCAATGACCTGAATGCACAGAGCTCAGGCCGACGCACAGAGCGCAGTCCAACGCAAATGGCACTGAATGTTTAAACAAACGCCAGTCAATACATCACCGCATACTGCTGCTGGTGTACGGAGAATCAAGATTCCTGAAGAATCAACCGTATTGAATAAAAATGGACTGGACGTAATTTAAGGACAATTAAGGACGTCCTGGTAAAGGGTCAGGTCAAAAGTACCCGAAACCGCCGAGCTTGTATGAAGAGATTTATGAATGTGGATGAAGCGAAGGAAGTATGCAGAGATCGTGGCAAGTGGAAAGAGGTAGTCTCTGCCTACCCCTCCGGGAAAGAGGCGTGATTTTATGTATGTATGTATGTATGACGGCCTCTGTGGCGCAGCGGTAGTACGCTTGTCTGTGACACCAGAGGTCCCGGGTTCGAATCCCGGCCAGGGCATGATGAGAGGGGAACTTTTTCTGATTGGCCTGGGTCTTGGATGTTTATCTATATAAGTATTTATTATAAAATATAGTATCGTTGAGTTAGTATCTCGTAACACAAGTCTCGAACTTACTTCGAGGCTAACTCAATCAGTGTAATTTGTCCCGTATATATTTATATATTTATTTATTTATATATTATTTATATATTATGTATGGACTGGACAAATGCCAGTGAAACTAGAAGTTGCTGAAATTTTTTTGCATACATAGATGTGCCGTGTGGTTCCCGGCACCAATACAAAAAAGAATAGCACCACTCAATGGATGTCGTAAAAGGCGACTAAGGGATAGGCTTACGAACTTGGAATTCTTTTTTAAGACGATGGGCTAGCAACCTGTCACTATTTGAATCTCAATTCTATCATTAAGCCAAGTAGCTGAACGTGGCCATTCAGTCTTTTCAAGACTGTTGGCTCTGTCTGCCCCGTAAGGGATATAGACGTGACCATATGTATGTATGTATAGATGAAATCTCAGAGACGTGGTTGAACGGTTAAGGTGCCCCGGCTGAAATGGGAAAGTAATGGGAGTATAGGTTCAAATCCTAACCACTTTTTTGGGTTATGTACATTAGTTTGAAGTCTAACCGATGCTCGTACGGTGAGAGAAAACGTCGTGAGAAAACCTGCACATGCTGATCCAATATGAGTTAGGTTCCCCTGCAAAGGTTTCATCTGACTTCATATTATCTAGAATCATGGTCAAAGGTTTATCCCTTGAAAGGAAGACAGAGTCGACAGCCTTTGAAACCGTTCGCATCTTCAGCTGGACGGCTCAATAATGAAATGGACATTTAGATGATGACAGGTTACTGGCCTTTCTTAACCTTATTACTAGTCGTACTAACTTAAATTTACATACATACATACAATCACGTTTATATGCCATGCAGGGAAGAAAAAGACAGTATTGAAAAGACTGAAAGCCCACGCTCAGCTGTTTGGCTCAATGATAGAATTTAGATTCAAATAGTGACAGGTCGCTAGCTCATTATTAGCCTATCATCAGCCTTAAAAGAGGAATCCCAAGTTTATAAGCCTATCCCTTTTTCACCTTATACGATTATGCGAAAGAGATGGAGTGGTCCTATTATTTTTTTATTGTTGCCGAAAACCTCACAGCACTTAAAACTGCTTACAAAAATTAAAAGCAACTCACAAGAAAGACGGTTCAAAGTTTTCAAAAATATTTCCCTCATTTCTGTAACGTTATCTTTCAGTTATCTTGAAACGCACAAACCATTTTTGTCGACGAAAAAACAGAGAAAAGAATCTCAGGTACCTACGCAAGTACCGTGAACAATTAGATGATTGTGCCAGAGGTTAAAATGGGTAAGAAGATTAATTTTGATTACATTTGAGGAAAAATGTGTAAGTAAACATTTCTCCGTTTACATTTCTTTGTAATTATCTGGTTTGTGGCCTATTATATATATTATATAGCCTGTGAATATTTTTGGTAAAGATGAACCCCTGGGTTACCCTCTGGGGAGGATTTTTGCCTTGAAAGGAACCCAGGGTCCGTCTTTCAGGGACAATTTTACATTAAAAAGGTGAAGTTTGTAATAATGTGTCATTGAATACTAAAACGGTTCATACTCATACCTTACCAAATATAGGTTAGTCACATCTTTTTTAAGTTGCATACTGGAGTTAAATTAAAACAATATGTTTATGATACATATGATTTAATTCGATAATCATATTCGTGTGACTGAGAAAAATCACGAAAATCGATAACATTTTTATTTTTCTAGAAAATCGACCTCAACATCCCCATACAACTATTTACACTTGGAATTACACGAATTACACTTTTAAATGACTCAGAAACACTTTTTTTAATCCTGTAATGTAAAGTCAGATGGAATTAACTGTCACACTCTCATCTCGTCAATGGCTGCTTGCGGGAGGCTGGGGGGCGGTTTCCCCCTCCTGAGGGTAGCATGGGGCATTCCTCTGCCCTCCTCCCCTTCCCTAAGGGAGGCTTGCGCCGCAGAACCGTTCGGAGGCTGGAATTTCTGTTGCCTTAACTCTTGTAAGGGCGGCGAGTTATTAAACTGGTTCAAATTCTTCGGCATAGTCGCATACCCACCCACTTGCGGATAACTCACGTTCGGCAATCTAAAACTGCTGTTCCGACTGCCCAGCTTGCTCGGCAGCATCATGTTATCAATACTAATAGACGGACTCGGCGGTGACTTCGGCACGTCCAACGGCCCTTTGAAATTCAACCCTGCCAAATGTGGTTCAGACATCATTTGCTTTTTACGATTTTGCCTCTCAACGTCGACCACTAAACTCGGCGCGTGTGTCGGGTCTATGTGATAATGAGAGTGTTTCCCAGATATAGTTTCGAAATGCTTCTCGTTGAATCGCGTTTGTTTTGATCTCGACCTAGTTTTGTCCCTTTGGTAGTAAACACCGGCGAATATCAATACGTTTAGTATAAGTAACGAACATCCAATAGCTATAGTAACACTAAGAGCAGTCGAATACGCCGCATACCCGGCGGCTTCGAGATTAGCTAATGTATTATCAGTGGCGTTAACATTCTGAAGGTCTCTCCCATTTGGCAGGATAGTAGCGCACGTAGCTAGAATCGTGTCGACCGTGGTTAAAGCTGTGTCAGAATACACGGATCCATTTCGTCGGACCTGGTCGTTTTCATTGCCGGTCCTTGCAAGCGGATCTGGTCGGACAATTCCTTCGTAAAGTTCTTGTTCGTTGTGATTTTTGAAAAGATTATGTCTGGCCGCAACGTCTTCCATGCCGGCTCGATGGAGTTCGGGGACTAGACGGAGCCATACAGACAGCTGGTGAGCTCGGTAATGGTTCTTCAGACGAGGTTTCATGCCTGGGAACAAAGATAACGCTATCAAATTGAAAAGACAGTCTTGATTATGATAAAGTTACTAGTGTATCCCGTATTCTGTTTTAACGGGAATAGCAATTTATGAAGGAACTGGAAGACTTGTTACTTTAATTAAAGTTTGATTACAAATCTCATGTTGATAGAGTACGTTAGTTGTAATCAAAAGCTAGATGATAGAATACATTTAAATTTAGCTTCACTATTATGACAATACACATTTCAAAGTACGTTAACATACATACATACATATAATCACGTCTATATCCCTTGCGGGATAGACAGAGCCAACCAAACTGTCTTGCTAGAATAAGTGACTTTCAATATATTTTCTGAATACTTTGAAATTATAATGAAAAGATTTGACATACATACACATACATATATGTATATGTCTGTATATCTATAATACTAAAATAGTTGCATGGCTTAGTGTTAGAATTGAGGCCGTGTGTCAGATAGTGAAAGCACTGAATAAGCAAAAATTGTATGATAGTCGGCGAATGAAAATGGTTTTGGCAACAAAATATGCCTAACTAAGCACAATAATATATTAATAATATACTGATATTTCATCTACAGAGTTCCTAGATTAATTTATCACCTATTTGCTGAAGCGTGTACCTATACTACTGACACGAAAATCGTTCACGATAACATGTTACGCTGAATTGATTACATAGGTTACTAGCTGACCCGCGCAACTTCGTTTGCGTGTATCCCGCTACTTCGACAAATACAGTCAACGCACCAACACATATTGGATACTAATTTTCAATTCACACTAACTTCTCTTTCCCTTAACCGCGTTTAAAATATTAAAATGTTTTTTGGTTTCTGTGACTCTTTATAGGGACGCTGCCGCCGCCGCCGCGGCCGGCCCGTACCGTGCCGCAATACTAATATCGTGATATCTCCTAAACTATATGTCTAAATAACACACTGTAAACTGCAAAAATAATCTAAATTAAATGCTCGTGATGATGAACTTAATTATTTTGATAAGGATATATGTATTATTGGTTATATCACCAGTTAAACATCACCCAACGAATTAAATGTTTTTTTAATACAGAAAAGTAGTTTTTGTGACTTAAATAAAAAAGCTGGATATATGTCATCGCGGACTTTTTTGTAGAACTAATAAAGACCAATGTTTTTGCTGTACATTGTTCTTACTTGTATCCAACGGTATAAGCGGCGCACGCACAAATGCAATCTTCAATTAGATTTTTTTTCTGACTTCTTGGACATAAATCGCTATAACTCAGCTAATATAGTTTCAATGTATTTCAATTATATATAAAAACCTGTCGGAGAAAATACTCTTTCTATTAGTGAAAACCGCATCAAAATCCGTTGCGTAGTTTTAAAGTTTTATGCATACGAAGGGACTACAGACAAAATGGGCGACTTTGTTTTATACTATGTAGTGATGAATGTAATTTATTGAAATCGTAAATTAAAATGACGGCTTGGGACTTCAAACACGTGAATTTTTATGGGAATCGAAATTGAGATCTTTAAAAATGCTATACAATTTTCGATTAGATTATTAGCTAGGTTTAATATTTTAAAGAATTCTAGTACCTTATTCCGTATAGTATCTTATGCCACGTGGTTCACGGCATCAACAGAAAAAAGAATAGGACCACTCTATCTCTTTCCCACGGATATCGTTAAAGGCGACTAAGGTAAAGGCTTATAGGGATTTTTCTTTTAGGCGACGGGCTAGCAACCTGTCCTTATATTAATCTCAATTCTATCATTAAGTCAATCCAGAACGTGGCCTGTCAATTTTTCAAAACTGTTGGCTCTGTCTAACCCGCAAGGAATATAGACCCGATTATATGTATAAAAATTATTTACTTATAATACTCATGAATAATAAAATAAATATCAAAACC
Source organism: Amyelois transitella (assembly GCF_032362555.1). Classification (NCBI taxonomy): domain Eukaryota; kingdom Metazoa; phylum Arthropoda; class Insecta; order Lepidoptera; family Pyralidae; genus Amyelois; species Amyelois transitella. The sequence goes on along the minus strand of NC_083507.1, from coordinate 11,903,244 downwards.
ACAGTCAAGACAGGTTTAGCCTTATAAACCTGGTATTCTTATTTCAGTTGATAGACAAGCAAAATGTCACTATCTAAATCTCAAATCCATCAATAAGCCATTCAGCGGAACCTGCTCTTTGAGTACACCTCTTCTCACCACAATTTATATCACAGCAAAAGCACAAATACACCGCTAAGATATTCTCAGCAATCTCTCACGCTACATTTGTTGAGTTCGCGACCAAAATTTTCCTGCTGTCAACGCGAATTTCATATATCACCCGAATAAATTGTGCCGGCACTATCTTCTTTGTAACGGGGGCATTTGCGCACACTTTCACACGTGAAACAAATGAATGCCCCTGTCTGAATTCAGAATTCATCTGTTCAGATAGCTTGTTAGTTTTGTATTTTTGGAGCGTACTTATTATTCTCTTTGTTCCTTCGTTATTATAAATAAATATAATAATAAATAAATATATACGGGACAAATTACACTGATTGATTTAGCCTCGAAGTAAGTTCGAAACTTGTGTTACGAGATACTAACTCAACGATACTATATTTTATAATAAATACTTATATAAATAAACATCCAAGACCCAGGCCAATCAGAAAAAGTTCTTTTCTCATCATGCCCTGGCCGAGATTCGAACCCGGGACCTCTGTTGTCACAGACAAGCGTACTTACCGCTGAGCCACAGAGGCCGTCAATTGTTAAAGATGGTGTTCTTTTTTGGAATCTTACATACATACATACATATAATCACGTCTATATCCCTTGAGAGGCAGACAGGGCCTGTCAAAACAGTCTTGAAAAGTCTGATAGGTTACGTTCAGCTATTTGGCTTTAAGAGAGAATTGAGATTCAAATAGTGACACGTTGCTAGCCGATCGCCTTAAAGAAGAATCCCAAGTTTATAAGCCCCTACCCCCTTAGTCGCCTTTTACGACATCCATGGGAGAGAGATGGAGTGGTCCTATTCTTTTTTCTATTGGTGCCGGGAACAACACGGCACATTGGAATCTTTATCTGTGTATATGATACTTTGATTATTTTTGATGTACATAAGACATAATCTTAGTCAGTTAATTATTGAGATTTATAATCTGATCAGATAGAGAATTGAGATATAATTGTCAAAACGACTATTACTAAACCATATAATGAGATATGACTTGAACAGGAATTAACCTCGGGACTTACAGTTCAGAGGCAGAAACACTACTACTGCGCCATCAGGTCGTTAAATCTCATACATTATGTATAATAGATACGACCCAACATGGGTTAGGTTACCCAAAGATGTCGGAGATACGATGAAAGTTACGAGTACTTCGTGTGAAAATCTGACTTACTCACTCCAGTATCATGGTCACAAGCGCATCTATTGCTCCTGCCAAGATATGATGAGATGACATACATACATACATAAAATCACGCCTCTTTCCCCGGAGGGGTGGGCAGAGACTTTCCACTTGCCACGATCTCTGCATACTTCCTTCGCTTCACCTTTTGCCATGACGACCTTAATTTGATCAAGATACGTTCAATATGTATACGTTTAATATGATATAAAAGGTGTAATAAAAGGATGTGCCGTGTGGTTCCTGGCACCAATACAAAAAAGAAAAGGACCACTCCATTTCCTTCCCATGGATGTCTTAAAAGGCGACTAAGGGATATGCTTACAAACTTGGGATTCTTTTTTAAGCGATGGGCTAGCAACCTGTCACTATTTTAATCTCAATTCTATCATTAAGCCAAATAGCTGAACGTGGCCATTCAGTCTTTTCAAGACTGGTGGCTCTGTCTACCCCGCAAGGGATATAGACGATCCCATATGTATGTATGTATAAAAGGAGTCTTACCAATTTCTAAATATTTCTGATGCGTAGAATCATACTCTTCCCAAACGGTGCCTCTAAACTTATTCCTCTCCCTGGAAGCTGGCAGTAGAACTTCTTGTCTGATGTTATCGTTAGGATTTCTGTAAATATCATCAAGATTATTGTAACTATTTTTACAATGGTGTTAACATTGTAAAATTAACTATTTTATTAACCAACTAAGACGAATACACATATCAAGTAACATATTTAATTTTATTATCTAATTTTTTTTTAACTTGTTTTCATTGTATCGTGTCCCAAAAATAAAAGCTTTTAATAAAAAAAGCTTTCCTTGAGGCTATGTTTTAATACAAAGATTTGTACATTAGATTCCCAAACCAATACGTTAAGAGAAGCATCATGATAAAACATAATTAATTTATTATCATGATATAAGGTTATCTGTTAAAAAGGTAACGTAGATAGTAGCATTTATCGATGGTCATAAGAAACCCCAAGAGCTCAAGTATAAAGACAGACAAGATAAACACAATAAAGGCGATGATGATCTACGTGGTTCTAAAGTATAAAATATGAAGTTTAAATGCACATCTTGAACGATAAGTTGGAAACATGATTCTTCACTCAATTTTGTACCTATAAACAAGACTTTGACTACAACATAATAAAGCGCACTTCACTTCAACACTGTCGTTCAACTCCCAAGTTGCAAGAAGTTGTCGCGAATACGTGTATTGGATAACAAACTTTAACGCATTGTGTTGAAGTGGTATTTTGTTTAGAAGTAAAGTTTAATGGGACTGTATTGTTTTATCATAGACCCGATTGAGGGGAAATTCTCTTCTCTGCCATTTTATTGCTTACTGATACAGTGTGCTGTTTGCTCTCGTTAGTATGAATACAAACTGGACTTGTTTTTGTATTCATTCATTCATTCATATGAATTGTTTAACGAACTGTTAAAAGCATGATGTTCAGTTTTATTTCTTTTAGTACGCTTTTGTTTACATGTATCATTATAAGCAATATCAACTTAAGGACACTTAAGTATTTAATCGTGCTACTGAAAGTCCGATACACCGATTAAAAGATTAAATGCGTCACTTTTAATTACTAACAAAAAAATTACGTGTTATGTAAGTTTGTCGTTTCTGTCTGTGTGTTCGTTTTGTGCTGACGATTTTCCGATTTTGATTCTGTTTTTCTGTAAACAAAGATGAGTCTGAAGTATTCTTAGCTATGTTTGTTGAAAATCTGTCCAAGATGGCTGCCGCCACAAAATGTCACATTATATATATATATTCACGACGCCAATAATATGAGAATCAAAAACAAAAAGAATTGAGTAGTAGACTACTATATACTTTCTATTATACTTTGGACAGAAATAGTAAAAAAAATACATGCATACCCAGATCTCGCGAAGTTAGCTACAAACAGCATCATAGATTCCGACAGTGCAACTTCAGACTTGGTGTAGTTCTGTGGGAAATGGCCGAACCCATCCACCAATGGCGCTCCGAACACATAAGGTAACTCTTCCCCGTGTACTGCGCCCATTCTCTGCAACAAAATAGTCGATGAAAATTTTCAATTTAATGTTCACGTCAAAAAATTTCAAGATAATGTTCTCGTCAAAAATTTTCAAGTAAGTCCACGTCGATTCCCAAGAAGCAGACAGAGTTATTCATTTACTTGACAGACAATTCCAACTTATATTATAAATGCGAAAGTAAGTTTGTTTGTTTCACGCGTTATCTGCTGAACCAATCTGCTTGAAATTTTTCAGATGTACAATCTATGTACAATGTCTAGATTAGGACATAGGGTACTTTTAAACCTAGTAAAAACTAAAACTTCGGAAGTTGCGAAATAAATGTATTTTTTGTCGGTGGCGCTAAATTTGCGCGTGTAAGTTACGCGAAATTTAAATATGAACCAAACTGCTGGGTCTTACATTTTGAAATTCGTCATGGAATTTCTTTATGCAATTTTAAAGCCCCAAACAAAAAAGTTTGTCGAAATTTCCGCGGGAACGGAAATTAACGAAATATTTTATTTTACGCGGGCCTTCTTTTTAAAAGCTTTTATTTAGTTTATTATTAATAAAAATTGCGATATCTTGATCGAATTAGAATGACAAGGAAAGAGGCTCGTATATAACAGTATTCGCCAATGACATGACCATGCATACATACATACATATGCACAAAGGCAGTAACAGAAAAATATTTCAAGATTATGAAATAATAAAATGCATATACAAGACAAGAGAGAAAATATTTTATGAAATCGAATATTCCAGAAATACGAAAAATCAACGCAGAGATATCATAATACTCGTACGATACGCAAGCGAAATTTTCCAATATTTCGTCGACAAATCCTTTCTCGTTAATGTTATTTGAAAAATTAAACTTATAAAAGATGAAGAATGAAAGTTTAAAAAACAGACAGGCTGTCTTTGGACACGATGGTCATAAGTTCATATATGGGATGTTATTCTTATAGACCCAAAAAGTAAGATACTCGTTATAATGGCGTTATTCTCAATATTCCAGTACCATAACCGTTCAACCACAGACGCTATATACAGTTAGGAATCCTACATTTCTACGGAATAAATGTTCCTAAATCTGAACATTGAAAACGCCTAAACCGACCTCTATTCACTTCATAGTCAACGATCACTTACTTGCGGATAAAACCCGTCTTTAGTCTGGTAATCGAACACATAAAAGAATGTCTTAGTTGGTCTTCTTGGTCCTTCGTCGTCGTTCAAAGCGGGTTTAGGACCACCACTCAATAGGTCCCCACTTTGTACCAAAGGCGCCACGTATTGTGCGTCGGACAATGCGGCTACAGTCGCGTCTCTTGTGTTTATAGGGTTCTGCAACAAAGGATTATGGTAATGTATGGTAATCAAAGTGCTAACTTCTTTTCACGTTGTGGCCTGGATCGATTTAATACTAGATTTGGCTTCGGGTTTTCCTTACGTTTTGAGGAATAGAATCGTCTTATGAATTTGGACTCAGATGCTGTTTTGTATGTCTGGTCTTTACACTCTTCACTTTATTACTCTACATGTTTAATTTTTACTATCCTTAATAGTTTCATAAAAATGTCATTGTTTGTTATGATGTCACGTTATTTTCTCATAAATTTCTTAACTAAAATTATTTGACAATGATAATTGCGTTCCATTGTAAATAATTGTTTTATTTTGTATGAGTAAGTACAATTTCACATTTCGGGCCACGGCCTAAATAAAGAAAGGTTTCGTGTCGACGAAGCTACATCGCATTATGATCTCTACAAAAAAGAGATAAGATATGAATCACCTAAAACGTTTCTTTCCAAACCAATTGAATCCAGTGATGTTGACCAAACGAATATTTGTGCGAACCCAAAATCAAATTCAAGGGACTTAATGGGGGATTTTGTTTATTCCACCATTCGCTATATAGAACGGTCGCCCAAATCATTTGGCAGAGTTACAAAGGAATATCGATTTTATGTGGAAAGTAAGAAGGTTGATGTTGTAATTAGATTTGCCTTGATTGCGGATTTGGGCGATAGCTTCTATTTAGATAAACAAACAAACCTCTACCGTTCTTTCCCAGTCGGTGTATTCATTGATGATGGTGTAGAATATTTCACTCAAATGATACGTATAAGAGTTCCTCACGTAAGTTCTGAAACAATAATTTATAAATTACTAATTTACTACTATTACTAACAATAATTTATGAATTAAAATTACTTAAAATATAATTATTGTTAGGTTAGGAGATTAGGACAATTTCTTTAAATAATCTCAGATTTTTTTTTTATTCGGAGATCGAACCTCTATCAGGTCAAGTTAAAATGATTTATTTTTGGTATTTATCTTATAATGAGTATAGTACCATATACATACATACATATGGTCACGTCTATATCCCATGCGGGGTAGACAGAGCCAACAGTCTTGAAGACTAAATGGCCACGTTCAGCTATTTGGCTTAATGATAGAATTGAGATTCAAACAGTGACAGGTTGCTAGCCCATCGCCTTAAAGAGGAATCCCAAGTTTACAAGCCCATCCCTCAGTCGCCTTTTACGACATCCATGGGAAAGAGATGGAGTGGTCCTATTCTTTTTTTTATTGGTGCCGGGAACCACACGGCATAGTACCAGTTGAGGTAATAACAATTACTAATTATCTTAAGTTGAGACTAGTAACAAAAAAGTAATTCACGTGTGACAAAATGTCATACATAGATCCAAAATGAATAAAAAGAACGTTATTTGGTCATAAACATGAAGCTATTTCAATATCGTATAGCTATTAATTATTGCTGGATTGAGAAAAAAAGCATCGAGTTTTTACAAGCAGATACTCAAACAAAAATAAAGTAGTTGTTGTGAATGAACATTACCCTTATATATATTATCTAGATGCTAATAATTCAAATTAAGACCAGCTCAGATTTCAAATAGTTTGGCGCTGATAGCCGTAATTAAAACCTCTTTTCTTGGAACACAATTATGCGAAATTGAAATTTTGATATGAAAAGATTTTTAATGTTAAACATTTATAAATTTTACAATAAAACAGATTAAATAATGATTTCATAGAAAGAAAATTTCAGCTTTATATCAACCATCTTATTTAATTAATAAAAATTTATTGTGATACGATAAAACTAAAATATACTAAGGTACTAGAGCTTGTATGAAGAGAGTTATGAATGTGGATGAAGCGAAGGAAGTATGCAGAGATCGTGGCAAGTGGAAAGAGGTAGTCTCTGCCTACCCCTCCGGGAAAGAGGCGTGATTTTATGTATGTATGTATGTATACTAAGCTACTAACTTCTAAAGAACATATAATTATATTAAATATATATATATTTATAATTACTTTATTAATCTCGATATTAATTAAAAACTTACCTCAACATTCTGTCCCTTTTATCCGGCTCAATGCCATTCTGCACATCATTAGCTGAGAACTTCCAAAGTGCTTCACTTGTCACCACTCCAAATAATAAATCATACTTATTCTGGAACAATCTCCTTCCACTATCACTCCTCTTCTTATGTACATTCATATTAAAATTCATATTATTCAACGGCCCGAAACTTGGAAAGTCCCCCGTGGCATACATCGTTAAGAAATCTTTAGCAAAGTCCGTTTTTATAACCACACCGTCAACAGAAGGTCCAAACGCAGTTAAAAAGTTAGGAGGGGATATGTCTGCAGATAATAATTCTTCTATAGGCGCTTCACGAAGACAGTCAACAATGATCTCGTGGTCTTTCGATAGATCGTCTGGTATATTACAGTTCATATGTTTGGCTAGTTTAAGAGAATAGTATACGGGATCATCAACTATTGCCCAGGAGCTAAGCGCAGAGCCTGATAATAATATTGCTCTGTGGAATAGACCTGAAACAAGATAAATAAATCATTAAGTACTAAAGTAAGAGTAACATTAGCCTGTTCATATGAAAGTTGTTAAAGTTTTAAATGAGAGGTTAATTTCCAATGAATTTGATTTCGTTATTGACAAACTATATAATATTGTTTTTTACCACTCAAATATTGCAACAATTTCAATCATAAATCTTACCAGAATCTGAAATTTGTAAATGAAAAAAGTGTTTCCACTCAACCCTTTGTAACCAACGTTAAACGCCATATCGCTCATTAGATTCTTAAAGCAAAAACTGTCTCCCAATTCACTAACGCAGCTGTTGCTTTAACATAAAACTAAATACCTGGCATAACTGTCGGTGATATCATGAGGAAGTTGATGCAGGCAGCTCCAGAACCATGCCCCATTAAAGTTATGTTGGTTGGATCGCCTCCAAATAGTGCTATGTTCTGTTGTACCCAATGTAATGCTGCTATCTGGTCCATAAGGCCGTAGTTGGCTACACGTGCTTTGAGCTGGGGTGATGGATTTGCATTGAGGAAACCTGCAATGATTAATAATTTTAGCCCATCGCCTAATAAAAGATTCCCATGATTGAAATATAGCTGTCGTAAATTAAGGTCATTTTAATGTTCGCCACAGCTCTAAGTATTATGAACAATTGCTAATGATTCAATAAAAACAAGTAATAATTGAATTTCAAGATTGCATAAAACTTTTATTATAATCCTTGAGAAATGTAGGTAGTGTAGTAATTTCTTGAAAGCTAATTAGTATTTTGATTTAAAATTTCGCAGATTAAAATGAATTCGTAGGTTAATAGAGAGTTACCTTAATTGAATTCTTTCTTAGAAAATTTGACTTCAATTGAAAAATTCCAATAATCCATGTAGGTAACATGCAAAAATTTTACCAATATTTTATAGTGTGGTTTCTTTCTATACCTACCAAATTACCAGTTTAACTGGTAATTGATAGAAAAAGTTAAGCTTCAAGCCTGACGTTTAGGAGTACTCGTATTATAACAAAATTTAACTAATAGAGGTTGCTTTTTACACATAAGCAAATAAAAAACTGCATCAGTTCCACCGCTTTTAAATGGAAATTTGTTTCTCCTTTGCAAAACTACCGCGCGAGTCTCTCAAGGGACAACTTTAATTACCACCCAATACATATGTACTTCTTTATTCTGTTTTTTGAGTTGAAACAGATAATATTTAACAGTTAATTGTATTCTGATCAAATTAAAGACGTCCTGGTAAAGGGTCAGGTCAAAAGTACCCGAAACCGCCGAGCTTGCATGAAGAGCGTTATGAAGGTGGATGAAGCGAAGGAAGTATGCAGAGATCGTGGCAAGTGGAAAGAGGTAGTCTCTGCCTATCCCTCCGGGAAAGAGCCGTGGTTTTATGTATGTATGTATGTATTCTGATCATGGATATAATTATCATCATTAGATACTACTTCGCGCCTTCGTCTGCATACTGTTTTATTTATTTATTGTAACATTTACATTTTGTTAAGTGCAATAGGCGGACTAAATGCTATTAGCTTTGTCTAATAGTCTATAATTGTTGTTAATTATTCAATAATTACAATTTGGCACCTAAAGTATCACCCATTTATTTGTGTAAGAAATTTCGAAAAGAAATATAAAAGTGACAAGAACTACAAAGTCACTCAAAAATTGGACGACAATGGAGTCTTTCAAACCATGCCATGCCTAAAGAACAAGACTTTAATTTTAAACAAGTTCTTCATTTTCTTTAAAACCGCGCATCTTAAATTTACATAACAACAAGGTATATTTCAAAAAACTATTCCTCCAAAGTACCTCTCAAGGGGCAAGTTTAATTTTGGAGTGCATCTATTCAAGAGAAACGGAACGTAACGGTACAAAATACACGGGAATTGTATTTACACGGATCCGACAGAACTTAGTACAGCGAAATTGTGAAAAAGGACGGAGTTCCATCCATTACGGATGCCTTAAAAAGTTTGCTCGAGACAAATTTCGAGCCGCTTTTTCATAACTCGTTAAAATGCCGTTGGGAAGTTTTCGAAACTCGTTTCTTTTAGTTTAAAAATGATTGATGTGTTAGGTACTGTGAATGTATACGTGGACCAAAATATTTTAAATCAAAGAATTATTTGAGTAATCGAAGATGTTATTAAAAATTTCAACAGGACACAAAATTTTAGTTACAAGGGTTTATTTGAGTGAGTAAATTTAGAGAGACTCTCTGACCTATCATACATACATATATATGGTCACGTCTATATCCCTTGCGGGGTAGACAGAGCCAATAGTCTTGAAAAGACTGAATGACCACGTTCAGCTATTTGGCTTAATGATGGAATTGAGATTCAAATAGTGACAGGTTGCTAGCCCATCGCTTGAAAAAGAATACCAAGTTTGTAAGCCTATGCCTTAGTCGCCTTTTACGACATCCATGAGAAAGCGATGGAGTGGTCCTATTCTTTTTTGTATTGGTGCCGGGAACCACACGGACCACTGACCTATCATAATGAGAATCTTAACGTTAATTCGCCACGTTTTTTCACGAAATGACATAAACAATAAACTGAATAATAACCATGTTCAAGGCTTGAACCGAGCGCATTCACTACATTTATTAGATCAATTTAACAATGTCCAAGCACTTGTCATAAATGCCACATTCCATTCTCAGACAGAGATCATAAAAATTCTTTTAATTTCACATTACGTCGTGACAAGTTTGTTTAATATGGAATTGGACATGATCAGAAATTCAATTTGACCAAACTAAAATTTCATCGACTTTGTTTCATTTTTAATTCTATCTTCTATTAAGCCAAACAGCCGAACGTAGGCTATCAGTTTCCAAGATTGTTGGGTCTGTCTACCCCGCGAGGGATATAGACTTGATTATATGTTTATATGTATGTTGTCATTCATCGTCTCCCGTTTGTTATTGTTTTCCACTGAAAGTCAACGCTATATAATATTATCGGATTTCTTTTCTAAATCGGTCACTCATTACTGAATATCGTGAGTGCCGTATGGTTTAAGGCACTTTACAAAAGAACCCCTCCATATCTTTCTCATAGATGTCGTAAAAAGCAAGTTTATTAGTCTATCCCTTAGTCGCCTTTTACGACATCCATGGAAAAGAGACGGAGTGGTCCATTTCTTTTATATATTGGTGCCGGGAACCACCCGGTAAAAGCTGGCATTAATAGTGATAAATATAAAATGAAGACACTTTTCAACAAAATATTTTCTACACGGGATAACCATAGCATATATTGCAAAAACAATTACAGAAGAGTCACGGAAATAATTACAACAGAATTAATATAGAACATTTGTCACGCGAACAAAGCATTAAGAATCATAATTAGGTAAGTATTTTTATATGTATCACGAACATTAAACATTAACGAACCTTAATTAATTCTAGATTTTTCTATTAGGTTATAAGCACTTTCGCATACACTCATACATACATATAAACACGTCTATATCTCTGGCAGGGTAGACAAAGCCAACAGTCTTGATAATACTGATGGGCCTCGTTCAGTTTGGCTTAATGGTAGAATTGAGTTTCAAATAGTGACAGGTTGCCAGCCCATCGGCAAAAAAAAAACAATCCCAAGTTTATGATCCCTATCCGTTTGTCGCCTCTTACGACATCCATGGAAAACATATGAAGTGGCCCTATTCTAAAGTACTAGGAACCGCACGGCCCTTGTACATATACTTTTACGTTATACGCTCTTTGTCGTCATCTGGGGGCACGGCAGTGTTCCCGCCAAGTCGAAGTCAAAAAAAATCGGCACGGCCGTATCATCCTTTTCTCGAATATGTTTTGCATACATACATACATATGGTCACGTCAATATCCCTTGTGGGGTAGACAGAGCCAACAGTCTTGAAAAGACTGATAGGCCACGCTCAGCTATTAGGTTCAATGATAGAATTGAGATTCAAATAGTGACAGGTTGGTAGCCCATCGCCTAAAAAAAGAATCTCAAGTTTGTAAGCCTATCCTTTATTCGCCTTTAACGACATACATGGGAAAGAGATGGAGTGGTCCTATTCTTTTTTTTATTGGTGTCAGGAACCACACGCCACCAATACATACATTACATTTACATACATACAAACATATAATCATGTCTACATACCTAGCGGGGTAGACGGAGCCACCTTATACCTTAGTCGCCTTTTACGACATCCATAGGAAAGAGATGGAGTAGTCCTATTCTAAAGTGCTAGGAACCAAACGGCCCGCTTTATTGGCGTTATCTGGGGGCACGGCAGTGCTCCCGCCAAGTCGAGCAAAAAAAGCGGCACGACCGTACCATCTTGTTCTCGAATACGAGTAAGTTTTACGCGCGGGCGTATCTAGTATACTCCTAACATACTTACCTAATACCCCTAATCTGAAGTTCAGCGTGACCACAATGAGGTCGGTGTAGCTGGCCAAGACGGCGCCGTCGTACGGATTGCTGGAACTGTACGAGTAACTCTCCCCGTGGACGTAGACTACGACCGGCAATGCTAGTTTTGTTTCGTCCACTGAAAAATTAAGGTTTAATTAGTTTATAGAAAAAAAGAACCATGCGGTGTTGTGTGATTCCCGAAAAAAATTGTAAAAAAAAAAAAATGGGGCCACTCCATCTGTTTCCCATGGATGTCGTATAAGGTGACTAAGGGATAGGTTTATTTCCAATATTTAAAAAAGAACTAATAATAAGAATATTTTACTTATAAGTCATAAAAATTGGATTTCATTATCGGGTGCGGTCTTATAACGCAACAAGGCATCCTTCTCTTCTTATACAAGGATACACAATTCCCACACAAGTACATCCCAGGGCAAAAGCTAGGTCAAATCAAACAGAATCACTGAACAATATTGAAGAAACAATATTTGTTAACTCCAGACAATTAATTGAGAACTGTTTACTTTAAAAATTGATTTTCTTTGTTTTGTCGAGTCATTTATTAGAACAAAAAACATATATACATACATATAATCACATCAATATCCCTTGCGGGGTAGACAGAGCTAACATTCTTGAAAAGACGGATGCCCTTGCGGGGTAGGTATTGCTTGAATTGACTGATGGGCCAGTTTGTCTTAATGATAGAAATGAGATTTTAATAGTGACAGGTTGCTAGCCCATTGCTTAAAAGAAGAATACCAAGTTTATGAGCCTATCCCTTAGTTGCCTTTTACGACATCCACGGAAAGTTATAGAGTGGTCCTATTTTTTGTGCTATTCGTGCCTGGAAACACACGGTATTTGTATAGTATATAATAAGGAAATATACATACACGCGGGCGCTTTCGCGGGCAAAATCTGGTCGACAAAAACAACGAAACTCTAATTTCCTTTTCTTCTCATAAAATATACAGTTAACAAACAAGATTAGAATCGAAATTGAATATTGAACAACGGAAAAAAAATAATTAATTTTTTTTTACCACCGCAAAATGTTAATTAATTTTCATCAAAGTTCTTGTCATTTACAGAAGAAAAAAAATACGAGAACAAAAGAAAACCAAAGTCAAAGTTATTTTGTTTGCTTTTCTGAATATTCTGAAAATATCTTGTGTTCCAAAAAAAAAAGTAATTGGTTAAAATGCAACAAGATTATTTGCACGACAAATAATGTGAGCAGAATTCATAAAAGGAATATTTTTAAGAAAATATAGTATTATTATTAAAAAAAATACCAAATCGATCGAACGTTTCTCTATTATTAAGTTCTGTAATTTTTTGCAATAAAAATTTGCTTTTTTACTTAATTTTATAAGAGTATAGAGTGTCTCATGGGAGTTATATTATCGTACATACATATATATTTATTATGCAAAAAAAAATGCAATGAACGTTTCCTCGCAAAACCGTTTCGATGAAATTTATACTGGATGGAATTCCTTATATTGCTGAGCTAAGCTAATATTGCATATAATATAAGATATTTCCGTGGATGAAAATATAATATTGAAATTTTCCTACTTTTTATCTATAGAAAAAATATCATACACTAGATTATACCGAGATATCCCATCAACGCGTACAGGAAAAAATAATAGTTTAAAAAAAACTAAAAAACTACGCTTTATTGCTAATCAAACTAAAAAATAGAAAATAAAAATTAATGACAAAGGAATTATAAAACAGTAGTAGTAAGTCGAACAATCAGTTATAGTCAATTACCTCTGATTAAAATTATAACAAAATTAAATTTATAAACAAAACAAATTAAATCAGAGTAAAAAGCGTGGGGTGCATTTTACTTCATTTTCATAACTCTCTTGTCATAAATATATGCTAATAGAATGATTTTAATATTTACTACATCAGGCACCCCACGCTTTTTACTCAGATTTAAATTGTTTTGTTTATAAATTTAATTTTGTTATAATTTTAATCAGAGGTAATTGACTATAACTGATTGTTCGACTTACTACTACTGTTTTATAATTCCTTTGTCAGTAATTTTTATTTTCTATTTTTTAGTTTGATTAGCAATAAAGCGTAGTTTTTTAGTTTTTTTTAAACTATTATTTATTTTCTATTTTTTAGTTCGATTAGCAATAAAACGCGTAGTTTTTTAGTTTTTTTATACAATTATTTTTTGGAAGTAAACACTTCTAGTATAACTATCTTACTAGAAAAAACTTTCGCAAATAAATTATCAACATTAATCTCCCAAATTGAAAAATAGGTTAAAATTATGTATGTTAACATTCTACTGTTGCATTCTTCTGGGAAATCAGAAAAATATAGGATCCACCTGCCTCCATATAGGATAGGATCTTTATACTTCCTCCTGGCTTTAGTCCCGGTAACAACCTTGTCACTCTGCAGAGGTCCAAGTCCAGTCCATCCATAACTATAAGAAATATGAACATGAACGCTGTTTTGACTGATTCTGTGACGAAGCGGTAGTACACTTATCTGTGACACAGGTGGACCCAGGTTCGAATACCGGCCAGGGCATGATGAGAATAGAACTTTTTCTGATCGACCTGGGTCTTGATTGTTTATCTGTATAAGTATTAAAATAGAAATTTACTTACTTTGCAAAGGAGCGAATATGTTTAAATACAAACAATCTTCACTTTGATTCTTAAGATAAGGCATCAGTCTTTTCAAATACTCTAGTCTGCCTTTAGGCATTTTCTCTAACATGGTCCTCTCATCGTCTAGATCTGGTAGCTTCTGCGGACAAGCCGGACCTGGCCTGTCAGACACCCTGACTCCGTCCCATGGAGACGGAGTTCTTGTTGGACTGAATCTAAAAGATATAAAAATAAAGAACGTATTTACAGCTCTATAGTCTTCTCAAAATCCTACTCTGTGTGGAATAAGAATTGTACTTTTGAGTTGTTGCAATTATTAGGTAAACTTCTGTTATAACCGTTCAAATATCTGATTAGAAAATAAGATTGAAAGTCGCTCCATTTGTCTATAAGGTTAATGCTTAAACTGCTGACCAATAAAGGTGAGGAGTTTTTAATACAAATATTGTTAGCACTTTTGTTGCTTCTTAAGTTTATAGAGATAAAACGATCCTTTTTGAATCGACCGTGATTCACACGATCACAATTATTTTGCTTATCAAATTAACATCTTACCTGTTTGACCCAACTGGAGGCGTAGCATAAGGGACACCAAGGAAAACTTCTAGAGGACTCAAATATCTATGCTCGTCCATAGCCAACACTATGCCCTGTAATTTTCCATATTTAGTTTGAACTATCCTACTGCTTATTTTAAATTTCACATTAGCCTTTGGGATCGGACTCGAGGGGTTAAGATAAAACTTTTTGTAGTCCTCATAGTTGCTATAAGCACTGTTTTCGGGGTTGTAAAATTTGTTATTGTGTACAAAAGTTTCACTATTGTAATAGGGGTCATGTTCGAAATTGACTTTAGTATAATCTACATTTTCACTCGCGTGTTCATGTTCTTTGTAATCTTCGTCGTGGCGTTCATCATTTTGATTATCATTTTTCACATCTTTGGCACTATCACTAAAATGTCTATTCATATTTGCCGTATTGGAATTCACAGTTTGCACAGACAAACACGTAACAACTAAAACGCAGTATATATTAAAACACACTACTTTTTGGGCGGTATTTCTGTATCCCTTTCCATTTTTTACATTGTAATTATCACACATGCTCGAACAAGTTTTAGTCCGCGCGTGGATTAGTCCGTTTTGAAACATATTTCATCATGTTATCACTTTAGTGTTTTCTTCTATTGGATGAATTGTCATAGTGAGCCGTCCCGCTGCATCTGAAACAAACAAAAGTAATTTATATTTCACGGAGCAAAGAAATTTGTGATTCAACTAAATTTACAAACGTTTCCCCTTTTGTTCCGTTCATATTTACAACTTCCTTTTCCTTCTCTCGCGAAAGTTTGTCAGATTAATTATTTTCGCCATCAGATTAGATCATAAGGAAAATAATTTTGAAATTATTTCAGTCACAACGTATATCAAACTTCCGAAAAGTTGAGTCAGGTAGGCAGCGGCCTGAAATAACTGCTTGCTGAATCTTTTCACATCACATTGTTGGGTCTTATAGCAGACTAAGCGAATTATTTTCTACACAGCGTAGTCGAAATAATGATGGTCACGCGATAAATTTAGCTGAGAAATTGATCGCGCGGTGTATAAAATCTATACAAATACTACAAAATATCTGAAAGATTTGTTGTGTTATTTGGTATGTAGATAATTGGAAGGCAGAAAAAAGATTGGACCACTTTTTGCCACAAACGGATCCGTGGGTAACAAGCAGTTCGTAGACTTATATTTTTCTAAAAGGGTCCTGCATATCATACAAACCTGCGTGTGGAGTTTGTCTTCTCACTTACCTACGTACTACTTTTGTCTTATCAGATTCAGTCAACACATTTATTTATGAGTAAACATTATTGTGGTAACTTTATTAGTGATATTCTTTATTTTTTCACAAAACAATAATTACACTCATGTTACAAAGCTTATTTCCATCTAAGTACGTATTTCAAGAAATAGCACTAAAAATTTAGTCATACAAAAATAAATCACTTTGACGACAAAATTCGTCATAAATATAGATTAAACTATAAATAGTCTAAGATAATATTAAATCTCTTTTATGGAAAGGATAATGGTTCTTCCAATTATTTGGTTGGTTGGAAGAATTTCGATCTGGGATAAGATCACCATTGTATATTAGTTTTGACAATATCTGTAGATTTTCTCTTATTTGTGTATTTTTGTCACAAATAGTCCATTGACAAAATAACAGACAAATGGGATAAAGATGTAATTTGATAATTTATCTCTTAAGGCATAAAAAGCCTTTAGCTAAAGTACTCAGAAGACCACTAACTAAATGATTACATACCTACTTAGGTGTACAATATTACGCCTCTTTCCCGACATGGTAGGTAGAGACTACATACTTTTAACCGACTTCAAAAAAACTTTGGTTCTCATGTTGACCTGTATGTAAATGGGCCAAGGTTTTGTCCGTGGTTAATGTATAGATTTTAACTCTTATAAGAATAAAATGTTCCTTTTTCAATGATTAAATGAAGATTTCACAATCTGTTCAGTATTTCGGAAGATGGCCTTACAAACAATCAGAGTTACCACTTTATCTTCTTCAATTTTTTTTTTCAAGATTCACGAGTTTCAAAATCAAATTCCTTATTTAAGTCTAGTTTTTATTCATCAAGACATCTTAAAATTTAATGCGAAGTGAATTATGAAAAATCTAGATGCTACAAACAAATTATATTAAAGCGACGTAAAATATTACTCGGGCTTTTACAAAATTAAAATGTTTAGACTTCATTTATCACCGGCCTTTCTCTTATTAACGATGTAAAAACAAAGAAAATTAATCCTTTGAGAGCTTAACTGCTTACATTTATACAAATATTCCAATATATCTTTACTGGAAACCTGCATTTTTAGTTTTTTACCCATTTTCTTTTTTATTCACTTTCTGATTTAGGTCATGGGTTCAATCTTTGGCTGGGTCATAATGGATTTGAGTAGTTTCAAGTTGTGTAGTGGTCAATGTGATGGATTTTCACTTCGGGGGACCCATGGTTGATCCCAGTAACGGATACCCCTTTTTTGATTTTACAATTTTGTATATTATTTTGTTCGGTTTTGGATGTTTATAAATATAGTATTGTTGAGTTGGTATTTCATAATACAAGTTTCAAACTTACTTTGAGGCAAAATCAATCTATAATGTTTGTCCCGTACATACATACATATAATCACGTCTATATCCCTTGGGGGTAGACAAAGCCAACAATCTTCAAAAAACTAAAAAGTCACATTCAGCTGTATGGCTTTATGATGGAATTGAGATTGAAATAGTGTCAGGTTGCTGGCCTACAGCAGAACACCAAGTTTATTAGCCATACTCTTAGTCACCTTTTACGACATCCATGTAAATTTGTTCCGTACTATATATTAATCATTTATTTATAGTTTTTCAGATGTCCACCAAGCACCCTCGGCTTCATCCAGGTATACCTAAAATATTCATTTGTACGTATCTATTTTAATGTTGACGGGCTCTGTAGCACAGCGGTAATACCCTTGTTAGTGATACAAGAGGTCCCAGGTTTGAATCTCGGTCAAGGCATGATTAGAAACGAACTTTCTCTGTTCGACTGTTCGATGATGACAACGAATGTCATATCTCTTCATACCTTTATTTTACTCCGCGGGCTACCGCAAGAGATGGGTCGAGGTGATACCGCCTAGTGCCCATAATAATTTGGTTGATGAAAACAAGTGGGGATACTGCGAACTTTAACCATTTAGAACGGGATAGTTACGAATTTGTCAAATGAATGTTTCAATTGAAATAGCTGTTTATGGAAAATGCACTTCATTATTTTAACTGACGGTGTGGTTATGGATTCTATGCTCGTCTGGCGGCAAAAATATACATACATACATATAATTACGTCTATATCCTTTGGTTGGTATATAGTCTTGAAAATACTGATCATATTATCATTAATCCAAACAGCTGAACGTAGTCAACTTTCAGCTGTTTGGCTTAATGATAGAATTGAGATTAATATAAAGTGACAGGTTGCTAGCCCGTCGCCTAAAGGAAGAATCCCAAGTTTATAAGCTTAGCCCTTAGTCGTCTATTACGACATCCATAAGAAAGAGATGGAGTGTCTCACCATAACAGCATTGGTTAGTATTCAAACAGAACTTTCTAAAATAGTCATTGTTACATGGCCATTTGGATTTGACCACCGACGCTCTCACGGCAAGAGTGAAGCTTAAAGCTTGTGTATGCCATATTAATGAACAAATGAATTGTCAAAACTAAACAGATGTAAAAATAATATATTTTTTTTAAAGTCGTGGGTGAGTTTATTCATCAAAGGAAGTATACATTATTTGTGGCACGTGTTTCGTCTTAACGCGTGGTACTCTCAAAAAATAAACGGCCGTAAATCGTAATTTCTACGAACATCCTAAAATAATCCTGAATTCTACGAAAAAAACTTGGAATGACAATTTCGTTAAAATACATAAATAATTTGCAAATTTATTTGTAAAGAACATTGACAATTAAATTTAGGTATACGTTTTAAATATCAATATATGATAATTAATTTACTGTCGTCCATTGAATTAAGTAAGGACAGACCTTGTCTTATGAACAATAAAACTGCCATCAAAAACATCCTGTAAAAAAACCCAAGTCTCGCAGCTCAGTCTTTCTACCGTAAAAAGTTGTGAGATCCATGTAATACCAAGTCGGTTAATCTATTTAGTCTCTACTTAAAGGACCTTCTGTCTTAAGTTATTATCATGCCAATATTAAATAAATTGTACGTTTTTAACAAATAGATCGACTTAAAATAACGTAACGATGTACGACGTAAAATTCAGGCTTCTTGTTTTATCCACAACAAAATAAAAGGGGGTCGAAAATAGCCTGAATTGCTGCGAGAAATGGATGGTACGGCCATGCCGCATTTTTTGCTCGACTTGCGCGGGCACTGCCGTGCCCCCAGATATTTTTGACTCCCACTGAAGCATATACCTATAGTCTATCTTTAGGTACAAAAATAAAGTTAAATCGATTTATTTATTTTGATATTATTTTATAGTCATGTGTCGTGTGGTTCGCGGCACTAAGGAAAAGTACCACTCCTTCTCTTTCCCATGGATGTCGTAAAAGGCGACTATGGGACGGGCTTAAAAACTTGAGATTCTTCTTTTGGACGATGGGATAGCAACCTGTCGCTATTGGGATCTCAGCTCTTATCATTAAGCCAAACAGCTGAACCTAGCCTTATCAGTCTATTGAAGACTGTTGGCTGTGTCTACCCCGCAATCTTATTCCAAGTTTGTAAGCCTATCCCTTAGTCGCCTTTTACGACATCCATGGGAAAGATATGGAGAGCTCTTATTCTTTTTTTGTACTAGTACCGGGAACCACACGGCACCCGAGGACAATATTGACCTATTGAGTATGAATATTTGTTTATTTTCTTAGTTTACCCAACCGTTTTCACATTTGATTAACACACAGCAATTTGAGGTAGTTCCGTAGACCTTAACTCCTTTCAGAAAAGTTGACTGAACTAGTATAACTATGATCTGTGAAGTGCGATTGCCGTGTGGTTCCCGGCACGCACCAAATAAAAAAAGAATAGGACCACTCCATCTCATTTACCATGGATGTCGTAAGAGGCGACTAAGGGATAGGCTTATAAACTTGAGATACCCCATGTAGGCTATTGGCTAGCAACCTGTCACTATTTGAGTCTCAATTCTATCATAAAGCCAAACAGCTGAACGTAGTCTACCAGTCTCTTCAAGGCTTTTGGCTCTGCCTACCCCGCAAGGGATATAGACGTCACTATATGAATGAATGAATAAAAAAAAAACATTTGCAATAAATAACATCCCTTGTGTTACCTACATTTGCAATAAATAATTTGACTTTGACTTTGACTTTGAATGAATGAATGTGAATTGCGTTATTGGTCACAAGTCCATAATATTACCTATCTGTCCCCTTGGCATTGTACGCGTTACGCCGTTTAGATCGCGCGAAAAACTATCGCCGTTTCGTTTTTTATTGTGACGTGAAACGGGATAGAGATAGTTTTTCGCGCGAAGTAGGAGTTTTTGCGCGAAGTATGCATTTTTTTTTTTCCTCCGTAGGCGGCAAATAGTTTATGTACTTAATGATATATGTATTGATTTAAAGTAAACATTCTTGAGCAAATAAATGGCTGACGATTATCACGTAAAATGTTAATATTTTTAAATTTATTTTTGTGAATTTGAGTTAGCGTTATTTGTAAGTAAGATTCTTAAAGCAAACAGAACGACGTCATATCTTTCCTATGGATGTCGTAAAAGGCGCCTAAGGGATTGGCATGTAAACTTGAGATTCCTCTTATAGGCTATTGGCTAGCAACCCGTCACTATTTCAATCTAAATTCTAACGTAAAACCATACAGCTGTAGCTAACCTTTTAGTCTTTTCAAGACCGTTGGCTTTGCCTTACCCGCAAGGGATAAAGTATGGATATAGTGACTATATGTTAATTACAGGACGCACTCTTAAACTGGTCAAACTTATCCTTACTCTAAGATCTGACCCGTTTCAAAGTTGGTAACTAGAACATTAACTTTGCACGTGGACTCATCATATCGCTACTAACATCAATTGAATGGACTCTTTGAACTATTGGCCAACTTGCTGCCCCGAGGGAACCATGGGTAAGAATATTCTTATCAATATACATTCGTCGTGTGGTTCCCGGCACCAATACAAAAAAGAATAGGACCACTCTATCTGTTTCCCATGGATGTCGTAAAAAGCGGCTGAGGGATAGGCTTACAAACTTGGGATTCTTTTTTAGGCGATGGGCTAGCAACCTGTCACTATTTAAATCTCAATTCTATCATTAAGCCAAATAGCTGAACGTGGCCATTCAGTCTTTTCAAGGCTGTTGGCTCAGTCTACCCCGCAAGGGATATAGACGTGACCGTATGTATGTATGTATGTATACATTCGTCCACGATTAAGGTTTAAGATATTTCTTAAATTAACGTTAAATGCTGCAGTATAGTATGTTCTAGTAGTATTTGATTATGAAGTGTCGATGTCATTAAGTGAGTCTTTGTACACAAAGAAACATATAAAACACGTCTATATCTCTTGCGGGGTAGACAGAGCCAACAGTCTAGAAAAAAATGATAGGCCACGTTCAGCTGCTTAGCTTAATGACAGAACTGAGATTCAAATAGTGAGAGGTTGCTAGCTCATCGCCTAAAAGAAGAATCTCAGTCGCCTTTTACGATATCCATGGAAGAGATGGTGGTCGTATTCTTTCTTCTATCGATGCCGGGAACCACACGGCACTTTTCATTCGAATCTATATCAATAGTGTTGTGTAACAATTATTTTACAAACTTTCTTATTCACAATACAAAGTACATCGAGCAGTAAGAGGAAAATTACAACATCATAAGATCCGTGTAATACACGCCTAAGCAATATCAATTTCCCACATTCCTCACTCATATACATGGGTGAATAAATCTTAAATTCTTTCCTAATGTTTTCCTCTTGTGTATTTGACATGTCTGTAAATCACGGATATATAAATCTTTAACTTTCTGAAAGAGTAGAATTAGAATTATAGCAACCTATTTATGACTCTTTGCTATTTTTTGTGCCGTGTGGTTCCCGGCTCCAATAGAAAATAGAATAGGACCACTCCATCTCTTTTCTGTGGAGGTCGTAAAAGGCGACTAAGGGATATGCTTGTATACTTGAGATTCCTCTTTTAGGCAATGAGCTAGTAACCTGTCACTATTTGAATCTCAATTCTATCATTTAACCAAGCAGCTGGAAGTGGATTACAGTCTTTTGATGACTATTGGTTCTGTCTACCCCGCAAGAGATATAAACGTAATTTTATGAAAAAAAGTATAATCGGATAGCGGCATGTGAGGGTAGGTAGTCGAATCTAAATGTGAAGTGTCTAGGCTAAAATGTATGATGGCATGAAGGCACATGTTCAAATCCCACCTCAGGCATGTACCAATGACTATTTAAGAAGTAATATACATTAGTTTAAATACCAACCTCCATGACCTTGATGATCGCACTTCGATCCGATACGGGTAAGGTTCCCCTGCTAAAGTTACAGAGGTCAGATGGGAGTCGCTTTGTGAAAAAAAGTGACTAACCCAATCCAGGGTCCATGGTCAAAGGCATACCCCACCCTCCTCTTCCTAGTGTTGAGGATGCAACCGGGACTAAAGCCAGTAGGAAGAAGGTTTGATTGAAGGGGTACGTGCAAAGTAGCAGACTCTGCCTACCCCTCCTGAAAGACCTTTTAGTTTTTATATTAATTATTCCCCCCGAACAAAGACATGTTTTAGTGCTAGTTTGAAATATATTAAAAGCAATTTAGGTTGTATTAAGTGCCCTTCCCACGCGCGGGTCGAAGATCCTAAGTAAATAAAGTTTATATATTCCTGCCTTGATTGCTTTCCCAAATAACCCTATAGCCCTCTATTAATAACCAGCAATAAATGTATACATACATATAGTCACGTCTATATCCGTTGCGGGGTAGACAGAATCAACAGTCTAGAAAAGACTTCTTTCCATTTCTTACGTATACTGAGATATTAAAAATAGTCTGAAACGTTTAATATATTGAATAACAATAAAAAATATATAGTGCCGTGTGGTTACCGGCACCAATAGAAAAAGAGTAGGACTGTCTCTATGTTTTTCTCATGGATGTCGTGAAAGGCCACTAAGGGATAGGCTTACAAACTTGGGATTCTTTGTTAGGCGATCAATCAATCTTTGCTAGGTCCTAATTGTACCATCAGCCGAGCCCCGGGGTTCGTTCTCCGAAATTTGTCTCTGGACCAATAAGCAACTTCTTTGTCATTCACAACTCTGTATTTTTTTAAATTGGATTAAGCACTCGTCTTCCATCTCACCTGATGGTAAGGAATGATGAAGACGAGAGATGAGATTCTAATTTTGAATGTTCGCGGGCAGTATTTGTCTGGTAATATAAACGAAGGCAATTTATTCCACACTTTATCTACCCAAACCAAGATTTTTGGGTCATCACAATATTTTTTCAAAATCACCTGCTCATTTTGTAATAATTTTACTAATATTCTGCCAATAAATATTTCGTTTATCTATAGCAATGACTAAGTCATCAGAATTAAGTATAACTGAATAGTCTAAGTCACAATTCTCCAAGCATTCTCAAAAAACTACTTAAGTTAATATAAAGCACTAAGGTGCTTCAATGGACTAGACAAAGTGTCTAGAAAAATCACTGAAAAATAACAAGTGAAGAATCCTTTGTCCCAGCAAATTGTAGTAATTATTTGATGAGCTAAAGTCTTTTGTAATTTGTGTAAGAAATCTTTTGAAATGAGATAAGTGCTTAGTAACTTTGTGAAAACTAATATATTTTAAACTTATGATAATAGCCACTTGAGTTAGATTTTGATAAAAATAAATGCTAATTAAGTATTATCAAAAATAGCTGGGCATAAAATTAGGTCATAAGTACACTATTATCCTCTTCAAAAAGGTAAGAACGACATTCGACCTAAAATTTCATAATAGGTAACCTTCTACAGAAAGTGTTTCACGTAAGAGACGTTCTGGCAGAAGGTAAGGTCAAAAGTAATTGAAATCGACGAGCTTGCATGTAGAGAGTTGTGAATATGGATGAAGCGAAAGAAGTATGAAGATGTTGTCTCTGCCTACCATTCCGGGAAAGAGGAGGTGCTTTATATATACATACATACATACATAAAATCACGCCTCTTTCCCGGAGGGGTAGGCAGAGACTACCTCTTTCCACTTGCCACGATCTCTGCATACTTCTTTCGCTTCGTCCACATTCATAACTCTCTTCATACAAGCTCGGCGGTTTCGGGTACTTTTGACCTGACCCTTTACCAGGACGTCCTTAATTTGATCAAGATACGTTCGTCTAGGTCTTCCCACTCCGACCTTTCCCTCCACACTCTCCTTGTATATCTGCTTAGTCAACCTGCTTTCATTCATCCTCTCCACATGACCGAACCATCTTAACATACCCTTTTCTATTCCTGTAACTACATCTTCTTTCACATCACAACATTCCCTTATCACGCTGTTCCTTATCCTGTCACTCAATTTCACACCCATCATACTCCTTAACGCTCTCATTTCCACTGCATTTATTCTGCTTTCATGCTTCTTTTGCCATACCCAACTTTCACTCCCATACATTAATGTCGGGACCAACACGCCCCTGTGCACAGCCAGTCGAGCCTTTTTGGATAGTTTCTGACTACTCATAAAGGCATGCAAAGCTCCATTCACCATGTTCCCCGCGTTCACTCTCCTTTCAATATCACTATCATACTTGCCATCTGATGTAAACTTTGATCCTAGATATACAAACTCTTTCACTTGCTCCACTTTTTCTCCTCCAATCAAAATATTACATGCTGTCATTTCTTTCTCCATTTCAAAAACCAGTGTTTTAGTTTTACTTACGTTCACTTTCATTCCTTTCTCTTTTAAAGCTTCATGCATACAGTTTACCATCTCCTGTAACTCCTCCGCTGATGACGCCAGTATAACCTGATCGTCGGCATAGAGCAGACATTTGACGAGTAACTCATTCATCCTTAATCCACTTTTAGACTCTTTCAAATCTGTCAAACAGCTATCCATAAATAGGTTGAACAGCCACGGTGACGCAACACATCCTTGCCTAACGCCTTTCTCAATCTTAAACCACTCAGTGTGCGCTCCGTTTATCCTGACACAAGCACTCGAATCCTCATATAAGGATTTCAGTGCTCGTATTAAGAGACTGCTCACCCCATGCATAGAAAGTGCTGACCACAATTCATTCCTCTCAACTCTGTCATAGGCCTTTTCCAGATCTACGAATGTGCAATAGACTTTTTGACTCTTGGCCAAAAACTTTTCGGCTATGCACCGCAAGGAAAAGACCTGATCAGTACATCCCATTCCCTTTCGAAATCCCGCTTTATATATATACATATATAAATCACACATATATATACATATATAACGTAGGCAAATGTAAACTTAAAAAGTGAAATGCTTATCTATCTCTGTTTTACCTTCATCTTCCTTAGTCCCTTAGGTTGCATCTTCACCTCTTTGGAAAGGAACCCGGGGTATGTCTTTGACCATGGACTTCAGCTAGGGTGAGTAAGGTTTTTACACGATGTGACCTCCGAAACCTTTGCAGGTAAACCTTACCCAGATTGGATTCATGGTAACACATCCAGTAGCCTGAATGTGCAGGTTTCCTCACAGATTTCCCTCACTGTAATAGCATCGGTTAGGTTTAAACTAATGTACATAACTTTGAAATCATTGGTACATAGCCGAGGTGGGATTTGAACCTATACCTTTTTACGCATCACGCATTTTAAACTTACTAATGCGACCACCGACACTCTCTTTACACTTCAAGTCACGCAAAATCAATACGAACGTGTTCACACGAAAAACGGTCGGGCATTTTCCCTTCCCCCTCAATAAATGATTCCGAAAGGAAATGTGATAATTTATCCTTAATATTATACGCTGACACGAAGCGATCCTACGGCCATCCTATCGTGCTAACCCTACTAAACTCACACATAAAAAACAAAACAACGATTCAATCTCCGTGAACCTATTACATTGCTACTTTCGTTAGAAGCGTACGATCGTGGAAATGGGAAAAGGGTCAATGGTACTCGTTCTTTCCGATGATGCTGTTTAGGACGTTTACATACGATTAAATGGTACGGGATGGTTCTGGAGGGTCAGATGTGTACCGGGATAATTAGATGTAAGCTGTAGCACTATGTCACAGTCTAATTGAGTGAATGATGATTATCTAACGGAAGGGGTTACACTGTGATTTGACCCGTCATTTGTAGCTTTTGTTCAACCGGTCATTTTATTGGTATAACAATTTATTATGAATTTATTACAATTATTATGTGCAGTGTGGTTCCAGGCACCAATGCAAAATAGATAATGACCACTCCATCTCTTTCACTCCATATAATTAAGACTAATAGCTGAACGTGTCTATCTTTCAAGACTGCTGGCTCTGTCTACCCCGCTAGGGATATAGACTTGTATGGTATGTATTGCAATGCAATCTGTCTGCTCAAAAAATATTGACGTACATACATATAGTCACGTCTGTATGCCTTTCGGGATAGACAAAGCCAACAGTCTTGAAAAGACTGGAAGGCCACATTTGACTGTAGAGGGCTTTATGATAGATTTGAGATTCATATCGTGACAGGTTGCTAGTCCGTTGCCTACGAGAGGAATCCCAAGTTTATAAGACTATCCTTTAGTCGTCTTCTACGACATCCATGGGAAAGAAATGGGACTGACGACCATGATTTCAAGAATGTAGCCTTATTTTTAGACCCTTATCAACGTGGAGATCATTGAGAAAGACTTATGTACCTATCCAGAAATGACTTTAATACTAAATTAAAATTATCATAAATGAAGAAATATTACGTCTTAACCCTAGCGGGGTAGGCAGAGCCAATAGTCTTGAAAATACCGAAAGGCTACATTGTATTGTACAACAGCTGTATAGCTTTATAACGGAATTAAGCATCAAATAGTGACAAGAAAGAAAACATTTAAAAACTGTGCAAAAAATCTTTCAAATAAAACACAACACAACCTCATCAACAGAATAAAACACATTCTGTAAACTGCCAACTTTTCATTATGCCGTCAGTGTGATCTTTATTGCTATAATCATAAAGGTGATATTCGCAGGTTTGACCGCATCAACAAAATTGTTGGGTGGGGTGTATCTTCAAATTAGTGACAATTTATTGTAACGCTCTAGTGATTTCGTTTATTACAGTCAATCTGCCTTATTGTGATCCCGAATACCAAGGAACATTTATTGTTCTTTTTTTTCTAGTAAACTGTATGTTAGCAGAGTCTATTAGTGACATTCATTACCTAGAAATTACATACATAGTGTTAACTTGTTGTTGTTAACTTGCCACGATCTCTGCATACTTCCTTCGCTTCATCCACATTCATAAATCTCTTCATGCAAGTCGGCGGTTTCGGGTACTTTTGACATGACCCTTTACCAGGACGTCCTTAATTTGATCAAGATACGTTCGTCTAGGTCTTCCCACTCCGAATTTTCTCTCCACACTCTCTCACATTGGTTAGTATTCAAACTAATGTCCATAACTTTGAAAATAGTCATTGGATTCGAACCGGTGCCTTTATGCGCAACAAGCGCTTTAACCGATTCGATTCGACCACCGACGCTCTCTCATAAGCTTGAACAAGATGAATGTACCTATTCCCTTAGTCGCCTTAGTCCATGTAATATAACTGGAATCTATTACAAAGCGTTTGCAATACCACAATCTTTGCCTTCGACGTCAAATTCCGATATAATGAAATACCAGAATCGGGTAAGAATTTAGTTCACTACATAATTCCAAGCTTAAAGGGGATATCTTGTATAATTTTCTTTAAGGATACAACAATATTTGGATTTTTAGTGATTTTATAAACTTTGCATTTAAAATTCAATTTTTTTTATTCATTATTATAGGAAACTTCATATCGCTTAATAATTGTCAAATCTTTTGGTTTCACAACATTGGTTGACATCAGATAAATTATTTAAAACTAAAACTGCCTATTCCAAGGCGTCAGTGCAGAAGAAGCGGTAACAAACTGCATGAATTTTTAACCGCCTTAAAAAGGTAGTTCTTATTTTGACTTGTATCTATGTACTAGGTGTGCCCGCGACTTCGTCCGCGTGGAATAGTTATTTTCGGCGGCGGCGGTCAGGCGGTCACGCGTATTAGAAAGAACGCTGGTTCGCCGTATTAAATGTTTCGCTGCAAATTGCTTATAACGACTATATCTCAAAACCTATTCGTCTGATTTATATACTGTAAATGGCAATTTTAGTCTACATGAAAAGCCGAAAGTAATAAACATATTTATTTGGATAAGGATTAATACTGAATTAAAGAAAATTGGTTTCAAAATAACTTATGTTTATAATGAAAAAATAATCTTAAAAAATGAACATAAAAGTGGTTATTGTAAGTAAACCTTAAGAGATAGATATATGCTCTCGCGGACTTTTTTGTGGCAAAAAATGAGTACTTCACATCTTAAGTACATTGTTTTACTATATCTTTGTTGGTTTGCGCAGCGTTCGCGTGGAAAGCTCGCAGATGGCCGACTCATTCAACTTTCACCTGCATTGTTGACATTTCCCGTAGGAAATCCGGGATAAAATGTAGCCTATAGCCTTCCTCGATAAATAGACTATCTAACAGTGAAAGAATTATTCAAATCGGTTCAGTAGTTTCTGAGATTAGCGCGTTTAAACAAACAAACAAACAAACAAAACAAACTCTTCAGCTTTATAATATTAGTATAGATGTAACTTCGTCCGCAATTATCTCGTGAATAACTACAACCTTTATGAGGACTAGTTTTACTATGTTTAAGAGGGTGTGGTTTTAGCTATAGACATGAGATCCAGCAAAAAGCCGCTAGAGGGTAGCGAGCTATTTGGCGAGCGCAGAATTTCCATACATACATATGGTCACGTCTATATCCCTTGCGGGGTAGACAGAGCCAACAGGCTTGAAAAGACTGAATTACCACGTTCAGCTATTTGGCTTAATGATAGAATTGAGATTCAAAAAGTGACAGGTTGCTAGCCCATCACCTAGAAAAGAAACCCAAGTTTGTAAGCCTATCCCTTAGTCGCTTTTTACGACATCCATGGGGAAGAGATGGAGTGGTCCTATTCTTTTTTGTATTGGTGCCGGGAACCACATGTCACGGCACGGATATTTCCACTTTATCTAATCTGCGGCGACATCACTTTTCAGACCCTAAAACTTCTTCTTCTTCAGCATATATTCGCCCACTACTAGGCATAAGCCTCTCTAATATCTTTCCACCTAGCTCTATCAAAGGTTCATCTGGATAATGTTGTCCCGGCATGGTTTTTTATGTCGTCCGACCAGCGGTTTAATAGAATAGAATAGAATAGATTTATTTTCAAAATTGGATACAAGATATCATTCCAAAAAGCATGTGTAGAAGAAGCGGCGGAAAAAACTACACTGCAGCATTTTCATCTGAAGTCAATTTAATGGCCTGCCAGTATTCCTCTTTCCAACTCTTTGTCACCATTTCAGGTCGAATTTGCTTTATCAACCGTCTACGAACAACTCTATAATAAAACAAAATAACAGTAAAAATGAATGGTACTGTATGTCACACAATCTCAAATTTTGGTTACAAATTGTGAAGACATCTCTACGCCACAAGTCACATCAACAAATCACGCGACAAATCACTTAAAAACAGCGAAAAATCTGAATCGCCCAAGCAAAAATTTCAAGAAGTGGAGCATAAATACTATCTCCGACTCAACATCGTCGGAGCCGCGGCTCCCCAGGCATAACATCACTCCCGCTACAAAACAAACCCAAAATCAAGCGCTCAATTGCATGCGAAATTTCAAATTCTAGTCAATATATTCATAGAATTTCTGATGCGATGGCATATGCTCATATATCGCGCTGACGCATAGACAACTTCCGAATTATACGAAATTCTACACTATAGTTTCTATATTCTGCTTCTTAGGAATAATAAAGGTCTGAGCAAAAAAAATTGCGTCAAACAGTAAAGCGTAGTGCACACACACAGGCTCTAAGCAACGTGTCACTATTTAAATCTCAATTTCATCATAAAGCCATACAGCTAAATGTGGCACATCAGTCTTTTCGAAACTATGTATGTTTGTTTGTAAACTGTTTATTGCACAAAAATATAAAATCATACAGTGTTTTATACATATATATTATGATATTAAGGAAACTTACTTTCACCAAGGTTATACAATAAACAACAATATACTTGAAAGTCTTATAAAAATATTCATGAAAGGACCGGCATGACAACTATCGCACTAGACGTGAATACAAACCGTTATGAGTATGAGCCACAGAATTCGGAATGATAAAGACTATAGAAGTGGCAAGTATTGGTAAATTTCGGTAGAGAGTGGTCAAATCGGTAACAGCCAAGAGGAAGGTATTGGTAAATGTAATGTATTTTTTTTTTGCAAATTGCAAAAAGAATAGATATTTTCAGCTGTTCGCTGTGCAAATTCACAAAAGTTGCTTTGCACATTGTTTGTTATATGTAATGTTGAAATTGACCAAAATTTGTAATAACAGTATAAGCTTTAATGAAATAAATAAATAAATAATAATAAATAAATGTCAAAACTGATGGTGTTTACATCATAAAGCATCCTTATTACAAGTTTAAACTAAAAAGAGGCCGTCACTTGTCATATTGCATCCTAATACCGTCTTTTGCTGATGGCTTTACAACTGCTCTGAATACCGTGCCAGACACAATGAGGTACAATATGGCATTTCTACTGTTTCACATTTATCCGATTTCTATGGTGTGAGCACCTGAGTCGTGAAAACCATTTGCGATGGAACTTTTGTATTTCGCCATCCTTTGCAAATGGTGTTAAAAATGTTGAAAGGGGTCGAAATTTTTTTAACATCATACATACACATAATCACGTCTATATCTTGAAAAGACTGATAGGATACGTTCAGCTGTTTGGCTTAATGATATAGTTAATTGAGATTAAAATAGTGACAGTTTGTTAGCTTATTGCCTAAAAGAAGAATCTCAAGTTTATAAGCCTATCTCTTAGTCGCCTTTAACGAAATACATGGGAACATGATGGAGTCGTCCTATTCTTTATTTTTATTGGTCCCGGAAACCACACGGCACATCTTTAATGGGATTCTTGTAGGTGATGGGCTAGCAACCTGTCACTATTTGAACCTCAATTTAGCCACACGGCTGTACGTGGCCTTTATTCTAGAAGAGTTACCTCCTTGAAATATCGTACAGCGTCAGTACTATCTACGCGAGCGAAGACGCAAGTTAAAACGACGTGGACAACATAACTTTCACTTAGAAAAAAGTGTAGCGTACCATTAGATTAACAATAAATGACTATCTAAATTAGTTTTACCGTGAGAAAACCAAGTAAGTAATCTATTATTAACATTCTATTTTCCTATCTCATCTCTTATTTACACCGTTCACTTAAGGCAAATACAAACCTTTAATGCGCAATGTACGATCCGTCTAAGGCCGAGTTCAGACTCACGCGTTTGATCAGCGCCGGTCACACGCGCGCTTATTTACAGGTTAATAACCCCGTTTTACACTAACGCAGTTCATACGCGCTGGTAGTGAGAAGCGATCCCTCGATTAGCGCTGCCTAAGTGCCTGTACAGGATACAATATTATTATTATAAGTTACACCGATATATCTGCGTAGAAATCTGATTATTGTGAGGTGTGCAAATATTGGTTATTTTAATTTCAATTCAAACTTCAAACAATGCTTTCTCCCGTCCACATTTCTATTCTTATTCTAAGCTTGGATAATTCTGAAGTTGACGTTATTGAAAAAAACTCTGCAGTGCAGTTTGTTACCGCTTCTTCTGCACTGACGCTTTGGAAGCGGCAGTGAACTTAGTTTTAAGTTATTTATTTATTTATGTTGTGAAACCAAAATGAACTTATGACAATTATTAAGCGACGTTTGAAATGTCCCTTACTAAACTAAATAAATATTTTGAATTTAAATCGTGTGGCTGAGCCTATGAGAGCGTGCAATTTGAACCTGCGGCCTAAACTGTCCGCCATTGTATTAACAGATAGCAGGAGACATTTAGATCTGACATTTAATGATTATACCAATATTTTGCCGTGTGGTTCCCGGCACCAATAGAAAAATGAATAGGACTACTCCATATCTTCCCCTCGGATGTCGTAAAAGGCGACTAAGGGATTGGTTTATAAACTTGGGATTCTTCTTATAGGCGATGGGCTAGCAACCTGTCGCTATTTGAATCTCAATTCTATCAAAGAGCCAAACAGCTGAACGAGGTCAGTCTTTTCAAGACTGTTGGATCTGTCTACCCTGTAAGGGATATAGACGTTATGATATGTACGAATGTATGTACTTACCAATATTTTATTTAATATTCATTTAATTTGATTAGAATAGAATAGATTTACTTTCAAAATTGGATACAAGGTATCACTTATTGACGTCACATAACTTAAGTCTAATTATAACTACTATCGCTTTCAAAGCGCATGTGTAGAAGAAACAAACAGCGGCGGAACAAACTACACAGCAGCATTTTCATCGGACGTCAATTTACAAATATAGATCTCTTAAATCTAAATTGTGGACGAATGCACATTGTCTACATTAAAAAACATGAATTAATGTAGAACTAACCTTCGGCGGAAGGTTGCGTGTGCGCCATCAAATATTACTAAAGCGACATTTAAAAGTTGTAATACTGAACTTTGTTCAGCGCTCTGACGGTGAAGCGTGCGTGTGGCCGGCGCTAGCCAACGGCGCGTCTCGCCGGCGTCACTGTGAAACCAGCCTTAGACTAGACAGCAATACCCCGCTAAACTTATCGTTAAGAAAAAGGAAACCTTTTTGGGAATGGGAAAAACTACTTTGCGAGGGCCCATTCCATTGAAAAGGTTGGGTAATTCTACGTTAGAAATATAGCAAATAAACTTAACGGTTTTGAGCATTTCCGCTGAGTCAAATGTGACAATCGCACCTCTTGTTACTGTGATAATAACATTTTGTTTTTTAATAAATTATAAAAAAAAACAGTTGAATGTTTACAGATTTCAATTTTGTTTTATCACTCAAACATGAGAAACAAATATATTATTTACATAGATATTATGGAACAAAGACTTGAATAACTTTTGCCTGTTTATATAAGATGTACACAGACGATTTTGAGGAATTTCAAAAATATATATATAAATGTGCCGTGTGGTTCTCGGCACTTATAGAAAAAGAATATGGATGTCGTAAAAGGCGACTAAGGGATATGCTTATTTACTTGGGATTCCTTTTTGATTGCGATGGGCTAGTAACCTGTCACTGTTTGAATCTCAATTATATCACTAAGCCAAACAGCTGAATGTGGCTTATCAGTCTTTCAAGATTGTTGACTCTGTCTACCCCACAAGGGGATATAGCCGTGACCATATGTATGTATGTTTGTATAAATAAACATCTAAAACTTGACGACTCAAGCCGAAGACCCCGAAAACAAATTTCCTTTGCAAATCAACCATCGGAAAAATATTGAGGACACTATTTCACACATCCACGAGAACACGATCAAATTGCAAAACGGCACATTCCTCTCACGCAGCGACCTTCCCTACGCGAGCCGAATTCATTTCTCGTACGACAAATGAAAGTGAAACTGTACACGTATACGATAAGGTTCAATTTGGTAAATATGAGAATAGGCTGTGGCGAACTGAGGTGAAGGGAGGTTGAAGTGACGTTGGCGCTGTAATTGAAGAGCATGTAGATTTGAGTTACGATAAGATGACGCTGCATATGCTACATACATATTATCCATTACGGGGAATACAGAGCCAACAGTCTCACAAAAACTGAAAGGTCATGTTCGGCTATATGGCTTAAAGATGAGATTGAGCTTCAAATAGTAACAGATAGAGAGACAGAAGAATCCCGAGTTTATTAGCCTATCCCTTTTTTTTAATTGGTGCCAGGAACCACACGGCACTTCATAAGGAGATTTTAAAAAACCAAAAATACAATCAAATTTCTTTTCGGTAGATGCAAACTATAAATAAACATTTCCAACTTGGTTTTGATATAATTTTTTTACGGAACAATAAGTGGCTATCAGTCTTTTCAAAACTATTGTCTCTGTCTTTAAATTTCACATATATATAATTAAAAGTCTGGAGTAGGAGTAGGAAGGGTACCTTTCATTCCAGTACAACCTTAGTTCCCGTGGAATTCGCTAAAAACCTGTACTCTTGTACAAGGCGCTAAGTTCGACGCTTAATTCACGCGAGCGAAGTTTCATGTAAAAGCTTATATTTATATATAATCGATACCAATAACAAAAACCAATCACGATTGCTTGCAATAACAATATATTCGATAAGAAATCATATCGATATCGAAGTATCGATAGAATAACGACTCCCTAAAGCATTGTTTCTATATCGTCCAAAACAAACTAGTAAAGGTCGCTTCACACTTGACTGATCTTAGTTTTACATACAACACGGCCTTTACGAAATGTTCAATGAAACGAGAAGTTGTTTGAACTCAGCACATACAGTGTATAATTTGTTTATAGTATAAATAAATATAGACTACCGTAAATATTCGAAATAACAGCGCAAGTAAATTATATATTATTTTACTGTAAACATAATAATATTATGGAACGTATTTTGTATAACGTAGCTAAATTATTTTAGTTCTAAGAAAATTACACGAGATGTATTTTCAATGTAAGCATATTATTTTGGTTAGATGAAGCGGAATATAAGAAAATTATTTCTAATGATCATTAAATATGTTGATTCAAGTACGAGTATGTTCTCAGACTATACATTTAGGAAATCATTAAAAAACAATTTTTTCCTTGTGCTTAGTTGGGCTTGGCTATGAAAGTAAATTTTTCAAAAATATCGCCTTTTACTAAAATGATAGGCAGAGACTACATCTTTCTACTTGCTACGTATCTTGTATACTTTGTTTCATCCACATTCTTAACTCTCTTCATTCAAACGTACTCCTCCTCAACCTGATCTTTAACTAGGACTGCTCCAATTTGATATATACATACATATGGTCACGTCTATATCCCTTGTGAGGTAGACAGAGCCACCAGTCTTGAAAAGACTGAATGGCTTCAGCTATTTGGCTTAATGATAGAATTGAGATTCAAACAGTGACATGTTGCTAGCCCATCGCCTAAAAAAGAATCCCAAATTTGTAAGCCTATCCCTTAGTCACCTTTTACGACATCCGTGGGAAAGAGATGGAGTGGTCCTATTCTTTTTATTATTGGTGCCGGGAACTACACGGCACTGCCGGGAACCACGCAGCATAATATTAGTATGGATAATCAATATTATCTAAACGATTACTATAGTGTTATGAATCTAGATCTTCTTTCTGGAGTCCCGATCACATCCTCACTTCTCCGGAGAGGAGCCCGAGATGCGCCTGCGATTACGATCCTAGATCGGGTAATTCATTTTTTCATACGAAACAGTTCCCGTCTGACTCTGTCTGAAGATGTAGCGTATAAAGGAATTGGGTAAGTCAGGTTTTATACACACTCCCATCTCCGCTGTGAACCAAAGAGGTTGCATCTAACACTTTAAGACTTAGTCTCTTGAAAGTTAGCCACGCATAGTTTTAGATGATAAAGTTACAAGGAATATTTGCTGTCATGTTAGCTCTCAAACTTAGTTCCTAGACAGCCCGTGAACAAACTCTAGACGGGTATAAAGGGACTACAAGTTTGTGTCGTAAAATGTTAGTACAAGTTAACTTATCGGTAAGTTTTACGAACGCCGAGCAGACAGAGATCGCTGAGTCATATCCGGATTTATTCGTTTTAATATCTTATATATAAAATTCTCGTGTCACAATGTTCGTTCCCGTACGGCCCGTAAACGGCTTGACCGATTCTCATGCAATTTTGTGAGCATATTTAGTAGGTCTAAGAATCGGCCAACATCTATTTTTCATACCCTTTAGCGATATGGGTTGTCCACATTTAACATTTACTTATCTATACTAATATTATAAAACTGAAGAGTTTGTTTGTTTGAACGCGCTAATCTCAGTAACTACTGGTTTGATTTGAAAAATTCTTTTTGCGTTAAATAAACCATTTATCGAGGAAGGCTTTATAAAATCACAATATATAATATCACGCTGCAACTATAAGGAGCAAAGAAATAATGGAAAATGTGAAAAAAAACGGGGAAAATTATTCATCCCTGAGGGCTTCAATGATGCCCAAAATAACTATTCCACGCTGGCGAAGTTACGGGCACAGCTAGTTATTTATATAGCAAAACAACATTTTCCGGGTCAGTTAGTAACTAATAATAAGAAGAATAACCTACCGTTCGACCACCAAAGGTCTTAATATGAAATGCGATGTCACCAGTTAACATACATACATACATAGACGTGACCGTCTATATCCCTTGCGGGGTAGACAGAGCCAACAGTCTCAAAAAGACTGAATGGCCACGTTCGGCTATTTAGCTTAATGATAGAATTGAGATTCAAATAGTGACAGGTTGCTAACCCATCGCCTGAAAAAGAATCCCAAGTTTGTAAGCCTATCCCATAGTCGCCTTTTACGACATCCATGGGAAAGAGATGGAGTGGTCCTTCTTTTTTGTATTGGCGCCGAAAACCACACGGCACCAGTTAACAAACTATAAAAACAAGTGAACACAATTAAGGTCGCTCCTCGCCTCACCAGCAAACGGCGGCGAATAAATTTTTCAGAATAAATTTTTCAGTAGCGACCTTTTTTATCTAGACCGGCTTGGCTTATCCACTTTGCGTACCTTCGCTCGAGTTTTTCGCTGGAGAAATTTTTTTAAATTGGCGACATCTTCCGGTGTTTTTAATTTATCTTGTTAATTATTTGAGCTCTTGGCACGAATGTTTACTAAAGTCAGTTTGAGTTGAAAAATACTAATGAATATTTTTACTTTACAAGTCCAATATCTATGAAAAATGTAATTATAAATTGTTTTTGTTTTAGAAGGCATCTAGGTCACACTGGTCAGACCCTATCAAGTTTAAGTAACTCGATTGAATTTATCTTTTACATCATAGATTAGACTTGTTAAAGGTTTAATCCCGAGGGCATTTGTACAGAGAATTTAAAGTCCCTATGTTGCCTACTTATGAAAGATTTAATATCATTCGTGCGAAACTAAGTAATAGTTTGTTTGTTAACTCTTAACGGGTTATCTTCAGAATTAATTGTCTTGAAATATCATTTAGGTACATTTAATAAAGAATCTGGTGAAGAACATAGTTCACCGTCTATCCCGGTAAAAACTGTAGTTCTTGAGAATTGCGAAAGACATGTATTATTAGAAGGTGGCGCTAAATTCGTCGCTTTTGTAGGTGACGTTTGATTCGTCGTTTTTTTGTAAATGGCGCTAAATTCACGCGGACGAAATTGCGGCTTAAAGCTAGTATACTATAATCGCGAACAAGAAGATTGTAGTTTCTCATCCTAGCTTTGTGCCAAGAGCGTTTATAACAAAAAAAAAAAACTAGCGAAAAAGGTGGCAAATAGAAAATTTTATCATCGCTAGCCGTCGTCGCTTCGACACGACACGCGCAGGAGTTAAATAAACTAGTTTAGAAGTGTGGAAACTAAATGTTGCTGGTGCAAGCTTCTAGGAATTTTTAAGTTGCTGATTTTTTACCGGACAGCGAAAATGAGCTTTTCTTTTTTCGCGTCTTAACTATAGAATTTACTGCTTCCATTTTAGAGTAGAACTACATATATATAAATATAGTCAGGTATAGACCTGACTATATTTATAGGGAGGGATATAGATTCCTTGTGGGGTAGACAAAGTCAACAGTCTTAAAAGACTGGAAAGCCACGTTAATCTGTATAGCTTAAAGAAGGAATTGAGATTCAAATAGTGACAGGTTGTTAGTTCATCGCATTATTTTAGTGCTTACATTATTTTAGTGCAAAAAAGTTTTAAATAAATAAATATAGTCACGTCTATATCCCCTGCGGGGCAGGCAGAGCCGACAGTCTGGACAAGTCCGAAGCGGTCATCTACACGGCCTTATGATGGAATTGAGATTCAAATAGTGAGGAATCGCAAGTGTACTCGTAAAAGCCTATACCTTAGTCGCTTTTTGTGGTTCTGTTAAGACAGTTCATACATAGATAACTTACTTAACGCTCTAATTTCCACCGCATTTATTCTGCTTTCGTGCTTCTTTTGCCATACCCAACTTTCACTCCCATACATTAATGTTGGGACCAACACGCCCCTATGCCCAGCCAAGCATAAACACAGTTCATCGAGTAATAATAAATTTTGAACAACCGCTGTTTTCGAAAAATCCAATTTTGGAAATTGCTAACTGTTGATGTTACGGAGATTCGCTTTAACCTATTTGTATCTCACAACAGTATTCACAATTGGATGGCGAAAAAGAAAACATTTGTATGCAAACTGGCCACTTAAAAACGACATAGTGGTGCTTAGAGGTGGTCCTAGATATACAAAACTTGCTTTCTCGCTATATGCGATTAGTGTGCGAAGGTTCCCGGCACCAATAGAAAAAAGAATAAGACCACTCCATCTCTTTCCCACGGATGTCGTAAAAGGCGACTAATGGATAGGCTTATAAACTTGGGATTCTTCTTATAGGCGATGGGGTAACAACCTGTCACAGATTAGAAAGGAATAGATTTATTTTTAAAATTGGATACTTATTAAAGTCACATCACTTAAATCTAATTGTAGTTACTTTCAATGTTTGAATTTCAATTCCATCATCAAGCCATATTAAGCTGAACGTGGTGCTTTAATCTTTTAGAAATGTTTTTATTTATATATATACAAACATCAAGGAAAAAAATATAAGGGATAGGCTTACAAACATGGGATTCTTTTTTAGGCGATGGGTTAGCAACCTGTCACTATAAAATAGTGACATCTCAATTCCATCATTAAGCCAAAAAGCTGAAGCTGGCTCTGTCTACTCCGCAAGGGATATAAACGTGACCATATGTATGTAAAAAATCTAAAAACAGAACTTAAAACTGAAGAGAAATTTTGTACAAGGACAGGTATGTATGTATGTTTCAACAAAATTAAACACGTTAAACTCGAACCTGTAAATTGTTGCAAACAGGTGTATTGTTCGCGGAAATTCCGCTTTAAAATATTAAATTTCTGAAACGAGAATTATTAAAATAGCCGATATAAAAGAATGCCTCGGGGCCGTGTAGTGTGATTTTATGATACAACCACCCACACGACATGTTGACATTTTAATAGATTGACGAATATTTTGAAATATTATACACTCGTAGTATCAAAAGAGACATAATAAAGTACGTATTTAGATTTAAGCTTACCTATTTCTATACAAGCTTTTACTCTCAGCTTTGCCTGCCCGTGAAGAATACAGGATTTTCGCAATTTTCACGAGAACTTTACATAAATACATACATATGGTCACGTCTATATCCCTTGCGGGGTAGACAGAGCCAACAGTCATGAAAAGACTGAATGGCCACGTTCAGCTATTTGGCTTAATGATAGAATTGAGATTCAAATAGTGACAGGTTGCTAACCCATCGCCTAAAAAATAATCCCTATCCTATTATCCTATCCTTTAGTCGCCTTTTACGACATCCATGGGAAAGAGATGAAGTGGTCCTATTCTTTTTGTATTGGTGCCAGGAATCACACGGCACCAATATATATATTACATTTACATACATACAAACATATAATCACGTCTACATTCCTAGCGGGGTAGACGGAGCCAACAGTCTTAAAAAGACTGATAGGCCACGGTCAGCTGTTTGGCTTAGTGCTAGAATTGAGATTAAAATAGTGACGATTCGAACCTGTTCATTTTCTGCGCATCGCTTGCTTTAAAATTCACAATGGCAACGTTATATAAAACTAGATTGTGACGTCATTGAACCAAACCCTTCTCGACGTTGGATTCAATGATCCCCCGATAGGGAATCGTACGCAAATAAGGGATAACAAAGGGATCTATCGGGACCGTTAATAAAATATAGGCCGAGTCGTAATTGTAAAGGTCCATATAAAAGATGTTTATAGCATTGTTGATAGTGAACTATTGAGATTTCTACAGTTAAAGGTGGAAGCTTTTGTTAGTTAATTTAAGCGTTGGTTCCTGCGGGTATTTCGGGAAATTCTCTCAGTGTACCGCTACACTACATGGTCGACTGGTTGATAACGTTTCTAGCATTAAGTCCGCCAATTCTGCTATACATTTGTATTTTGTGCAAGTTTAAATATTATATTCATATATGTTTGACGGCCTCTGTGGCGCAGCGGTAGTAAGCTCGTCTGTGACATTGGAGGTCCCGGGTTCGAATCCCGGCCAGGGCATGATGAGAAAAGAACTTTCTCTAATTGGTTTGGGTCTTGGATGTTTATCTATATAAGTATTTATTATAAAATATGGTATCGTTGAGTTAGTGTCTCGTAACAAAGTCTCAAAGAACTTACTTCGAGGCTAACTCAATCAGTGTAATTTGTCCCGTATATATTTATATTTATTTATTTATATACAAAATTCTCGTGATTCTCATGAAATTTTGTGACCATATTGAGTTGGCCTGAGATCGTCGTTGGTCAGTCAACATCTATTTTTTATACCAACAAAATGCAAAACAAAGTTTGCCGGCAGAGCTAGTATACGGGAAAAATTACACAGATTGAGTTAGCCTCGAAGTAAGTTCGAAACTTGTGTTACGAGATACTAACTCAACCATAGTATATTTTATAATAAATGCTAATAAAGATAAACATCCAAGACCCAGACCAATAAGAAAAAGTTCGTTTCTCATCATGCCCTGACCGGGATTCGAACCCAGGACCTCCGGTGTCACAGACACGCGTATTACCGCTCCGCCACAGAGGCCGTCAATATATGAACAAAACATTATAATAGATAACATTTGCGGAAAGACAGAATTTAGAATGAAAATAGAAAAATTTCTAGAAACGAGACAGCAACGAAGCGAGAAACCACGGAATGTATCACTTAAAGTTAATCCAATTTGGTCACATCTCCATTCCTACTCTGCTAGAGTGCATTTTATTTTTAGAAAGACGCCGCAACAATGCAAAGGTCACGTAGTATTGCAGGAATTCTCGTGGTATTTATAAACTATTTTTGACAGTTTCTGAAACGAATGTGGTCAGAAGCTTGTATAGTAAGTATATATTAAAGTATCTAACAGTGCCGTGTGGTTTACGGAGCTGTAGAATGGAACCACTCCGTATTATTCTCATGGATATCGTAAAAGACGACTAAGGGCTAGGCTTATAAATTTGGGAATTCTTCTTTTATGCGATGTCAATATTTTAATCTCAATTCTATCATTAGGCCTATCAGTCTTTCAAGATTGCTGCTCTGTCTACCCCACAAGGGATATAGACGTGATTAATGTATGTATACGTATGTATCTACGTTTGATATATTGTTATAAAAAAAAAACAATTTACGTTTTTTTTAATAAACGCGCCATATCTTTTTACATACATAAGAAATCCATCAATAAATTGTTGAAAATGATTACTTTGAGTTCACGAGGCAAAAATACATA
Organism: Amyelois transitella; assembly: GCF_032362555.1. Classification (NCBI taxonomy): domain Eukaryota; kingdom Metazoa; phylum Arthropoda; class Insecta; order Lepidoptera; family Pyralidae; genus Amyelois; species Amyelois transitella. The sequence goes on along the minus strand of NC_083507.1, from coordinate 11,861,516 downwards.
TAACATTAAACATAAATCCATCTTCATTAAAACAACGATCGGAATTGCCGTAAGCTGAAAATAAAAGATACACATAAATTCTGTAACAAAACATTGTAAATTCCCTTTTAATTAAATTTAAAGTTTGTCTCAAAGTTCAAAGAACTCCCATCTATAACGTTGTAATCACTGCGTTACAACATCTTTTCTACAATCTTTAAATTGCAAATTTTGTCAAACAGAATTAGAAAGTTGGTCTTAATGAGTTTAACATCAAGTCACTTCGTGTCGTTACGAAAATTATTCAGCAATTTATAAATAATACACATGGATCTACTGGAAGAGATTTCTATTGAAATAAGTAGCACCTTTGTACTAGAATTACTGTATTAAATGCTCCTGTTTACAATTTTGTGTACATAAATTAATAAATGTGCCGTGTGGTTCCCGGCACCAATACGAAAAAGAATAGGACCAGTCCATCTCTTTCCCATGGATATCGTAAAAGGCGACTAAGGGATATGCTTACAAACTTGGGATTCTTTTTTAGGCGATGGGTTAGCATCCTGTCATAATTTGAATCTCTAAATAACTACTAAGGTTGTATGTTAATACGACATTTAATGACTTGTGTATTTGTCATGTAAAAGACAAATTATGAAATTTATCGAGGATTTCAGGAAAAACCTCTTTCAGTACACCCCTACGACATTTAATGACTTATGTCTTTGTCATGTGGGAGTCAAATTATGTCTATCAAGGATTTCAGGAAAACCTCTCTTAGTAAATCCCTAGATCATTTCAGGAATGTACCTATAAACAAAATTTTGAATTTCTAGACTTAGTGAATAAGACTGTGCGGTATCTGTCAGTTTGTAACTCAGTAAAGGAAGTGTTTTATATAGAGTTAAATGAATTGGAAAGCGCTGCTTTTTAAAAACAATTTATTTTATATACTTTAAAAATTTCATTATAAAGCAATAGGACCAGTCCATCTCTTTCCTATGGATGTCGTAAAAGGCGACTCAGGAATAGGCTTATAAACTAGGGATTCTCCTTTAAGGCGATAGGCTGGCAACCTGTTGCTATTAGAATCTCACATTCTATCATAAATCCTAACAGCTGTACGTAGCCTATCAGTCTTTCAAGAATGCTAGCTTTGACTACTCCGCAAGGAATATAGACGTGATTATATGAATGAATTACTTTTAAATTGAGCCGTTTTGTGATCCACATTCTTTCGTATTACATTATCTGAGCGGTTCAACCATGGATCGGATGGATTTTACGCGCTATGGATTTTTGGTATCTATCTTCTGATTCAATAATGCAGAAATGATTTGCGGTCCCGCTGCGGGTCTGCGCGGAAGGCAGAGGAGGAACTAGAGCCTAAGCTGTTTCTAAATTTTTATTGGTTTTATTTTTCTTATTGAGTAGGTATACTCAGAATTTAAATACTCGTATGCGTTTACTCAAGCGCAAACAATTAACAAACACACGATTAATCAAAAATATAGGTTTACCACGAGGTTTTAGATTTTTTTTATTAACTGAAAATAGATATGGTCAGTAACGTATTTACATACATACATACATACATAAAATCACGTCTCTTTCCCGGAGGGGTAGGCAGATACTACCTCTTTGCATTTGCCACGATCTCTGCATACTTCATACAAGCTCGGCGGTTTCGGGTAAGTAACGTATTTCCAGATGTAAAATCGACGATCGCCATATCGATACCGTTTCATCGATACTTTATGAAAGTATATGCTTTTAAAAAGTAATATATCTATAATATTACTTTTTAAAAGCGTCGGTGGTCCAATCGGTAAGGTGCCTGGTCAAAACGCGGTTGCACATAAAGGCACCAGTTTGAATCCCACCGCGGCCATGTACCAATGACTATTTTCGTAGTTATGTACATTAGTTTGAATACTAACCGATGCTTTTACTGTGAGGGAAAACATCGTGAGATTCAGGCAACTTAATGTGTAACCAAACGGGTTAGGTTACCCTGCAAAGGTTATGGAGGTCAGATGGGAGTCGCTTCGTGTAAGAACCTGACTCACCCAATCCAGGATCCCCATGGTCAAGAGCTTACCCAGGGCTCCTCTCCAGAGTGGTTAGGATGCAACCGGGACTAAAGCCGGGAAGAATATAATTATATGGATTTATGCCGTATCCTACTAATATTATAAATGCGAAAGTTTATGAATATGTCAGTATGGATGTTTGTTACTCTTTCACGCAAAAACTACTGAACCGATTATGATTAAATTTGGTATGTAGGAAGCTGAAGACCCAGAATAACATATAAGCTATTTTCCCGGAATCCCCGCGGGATTGATAGGGTTACTATGCGAATGAAGTCACGGGCGGCCTCTACTCGTCGCAAAAAGCAAAGCGATGGCGCATAATTTCGATAAAACACAAGGTCGAAACGACACAACATCAACAGTACACATTATCGATAGTGTAAAGCATAAAGTCTTGGACTCCAACATTATCCTACTCCGTGTTGCGAACGTTGCCAAGCGGCCTTTAGGAACTAAATCTACACGGTATCGTTTTAAGGTTCCAAAGTGAAATATTGCTGTGAAATTTTCCATTCAACCTTTTTGTTTCGTTGTTACGCAAAGCTTTTGACTTTTATAAGAATAAGAATGGAATTTACTTGGTTTATTTGAGAGTGTTTTCGCGAGTTTAAGTTATTAATGCTTCTTTTATTTGAAGATAAAGGGACGTATTTTCGTTTTTGGGCATTGGTTGGTTTCAAGTTTTTACATATATAAAGTCACGCCTCTTTCCCGGGTAAGTAAAGACTAATTCTTTCGCTTCGTCCACATTAATAACTCATTCATGCAAGTTCGTCGGTCTATTGGCACTAAGTACAGGATCCCTTTGTACTTAATAAAATTTCAGTTCGATATAATAATAACAAAAGAAACACTATACTAAACAAATTCCAAAAGAAATCTGCCTCGCGACCGCTTAAATTTCTCTTAAATTACTAATAACGAACTGAATACCAGCCGAACTCAAATGACTCTTAGCATCATACAATCACCAGTTAATAAATGACCGTAATAAAATTCCAACAGGCGCCCAATTAAAACAAACCCAATATTTCAGACAATGGAGGAGAATTCTTAACTGTCATTTCTTATTTTAATTAACTTATTCACTCCACTGGAATGCCGGTCGATTCTATAACAATTTATCCATCACGTTAGACAGACTTTGGTATTTCTAATGCGAATGCATAATGTTAATAATAGATACTGAATAAGGATTTATATTTTTTTACATACATATACATATATATATAGTAACGTCTCTATCACTTGCGAGGTAGATAGTGCCAAAAGTCTTAAAAAGACTGATATGCCACATTCAGCTGTTTTGATTTATGATAGAATTGGGATTTAAATAGTGCTAGCCTAAATCGCCTAAAAAAAGAATCCCAAATTTATGAGCCTTTCCCTTAGTCTCTTTTTACGACATACATGGGAAAGGAATGGAGTGATCCTATTATTTTTCTATCAGTACCGGACACCACACGGAACAATAAGTATGTATGTATGTAAAAGCAACATCCGTGGAGAATCTTTGTAATCCTCGACTTGAAAAGCTAAATAAAGCAAGTAATGTCTTCACAAATAAGTAAGTACATACATACATACATACGGTCACGTCTATATCCCTTGCGGGATAGACAGAGCCAACAGGTTTGAAAAGACTGTATGGCCACGTTCAGCTATTTGGCTTAATGATAGAATTGAGATTCAAATAGTGATGAGTTGCCATCGCCTTAAATAAAAATCTCAAATTTATAAGACTTTCTCTTAGTCGGCTTTTACGACATCCATGGGAAAGATATGGAGTGGTCCTATTATTTTTTGTATTGGTGCCGAGAACCACACGGTTAGTACAAATAAGCATTTTATTGTCTCTCTAAAAATTATGTAGTCAATGGTAAAATATGATTTGGAAGAAGGATTTCCTTAATTGATTTTACGTCACAACAATATTGTTTCTGAAAGTGAATGATGACATTTTGCCTCAAAAGGAAATTGAATACCCTCTTTTATTCAATGTGATAAGTTATAGGCAATATGAATTAAGTTCCCCTGAGCTAACTCAAATGATGCTTTGTTCAACTCGTTCTTGGCGATACAAGAACATAACCCTTTTACTTCACCGATGTCGGGTTAAAATCAGAAAAATTTTATCACCAAAAGTGAAGAGAAAGCCAAATCTTAGTTCTAGTTACAAAAATCTAAATAATTGTTCTCTCATTTTGACATACATACATATAGTCACCTCAATATCCTTCGGGGGTATACAGAGCCAAAAATCTTTGAAAGGCTGATAGGCAACATTCGGTGACAACATGAATGTGGATGAAGCGAAAGAAGTATGCAGAAAATGATTGAAAGTATGAAAAGAAATGATTTACATATTTTTATTTATATATTTATGTACATCAAGGAAAATAAGAATAAAACTTTTAATAAAGAGAAATTCAGTACAAGGGCTACTTATTTTAAAGTTTTTTTTTTCAGCAGCCCCACAATAATGTTATTTGCTACGATAAACTATCAGTCTTTTTGATACTGTTGGCTCTGTCAACCCCGCAAGGGATATAGACGTGATTATATGTATGTATGTATAAACTAACTGCTTCGTGACTATCACTCGATTCTTTCGGTCTCAAGATCTTATATCGAGTCTCACGTGCAAATATTTGAACTTATAATCACAGTTTGCCTTGGGGTGGACCGTTGAGTGTTTGTATTCTTAAATCGATATATTGGAATACGTACTCTTTGGAACTTCTTTTTTAAATATGCGGAATAAATTTAAGTTAGGAACACCTATTACAATGTATTTGTTACAAGACCAAAAATGAATTTGAAAATTTAAAAAAGATTATTCAGATTTATATAATGCCACAAGTCATAAAATACAAAAGCTTTAAGGCAACTTTAGGAATGGAACTATATACATACACTAGCTGTGCTCGCGACATCGTCCGCGTGGAATAGTTATTTTGGGCAGGATGAATAGAATAGCCCGATTTTTTCACATAACCATTATTTATTTGCTCCTTATCGTTGAAGCGTAATGCAATATAGCCGAAAGCCTTCCTCGATAAATGGACTATTCAACACAAAAATAATTTTTCAATTCGAACCAGTAGTTCCTGAGATTAGCGCGTTCAAACAAACAAACAAACTCTTCAGCTTTATAATATTAGTGTAGATTTATATTATATTGATATGATATGATTTTTGTCAATTTGTAAACTATACTAATATCAAAACAGCCTAATTAAAATTCCTAAACAACAAACCGAAAATAACACATACATACATACATTGGTACATTATACCTATTGCAATTTCACACGATAAAAATTCGCAAACATGTTAATCACCCGGCTTTGCATATTTCCCTACAGCATCGGGTAAAAAAGAGGGGAAATCGCTTATTCTACACACCGCAAAGGTTTAACCCTAATAATTTACCGGCCTTAGGTGTGGATTATAAAAAATCCGGTTAAATTCACAATGACCGAGTAATGGACATGCTGAATAACATTTTTTTTTTTTCGTGGATAATCTTTTAGAACCCTGTGTTAACCACGGCATTTTTGGTGTAAAAATATTGATGTATTATGTTGTACATACATATAATCACGTCTATATCCCTTGCGGGGTAGACAGAGCGAACAGTCTTGAAAAGACTGATAGGTCACGTTCAGCTATTTGGCTTTAAGATAGAATTGAGATTCAAATAGTGACAGGTTGCTAGCCCATCGTCTAAAAGAAGAATTCCAAGTTTATAAGCCCACCCCTCAGTCGCCTTTTACGACATCCATGGGAGAGAGATGGAGTAGTCCTATTTTTTTTTCTGTTGGTGCCGGGAACCACACGGCACAGGATTATTGGTGTAAAAATATTGATGTAATATGTTGTACTCGTACATACACACATGTAATCATGTCTTTATCCCTTGCGGGGCAGACAGAGGCAAAAATTTTGTAAATACTGATAGGACACGTTCAAATAGAATTGAGATACAAATAGTGACAGGTTGATAGTCCCAAGTTTGTAAGCTTATTCCTTAGTCTTGAAAAAAGTTTAGCATAATAAAGAATGCATTATGATTTTAGAAGATCCTGATGTTTGTTACATTGGGAATTGCAATAATAAAAAAAATACTTGAGAAGGTTTTACGTACACATCAAATGCTAATCAATGAAAGCTCATTAAAAGTGCCTAAACAAATAAATTACCAGAATTGTAACAAAAAAGAATAGGCCACTCCACTCTTGCCTTGTGGTTCCAGACAGCAGTATTAAAAAGAATAGGACCAGTCAGATGTCGTTATAGGCGATTAAGAAAGTATAGGCTTATAAACTTGTAATTCTTCTTTTAGGCGATTGGCTAGCAACCTATCACTATTTGAATCTCAATTTTATCATTAAGCCAAATAGCTAAACGTGGCCGGACGTCGATTTACAAATAAAGATCACTTAAATCTAAATCATGGACGAATACATGAACGTTTGTAACATCATACATTACTAAAAATAATAAAAAAGTAAAATAAATAAACATAGGTAGGCTAGGCTAGGGCAGGCTTACAGACTCAGGATTCTTTTTTTAGGCGATGGGCTGGCAATCTGTCACTATTTGAACCTAAATTCTATCATTAAGCCAAATAGCTGAACGTGGCCGACCAGTCTTTTCAACACTGTTGGCTCTGTCTACCCCACAAGGGATATAGACGTGAACACCTACATATGTATGTATTGTAACAAGCATGTTTGAAATACAATCTCAATCATGTCGAAGCCTTTATATTCCACAAAGATATTGACATCAAAGTAACGGTTACCAAACAATGAATCAATGATGAGTTGATTTAAATTGAAACATTCTCCTATTGTACTGATTTCCTATTATTTAGGGAATTGGGTGTTCCATTCTTGGAATAGCTTTATTTTCATAGTAGCAGCGCTGTGTGGTTCCCGGCACTGTCGGCTACTTTGGGATAGGATTTAAACTTGGGATTCTTCGTTTAGACGATGAGCTGGTAACCTGATAGTATTTGAATTTCAATTCTTGCGGGTTAAACAGAGCCAACAGTCATCAAAAGTTTGGCTTCATAATAGAAATGAGATTCAAATAGTGACAGGTTGCTAGCCAATCCCCTAAAAGAAGAGTTTCTAGTTTATAAGCATATCCCTTAGTCGCCTTATAAGACGTCCATGGGGAACAGATGGAGTGGTTCTATTCTTTATGGAACGTCAATAAAAGATGGCGGTTGCTTACTGACTGGTTTATTAATTCAAAGGTGACATTATATTAAGTATACCCTACACCTTTCCCCTCTTACTATAGTTAGGAGTATATCTAAACTTATCTAAACTTAAAGAAAACTGCAATCTCATTTATTTTTTATTTGCCCGCTTGAATGCACGCAGTGCGCGGGCAGACGCATTGGCGCCAGGGGAGGTGGGAGATTTTGAATCGCCCTCGTTCGGTGGTTGCACTGTGACCCGTCGCGCATCTCCTTCATCTACTCCCACGTCCCCCACGTCCGCCGCGTCTTCAGACTCATCGGCATCCTCCCGACCCACGTCCTCTTTCTCGCGAGATGAGCTCAACTTGGCCTGGGCTAATGAAAAACGGGACTTATCTTTTACAGGCAATATCTGATCGTGGTGTCTACGCCACTGTAATCCATTGTCCAAACTTACTTTATACGAAACGGGGCCCGTTTTTTCAGAAATACTACCTTTTTCCCATCTATTCCCTTTCACAGAATAATTCCGGACCAGGACCGGCTCACCAATGTTCATCGCTCTGGTGGTTCCACCCGCATTGGTTACCTGACGTTGCTGTGCGGCACGTACCACTGAAGACAGGTCTGGTCGCAGCGCATCTAAGCGACTGCGCAATCGCCGTCCTAACATAAGGACTGCGGGCGGAACTCCCGTAGTTGCATGTTCACAGTTACGATAGGAGAATAAAAACACGTTCAAAGCTTTCTCTACGGATTCCCCTTCATGTAAAGCCCTCTTAATAGCTTTCTTCACTGTTTTGACTGCGTTTTCTGCTGCCCCATTGCCTTGCGGTCGGTAGGGTGCCGATGTCACGTGCTTGATACAATTTAAAGAACAAAAACTTTTAAATTCTAAGGAAAAGAATGGTGGGCCGTTGTCCGTCACGAGCTGAGCAGGAAGACCGAATCTAGCGAACACTGTTCTAAATGCTGAAATTGTGGCCTGGGCGTCGGTGCGGGTCATCGGTATCGCTTCGATCCATTTGGAATGCGCATCTACTATTATAAGGTACCTTGTACCCGCACAGTCGCCAAAGTCTGCATGAATACGTTGCCAAGGTACCAGTGGGTATTCCCACGGATGCATCCTAGCGTGGGGGGGTGCATCTCGGACCGCACGACATGCTTCACATGTGCGACAGACATTTTCTAAATCGTTATCCAATCCTGGCCAATAAACATAATTACGTGACAAATTTTTCATCTTGTTAATCCCTAAATGACCTTCGTGGATTTCTTCTAATACCGTTTTACGTAATTTTGGAGGGATTATAATTCTATATTTGTATATAAGACAGCCTAATTCCGTAACAATCTCTCTTCTTCGTTCAAAATAAGGCTTTTCTTCCTCACAACACGCTTTTGACGGCCAACCAAACTTAACATAACCTAAAATCTTACTTAGTAATTCATCACCATTTGTTTGTTTACTAACGTCTCGGAAATCAACCGGTAGGTTGTCGTTATCTATAACTACATTCATATAACCTCGCGGCTGTGTGGTGTAGCGGCGTTCACTAGACAAAGGTAAGCGGGACAACGCATCGGCTGGACCGTTTTCACTCGATCTTATGAATTCTACTTTAAAGTCGTACGCAGCTAAGCGGACGGCCCAGCGCTGTAGCCGGCTCGCGGCTGTCTGGGGAATGCCCTGTTTCGAACCAAATATATGGCTTAAGGGTTGGTGATCAGTACGCAATGTAAATTGTCTACCGAATAAATAATGATGGTGACGCGTTACCCCAAAGAATATGGCAAGCGCTTCCTTATCCAACTGACTATAATGTTTCTCAGCCTGGTTGAGCGTGCGCGATGCACAGCTGACGGGGCGCTCGCCGTCCGGCAGCGCGTGCGCGAGCACCGCGCCCACGCCGTACGCGCTACTGTCTACCGACAGCACAAGGGGTCTCCCCTCCTCATAATGTGCTAGTACCCGGTCGCTCAATAACGCCTGTTTTGCCTCATTGAACGCGCTTTCACACTCTGTCGACCATTTCCACAAGACGTCTTTCTTCAAAAGTTTCAGTAATGGATGTAACATGATACTCAAGTTCGGTATGAATTTACCGTAATAATTTAAAATTCCTAGAAAGCTTTTTAACTGTGTGACGTCAGCTGGTCGTGGAGCATTAGCTATGGCGTCTACCTTTTTTGGATCAGGGTGTAAGCCCGTTTTGTCAATGATATAGCCCAGGTATTTGACACTATTTTGTAAGAATTTACATTTCTCTATTTTAACCGTTAACCCCATGTCCTTCAACCTTTTCAATACCTGTCTCAGATTACATAAATGTATAGCCCTAGTGGCTCCCGTGACGGCGATATCGTCCAAAAATACAACAGTATTTGGCACTCCCCTTAAGGTCTCTTCCATGAGTCTTTGAAATTTTTCTGGAATACAGGATAAGCCATAAGGAGTACGACGATACACGAACGTCCCCAGGTGGGTATTTATTGCAGTATAAGGTTGTGAATCTTCTGTTAAAATCGTTTGTGCGTAAGCATGAGTTAAATCAATTTTACTAAATTCCTCCCCACCACTGAGAGTCGAAAATAATTCTTCGATGCGTGGGAGGGGGTAATATTCGCGTTTTAATTTAGGATTTATCGTTACCTTATAGTCCCCACATATTCGAATATCGCCATTCTCCTTGACCACAGGTACAATTGGTGTGCCAAACTCGGCATGCTCCACCCGGTATATGGTACCCTCGGCCTCGAGCCGCTCGAGCTCGGCCTGCACGCGCGCGCGCAGCGCCAGCGGCACGGGCCGCGCGCGGAAGTACACTGGTTCTCGATCCCTTAATTCTAATTTTATTGTTTTTTTACAGGTGCCTAACTTGTCAGTGAAAACTTCGGGAAATTCTGCAGCCAACCGAGTCACAATCGAGTCCTCATGGATCTCATGAAAAAAACTGATTTGTTTGATACTTAGCGCTCGAATCCATTCCCTACCGAGTAATGGACGGCTACCATTCTTAATAACATGAAGTGCCAAATTTTTTTTAGTTACTTTTCCAAGAGTCACATTTACGGCTATCGATCCGAGAGACTCGATCGGTGAGCCGGCATAGCTGCGTAACAAAATATTCTGACTAGTTATTGGTTTATGTATAAAATGTTGCTTATAGAAACTTTCACTTATCGCCGAAATGCGACTGCCTGTGTCAATTTCGCACTCTACGGGATAACCATCAATATGCACTTTAATAAAAAAAGGTTTTGTACCTTTAGCCATCAGTTCTATGTTGAAGATGTCCTCGTCATCCGAAATCTCCTCCGGTTCACATACAAAATTCTGTCGACCGAAGGGTTGATTACCATAACGCACTTGTTTACACATCACCTTTAAATGACCTCTCTTATTGCACACATCACAGTTATAATTCGCGTACCGGCACCGGTCCGGCGGATGTGCCTTCCCGCACCGCCAGCAGGCCGCTGACCCCGCGCCGGCCTGCGCGCCGCGCCCGCTGCCGCCTCGCCCGCTGCCGCCTCGCCTCGTCCTCGCCTGATGCAAGCCCTCTTCCGCGCCGCTGCTGGTCGCACCTGAAGCCTCCTGCACGCCCACCGAAAGGGCTCCGCTCACTTCCGCGTGCCTCTCTGCAGCCTCCAGCGCGAGAGCCAGTTCGACCGCCTCCTTATACTTGATATCTTTTTCCGCGAAAATTCTAGATCGCATAGCCTCGTTCGCCAAGCCCGAAACAAATTGATCACGGAGGTTCTCTTCCAAGTTCGCCTCAAAATTACAGGTTGTAGCGAGATGTTTCAGATTCTGTAGGTAGTCCGTGAGCGTTTCGCCGACTCGCTGTCTACGCAATCGGAACACATGGCGTTCCGCGATCTCCGATCGTTGCGGTTCCAGATGTTGTGCCACGAGATTCACTAATTCATCGAAGGTCTTCGACTCGGGATGAGCCGGCGAACATAAATCGCACATAAGTGAATATGTGGCTTGACCGACAATCGTTATCAATAACGGAACACGCAATTCGTTTTTGATTTCGTTAAGCACAATATACTGTTTCACTCGGCGCACGTAGGCCGGCCACTTTTGAGAATTTAAGTCAAAAGGTTCCAATTTTCCTATCGGCATCTTATTCACTTCCCGTTATTTAAACAATCACGAATAAACAAACGCGCAATGCTCGTCGCCAGTGGAACGTCAATAAAAGATGGCGGTTGCTTACTGACTGGTTTATTAATTCAAAGGTGACATTATATTAAGTATACCCTACACTTTATTTTTTTTCTTTTTACGCCAGGAACCACACGGCACTTACAGTGTAATTTATTGTAAAAACGGCATCGAGAGAAAAAAACAGGCGCGAATGCGTCGAAGCGGTTGGTTTTCTGCCAGAATTCCAAGCAATTTGTCCCAAGTGCCCACTTCACACCAGAAATATCGGAAAGTGCTATGGAATTCGACTTGCGAAGACACAGAACAATATGTTAAAGTTGACTGGAAGAGATTGCCTAAGCGACAAGTCCGCCTTTGTACCTCATTACCTGTGTTTTTTTTTCTGTTTTTCTTTTTCTTATGGTGCAATAAAGAGTACGAGTATATCTATCTATGTATGTTTAGTTGAATGAAATAGAGGTTCCAATGCGATTTGGACTTGCAATACGATTATTAATTGGTCTAAAAAAAGATTTTCTGTTAAAGCTGAACGAGGAACGTGTTTTCAAGACTGTTGGTTCTGTGTATCCAGCAAGAGATATAGACGTGACTATATTGTATGAATTCTCTGTTAGATGCAAGTCCATAGTATTATTTAAAAGTAAGTAAATGCTATATTGTTGACTAAAAAAGTTCATTATAAATATTAAACAGTAGTACAGTACAAAGGCGGGCTTATCCCTGACAATAAGGCAGACTAAAAATCGAAGCAAGGGTGAACAACAGTTCATTTACGAGGTATAATGCTTAAGTCTAATAATTCATCTAATGCATTCATCAAAGGCTATTTTTATTATTTTTTATTTTATGGTATAATTTTGTCTCTTTAAAATAGGACCACTCCCTGTCCCATAGATGTCGTAAAAGGCCACTAAAGGACAGACTAATAAACTAATAATTCTTCTAATAGGCGATGGAATAGCAACCTATCACTATTTCGATCTCAATTATATTGTACTAGCTATACCCGCGACTTGTGTCCCCATGGAATAGTTATTTTGGGCATCATTGAAGCCCTCAAGGATGAATAATTTTCTCATTTTTTCACATTTTCTATTATTTCTTTGCTCCTTATAGTTGCTGCGTGATGTTATATAGCCTTAAGCCTTTCTTAATAAATGGTCTATTCAACGCAAAAATAATTTTTCAATTTGAACCAGTAGTTCCTGAGATTAGCGCATTCAAACAAACAAACAAACTCTACAGCTTTATAATATTAGTATAGATGTTTTTTTTTTTTTTTTTTTTTTTCTTTTTTTTTTTTTGTAATTACACTGATTGAGTTAGCCTCGAAGTAAGTTCGAGACTTGTGTTACGAGATACTAACTCAACGATACTTTATTTTATAATAAATACTTATATAGATAAACATCCAAGACCCAGGCCAATCAGAAAAAGTTCTTTTCTCATCATGCCCTGGCCGGGATTCGAACCCGGGACCTCCGGTGTCACAGACAAGCGTACTACCGCTGAGCCACAGAGGCCGTCAAGATGTATATTTCGGAACCAAGACGAAAAGGTAAAAAAATGTAATAAATAAAAAATATTTCTCTCATATTAGGTAACAACATGGGTCTGACACAGCTGTGCCTTCCACTTCAGGAAATAAGGGGCAAAGGTAACACGTCGCCAAGGGCGAATATATTTTGTTTTTCCATAAATTCACGGGCACAGGTGCCATAGCCCTAATAAGATCTTACGGACGAAATATTACGGATTTGGATTAGCGAAATATATGAAACAAGAGGCTGCCAGCGACTTCGTCCGCGTGGAATAGTTATTTTGAGCATCATTGAAGCACTCAAGGCTGAATAATTTTCCCCGTTTTTTTTTTCACATTTTCCGATATTTCTTTGCAGCGTGATGTTTTTAAGCTACAGCTTCCTCGATAAATGGTCTATTCAACGCAAAAATAATTATTCAATTCGAACCAGTAATAATATTAGAATAGATTATAACATAGTTTTTATAAATTTAATTTAAAACTTTCATGTCGCGTCATACTATTTATACATAACTGGCGACCCGCCCCGGCTTCGCACGGGTGCAAAATTCGGAAAAAAATATACATAAAAACCTTCCTCTTGAATCACTCTACCTGTTACAAAAAACTACATCAAAATCCGTTGCGTAATTTTAAAAATTTAAGCATACAGACAAACAGAATAAAATGTGCCGTGTGGCTCCCGGCACCAATACAAAAAAGAATGGGACCACTCCATATCTTTCCCATGGATGTCGTAAAAGGCGACTAAGGGATAGGCTTACAAACTTGGGATTCTTTTTTAGGCGATGGGCTAGCAACCTGTCACTAGTTGAATCTCAATTCTATCGTTAAGCCAAATAGCTGAACGTGACCATTCAGTCTTCAAGACTGTTGGCTCTGTCTACCCCGCAAGGGATATAGACGTGACGATATGTATGTATGTATGTAGAATAAAATAGCGACTTTGTTTTATACTATGTAGTGATACAGTTATTGATCTCAATTCCATAATAAAGCTAAACAGCTAAACGTGGCCTGTCAAACTATCTACTACCCGGCAAGGCCTCTATCTTTAGCAAGAGCTAAATACATGATTGTATGTATATATATCATTTTGTTAAAGCCTCAACTATGTATATATATCCGTAAATCTATTGTCAAACTACAGATAATACAACTAGGTACTATGTGATCTGACAAAAGCGTACTTACCAGAATATTTTCTCTTATGACGCGGTATAAATATCTTATAGAACCGAGTTATGTTAGTCATTTACATAAACCTCCCTTTCGTTTACGGGTTCTTCCGAACTTTTCCAGTTGAAGGTCAATGGATCATAATTTAGGGGGGAAAATGGGGGGGGGGAATGGCATTTGCCATGACACGATAATATGTATTGAGAGATATGGTCTTAGTTTTTCCTGTTAGCCTATATTTTGTTTGAATGAAACAGGGAACTTGTAAGCTTAAATGGATTACTTAGTATGGATATTACCGTCTGATATTTTTGTGGCGTGCGATTACCGGCTCTTAAATTGAATAGGACCACTCCATTTCTTACCCGTGGATGTTGTAAAAGGTGACAAAGGGATAGGCTTTTAAAAATTGGGATTCCTAAGTGCGCGATGAGCTAGCGACCTGTCTCAATTTGAATCTCAATTCCACCATAAAGCTGAACGTGGCCCTCCAGTCTTTTCAATACTGTTGGCTCTGTCTACCCCGCAACCGATATAGACGTGACTGTATGTATGTATATTTATACATACTCATACATATTATCATTTACTTTTTGGGCGAGCGCATTCTGTGTGCTTTGTTCTTGAAAGAGATACCGTGTCTGATTGGCTTTTAGATTGGTTTTCAAAAATAAAGTTCTGTATAAATATTCTGTAGTAAATTTTAAGTAAATACTCAAACTTCCATACTGATAAATAAAAAAACTCAAAATCTGCTCAACTAATTCTTATGAAATTTGCCACAGAGTTACTCTTAATTTATACCTAACCCTGGGCAAATTTCTAGATATATATGTATATATAAAAAAGCAATCTATTTGCTTGATAAATAAAATGTTATAAACTGTCTTTCTAAACAAAAACAAACAAGTAATGGCCAGCGATGCCAATAATGTATGCTATTTATTTTAGTGCCAAGGGATCAGGGGTATGTTTACTGGCAAACTTTGTCATTTGACTAAGTGAGGCAGCTCATGCCAAATTAAGGGACATTTATTTCATTAATGATACATTTCCATTGTAAATTTAAAAAAGGATGAATCAATTCGTTGCTTTATCTTTATAATAAAAAATGAAAATGCTGCAGTGTAGTTTGTTGCGCCGCTTCTTCTACACATGCGCTTTGGAAGCGGTAGTAGTTATAATTAGAATTAAGTGATGTGACGTCGATAAGTGATACCTGGTATCCAATTTTGAAAATAAATCTATTCTATTCTATTTTATTCTAATCACTAATATCATAATAGTATCGTTCACTAACTATATATACATATAATGACATATATATCCCTCGCGGGGTAGACAAAGTCAACAGTCTTGAAAATACTGATAGGTCTGGTTCGGCTGTTTGGCTTAATGATAGAATTGACATTCAAATAGTGACAGGTCGCTAGTCCATCGACTAAAAAAGAATTCCAAGTATATAAACCTATCCCTTAGTCGCCTTTTACGACACCCATGGGAAAGATATGGAGTGGTCCTATTCTTTTTTTCTATTGTTGCCGGGACCACACGGTACTAACTAATTATAGTATACTAGCTTCGTCCGCGTGGAAGAGTTATTTTGGGCATCATTGAAGGCATCCCTCAAGGATCCATTATTTCTTTGCTCCTTATAGTTTCAGCGTGATGTTATATATCATAAAGCCTTCCCCGATAAATGGTCTATTCAATGCAAAAAGAATTTTTCAATTCGAACCAGTAGTTCCTGAGATTAGCGCGTTCAAACAAACAAACAAACAAACTCTTCAGCTTTATAATATTAGTATAGATATAAAAACGGGAACTTTCGGTAGGTGGCGCTATATTAGCCCGAGCAAAGCTGTTAGTAAAAGCTGGTATAATATGTACCTACACATTGCAAAACAAGGCAAAACGCGTCACAAAATAGGAAATTTAAATGACAAT
This sequence comes from Amyelois transitella, assembly GCF_032362555.1. NCBI lineage: Eukaryota > Metazoa > Arthropoda > Insecta > Lepidoptera > Pyralidae > Amyelois > Amyelois transitella. The sequence goes on along the minus strand of NC_083507.1, from coordinate 11,845,368 downwards.
TATCCCTTAAACGTCTTAATGAATTTACTCGGAAATCATTCTTGTTCTGTGGCGCATTTAATTTAATATCGCCGCCATTATAATTTCCACTCATTTTCCACATTTTAAGATGTATTTGCATTTCAATACGAACAGTGTTTAAGCAACGTCAGTTAATATTTCAAAGGCTTCATATAAATTAATAAAATCAGCATTGATGTTTTTTGGGCCGTGTGGTTTCTGACACTAATAGGATCACTCCGTAACTTTCTTAAGGATAGGTTAAAAGGAGACTAAGGGATAGTAACCTAAGATAACCTGTCACTATTTAAATCTCAATTCCATCATAAAGGCATACAGCTGAACGTGGCCTTTCAGTCTTTTCAAGGCTGTTGGCTCTGTCTACCCCGCAAGGGATATAGACGTGACCATATGTATGTATGTATGTATGTATGTATAATAAAACAGTATAAATATTGTGTCTGTACATTTAGTATTTTTGACTGTAATAGATAGAGGCCCACTTGGAACGAATAAGAGAAAGCAAATATAGTTTTTCTTATTTTATTTCTTATCTGTCTGTCTGTCTGTATGTATGATCACGATTATCAACCACAAAATTTGAAACAATGACATACTTTGTACAGCAGACGACGGTTCCAAATCAATGAAATAAAAACATTGAGCCGGGAATAATAGCGAATCGCATTGGAAGGACTCTTTGTTGTCCCTCCTTCAGTTTCCCATTTGGAAATAATCAATTGGTAAGTAAATGTATTCAAGATCGGTTAAGGCGATCAAATTGAAAAGACTTTTCAATTGTTTGCTCAAGATTTGCAATTGATAAAGTTAATTCTAGTGTAAATAATTGTTTGAATTTTATATGCTTGGGTAATTGTTGAGAATGTATAAAAGATGAAATAACTGAGCTAGTGCTTACAATTTGATATTCGAATTAATAAATTCTGTTTTCTTTGTTTGTTTAAGTTTATAAACTTTTTAGAGGTTTTTCTTTTTTATTTTGATCATTTCTTTGTTGTATTTATTTATGAAAATAATAAATAATTCAAGTGGGATTTGCGAAAAATTGTTTTTTTTTAGAAATAAATAAATTTATATCGCCAAATCTAGCGCCAACTAAAAAATAATGCAGGTTTTTCGTAAATCCCACTGGATCTACATATAAGTAATATGAACCGGAAATTCACGATATTTCATCAAGATTTGTTTAGTAGGTGACGCGTGAAGTGGTAACAGACAAACTTACTTTCGCATTAATAATGTTAGTAAAGATAGTTAAAATTAGCTCACAAATCAGATATTATTACGACTTAGAGATGTGGAATAATTTCAATGATAATTGAACGTGATCGGTTTTATTTATGTAAATATCACAATATTGTGCCGTGTGGTTCCCGGCACCAATAGAAAAAGAATAGGACCACTCCATCTCTTTCCCATGAATGCCGTAAATGCCTTATAAACTTGGGATTCTTATTTAAGGCTACAGGCAAGCAACATGTCATATAATATGAATATCAATTCTATCAGTAAGCCAAACAACTGAAAGTGGCCTATCAGTATTTTCAAGACTGATGGCTCTGTCTACCCCGCAAGGGATTTCACGTCTATATAGACGTGATTATATATACATATATTACATGAAAGTGAACACAAGTACTGATAATTTATATCATCCATATTTTAGCAGGTACTATTGAAAAACCACAATAAATTAATTATTTGCATAACTTTACGAGTGATATTCTGCAGTACTTATCTGTAATAATTGATATGCACATAAAAATATCTGTTATAGTTATTTAATTTATCATGTTTGAAATAAAAATTAAAACAATATTAAATTAAAATAAAATAAACTTAAAATAAACTAAGTAAAGAAAATTTGTTTAAACCTAAATAATTTTAGCTAAAATATAAATCTTTATATTAGCTGTTACCCGCGACTTCGTCCGCGTAAATTTCGAGTTGAATCTACAATAATTGTAGATTCAACTTTTTCTTTCTTTACCAATTATTGGTAAAGATTGTAATTAAATTGGTATAGTACTTTTGGAGATAAGCGTGATAATACATACAGACAGGCAGACAGACAGCTAAAAAATGGTATCGCTTATTCACGTCAATAAGTTTTGTTGACGTGAATAAGCTATACCTTGTATCCTATTTTCAAAATGAATCTATTTCTAAGCTATCCAACTGAACTCTGTCTACGCCGCGAGGGATGTAGACGTGGTATTATAATGTTAATAGCACTCAACAGTTAGTGCAACTGGACTTAAATGAAAAAAATTAATAAGCGGATTTTATTAATTAAAAAATTTCAAAGGATTCTACATCAAAGGCTCGGGAGAGACTTGTAAGGTTGCCCAGCTGAATATGTTATTTCATTTCGCATACTGTATTGGAACAGAAGAAAATGTAATTTAATATGACACAATTTCGGGTATAACAAAGGCTATATTAATACAAAAGGTTGTTGAAAAGGTTAATTAGACACTGATTTGCGAATTGCCTGTAAATTTTTGTAAATGACGCTAAATTCGCGCGGGCGAAGCCGGGGCTAAAAGTTAGCATAGATTGTGCCTTGTGGTTCCCGGCACCATTAGGAAAAAGAATGGGACCACTCCATTTTATTTCCAGGTATGTCGTTAGAGGCGACTAAGGGATAGGCTTATAAACTTAAGATTCTTCTTAAAGGCGATGATCTAGCAAACTGTCACTATTTAAATCTCAATTCTATGATTAAGGTAAACAGCTGAACATGGCCTTTCAGTATATTGAATACTGTTGGCTCTGTTTACCCTGCAAGGGACATAGACGTGATTATACGTTCATTCATTCATTTAAATAATCACGTTCATAACCCTTGCAGTGTAGACATAGCCAGCAGTCTTGAAAGACTAACAGGTTTACTAGCTAATCGCCTATAAGAAGAATCACAAGTTTATAAGCTTATCCCTTAGTCGCCTTTTACGATCCATGGGAAAGAGTTGGAGTGGTCCCATTCCTTTTTTATATATTAGTGCCCGGAACCATTACGGCACATAGCCACGTTTTATGTTATGTTGTATATTGAAGGTTTCATGCTTTCGTTTTAAATTTTCCCCACTCATTTTCCTCTTCTGGTCAATATTTGTGTTTGCAAGACAAACACACTGCGATCACGGTCCGATAGCAATATTATGAGGAAATGTATGTAAAACTGAGTTAATACGGTTTCGCATGATTCGGATTAAATGTTGAAATGTTGGCAATTCGTTAACCATTACATTTAGTTAATATCTATGGGTATTCGTGAAATGAATTATGATATGTTTGCTCACTATTGCAATTTGTTTAAAACTTCAACATGTTTGTGTAACTTACTATACTATGTTTACATACATATAATCACGTCTATATAGATACGTGCCGTGTGGTTCCCGGCACCAATACAAAAAAGAAGGGAACCACTCCATCTCTTTCCCATGGATGTCGTAAAAGGCGATTAAGGGATAGGCTTACAAACTTGGGATTCTATTTGAAGCGATGGGCTAGCAACCTGTCACTATTTGAAACCCAATTCTATCGTTAAGCCAAATAGCTGAACGTGGCCATTCAGTCTTTTCAAGACTATTGGCTCTGTCTACCCCGCAAGGGATATAGACGTGACCAATGTATGTATGCTATATAGATACAGACCTAAAGTCTCGAAAAGTGAAGAATTGGGTTTCAAATAGTGACAGGTTGCTAGCCCATCGCCTACTAGAAGAATCCCAAGTTAACGGTGTAACATGGAGTGGTCCTATTCTAAAGCGCTGGGAACCACACGGTATCACGCACAACAAAATGTTATGCCAAAAACGAGCACAAACACATTTATTTCTTGCAAAAATGCAAAATACTCCTTAAAGTTATGTTTCTGTTTTTCTTTAACCAAAAAATGTTTTTTTTTTTTTTTATCTTTCCTATATTCATAGAAAATTAATTTACATTTTCGCAAAACGATTTGCGTGTAACATGAAAAAAAAATGATATCTTGAACCCCATAACCATCAAACAGAACCCTTTACACAAATAATTTACGTCAAGCAAAAAGGTTGTTACAAAAAAAAAAAAGAAAAAACATTACCTACATTCACTTGTGTCATTCCAGGCATCCATCCATTACTATCACTGAACACTTATCACAAGCACATTTAATATTATATTTTTTTTTAAATATCGTCTTTATATCGTCGGGCTTAAATCCGACACTACGTCGATACGTCCGCACTCTCGGCCGGGCGCGAGGCGACTGAAAAGGTTTAAAAGGGTACCCTAATTTTCCCGCTGCGCGCCATATTGGCGGAGGGAAACTGTGAGCGGGGTTAAGAATTAATGCGCGACTTGAATCAGAGATGGCGCTGTAATTAGATTCATACTACATACAAGCTGTCGCCCGCGGCTCGGCCCGTGTTAAAAGCAATTCAGCCACTTTCGAAAGCAGTTTCTAAACAATTATTGTTTTCCTTTGTAATTGGTTTTATGTGCTCCGTAGTCTACATTATATGTACGCAAAATTTCATGGACTTCGGTCTAGTGGCTTTGATGTGATAGACAGACAAAAAAATATTTCACATTTATAATATTACAGTGGATCATGTCTTGGTCCCCAACAGGGTGGACAGAGTTAATAGTCAAATCGGTGGCAATTTTAGCTATTTTAGAAAGTGACTTTTGAATTTATAGTAAGTATAGTATTTATACCCCTTAGACCCGGGGTAGGCAGAGCCATTGGTAACATCGCCTTAAAAATGACTTAGTTGATTAGCATTTCTCTTACTTCACTATTACAATCTGCAAGGTATGAGAATAAGCTGTCATACACGATTTTTCTTAATTACAAAATCAGCTTGAAAACTTGCAAGAATATGTTTATTCCCTTAATCGCCTTTGACGACATCCAGGAGATATAAAACGAACGGTTCTATCAATTTTTCTATTCAGAATTCAATAATATTTCAATTTAAAATTACCATTGAAAATATATTCCGTCTGAACAAAATATCGAAACAAATACTAAAATATTAATATTATGGTAAGCAAATCCAATGGTTTCCACAGACGTCTTTTTAAAGGACACCGGACAAGCAAAATTGTTTGTTTGTCAATGGTTCTTTATATCGAAAATATTTGTTAAACCATTACAATGTCAGGACAGGGCCAACAGTCTTGAAAAGACTGTCTTCCCCGCAAGGGATAGAGACGATGTATATGTATCTATGTATGTACTTCTAAAAGATGCTACAAAATTACTACTGAGACTGTAGCATAGATTTTTGTAGTAGCTACAAAATTGTGCTATACACATATTATAAACGTAGCTTTCTCGTGCTACGAATTTGCTACGAGCGGCGTAGCGAGTAGCGTTTCTCGTAGGCGCTACGAAATCGCTACGACGCGACTGCTTCGTGGATGCTATGAAAATAAATCTTTATAAAAACTAGCCTGTGCTCGGGGATTAAAAAAAAGGAAACCTATAAACCTAAACGTTCTATCTAAGTACTTGTTCTAATCACGTCTATGGCTTACGGGGTCGAAAGAGTCAACAGTCTAAAAAGACTGAAAGGTTAAGATGTATGGCTTAATATATTGTAATTAAAGTTTTACCATAAGGGTAGAAATCTGAAGACGTTTGTGCGAATCTTTAGACGGATGCGGAACTGCGGACGAGAAAATTATTAATAAGAGTTATATTACACCCGAAGGATTTGCTTTCGAGTTTGGTAGTTTTTAAATTTATATTTAAAAAAAATATTCTGAATTTAAAATTTGATACAACATTTGCATATACATATGTTAATTATAAACATCGTTGATGACATAACCACAAGCTTTGTAAATAAATTTGACCGACTTCAAAAATGAAGGTAATTCCTCAACATCTTGTTCATTCGATCCCTAAAATCATGAAAATTGATATTTAAATAGACACCGCCTGTGGCCGTACCTGAGAAAATAAAATAAACATCATAAACTTACATTAACCGGATATTTCGTAAAAAAAATGTATCCCTTCGGGCCAATGATATCATTTCGATTTAGGGGATGGTCCAAGAATTATCTGAATTATTTTTTCTTTTCTTTTCAAAATGCACAGATTGAGCTAACCTCAAAGTGAGTTCGAAACTATGTAAGTTAAAACACACACAATCACGTCTTTATCCATTGCGGGGTAAACAAAGCACACAGTCATGAAATCACTGAAAGGACACGTGCTGTATCAATCGTGAAATTCAAATAGTGACAGGTTGCTTACCCATCATCTACAAGAGGAATTCTAAGTTAACAGCTTATCCTATAGCCGGCTTTTACTACGTCAATGGGTAAGACGTGGAGTGGTCTTATTCTGAACCTAAGTTTTATTCAAAATCTTCTCTTTCCGCTTATCTCCCAAAACTTCAACTCTGAATCATTGCCATTCTACAGGAAGGAATATTTTTTACGCCACGAACGCGATTTACCATTTTCTTTATTTGTTTACACAAAATATATAAGGATTTCGCGGTCTTAAATTTTCCCTTTCTCGTCCTTTTTGTATCGTTTCCTTTTTGGAACGGTCAATGTTTTGAATGAAAATGTTGGGTTCTTAAATTTTATTACCTACCTACTCTTTTTTTTTTGCTACTTTTGTTGTTTAAAAAACTGTATTTAAAAATATTATCGATCTGATTCCTGGGATAAGTCTTCAATGATATTAATCTTTGTAAATTGATATGTACCAATTTTTGCTATTACTTTTAACCAAAAAGTTTTTCGCCACGAGAACCGAGTCATGAGCATTTTGTTGAATACGAGTAAAACGCTGCAGCATAGTTTGTTCTGCTCCTTATTTTATTTTTTTGAAGCGATACGAACTTAATTAACAGAAAGTCATGGGCGAAATTACCGCTATATAATATACCTAGCTGGAAGCTAAGTAATGTGAAAGAAAATTTTCCGAGTTACGTTAACACATTAGTTTGAGTGTTAACCGATCTCCTGAAAAGTTGTGGAGATCAGACGGGAATAGCTTCAAGTCCTGACTTATCCAATCTATGCTCATAGTCAAAAAGGCGTATCCTAAGCTCCTCTCCATATACTCGTATGTGAGGATGTGACCGGGATATATATATAAATATAAACTAGCTGTGCCCACGACTTCGTCCGCGTGGAATAGTTATTTTGGGCATCATTGAAGCCCTCAAGGATGAATAATATTCCCCGTTTTTTTTTTCAAATTTTCCATTATTTCTTCGCTCCTAATAGTTGCAGCGTGATGTTATATAGCCTTAAGCCTTCCTCCTCCGCGGGAACTATCTAGTAGCCTATATGTTAGCAAGCTAAATATTTTCCGGTTTGGCTTCCATTGTGGCCTGCAGTTCCAATAATCTTGGCCAGAGTGGAAGCGTAAATCAAAGTTCAACAATAAGATATAAAGTCCGTCGGACAAAGCTGAGAAGCTGACGTAGATCCGTAGGAAAATGTACGGTGAGTGTGGGATTAGTTCATAGGAGGTAGCGATTTTGTTTAGTACAAATCTGACATCGAATTCAGAACGCGTTGATTACATTTTGAATTTGGAGTGACATACTGAGTATGTACAGATAAATAAATGTTTTTATCTGCATTAAAAATGGCTTAAATTTTACTATTTTTTTTAAACGTAAACTTTTTTTTGTGACTTTTGCGCTTGTCTGCTTTATATAAGATTAAAACGTGATTGTATATTTGTATGTATGTATGTATTTGTAGCCCAAAAATAAATCATGTGTTTGTTATTAAATTTAACGCCCTGGTTTTAAAGTTGAGCTTGGAACTAAGGATACAAAAGTTAACATTATGTTGGTTTAAATACAACATAAATGTGACCATATGTCACATCCACATCTCTTGCGGGATAGACAGAACCAACAGTTTTGAAAACACTGATAGGCCACCACAAAAAGGCCACGTTCAGCTTTTTGGCTTAATGATAGAATTGAGATTCAAATAGCGACAAGTTGCTAGCCCATCGCCTAAATGAAGAATCACAAGTTTATAAGCCTATCCCTTAGTCGCCTTTAACGACATCCATGGGAAAGAGAAGGAGTGGTCATATTCTTCTTTTTTATAGGTGCCGGGAACCACACTGCAATAAATACAAACTTGTATCAATTATTATTCTTGCCATTTACGTTATTAACTTACACCACAAACCAAACTGAGGTTATGACAGCATACCACGGTGTTTTCAAGAGCTCTTACTACAATAGAAATAGTGTTCATATCGCCGTATCAGCAATGTTTGCGCAAAGAAAAGTACCTAATATTTCACACGATTCAGACGAAGGTGCAAGAAATGTGAGTAGTTAGTCTAAAAAGATGCGCTTCTATGTGAAATTGGGAAACGTATGAGTGATCTAAGAAGGGATCTTTTGTCTCGATTTTTAACCGACTTCAAAAAAAGGAGTTTATTTTTTTTATGTATGTCCGCGGAATGCTTCGTCGTTTAGATCTTTTATTTCGATTTTTCTCCTTACGTCGACACTCCTTCTTTATTAAATACAACCAAACAATTCATTACAACCAAACAAACAAAGTTTTCCTCTTTATAATATTAGTGTAGATTGTAATAGAGAAGAATTGAATTATTAGGTATTATTCTAAAGCATTTTATTATAAACTAGCTGTGCCCGCGACTTCGTCCGCGTGGAATAGTTATTTTGGGCATCATTGAAGCCCTCAAGGATGATAATTTTCCCCGTTTTATTTTTCACATTTCCCATTATTTCTTCGCTCCTAATAGTTGCAGCGTGATGTTATATGGAAGCCTAAAGCCTTCCTCGATAAATGTAGACCATTCAACGTAAAAAGAATTTTTCAAATCGAACCACTAGTTCCTGAGATTACCGCATTCAAACAAACAAACTCTTCAGCTTTATAATATTAGTATAGATGGGATGTATGCATTAATCTTAAAACTAGAGTAACCATTCTCTTATATTTGCCTCGTCACCTGACTTATTGGTTTGCTTTGCTTTGCCGCATCACCTCAACCATGTAAGCTGAAACAATACGGCATTTAGAACTCGAATCCGCTGAGTCAGCATTCTGTAATCATACATTGTTACATCGCGTTTTGGAAGCGAAATTATTATGAATACAAATCTGAATGTCGGCTTTGGCTTAGAGAAAATATGCTTTGCGACTGAGTCACATGTATTATCTTGTCGTATTTTCCTTAAATGGTTTAGTGAAATATGTTTTGTTTTTATGCCATGTGGTTCCCGGTTCCACGCACCAATTAAAAAAAGAATAGGGCCACTCCGTCTCGTTCCCATGGATGTCGTATAAGGCGACTAAGGGATAGGCTTATAAACTTGGGATTCTTCTTTTAGGCGACGGGCAAGCAACCTGTCACTATTCGAATCTCAATTCCATCATAAAGCCAAACAGCTGACCGTGGCCTATCAGCCTTTTTAAGACTGTTGGCTCTGTCTACCCCGCAAGGGATATAGACGTGATAATGTGTATGTATGTATTTCTGGTATAACAAGCGACCCGCTCCGGTTTTGCATGAGTAGCATTTAAGATAAATTAAAATTTCCTAAGAAAACCCTCTTTCCAACGTTAAGATCAGGAACATAATCCGTCCTCAACTTTATGAGATTTGCGCAAACATACAGACAAATATAATAGGGGGACTTTATAATATGTAGTAGAAGAGAATAGATTTATTTTCAAAATTGGATACAAGGTATCTCTTATTGACGTCACATCACTTAAATCTAATTATTACTACTAGTAGTGACCATATAATCACGTCTATATCCCTTGCGGGGTAGTCTGAGTCAACTGTCTTGAAAAAACTCACGAAAGGAAAAGGCCACGTTCAGCTGTTCGGCTTAATGATAGAATTGCGATTCATATGCCTGGTCGCTAGCCAATCGCTTAAAAGAAAAACCCCAAGATAATAAGCCTATCCTTTAGTTGCCTTTTACGATATACCAGAGAATGATAAGGAGTAGTCCTATTATTTTTTCTATTTGTGCCGGGAACCACCAACCAAATGAAATTTTAAGAAAAATTACCGGTCCTATCTCCTAAAAGAGGAATACCAAGTTTATATATAAGCCTTCCAACGTTAACTGTCAATATTTGTATAAACAGTATATACTATATTATATACCTTAATATCTTTATAATAACGTCTTGCCTTCAAAAGATATTTCATGATCATAAGACAGCCTCCAACAAAAACCGCTTTGAAATTTCAACTTAAAATTCATCGCAACAAATCTCATTTTCCTCTAACAAATATCCGATGCACATTACTTAAGATCTGTGCTTATCGCGCAATCAAAATTGAGTCTTATTTATCTTGTTTTAAAATAGAAATTCCTTTAGTTATTTTAGTGCATTAAGCTGACACTAATTGGTGCTAGGGTAAACGTGATCTGCTAACCATTAAACGCCATTTTGTATTTACATTCCGCGTTTTCGCCTCGTTGGTAACGGATCAATTTGATGCTGATGGATTTTCATATATTCGGGTTTCTTTGATAATAGGAATATTTTAGTTTTCATTTTTTTTTTTGGTGAATTACTGATATATTTTTAGATGGATGATGTAAGTATACCTATCTACACTAATATTATAAAGAGGAAAACTTTGTTTGTTTGGTTGTAATGAATAGGCACAAAAACTACTGGACCGATTTTAAAAATTCTTTCACCATTCGAAAGCTACATTATCCACGAGTAACATAGACTATATTTTATTTTGGAAAAAAATAGGGTTCCGTAGTAATATATAAAAATAATTGGCAAAACAGCGTTTGCCGGGTCAGCTAGTAATTTATAAAGCGTGGTGCATGTTGAATTTTGAAATATATAACGTGGGAGAAAAATAGATGGTCAGACATTTTTCCGTATACTGTAACATTCATTCATTCATATATTCATGTCTTTATCCCTTGCGGGGTAGACAGAGCTAGCAATCTTAGAAGACTGACAGGCCACGTTTAGCTGTTAGGCTTAATTACAGAATTTAGATTAGCCCATCGCCTAAAAGAAGAATCCCAAGTTTATAAGCCTATACCTTAGTCGCCTTTAACGATAATCTAAGAAAATGATGATGTGGTCCTATTATTTTTATATTGGTGCCGGGAACCACACACCACTCTTTGCCCATACTAATATGGCTAGCATAATTTCGGCACACATCTGTTGGAGTTCTGGCCTATGCCAATTTTATTACTACATACATACATATAATCACGTCTATATCCCTTGCGGGATAGACAGAGCCTACAGTCTTGTAAAGACTGATAGGCCACGTTCAGCTATTTGGCTTTAAGATAGGATTGAGATTCAAATAGTGACAGGTTGCTAGCCCATCGCCTAAAAGAAGAATCCCAAGTTTATAAGACTACCCCTTAGTCGGCTTTTACGACATCCATGGGAAAGAGATGGAGTGTTCCTATTCTTTTTTTTATTGGTGCCGGGAACCACACGGCACTTTTGTTACTAGAAATTCAAAATTCTTTAATTGTAATTCTTAAAACAGCCAACAAAAACCAATAACTCAGCTTTGACAAGCATGTAATAATATGTAAGTGCCTACGTTATTCCGTGTAACTGAATTTTTGACTGATCTCTCTACTCTACCCCGTAATGATTAAAGACCTGAAAATATGAAATTGCAAGCAAAAGGTAGTCTCATCATAATCGTCACACTGTATGACAATAAAAATTTACAATGCAGTATAATAGATACCAGGCTTACTTCATACAAAACAAATTTTTAATCTCCCAAAATACATATGTTTCGCATAGAAATGACAGAGACTGCCATCTTTTTTTTTCTCTATAATATTTATTTTTTTAAATAATATTTATACAGGACAAATTACACAGTTTGAGTTAGCCTCGAAGTAAGTTCGAAACTTGTGCTACGAGATACTAACTCAACGATACTATACTATGTAATAAATACTTTTATACATAAACAAACAAGACCCCATCCAATTTAGAGAATGTTCGTTTCTCATCATGCCCTGGCCGGACTTCGAACTCAGGACCTCCGGTGTCACATACATATACTGGGTGACATTTAAAACAACTGCATCTTTTTAAACATAGACTATACCCATGCTTCTGACCCGTTTGAGCCTATTTTTATTTAAATTAAACGTCATCAATTTTTCTTTTAACGTTTTTAAATATCCTTTAGATGAGTACACTTAACGGTTAAATTTATGCAGTTGAATTAAATATCACCCTGTATACATAGTGATGTCTATATTCCTTGCGGGATAGACAGTGCCAACAGTCTTGAAAAGACTAAATGGCCACGTCCACGATTCAAATAGTGACAGGTGGCTAATCCATCGCCAAAAAAGAATCCCAAGTTTGCAGGCCCCTCCCTTAGTCGCCTTTTACGACATCCATGGGAAAGAGATGGAGTGGTCCCACGCAGTGGCACTGCCGGGATCCACACGGCACCGGTGTCACAGACAAGCGTATTACCACTACGCCACAGAGGCCTTCATATCAACCGAATCCAATTCTCAAGTTACGAGGCGATAAAACTAACTTTTCGTGTAATTACGTCAGTATAAATGAAAGGCTGGGCATCGTAAATATAAAATTGTCGTAGAGTGCGGCTTCTCAACAGGCCGGGGATTAAAACTGTAATTACAGCAATTGCCTTGCGGTACAGGGGACGGCGCGGATGTGAGAAGAGGAAAATTTCTAATTATGGACATTATTTTTGGACAAAATTGCCGTGTGGTTCTCGGCACCAATAATAAAAAAAGAATAAGACTACTCCAACTCATTTCCCATGAATGTCGAAAGAGGCGACTAAGGGATAGGGTTATGCTTGGGATTCTTATTTTAGGCGATTGGCTTGCAACCTGCCACTATTTGAATCTCAATTCTATCATAAGGCCAAACAGCTGAACGTGGTCTACCAGTCTCTTCGAAGCTGTTGGCTCTGTCTACCCCGCAAGGGATATAGACGTGACTATATGAACGAATGGAAATTTTTTGATAAGCCTACCCCATAATCGCCTTTTACGACATCCATGGGAGAGAGATGGAGTGGTCCTATTCTTTTTTTTTATTGGTGCCGGGAACCACACGGCCCGTAAAGGATAAAGACATGATTATCTAATCTTTACCAACAAATTGTGACAGGTTGCTAGCCCATCGTCCATTAAAGAAGAATCCCAAGTTTATAAGCCTCTCCATTAATGGCCTTTTTCGACTTAAATTAATTCATAAACTCCAAAACAAAGTCATCACCTCTGTTATAATAAATAAATAAATATCCTAACAAGTGAAACGCAGTGTCAAAGATTATCCTTTTAGTTTATTAGTGGCCTTTTTAGACTAAAAATAAATAAATTCATAAAGTCCAAAACAAACTAATCACTTCTGTTACCTCGTCCATAATTTCATACCTCCGTGACACTGCCCAAGGCTGCAATCCTAAGAAGTGAAACGCAGTGTCAAAGATAAATTGGGTTCAAGGATTTAGCGCAAGCGTATCTTAATTTAGATTAGCTCGCCTTTAATAGAAGTATCGAGTTCTGCAGACTTCTGTGAAGTTGAATGCGGCTTTGAAGGTTCAGTTGCAGAGATCTTTTCATGAATGAAGATACGTAGAAGTAAACATTGGGTTCCATTCATTCATTGCAAAGTAAGTGAGTTGAAGGATTTTTATTTTCTTGCAAAGACTGAAAGGCCACGTTCAGCTGTAGGGCTTAATAAAGGAATTGAGATTCAAATAGTAAGAGGTTGTTAGCTCATCGCCTACAGGAGAAATAAAAAAACTAAAAAACTATGCTTTTATTGCTAATCAAACTAAAAAATAGAAAATAAAAATTAATGACAAAGGAATTCAGTAGTAGCAAGTCGAACAATCAGTTATAGTCAGTTGTAGTAGTAATTACCTCGGATTAAAATTATAACAAAATTAAATTTATAAACAAAACAATTTAAATCAGAGTAAAAAGCGTGGGGTGCCTGATGTAGTAAATATTAAAATCATTCTATTAGCATATATTTATGACAAGAGAGTTATGAAAATGAAGTAAAATGTAAAATCTGTCTTTCACAAAAACAAACACAAACTTGGGACTCCTATCTCAAATAATAAGGTACTTTTTACAGGAGTCCTATCTCAAAATATCTGCACAACACAGTAAACACAGTCAGAGTCCAATCTCAGATGATAAAATCACACGAATATCCGGAAGAACAAAGCTCGACTCAACGGAAGATTCCAAACTCCAAATAACGACAAGTTATCAACACAAAACAAAGTGCAAATAGGTAAATACACAGGCACCGGTAAAAAACAACAGAAAGAAAGTTTACAGGTGTTCGAATCGAATTCAATCAAAACTTACTGCAAAACTTATTTGACATAAAAAACTGTCACTCATTTTCCAAACGAGTATTACAGTGTTGCTATTATAAATAGGCAAAAGATACCTAATGTTAATTCAAGAATTGCATTAATATGTTAAATACGTATTAAATATCGCAAAGTTCTGTAGGTAGTAACTTTATTCTTGTATTTTTGTAAATTTAGTTGTTCAATTTTCATTTATTACTTTTGTTTTATTACTTATATATTTTTTATTGTTTTAAAATATTCTACTAATTCTACTATGGTTTCTAATGGTAATTCTAAATGGAGCAATGCGATGAAATAAAGAAGCCTCAGGTTAATAGTAACATTATATGGAAATATATTACATCTCTTTTTGTTGACTCATTATACGTCAGAACTTCTTGGTTTCTTGTATGGAGATTACTGGCACTGGTGCTATCTCTGTCTCTCTTACTCTCATACGAAGGATCTAAAAATGAATTTATTAATCCTGGCAGTTTTAATAAGGATAATGAGAAACTCTTATCAAAATATTGCATTGTCATCGGTCCTTGATACGTGTGCAAAGTTCCAAGTTGATCAGACGTTTAGAAATCAGTGAAAATTAAGCTCAAAGATTCCGTTACATACATACATACATACATACATACAACCCAAGCTAATATAAAAGCGTAGTAAAAACCCAGCTTAATAGCCTATCCCTTAGTCGTTTTTTTTTTTGAGATTCCTAGGATTGAGTGGAGTGATTCTAAGGTTTTATCTAGATAATGTACATACATACATACATATAATCACGTCTATGTCCCTTGCGGGGTAGACAGAGCCAACAGTCCTGAGCGGACTGATAGGCCACGTTTAGCTATTTGGCTTTAAGATAGAATTGAGATTCGAAAAGTGACAGGTTGCTAGCCCATCGCCTAAAAAAAGAATCTCAAGTTTGTAAGCCTATCCCTTAGACGCCTTTTACGACTTCCACGGGAAAGAGATGGAGTGGTCCTATTCTTTTTTGTATTGGCGCCGGGAACCACACGGCACTTAGACTAGATAATGTACATACACAAAATCACGCCTTTGTCCCGATTAGGTAGGCAGGGACCACTACTCTACTCCATAGCTTTCCCATGGATGTCGTAAGAGGCGACTAGACAACGGCAAGGTATAGGCTTATAAAATTGGGATTCCTCTTGTAGGCAATGTGTATTTGAATCTCCATTCTCATGGTTCATTTTCACTCACGATTTTTTTTATGCTTTAATTTTTTTTTTAACAATATTTTTTTATTTTGATTTATCAACACGTACGTAGTTATTTTATTTTATCTTTTTATATTCTTTGAGCAATTAATAATAAATTAATCTTATTACGGTATTTTGTTTTCTTTTTCTTATATATAAAACACAAAAATATTACCGCACATTTTAACCAAATGTCAAAATCTCTCAGCAAAAATATTCCTTTGAGGACAGCCGCTGAAATATACCCACTAAAAGCAAAATGCAGTATACAATGCAACCGAACATAATTTAAGACAACGTGGGTTTCAGAGTTGAAAAGTTTTCCAACGAATTCATGTTTAAATCCTTACAAAGCAAAACGTTTGGTTAAAATATTTCAGCTCCTGTCCTTTTGAGAAACAAGACGCAGATTCTGTGAAGAATTTCGCGTGGACTAGTAAAGTGAATTTTTATGTTTCACTAGATTTTGACCACTAACTCGGTTCGTGTGGAGTGAATTTTATCTATATAAGTATTTATTATAAAATATAGTATCGTTGAGTTAGTATCTCGTAACACAAGTTTCGAACTTACTTCGAGGCTAACTCAATCAGTGTAATTTGTCCCGTATATATTAAAAAAAAAAAAATATTATTAAAAAAAGAATGCCATGTGGCTCCCGGCACCAATACAAAAAAATAGGACCACTCCAACTCTTTCCCATAGATGTCGGAAAAGGCGACTAAGAGATAGGCTTTTCAAACTTGGGATTCTTTTTTAGGCGATGGGCTAGCAACCTGTCACTAGTTGAATCTCAATTCTATCGTTAAGCCAAATAGCTGAACGTGGCCATTCAGTCTTTTCAAGACTGTTGGCTCTGTCTACCCCGCAAGGGATATAGACGTGACCATATGTATGTATGTGGAGTGAATTTTGTTAATATCTTAAATGATAGACTGACTGGGAAAAAATGAAAGGTGAGAATAAATGGCAACGCTGCAATATTATATCCTTCATACATGCATACATATGGTCACCTCTATATCCCTTGCGGGGTAGACAGAGCCAACAGTCTTCTTAAGACTGAAAAGCCGCATTGATGGCTTTATGATGGAATTGAGATTCAAATAGTGACAGGTTGCTAGCCCATCGCCTACAAAAAGAATCCCAAGTTTAATAAACTTGGGATTCTTTTTGTAGCATTTCCCATAGTCGCTTTTTACGACATCAATGGGAAAAATATTAAGCGGCGCTAGTAGCGCCGGGTATATGGCACTTTGATCCTAGATAATGTAAGCTACATTTTTACTCAAAGTCCGTCTGACCTGCCCAACCTTTGTAGGGGAATCTAACTCATATTGGATCAAGGTTACACATCCAGTTGCTTTTCAATGCTAGTTTCCTATCTATTTTCTTCTCTCTTCTCCTCTATTTACAACAATTATAAACTCCCCACCATTGGTACATTTCACTGTCTAATATAAATTTTACTAAAAGCGTCATATTTATCTGCAACTTACATTATTCGCTCTAAAAGCCTCTTGAGTGCTTCTTAACGCACACGCGCAATTAACACGCCTTTACAACGACCCATGTCTAAATTTAGTCTTTAAACTTACTCAGCTAAAATAAACCTTATGACAATAGCTTACAGCTCATTTTGGCCTAATATTTTTTGAAATATGAGAAGGGATTTACACAGTTTTAGATCAACTTTCAAAAGTAAACCTTTTTGGCGTCGCGTTACAATTTCTTTTCGATTGAAGATATGATTGTAGGATCTATAAGAAGATGTAGGTGTAGATAAATTCGGATCTTATTTAAAGGATTTAGAGTAGAGTTTCGTTTGAAAGTTAATAATGAAGAATGCAAGGGCGAGCATCTATGCTTCAGTGTGCAGCTTACAAGGATGGTTGATGTACATTTTTACCATTACAAATGTAGTGGTGATATGATATCTCATGAACTGAATATGTGACTGAATACCTGATAAAGGCAGGATTAGTTATCATTTCGTATCCAAAGAGTGTCGGTGGTCGAATAGATAAGGTTAGAATGCATGTGGAGCTAAAAAGACACAGGTTCGAATCCCACTTCGGCCATGTACTAATGAATATTTTCAAAGTTTTTTACATTAGTTTGAATACTAACCGATGCTCTTACGGCGAGGGAAAACATTGTGAGGAAACCTGCAACTTATAGTTACTGGATGTGTAACCATGATCGATCCAATACGGGTTAGGTTCCCCAGCGAAGGTTACGGAGATCAGACGGCAGTCGCTTCATGTGAAAAGCTGACTCACCCAATCCAGAATCCATGGTCAAAGACTGGACTCCTCTTCAGAGTGGTGAGTATGCAACCAGGACTAAAGTCAGGATGGAGATAGTTATCATTTCATTATTTGTTTGTCAATACTTACTTTAAGGATAATTTAAACTCAATAGATAAGTCTCCAATAAACTTAAAATATTAACTAACATAAAACTCAAACAATGATGTACTTAGAAACAAAATCTAGGTACAAAATGAGAAAATAATTTTAAGGTCAAATCTAGAATGTTACAGAATAATAATTATTACAATATTAACTAACTTTTACCAGCAGCTTCGCCCGAGCGAAATTAGCGCCAACTACAAAATATTACGGGTTTGCGAAAAGCAAATCCCACGGGAACTATGTTTTTTTATGAAAGGTAAATTAATTCAATAGATAACCAGTGAAGTGCAAACAAACAAACAAACAAATAAATTTACTTTCGAATTTATAATACTTGTGTTAAACACACAGATTCGCCCGCGTGAATTTGGCGTCATTAAATAAGCGACGAATTTATCGCGATTTACAAAAAATAGAAATTACGAAATTAGCACACCAACAAAATGCAATTAATGTTACGCCACCTAGTTATAGCTACTGCTACTGCAAATCCCAATGGAACTATAATTTTTACCGGGATGAAAAGTTCCCTTTGTCCTTTATATACATGTTATTAGTTATTACATACACGTGATACCTTACTGAGTGAAATACCTTACTGAGTACTGAAAAAACGTGATTTTATCTATACTAATATTATAAAGCTGAAGAGTTTGTTTGTTTGTTTGAACGCGCTAATCTCAGGAATTACTGGATCGAATTGAATAATTATTATTGTGTTGAATAGACCATTTATCGAGGAAGGCTTAAGGCTATATAACACCACGCTGTAACTATTAGGCGCGAAGAAATAATGGAGAATGTGAAAAAAATCGGGGAAAATTATTCAACGTTGAGGGCTTCAATGATGTCAAAAATAACTATTCCGCGCGGACGAAGTCGCGGGCACAGCTAGTTTTATAAAAACCGCTTCGCAATAACCAACTAAATACACACAAAACCTAACAAACGAGTAAGTACTTATACGAAATTACAAATTCGTTTCGTCGATAAAAACACGGGAAACTCCCCTGAAAGTTGGAACTGAATTAACTGCGGGACAATGGAATCACGCGAATTAACGACTGCGGGGATTCAAATGAATGTTGCTAGTTTTTAATTAGGTTTTCCAATGTTTTTGGGGAAATGCTTACGAATTTGTTCAATTCATTGATTTTTAGAAATTTCTAGTAATAGAGTCATATTATGTTTGACATAGGATAGTTACATACATATAATTATGTCTATATTCTTTGTGGGGCAGACAGAGCCAGCTGCCAAAAAAGGATGAAAAGCCACGTTCAGTTATATGGCTTAATGATGGAATTGAGATTCTATTAGTGTCACGTTGCTAACCCATTGCATAATAATAAGAATAATCACATGTCTATTAGCTAACCAATGGTACCTAACCCATATTGATACATACATACATACATATGGTCACGTCATTCCCATGCGGGGTAGACAGAGCCAACAGTCTTGAAGACTAAATGGCCACATTCAGCTATTTGGCTTAATGATAGAATTGAGATTCAAATAGTGACAGGTTCCTAGCCCATCGCCTAAAAGAAGAATCCCATGTTTAAAAGCCTATCCCTTAGTCGCCTTTTACGACATCCATGGGAAAGAGATGGAGTGGTCCTATTCTTTTTTGTATTGGTGCCGGGAACCACACGGCACGGAACCCATATTGAGTCATAGTAAAAGCTGCACTAGATTATACTTACAAAAAATAATAGGGCCACTCCATCTCTTTCCCATGGATGTGGTAAAAGGCGACTAAGGAATAGATTACAAACTAAGGATTCTTTTTTAGGCGATGGGCTAGCAACCTGTCACTATTTGAATCTCAACTCTATCATTAAGCCAAATAGCTGAACGTGGTCATTCAGTATTTTCAAGACTGTTGGCTCTGTCTACTGATATAGACGTGACCATATATATGTAGGGGAAAGAAATGTAGTGGTCCTATTCGGAAGTGCTGAAATTTTCGAAACTTCGGATAATTAAATACAAAATTTCATTCAAGCTTGAAATATAGACAGACATTTTAAATTTTAATAAGTTCAAAAAGAGATTAATTTACTAGCCAATAAATATATATTTTTATTTGATTTAAATATAGAAATACATATATATAATATTTCTAATATAAATATATCAAATACAAAAATGTTATAGAGAGTTCGACTAATACCTAAAAGACAATTTCCTTTCATAATACATTTCATGTCGAACAAAATGGTAATCGCCAAGTTTGAAGCCGGATTTCTTCAAAGTAATTCCATAAAAACATTCCCGAGTATAAACGAATTATGACTTAATAAGCGTAGAGAGGGGCGACATGAAATTGCATTTAATACAACTTCAATTTGAAACAAAGTTCTTTTTATTGCTGGCAATTTTGTACACTTTTTAATTTGTAGAATTGTTAAGAATCATATAATATTTTTATTCTGACTATGAGTACTGAGATATGAGTAGGTACGTTTTCGGATTGGCCTGGGTCTGGGCTGTTTATCTTCATAAGTATTTATTATAAAATATAGTATCGTTGAGTTAGTATCTCGTAAAACAGGTCTCGAACTTACTTCGAGGCTAACTCAATCTGTGTAATTTATCCGGTATAAACATATTTATTTATTTATTTAATAATAAGCGAAACAGCGATAATTTTGCTTCGCACGTGCCATACTGCAGAGGCAGAATGCGTAATGCGCAGAAAGGCACCGGTTTGAATCCCACATTGGCCATGTACAAATGACTATTTTTAAAAGTTATTATACATTAGTTTGAATACTAAACGATGCTCTTACAGTGAGAGAAAATAACACGAGGAAACCTGCCATATAGGGAACTGGATGTGTAACCATCATTGATCATTTACGGGTTAGGTTTACCTGCAAAGGTTGCGGAGGTCAGACGGGAGTCACTTCGTGTAAAAACCTGACTCATACATACATACATACATATGGTCAGGTCTATATCCCTTGTGGGGTAGACAGAGCCAACAGTCTTGAAAAGACTGAATGGCCACGTTCAGTTATTTGGCGTAATGATAGTATTGAGATTCAAATAGTGTCAGGTTGCTAACCCATCGCCTAAAAAAAAATCCCAAGTTTGAAAGCTTATCCCTTAGTCGCCTTTTACGACATCCACGGGAAACTTATGTTAATGGTCAAAGGCATACCCCGGGCCCCTCTCCGGAGTGGTGAGAATGCAACCGGGACTAAAGCTAGGCAAAAGAAGTTTCACAGAATTAGGTATCTTAGCTTCACTAGCTTCTTACTAAGCCATCAACATTTTTAAAATTATTTTATTACTGAATTTGAATTTGAAAACGTCCCGAACTCAGCATCAAACAGCATTACTATTGGCTCCTGCTCTTAAAAGCGCAATAAATTTAATTTCATTTGAAACGGAAATGTTTACAGCATTCATTACAGTACGAGTATCTGAAGACTGTTCGTGCGCTGAATCACTGTAATTGAAAAGGCGTACTTAGTTGGCGTTCCAATCGGTGGTATATACTGCTGTAGAGTTTTTATATGTGCAATTTGAACTGAAAATGGAAGAGTTTTTAAATGTGGAACAAAGTATTGTTAAAATTTTACCTAACCTAAAAATGTAACCTAAAAATTTTTGTTATTATAACTTTTTTGTATGAATAGTGAAAAAAGTTAGGTGTCGCTCAAAATTGTCCAACACGGCGTTGAGCGTGTTGAAACTAAAACAAAGAAGAAAACTACATTAAATTATTTTTGTAGGGGTACCTATTCAAAACTTCAAAGTAAATTTTTCGTGCGCAACATTTTTTGGGTCCCCCAAATTCAAAATTTATTTCAATTTTTTTATTTATTATTAAAGAACATCACTTAATTTTAATTGTCATTTCCTATGGTTTCACAACATTGGTTAACGTCAAATTAATTACTTAAAACAAAGTTTACTGCTGCTCGGATCGGCTAGCAACCTGTCACTATTTGAATCTCAATTCTATCATTAACCTTAAACCGGTATCGTGGGGGCCGCGCAGACCCCACGCGTTATATTTTTTTAAATTTCTTAAAAACTATGCTTAGTACGCCGCTGCCATTAAAAAAAGTACATGAATAAAAACTTATTAATTTCATAAAACAAGCTTGTTATTTATCCTATCAAAATAATTCTTGAAAAAACTTGTAGACATTTGTATCCTAGAATCTAATTTTAACAATGGGCCGCACGGCCCCCACGATACTAGTTTCGTTAGTCAAATTTACGATACCAGTTAAGGGTTAATCCAAATAGCAGAACGTGGCCTATCAGTCTTTAAAAGACTGTTGACTCTACCTACCACGCAAGGAATATAGACATAACTATATGTATGTATGTATGTATACACATTTATGTACGAACGATAAATTTACGTTTGTGACACAGGTCGTCGCAACCCGGATAATCTTGTTGCTATGTCGGTATATATGTATGTATGTATGTTGGTATGCATAATAAATGATTAATGTTTTGTTATGATAGTTACGGCTTTGTTCAGACGTATAGTCGGATTTAACAACAAACATTTGCTATGTTTGTTTAAACCTTGCTGTTAAATATAGATGAGTTTTCTTTTTTGTGTTACATACATACATAAAATCACGCCCCTTTCCCGGAGGGGTAGGCAGAGACTACATCTTTCCACTTGCCACGATCTCGTGAATGAAGCAAAAGAAGTTTGCAGGGATCGGGGCAAGTGTAAAGCTGTGGTCTCTGCCTATACCTCCAGAAAAAAGGCGTGATTTATGTGTATATGTATGTTGTTTAGATATTGTAATAAAGAAATATAATTTTTCTTAAATATTTTTAGTATATGTTTTTAATAATTGATGTAATTTAAGGACGGTAGAAGTTTACTGAAGGTAATATACCTTTTTTGCAGGCGATTTATATTTGGTCGTGTTCCAGATTTTCATTGAGAAATTATCTCACCTCTCTCACATATCAATGTCTGACTCAATTTCCACTTAAATTTGTTAGAATTTGTTTAACTTTCCTATAGATAAACTTACAAGTATTATAAATGCGAAAGTTTGTAAGGATGTGTGGGTATGTTGATGACTATTTCACGCAAAAACTGCTTAACGGATTTTTATGAAATTTTGCAGTAATATACTTAGATATTGGAATAACAAAATAAGTAAAAATTTATAGACAAGGACGAAGTCTCGGACAAAAGCTAGTTTCACTACATTATCCATGTTTAAAATTACTACATATTATAAATTTCCTCCTTTATTCTCTGTATATCGCTACCTCTGAAAGTTGTGTGACGTGACTTAAGTCACGAAGTAACTTATGACATACATACATATGGTTAGGTCTATATCCCTTGCGGGGTAGACAGAGCCAACAGTCTTGAAAAGACTGAATGGCCACGTACAGCTATTTGACTTAATGATACAATTGAGATTCAAATAGTGACAGGTTGCTAACCCATCGCCTAAAAAAGAATCCTAAGTTTGTAAGCCTGTCCCTTAGTCGCCTTTTATGATATCCATGGGAAAGAGATGGAGTGGTCTTACTCTTTTTTGTATTGGTGCCGGGAACCATACGGCACTTTTGTAACTTACTTCCTTAAAAATCCAACAATACCATTATATACAAAATGCAAAAGTTAGAACATCCATTTTACCAACAAAAAGGGGAAAATGAAACAGTTAATACTACTTTCTCCCACGAATACGATTACCGCTGAGAAAAAAAGCAATTTCAGAAAAAAATCCTTTAGACGTAAATTACTTGGGCGCCGAGGACAAAGATCTAATGGTTTGACAACAAGTATATATAGGTACATACATATAATCACGTCTATATCCCTTGCGGGGTAGGCGGAGCCAACAGTCTTAAAAAGACTGATGGGCCGCGTTCAGCTACTTGGCTTAAAGATAGAATTGAGATTCAAATAGTGACAGGTTGCTAGCCCATTGCCTAAAAGAAGAATGCCATGTTTATAAGACCACCCATTAATCGCCTTTTACGACATCCGTGGGAGAGAGATGGGGTGGTCCTATTCTTTTTTTCCATTGGTGTCGGGAATCACACGACATAAGTGTATATGACTGAAGGAAACCATTTTTAAGACCTTACATTACATAAAATCACGCCTTTCCCCCCCGGAGCGGGATTTCGAAAGGGAATGGGATGTACTGATCAGGTCTTTTCCTTGCGGTGCATAGCCGAAAAGTTTTTGGCCAAGAGTCAAAAAGTCTATTGCACATTCGTAGATCTGGAAAAGGCCTATGACAGAGTTGAGAGGAATGAATTGTGGTCAGCACTTTCTATGCATGGGGTGAGCAGTCTCTTAATACGAGCACTGAAATCCTTATATGAGGATTCGAGTGCTTGTGTCAGGATAAACGGAGCGCACACTGAGTGGTTTAAGATTGAGAAAGGCGTTAGGCAAGGATGTGTTGCGTCACCGTGGCTGTTCAACCTATTTATGGATAGCTGTTTGACAGATTTGAAAGAGTCTAAAAGTGGATTAAGGATGAATGAGTTACTCGTCAAATGTCTGCTCTATGCCGACGATCAGGTTATACTGGCGTCATCAGCGGAGGAGTTACAGGAGATGGTAAACTGTATGCATGAAGCTTTAAAAGAGAAAGGAATGAAAGTGAACGTAAGTAAAACTAAAACACTGGTTTTTGAAATGGAGAAAGAAATGACAGCATGTAATATTTTGATTGGAGGAGAAAAAGTGGAGCAAGTGAAAGAGTTTGTATATCTAGGATCAAAGTTTACATCAGATGGCAAGTATGAGTGTTGGTCCCGACATTAATGTATGGGAGTGAAAGTTGGGTATGGCAAAAGAAACATGAAAGCAGAATAAATGCAGTGGAAATGAGAGCGTTAAGGAGTATGATGGGTGTGAAATTGAGTGACAGGATAAGGAACAGCGTGATAAGGGAATGTTGTGATGTGAAAGAAGATGTAGTTACAGGAATAGAAAAGGGTATGTTAAGATGGTTCGGTCATGTGGAGAGGATGAATGAAAGCAGGTTGACTAAGCAGATATACAAGGAGAGTGTGGAGGGAAAGGTCGGAGTGGGAAGACCTAGACGAACGTATCTTGATCAAATTAAGGACGTCCTGGTAAAGGGTCAGGTCAAAAGTACCCGAAACCGCCGAGCTTGTATGAAGAGAGTTATGAATGTGGACGAAGCGAAAGAAGTATGCAGAGATCGTGGCAAGTGGAAAGAGGTAGTCTCTGCCTACCCCTCCGGGAAAGAGGCGTGATTTTATGTATGTATGTATGTTCCCCCCCGGAGGGATAGGCAGAGACTACATCTTTCCACTTGTCACGATCTCTGCATGCTTCCTTCGCTTCATCCATATTGATAACTCTCTTCATGCAAGCTCGGCGATTTCGGGGGACTCATGACCTTAACCCTTTGCTAGAACGTCTCCGATTTGATCAAGGTACGTTCGTACATACATACATATGATCACGTCTATATACCTTGAGGGGTAGACAGAGCCGACAGTCTTGAAAAGACTGGTCAGCCACGTTCAGCTATTTAGCTTAATAATAGAATTGAGATCCAAATAGTGTCAGGCAGCTAGCCCATCGCCTAAAAAAAGAATCCCAAGTTTGTAAGCCTATCCCTTAGTCGCCTTTTACGACATCCATGGGAAAGAGATGGAGTGGTCCTATTCTTACGTTTACGTACGTTCGTAAGAACAGAAATATAATGAAATAACATTATTCGATATATCCATGCGGAGCTAGGGGTTAATTTATATAGTTTAACTAAAAATTTATAAAAAGTAATGAACTTTTAAACATTCTGTGTAATTTCATCGACACAATTGCATTTTATTTTATAAAGACACTTTTATTATAGTAATCCTGTTATTCGCCTCGAGATTTATTTTTATTTTCCATGTAGTAGTACCCTTAGTAAGACTACCTATGCTGCCATCTAGTGGGAAAGTTGACAAATTACTGAAGTGATAATATTTCAGAAAAACAACCCTCTGACCATCGTTTAAGTTTGAAACCCTTTCAGTCGCTTGCGTTTCTACTTTTTGTGTACTGAAGCTACGCAAGATGGCGTTAAACATAAAATGCAACTAATTAACATGTAAATGATAAAATATTTTTCCAAGTTTACAGTAAGTACTTTTGAATTGGATCACTCCATTGTTTTTCCATGGATGTCATAAAAGGCTACTAAAGGAAACGGCCAATAAGCTTGGAATTCTTCTTGTAGGCAATGTGCTTACAATTTATTTTAGTAGGTATGTTAATATATATATTACTGAAAACACTAAAAGACGTGCACATTTGGCTGGCTATGTATTTAATATACTGGACAGACTTATAAGTACTAGTCCATCGCATAAAAAAGTGTGCCGTGTGGTTCCTGGCACATATAAAAAAAATTTGCCTACTCCGTCTCATTCCCACGGATGTCGTAAAAGGTGACTAAGGGATAGGCTTATAAACTTGGGATTCTTCTTTTAGGCGATTGGCTAGCAACCTGTCACTATTTGAATCTCAATTCTATCATTAAGCCGGCTGAACGTGGCCTATCAGTCTTTTCAAGATTGTTGGCTCTGTCTATCCCGCAAGGGATAAAGACGTGAATATATGCATTAAAAAATAATGATATTTAAATATTTATTAAATTATTTATTTGTTTTAAAAAATCTTAAGTTTATTAGCATTTCACTCGATTTAATTATGTGTATGTATGTATGTATCAACGTAAACACGTTTATCATTCCAGCTATACATTTACAGAGATATTGACTTCACAACAAGTAGGTACAAAGTTGGTTTAATTGCAACGTTAAGACTCGGCAGTTTGTCTTACAATTTATCACCTCTTCATTACCTACAGGAGTTAGATCCATTCTTAGCTCAGTAATGTGACGTGAACAACCTGATTGATTCTTGTTTTAATTGATTTAAAATCAAGCGTTAGGTAACATGTTTCTTAACATTTTTCAGTCGTGGGTCTACGAGAAGAATTTTTTCTAGAAATATGTAGTGATGTGTGGTTCCCGGAACTTATACAAAAAGAAGAAGACCACTCCATCTCTTTCCCATGGATGTCTTAAAAGGTGACTAAGTGATGGGCTTACAAACTTGGATTTTTTTTAGGCAATGGGCTAGCAACCTGTCACTATTTGAATCACAATTTTATCATTTAGCCAAATAGCTGAACATGGTCTATCAGTCTTTTCAAGACTGTTGGCTCTGTCTACATATGGTCAAGTCTATATACATATCTTGTGGGGTACCACAAGGCATATAGATTTTATGCATGTATGTTTATTTATATAGGTATGTATGTAACCATGTTTATGTAAATATTAGCATACATATTTAGTAAAATATGTTAAATGATATTTATGCACACACCATTCAACCCCAATATTCATCTCTCTTCTCACGGGTCTACTGGAAGAGATTTCTGTTAAAATAAGTAGCACCTCTGTACTACAATTACTGTACGAAATGCTCCTGTATATTATACAGACTTATTTGGACGGATGGACAAAATACTCTTGTATTTGCGTCCATAATGGCTCAGTTTTAAAATTCCCATTCCGATCGGAATTTCGATTTCATTACGGACCGATCGTCCGATAAATGTTTGTGACGTTGACAAAACGAACACATTTATCCGGCTACCAACTACAATATCCGGTTTATTAGTCCGGGTGAAGAATCACGGACATCGCTTCCGATCAAACTAATCTGTTTGCAGCACTCTCGCTGAATAAATTAGTAGTTCTGTTTTGTATTTTGGCAAATCTGAATTAAGACAACTTTTTTCTATATTTGGCAAATCTGACTTATTTTTATGTTAATCATGACTCTTTTTTGGGCGGTGTAGGCATAGACTACATATTGTCAATGCACTTGCCACGATTCATATATATTTTTTCACTTTTACACTCACATTTATCATTTCTCTTTATGCGTGCCTGGGGAACCGCGACTCCGACGATATTGAGTTGTGTTTATGCTCCAATCCGTGAAATCTTTGCTTGCGCGATTTAAAACACTTGGCTTCTATTGGCTGAACGCCTAACATTCTTCGCTGTGATTGACAGATGGCATGTGACGTCAGTGAAGTCGCAAGCCAGGGCTCAGGTATAACTGAGATTAATACAAGAATAAAGAAGGAATAAGATTATATACTAAGTAACAAATTGTTGCGGAAATGTATTAAAATTTATAACAAATATGAACGCCTTAAAAAAATGTATCTGGACGAATTTTGAGACTTTAAAATTAAATTTTGACAGCTACTGTGGCGCAGTGATAGGTGCTTGTATGTATTTATTTATATAAGTACTTATTATGAAATAGCCAACTCAATCTGCGTAATCTGTCTAGAAAAATATAACGAAACTAACCATGGTTTTATAAAGGGATTTCTTCCTGCTATCATGGTGAAAATGACTCATCTAGTAAACATCGTTACCGAAAAAAAAAACCACAAAAACCGCAACTCATCAATCTAATATGAATCAGTTTTTTCAAGAGCCCCTATTCATACAACATAATAGTTTTCAAAGCAATTGAGGGGTCGCATTTGTAAGGAACTAATGTGCGATCGCGACCTTAGTTCGACGATAAAACCCTTTTACGAGTCTTAAATCGATTTGGACGCGGATTAAACAGTCTTGAGAATTGTGATTACTTTGTTGTTTAAAGTTGAGCTCACGTTAAGTATAATTAGTGTTTTACGAGCACTCACAATGTTTTATTGATTGGCGTTCATTGATTTCGCTTTGTTCTGTGCCAGCAGTAAAACTTGATAGGTATTTATTTTGAACAGTAGCTTAAGAACTTAAGAACCTACTTTTGACAATGCTGTCATTCATTCATTTATAATCACGTCTATATCCCTTGCGTGGTAGTCATAACCGGCAGAGTTGAGAGACTGATAGGCCACGTTCAGCTGATAGGCTGAGTGACAGAATTGAGATTCAAATAGTGACAGGTTACTAGCCCATGGACTCAAAGAAAAATCCCAAGTTTATGAGCCTATCTCTAAGTCGCCTTTTATGACATTAATAGGAAAGAGATTGAGTGGTCCCATTTTTTAATATTGGTGCCTCGAACCACACGGCATTGCTGTCGCCTAGACTGATTTTATTTGTTCTTTTTTTTAAATATTCGTTATTAATAGTAACCATTTACTTAAAGACCACCCGTATATTTTCTTATCAAACTTTTTTTCGCAAAATATAAAAAAGTTTTTGAAATTAGATTTATTCGTATAAATTTATCCAATATTTTGTTTAAGTATGTTAAGAATTTCATTTCGTTGTCTTGTTACTAAGTATACATGAAAAATATGTTAACGGAGCCGGATTATTGACAACTTCGTTATAAATTTTAAAAAAAGCTTCACACAATAAACACAACGATCAAAATTATTAAGTCGCGTTTAATAAACGAAGTCTTTTAACACCGAAAAACATTCACAAACAGTTAACAACTCGACAGCAATTTGGTGTTATATTTGGCGACGGAACTTAATAATTATAGTTATTATTATAAAGAAATAATGAAAGGTTTTGGAAATCGTTGGAAAAATGTCAAATTAAACTTGCCCAATGATAAACCCGAGGTCAAACAGGAGCCTTCTATAAATAAGGTTCTTAATATTGCCAAAGATAAAGGTTAGTGGTCTGCTCTTTTGTTTATTTACTCATTATCATATCATTATTAACATATTATAGTTTATACACCTATAATTTTTTTTCATTCAATGTATGCACACATATTTGTCACACACCTATATTATAGAGAAGAGATTTATGAATGTGGATGAAGCGAAGGTAGTATGCAGAGAACGTGGCAAGTGGAAAGAGGTAGTCTCTGCTTACCCATCGGGAAAAAGGCGTGATTTTATGTATATATGTATGTATATAGAGAGGCAAAACGGCCACGGAGTTAATATTTAAATTAAGATTATACCGTGCGGTTTCCGGCACTATAAAATAGAACCACTCCATATATTTCCTATGTATGTCGTAAAAGGCGGCTAACTGAGTGATATGTAGGCTTATAAACTCAGGATTCTACTTATATGCGATGGGCTAGCAACCTGTCACTATTTCAATCTAATTTCATTTCTTTTGAACAATTCTATCAATTCCATCATAAAGCCATAGAGCTTAACGTGGCCTTTCAGTATTTTCAAGACTGTCGGCTCCGTCTGCCCCGCAAGGGATATAGACGTCACTATATATATGTATATAAGTAAGATTCTGATATCGTAACAGGATGCTTACCGTTCAATTTCTGAGATAACATAAGAGTATTCGAGTATAAATCGACTTCCAATGGTAGTTCTTAATTAGCCCTTATCTACATTTTAGTTTTGTAATGTTTAATTACAAAACCTTGACACGTGAAAAACTACAAGAAACTAGACACGATACTAATTACCTGCAAATTCAGTGCCTGAATCGTTTTCCGCTATATGAAAGTGCTTCTGCGAATTCCGTTCGACTCTCTTTAACCTCCGCATTACTCGTACAAACAAATCCGCGTACAATTTTACTACATATTGTATTTGTATTCGAATTTGGAATTAAAAAAAAATATATTAAATAATGATTTGAAATATTATTGTGAAAAATTATTTAATTTTTAAAAGTAATTTAAATTTTTCCTTTCATTTTCTTACATTAATTAGCTATAAAAAACGAAGGGTGTTATTAATACCATCTCTAATCCACGAATCACGTTTTTTTTTCTATTATAAACAATTTATGATTCTTTCATTTGCTTTGTCCAGAAATAAAATTAATTATGTCATATTCTTGTCCATATAAGCCTGAATGTGCTTCGCTGGTTGATGTCACTATAAAAGATGGTGAGTACTATATTATTATATATTACTAGAGGCCGCCCGCGACTTCGTCCACGTGGAATCAATCCCGCGGGAACTCCGGGATAAAAAGTAGCCTATAGGTTATTCTGGGTTAGTAGTTTAGTTAGTAGGGTAGTTACCTACATACCAAATTTCATCGTAATCGGTTCAGTAGTTTTTGCGTGAAAGAGTAACAAACATCCATACTGAAATACTCACAAACTTTCGCATTTATAATATTAGGAGGATTTTAATAATTCTTAAATATAATTCGTAAAATAAGGTTGTCAAGAACCTCTGAAAACCGTGGTGCGCGTCGAATCCGTTCTTGCTTATTAAAACCTTATATTTTCTTTCCAACACATATTTGTAAATAAGCCTTATTTATTAAATATTTTTTTAATAACCAATAAATTAATAACCATTTCATAAACATTGAGATCAACTCATTAGGGTTATTTTTCTTTTATCATCACCATTTTTTTAAAACTATTATGAGTATTAAACAAGAGCGCAGCAAAATCTTAATTTAATTCTGTGAAAATTTCCTTTTTTAAATTTTCCAACGATTTCTTATGCATCGTTTATTTATCTAACAAAGTAAATTATTTGCGGCTCTCTTGTTTTTCACTTTTATAAAATTAAATATATAATATATTTTAATTTATTTTAATTATTTAATCAGAATAAACAATAAAATAAAATAATTAAGAGAGTCGTAAATTATGGATAAATAAACACAATATTAAACGTGGCCTTTCATTCTTTTTTAAACTGCTGTTTCTGTCTACCCCGCAAGGGATATAGACGTGATAGAATGTATGAGTGTAATAACACACAGCAGTGTACAAAATACAACTTAATTTTGACAAGCATATAGATTATGTATTAATTGTTATTTACTTGCGAATTAATTATAGCCTAAGTGTTGTTTGTGGTTAAGTTATTCCAAAGCTGATTAATGAGTGCCGTGTGGTTCCCGGCACCAATACAAAAAAAATAGGACCACTCCATCCCATGGATGTCGCAAAAAGCGAATAAGGGATAGGCTTACACACTTGGGATTCTTTTTGTGGGCGACGGGCTAGCAACCTGTGAATTTTGAATCTCAATTCTATCATTAAGCCAAATAGCTCAATGTGGCCTATCAGTTTTTTCAACACTCTGCTCTGTCTACCCCGCAAGGGATTCTGAGTCCTATTCTTTTTTTGTATAGGTGCCGGGAACCACACGGCAATAAAAAGCTCAATTAAAAAAAAAGTTTTACATAAAAAATAATATATTTCAGTTTTACACATTCGTATCAACGTAATTCTTGTAAATAGTGTAAGCGGATTTAACAAATCCTTTTCCCCCGGACGTCATACATTGAGATTTCAACCCTCGTTCGTGTAATTCCGTGTAAATAGTGCACACGATTAACGTACAGTAATGCGCGATAAACCGGTCTGTGTACGATAAAACATTGCCTGCAATGCTCTGCGGTGTGAGCCAATTACAAATCATTCTAATTTTAAATGTGACAGCGACGTGTGTGTCTTGATACTTTAAAAAGAGAAAATATAAATTTATTTTTAAGATATCTTCTCTACAAGTAGGAGATGTTGTCTAGTTAAGCCAAGAGACCTGATAATAATGCGACGTATTAAGATAATGCCGAAATTCGTATAATGACGAGCTGTCAATTAAGCCATTTAGGGATAGGCTTATAAACTTGGGATTTTTCTTATAGGCGACGGCTTCCAACCTGTCACTATTTGAATCTCAATTCTTTCTTAAGCTAAACGTGGCCTGTCAGTCTTTCAAGAGTACTGCTTTTAATAAAACGCGAGTTAAAGTTTGACTCACATATCCAAATAGGTTCGCATGATTAAGGATCCCTCTCCTATTTGTGAGGCTATATTCAATACCATAAAAAACGACATTTTGATTCATTCATTCATATAAACACGTCTATATCCCTTGCGACGTTCAGCTGCTCGGCAAAATGATAGAATTGAGATTCAAATATTGCAAATTTATAACCCATCATTTGTAAGAAGAACCTCAATTTTTTCAGCCTATACCTTAGTCGCTTTTTACGACATCCATGAAAAGAGAGAAGATATGGAGGTTTTATTATTTTATATTTTGGTACCACACGACATTTTGTTGCAAGTTTGGTTACCTATATATAGAACTTCAAAAGATATAAAACAAATTCTTACTAGGTACTATATAGAGAAGAGTGTTGGTTAATTAAGTATCAAGAACTGTTATACTTAACTATTTTCATCGTCAATGTCAAAATGTAACCCTGATAAGCCCGCTATGCAGGTTTTCACTTTAAATTCCAAATTGTATTTGCACTATTAAAATGAAACAGATATAAACAATTTTTAATTAAATGCCACACTAAAATATTTCAGTGAAATGGAACTTTTTATCACTGTAATTTTTTTTCAGTTCAAAAATTAAAAAGCTACAGCACGTTTAGAAATGTAGTTAATAAAGATTTTAATTTGTATATTCAGAGCCGGAAAAGTAAGGCCATTGATTATTTCAAATTAGATTTTATACTCTTTCATGTAATTATTTGTCAATATTTTTCCAATATATATATATATATATATATATATATATATATATATATATATATATATATATATATA
This sequence comes from Amyelois transitella, assembly GCF_032362555.1. Taxonomy (NCBI): domain Eukaryota; kingdom Metazoa; phylum Arthropoda; class Insecta; order Lepidoptera; family Pyralidae; genus Amyelois; species Amyelois transitella. The sequence goes on along the minus strand of NC_083507.1, from coordinate 11,811,804 downwards.
TATATATATATATATATATATATACCTATATGAAGAAGAAGTAAGAAATTAAAAACATAATTGTGTGTTCAGTGAGCCATATTATGTAGATACGTATACAACTTTTGTTTTGTTAACGTAGGTACCAAAATTATACCTTTTTTTGTAGCCCGTACATAATATCATACGTTTTTAAAAAAAGAAACAAAATCTGTGTCAGTACCAAATTAAATTTCAATAAACCCACGCCAAATTTTCCGCGAATATTTCTCACTTATAAATTCGGAGACAGGCTTTATGCAAAATACAACATTTGCATAAACATTGCAGTCAAATGTGTTGGGCTGGAGTTACGCCGCCATACGTACGCGGGACACACCTGTATCTGGCGATGTGGTAAATTTCCATCGTTTAGCATAACATTCTTGATTCCTAATTTCTGATTCAATTTCAACAATTTTCCTTTGTTAACTTCCTATCTGTAAGCGAACATTTTTAATCTTCCATTGATTGATTGATTCTGAAATTTATTGCACATGATTGAGTATCAGCCGTTTTGTCATTAAGTTTTTACCCCTTATGATAGTTTCGATATTACGAGTAATATAGGTACTTCGAGGCTAACGGAATCTGAGTAATTTGTCCCAAAAAAAATTAGGTTTCTTTGTAAACTTTATCCTATCCACATTAAAATGAAATCATTTGTAATCAATTCTGTAATTTTTGGTATACCTATAGTGGAATTTGGTACATACATGCTTATAATCTTGCAAGCAGTCTTGAAAGACTGACAGGCCACGTTCAGCTGTTAGGCTCAATGATAGAATTGAGATTCGAAAAGTAGTAATTCTCACAATTTTCAAATATACATAATATTGGTTTACGTTTCAAAAAACACATTTTTTTTTAATCTTAGTAAATAGATAGGAAAATGGATCCGTTAATTAAGTTTGTCGTGTATAATACTACGCCAGTGAATCGTAATGACTATGACACTATGAAAGCGCAGAAGAAAGAGCAGAAGCAAGTGGGCGTCACCACCGATAAGAGACTTCTGCTTCTTTCGCCAGAAGCTTCTCGAAGGACTGATGGTAAGTAAAGTTAAACTGAAGCATTTTTTTTTTTACTTTAATAATCTAGCGGAATCTGGAAATATTTTTATGTATCTAATTTCCGCTAGACTATTATTTAACTTTATTATCAAACTGGTAATGGCTACGAAACTACAAAAGTGTAGAAGAACGTAGCCGCTATTACAGAACAGATAAGAAGCTACTGCATCGATCACCTTCTAAAAGGTCTGATGGTAAGTGAATTTAGTTTTTTTTAATGTAATATTATTATATTTTTGTGTAGTAATAATCAAGAATAATAGCAGAAATAGAGAAAGACTCCCATCTGACCTCTTCAGCCTTTGCAGGTAAACCTAACCCGTATTGGATCTAGTTACATGAATCTGATAAATAACAAAATTTTAGTAGTAGGTACATATTTATTACCTTAACGCGTTTTTAAATGTAATGTAATAATAATCAAGGAAATATGGACTAAGTGGTAATGCTTAGAGAATTTCAACGCGCAGAAGTAAGCACAGAAGTAATTGTGCGTAACTATAGAGCAAAAGATATTACTTATCCATAGTAAGTAGAACTAAGCTTCTTGATGGCTAGCGAAGTTAGTTATAAGTTATTCCATATGTAATGATCTAGTGAGTATGAGCAATACAAAATGTTATTAACGAAATAATATTTTTCATTTTAATGCGAAGATTTTCCTTCAAGCATAAAATCTTTATAATATAACTAGCTGTACCTGCGACTTCGTCCGCGTGGAATAGTTATTTCGGGCATCATTGAAGCCCTCAAGAATGAATAATTTTCTCCGTTTTTTTACATTTTTCATTATTTCTATGCTCTTAATAGTTGCAGCGAGATGTTATATAGCCACAAGCCTTGCTCGATAAAAGGTCTATTCGACGCAAAAAGAATTTTTCAATTAGAACCAATATTTTTTGAGATTGGCGCATTCAAACAAACAAACGAGTTCTTCAGCTTTATAATATTAGTATAGATGCCTGTAGCAGCCGTTCAACCTCGATGGACCGACAGACACTTTGATGAACAAAACTGACTGACATATTGATGAAGAAAAGGACAATCAAATTTTGACTAAGACGACAACAAGACACAAGGCTTTGAACAGCCAAAAAGCTGGTTTTATTCTCACCGACCTACCAGACCCTCGGCCCGTTCAATGCTATAATATAATCTATACTAATATTATAAAGCTGAAGAGTTTGTTTGTTTGAACGCGCTAATATCAGGAACAACTGGTTCGAATTGTAAATTTCTTTGAATAGACCATTTATCGAGGAAGGCTTTAGGCTATATAACATTACGCTGCAATCTCAGGAGCGAAGAATAAAAAGGAAAATGTGAAAAAAATTTATTCACCCTTGAGGGCTTCAATGATGCCCAAAAAACTATTCCACACGGACGAAGTCGCGGGCACAGCTAGTAATAATAATAATATATAATGTCCCGAAAAACTGCGGCTCCACTGTTTTTGAGTTGGAAGCTTTCTTGTTTCTATCTATCCAATTCTTTGAATCTCAAAACGGCGGGACAAATCTTAATGCGCTTACCAGAATCGGTTTATTGATATGAAGTTAAACTTCCTATCGATGGCGTGTGATGAAGCAATGAAAACCGCAGACCGAACGATTTTGTCGAATTGAAAGTGTTCAACGATCATGGTCACATCCTGTGAACACGAACAAATAAAAATTTATAAGTACATACATACATACATATGGTCACGTCTATATCCCTTGCGGGGTAGACAGGGCCAACAGTCTTGAAAAGACTGAATGGCCACGTTCAGCTATTTGGCTTAATGATAGAATTGAGATTCAAATAGTGACAGGTTGCTAGCCCATCGCCTAAAAGAGAATCCCAAGTTTGTAAGCCCATCCCTTAGAGATGGTACAAAGGCGGAGTAATATCGCTAATGCCGTGTGGTTCCCGGCACTTAAGAATAGCACACTCCATTACCATGGCTGTCGTAAAAGGCAAATAAGGGATAGGCTAATGGATAAGATATTAAGCTAAGGATAAGAATAATCTCAAGTTGATAAAACTTGGGATTATTCTTTTGGCGATGGGCTAGCAACCTGTCACTTTTTGAATCGCAATTCCATCATAAAGCCATACAACTGAAGGTGGCCTTTCATTATTTTCCAGACTATTGGCTCTATACACCCCGCAAGAGATATAGATGTGACTATATGTATATATATATATATGCATTCATCATTTTATTTTAAAGTAAACACCAAGTTTTATCTCCTCATAATACATTCCGATAAATTACAAACGCGATGAACTTCACTATTTCATAGAAAATTACTATCGCTTCTACGAGGCATTACCAGGAAAGGCTTTGATAGTTAACTCGTTGTTAGTTCCATAAACCACTTAACTTTGACCTTCGGAGAATATACGTACTAGTACATACATAACATGTCTCCATTTCCCGGAGGGATAGGCAGAGATTACATATTGCCACTTGCCACGATCTCTGCATACCTACTTCTTTCGCTTCATACATACATATAATCACGTCTATATCCTTTTGCGGGGTAGATAGAGCCAATAGTCTTTAACAGAGTGATAGGCCACGTTCAACTGTTTGGCTTAATGATAGAGTAAGGATCCAAATAGTGCTTGCTTAAGAGAAGAATCTCAAGTTTATAAGCCTATTCCTTAGTCGCCTATCGCTTCATCCACATTCATAACTCTTCGGAGTATGTCTTTATTAAATACCTACCTAGAAAGGTGTCAGTAGTAAATTTATTTCAATCTATACTAATATTATACAGCTGAAGAGTTTGTTTGTTTGTTTGAACGCGCTAAACTCAGGAACTACTGTTTCGAATAGAAAAATTATATTTGTGTTGAATAGACCATTTATCGAGGAAGGCTTTATGCTATAAAGCATCACGCTGCAACTATTAGGAGCGAAGAAATAATGGAAAATGTGAAAAAAACGGGGGAAATGATTTATCCTTGAGGGCTTCAATGATGCCCAAAATAACTATTCCACGCGAACGAAGTCGCGGGCACAGCTTGTAATAACATAAAATCACGGTTTTCATACAAATCTCGGCCTCACATACATATTACTTAATCAGAATATTTTTACCAGCTCATTTTACAAAACGATGTTTTCGGTTCAAGATAACAAGACAAATACCGTCTTACCCGAGAAGGCTGAACTGCTTATCTTGTCGATAACTTTGATTAATGCACAATTGCACAACAGTGCATTCTGAGAACTTTCGACGGCGCAAGCTTTGAAATTTCACATTAAAAGGGTTTTGTTAGTTTTTTTATTAGTATATGCGTGTGGAGGGAAAGGTCGGAGTGGGAAGACCTAGACGTCCTGGTAAAGGGTCAGGTCAAAAGTCCCCGAAACTGCCGAGCTTGCATTAAGAGAGTTATGAATGTGGATGAAGCGAAGGATGCATGCCGAGATAGTGGTAAGTGGAAAGAGGTAGTCTTTGCCTACCCCTCCGGGAAAGAGGGGTGATTTTATGTATGTATGTATATGCGTGTTGCGCCAAAAGGCACAGGTTCGAATCCCGCTTCGGCCATGTACCAATGGCTATTTTCAAAGTTATGTAGGTACATTAGTTTGAAAACTAACCGATGCTTTTACGGTATCAGACAAAGTTGGGTAGACAGAGCCAACAGCCTTGAAGACTGAAAAGCCACTTCCAGCTCAAAGGTCAAATGATGGAATTGAGTTGAGATTGTTTAGTACGACGTAGTGAAATAAATACATACACACATTTAATCACGCCTATATCCCTTGCGGGGTAGACAGAGCCAACAGTTTTATAAAGACTGAGAGGCCACGTGCAGCTGTTTGTCTTAATGATAGAATTGAGATTCAAATAGTGACAGGTTGCTAACCTATCGCCTAAAAGAAGAATCCCAAGTTTATAAGCCTATATATAGCCTAAGGGATAGCCCTTAGTCGCCTTTTACGACATCCATGGGAAAGAGATGGAGTGGTTCTATTCTTTTTCTAATGGTGCCGGGAACCAATGGGTCAATGTATGTACAAAATAGGAAAATAAAAATAAATTTAAATGTTATTTAATAATGAAATAATTTAAAATGTTATTTGAATAGTTCAGCTTATTAATCAAAAATAAATAAATCTAAACTACATTTATAAATTGTGTAGTCCTTGTAAATCGTTAGCCCGTGACAACGTGCCAAGGTGGCTGGCAGCATTGCCACGTTGAATAGCAATGCTTACTTTTTGACATAAGAAATTTCACATTATTTTTTTTTATTTCATTTTAATTCCAATAAAAATAGTCGTTATTATAAGACTTTGCTGAAGTCAGTTACAAAAGATCATAAATTTAACATTTTTATCTATGTTAACAAAATCGCTGACAGTTCAACACTTGACCACGACTCAAACCATTTAAGTCTTAGTTAGGTCATCCATTTAGTTCATAATTGCCTTCTTAGAAAGCGCTGCTTTGAAACCGTAGTGAAAAGAAATCATAACTTGATATGCAAAAAAGTCAAGAAATTAAAAAGGGAGGTATGTTAAATTTTTTCGTATCCATTTATACCAATCGTGTTGTTCCCGGCACTATTAGTAAAAAGAATTGGACCAATCCATCTCTTTCCATGGATGTCGTAAAAGGCGACTATGGAGTAGACTTATAAACTTCTGATTCTTCTTAGGCGATGGGCTAGCAACCTGTCATTATTTAAATTTCAATTCTATCAATAAGTCAATCAGCCGAACGTGGCCTATCAGTCTTTTCAAGATTGTTGGGTGTGTCTACCTCGCGAGAGATAAAGACGTGACTATATGTATGTATATATTTATACCAATACTTGAGGACGCCCGCGGCTCCGCCTACGTTAAGCGAAAAATCACCTTAATTACTGTTCCCGCGGGAATTTCGGGAAATCCTCTCTTAGTGCATCTCTACTTTACATATAGGACTTACACGCCAAATTTCAAGTCTTTTCAAAGAAAATGAATGACTGACTGACTTATCAACGCCTAACCTAATCCTCTGGTCTCACGACTATGCGTTGATAAGTCGGTCAGTCATTCACTTTCTTCATTTTTATTTTTAGATATCGCCTTATACGCTGTAGAAATATTGTTGTTAAAAAAATTTAAACAAGAAAATAAAATTTCGTTTTTATTAATTAATTTAGTTCTGGTAGTGATAATTAATATATCAAATGCCGTTTGTTATATTTTGAAAGTTGATCAACTACCTAGAAAATTGATCAATTTACGATTCTTGCTATTTTCTGGTGGCATATACATATATTCTTCCTGCGTAGGTTGTAAAGATCAATTATTATTATTATGGGATAGACTTACGATCTAGCGATTCTTCGTTATGGCAAAGGGAGATTATTTCTCATTTTACCTTCAATTGTTTTATTGTTCAAATTCCCCAATACAATTGAAATGAAAACAATTTTAAAAGTTGAGGCTTACTGCCAATTTTCACGTATCAAAATATGCAGAGTAACTCAATTCACTTAACATGCGGTATTTCATTCAAAAACGTGCAATTTAAATTTTAAACTGAACCAAACAGATAGAAGCTTCAAATAAAATAAATCAAAGTCTGTAAAATTAAAAAAAAAACGAATCGTCCATAACGGTCTTTTTTTTTAAAATCGAACGCGACGCCATTTTGAAATATGGCCGTCGCGTATTATTGCGGCTGTACACGAACGCTCACACGCTGGCATGTATCGGGTCTAAAAATAAAGACTAATTTCCTCAGGTTTCAAGTTGTATGTGTTTAATCTTTCCAAAGTCACGTAGAATCTTTACTTCGCCACAGCTATACGAAAGTCTGTAGCTTTTATGGAGCAGAATTTTTGGAATAAAAAAATATATTCGACCACTTCATACAGTAATATTTTTTTAAAGAAACAAACATGAAAATTTAATATAATAGAATAGATTTATTTTCAAAATTGGATACAAGGTATCATGTGTAGAAGAAGCGGCGGAACAAACTACACTGTAGCATGTTTTTATTACATACATATTTATAACGGTTAATACAACAACCATTTTGTAGTGACGTAAGGGTTGTAGGCGTGCATATAGGCGAACATAAATTCGTGAATTTTTAATTTAATATGAATGGATTACAAGAGCTAGCAACTTTTGAAGTAATATGTGCTAAAATACTAATAGTTATAAAAAAAAATAATGTAAGCATTAGGATAAGCATTTTGTTTTAAAAAAGATATTTAAAAAAAAAAAAAAAAAACTGTTTTTTGTCAACTTGCCAGCTCCTCACTACTGCAGCTCATCAATCCAGTTGATGTTATATGCACCATACAATTTCTATCGTCTACACCTAGAAATGCAGCCATTTCAAAACAATCACGTACCATGTTTTGACGTGCATTATCGCCTTGAAACCGTAATGTGAATCCCGTTTTATTGCAAAGTAATAAGAAACATTTCCCTTTGTGTACCATCGAGAAATTGGTGATTTGATTGCGGTTTCGATGGACATTTGTGAGTGATACTCGATTAGTGTGAAATTGGCTGTCATTTCAAATTGATACCGCTTTGACAGTCGATCGTTGTTTTTTTTTTTTGTTTTTATATTTCGAATTGTCAGATAGAAATTTGAATAATTTTTTAATTTAAAGAAATTATATTTTTTTTTCTCTTGAGAAGCTTAAAGTAATAAACTCCTTTTGTAAAGCTAAAAGTAAAATGCACAAGACAACAAAAGATCCTTCACATCCTGAAGGTAAATATCTCACTTATGATAATGTAAGCCAAATTTTTGTTTATACACTTAATTTTATTTGCATTTAAAAAAAATTGTGTTGAAGTAATTTATTTAGTTTCAATTTCTTTATTCAATTAGTTTTCACATTCAGAGGAACAGTACCTACGTAATAAAGGAATTAATTATTAACAAAAATTCTATAAAACTTTAATAATGACGTGTTACTTTAAATACATGGATACATTACTTTAACATAAAAAAATCACTTAAAGAAGCTCTAACTTAAAGTTTAGACTTCAGAAGCTTAAACTTAAATTTCTAACTTAAAGAAGCTCGGAAAAATCAATATACAGTAACTGTTTCTAGTAAAATTTCAATCTCTTCCATGGGTGCTGCAAAAAGCAACTAAGGGAATTGGTACATTCAGTGCAGCTTTTAAAGGTTGCGCAGATCAGACGGGTCGCTTCGTGTAAAACCCTGACTTAATTATACGTAATGCAGAATCATGGTCACAAGCAACACCTGGGCTTTTCATTAGTGAAGTGAAGACGAGACTCAGACTTACGTCTAAGATAAAAAATAAAACTTATAGCCAGGTTTTAAAACAAGAGCCAAACAGCTGAACGTGGCCTATCAGCCTTTTCGAAACTGATGGCACTGTCCACCCTGCAAGATATATAGACGTGACGATATGTATCATTTTGTGTGAATGTGTAAATGCCCATTACTTTTGGCTTTTCATTAGTGAGGTGAAGACGAGACTCAGACTTACGTCTAAGATAAAAAATAAAACCTATAACTAGGTTTTTAAAACAAGAGAAATTAAAAACTGTAAGCTTTTTACTTAAACATAAGACATACAAACATAAAGCCACGTCTATAACCCTTGTGGGGTAGACAGAACCAAGAGTCTTCAAAACACTGAAAGGCCACGTTCAGCTGTATTGCTTCATGTTGGAATTTACATTAAAATAGTGTCGCTAGCCTATGGCCTACAAGAAAAATCCCAATGTAATTCGCCTATCCCTTAGTCGCCTTTTACGACATCCATGGGAAAGATGTGGAGTGGTTCAATTCTAAAGTTGCGTAAACCACACCACAATAATCTCGTAAGTAAATTCGAATGCAGAAACTTGTTCAGAATCTATCGGCAAATACTCGTAGTCATAGCGTGACGTGCATACGCAGACAATCACCCCTAATGCAGTCAACATTTCACACTCAGGTTTAGTAGTGGAAACTCATATTTCTCATTCCTTTGCCTGTGTACACGTATTTGTCTCAGTTTCAACGTAGAGTTCAGTGTTATATCTTCATTCAGACATACGTGCTTCTATTTTCAAAGTTCTCGCGAGATTTTTCTTAGGAGTGGCGCTTGCTTTTAGTATTAGTGTGGATCGCACTCGTTGAAATTTATATATTTGATGTGTATTATTCAGGGTTTTTTGGTTCTATCTATTTTCATTTTCTTATTGTAACGACATCTGAAGAAATTTTGATTTATTTCCGTTTTTGAACAATTTGTGATGGACTACTTAAATGTTTCTTACTTTTGTTACGGCCAAAGTCAAATTTGACGAAAACTTTGTACTACATGTTAAAGTGATTACTGATAAATATTGGGATATAGACGTGATTATATGTATTGATGTATGCATGAAAATTGTGAGGAAGGATATTCAAAAATTTTTACGCAAATAGGACATAAAAGACATTTTAATGCACACATAATGGATATAGAAACAAAGTAAAAAAAAGAAACAGATTCACATAAAAATATAAATAACCAGTTCAATATAATCACTTTAAATACCAGCAATTTTTAGCCGACTGTAAGAAGGGGTTATTATAGTTTTTTCTCTGAGATAGCTTCAGTCTACCATTGACATAGTTTGGAGGCACTATTGCACTGGACAGCGAAAATCTCTTGTTATCTACAAGTACACTTCAATTGAGAGAGTTGTGGATTTGAATAGAATAATTCCGTCATTTTTCATACATACATACTTCTATTTGGCGATGGGCAACCTGTCATTATATGAATTTAATTTTATAATTAAGCTAAACATGGCCTATCATGCCGTGCCGTGCCGTGTGGTTCCCGGCACCAATACAAAAAAGAATAGGCTCACTCCATCTCTTTCCCATGGATGTCGTAAAAGGCGACTAAGGGATAGGCTTATAAACTTGGGATTCTTTTTTAGGTGATGGGCTAGCAACCTGTCACTATTAGAATCTCAATTTTATCATTAAACCAAATAGCTGAACGTGGCCATTCAGTCTATCCGAGACTGTTTGCTGTGTCTACCCCGCAAGGGATATAGACGTGACCATATGTATGTATGTGTGGCCTGTCAGTCTTTTCGAGACTGATGGCACTGTCCACCCCGCAAGGGATATAGACGTGACGATATGTATGCATAATTTGTGTGTGTAATTGTTATTGCTCGTTCATTTATTTAGCATGCTCTTTCATCACGTAGGTTCATCATGTCAATTCATCAGTTTATTTGTTACTTGTATTCTAATGTCTAATGTTTCGCGAATTTTAAAAGAACCTTAAAGAATTAAGTGAATCACAAAATGATGTACTTATTTGGAACGAAGAGGAAAAATTTTCTCGGAACATCGCAAGAAGAATTTTACGGTTCGATTTTTCTTATTTTTTATTATTTTTTTTTTTTATTTAAGTGTTACGTAAGGGAAATGTTTATTATGTTTTTTTTTATAGTTACATTTACAGTTTTTAATTTTATTTAAGATTAATTTATTAAATATCGAAGATCGTAAAAGGCGACTGAGGGATGGGCTTTAAATACTTGGCATTCCTCTTTTAGGCGATGGGCTGGCAACCTGTCACAATTTGAATCTCAATTCTATCATTAAGCCAAACAAATGAACGTGGCCTATCAGTCTTTTCAAGACTGTTAGCTCTGTCTACCCCACAAGTGACGCGACCATATGTATGTATGTATTATATCTATTTAACCAGTGAAACGCTTAGCTATTACGAGTAGGCTTAATAATAGAATTGAGATTCAAATAGACGCAGGTTGCTAGACCATCGCTTAAAAAAAAGAATCTCAAGTTTGTAAGCCTATCCCTTACTTGCCTTTAACGACATTTTTGTACTGGTACCGAGAACCACACGGCACCCGGGAACCACACGGCACTAGATATAATAGTGTCTGAAAATGACTTATCATAAAGTAATACTCTTTGTTTTCAGAACGGGTGCTGTATGCTAGAAACAAGTTGCTTGCCGGAGCGAAACCTTCAGTTGTGGGAGGCAGGCCTATAACAGAGGAAGAAGCTACTGTAAGTTCTTCTTCTTCTTCCTCCTGGCTTAAGTCCCAGTTGCATCCTCACCACTCTCGAAGGAGCCCGGGGTAGGCCTTTCACCATAGATCCTTGATTGGGTGAGTCAGGTTTTTACACGAAGCGACTCTCATCTGATATCCGCAATCATTGCAGGAGAACATAACCCGTATTTTATCGATCTTGGTTACACATCCAGTTGCCTGAACTTTCACAAAAAAATGTTATTTTTATATTTTGATTTATCTTTATTAGAACTAAATAAGTACCTATCCAATGTACATGGCAATTGGACAAATGTGATCCGTGTGTTCGCCTCCAGGAATTGCCGTGTGGTTTTCGACACTTTAGAATAGTGGAAAGAGGTAGTCTCTGCCTACTCCTCCGGAAAAGAGGTGTGATTTTATGTATGTATGTAGAATAGAACCACTCCATATCCTTCCCATGGATGTCGAAAACGCGACTAAGCGTTAGGCTCATTTACTGAGGATCTTCATGTAGATGATTGGCTAGTAACATTTGTCGTGTTGTACTCGGCAGCAACGCCCCCTGTTGGAATTTTTGTATATCTATGGCAATTTAATGTACAACAGAAGAACATTATGTACAAAAAACAATTTAGTATGTACGTACAGTAAATTTGAGAAAAAATGATACTTTATAGGGTGCTGCTAGAGAGTATACTCTACAGCAGCGCCACTCAGAATACTTACTTGTATTTATACTAGAACGCAAATTTTTTAATTAGAGGATGTACGAACGTTTATTAGTATGTACGTCTTAGAATAATAATGAAAATGTAAGCAACTATCGTTTTATCTAATTTTAAAAGAAAGACCGTATTTAGGTAAGTTGCAGTGAACACTTCTTCTTTCCTGTCAATAAGGCAATTAATAAAGTAAGTACTAAATGAATAACACAGATTTTGTAACAGTAACAATTTCAGGAGAACTATATTGTCTGCCTTTTATTTTTTCATTATGAATAAAAAAAAATAGCTTTTGCTAGGTAAGCTCTAAAAACGTAAAATCAATTAATTCGTTAAAAAATAATAAGGCTTTGCAAGGCATTTCTTTTCACCATTTCACTATTTGAAACTCAATTCCATTATTAAGCCGTACAGCTGAACGTGGTCATTCAGTCTTTTCAAGACTGTTGGCTGTAGGTATGTACTTCCAGAAAAGAGGTGTGCTCATAATTTTTGATAACCAATCTTGTATAATAATAATTTACCGCCGAGCTTGCATGAAGAGAGTTATGAATGTGGATGAAGATGAAGGAAGTATGCAGAGATCGTGGCAAGTGGAAAGAGGTAGTCTCTGCCTACCCCTCCGGGAAAGAGGCACGATTTTCTATATGTATGTGTATCTTTTATACTTTCAGGAACTCCGTATACTCACATTTGGAACTGCCGCATGTCCGCCTCGAGGCGAATGGGTGCGGACGCCTCTCATCATGAGGCCACCAGACCAACCCCTGGCCTATGGCCTTAGTGCCCCCAGGAACGCAGCCAGATCCTTGCTGTCAGCCCTCCAGGCCCATATTATCAAGTGGTTGCTGTTCGATTCTAGACCGCAGACCAGAGATAATAAGTCTGCTTTGCCGCCTGACACGTAAGTACTATTTTCCTGCTGGCGTAAATCTCAGTTACATTCTTATCTCCCTAGGGTGCCACTATAACCCTGGATTAGGTGACTCAGGTTTTTTTAAGAGGCAACTCCCGTCCTACCCCCGAAACCTTTTCAGAGGAATAACATGTTAATAACCCAAATTAGTTCATGATAAAAAACTGCACTATTTTGCCCATTTTTTTAGTCGTCTTTTAGTCCATGGGAAAGAGGTGGTGGTGAGAATTATACAGAGACTGCAATTTAAATTGCAATTTCTTTATTTCGTAATATGAGATACAAGCTATCCCTTACTAGAGTCGCCTGCGGTTCTTTCTGCGTTAATTCCTAATAACGCAAGGAACCCTATTTAGTGCAGTTTTAGGCCATTTAAAGAACCTACACACTAAATTACTCGTATATTTATTCTTACTAATTAATGTCAAATGGTTAAAGTTTTAACGCGCAAGTGTTGAAGGATAAGCAGGTTGAATTAAAAAGTAATAATAAAAAAAAAGAATTAAAGAACTCGAGATTTGTATCTCGTGAGATCAGCATACCCACTGCTGAACTCAAAATTTTGCACGAAAATTGGAAATTATGGAGTTCGGAATCCTTCATAAACGTGTTTACTTTTTCTCCGATGGTCGTCAAATTTGTTTATGGCTCCAGGAAACTCCTTAACGTTTAGCTGTAAGCGTAAAAAATATTTATCGTTTAGTTTAAGGGCCGGCTGTCCGTTAAAACATCGCCCTTTTGTTATAACAAACATAAAGAAAACACATAAATTTTATTGTTTTTTTTTTCTATTTTTATTTTATCGATCATCGTTAGACGGCCGCTGAGGCGCAACGGTAGTACGCTTGTCTGTGTCATCGGAGGTCCCGGGTTCGAATCCCGGCCAGGGCTCGGTGAGAAAAGAACTTTTTCTGATTGGCCTGGGTCTTGTATGTTTATGTATATAAGTATTTATTCTAAAATATAGTATCGTTTAGTTAGCATCTCGTAACACAAGTCTCGAACTTACTTCGAGACTAACTCAATCTGTGTAATTTGTCCCGTATATATTTATTATTACCCATCATCCTTCTGGAATTTCTCCCGGTTGCGTTTAATCCAAAGTACCTGGATGACCGAGCGGTGCTCGGTGAACATAAGAATAACCATAAAACGTAGTAGAATGAAATAAAAGGCATAAGCTTTTTGAGATAAATAGACATTTCTCAAAGACTTGTTTGAACACCACATTATTGCATGTCATATCCAAAACTTCGAGGTTAACTCAATCTGCGTATTTAGTCCTAGCATATCTTTACAACGCGTAACAGCTTCAAAATGCCGATCATAACTCTTTACCAGCACTGTGCTTCAGCGTAAATCTGTTATGTGCACTATTGGCCAATATTTTACTAACAATAGCTCCTTTATGGCCGGCTGTTTATTTAAATTATGCCCCGTTTGGTGTGGTGAGACAAGGAATGCTCGTGATGCAGTACCAATATTTCAGAATTAACTTAAAACATGTGAATTAGAATGAAAATTTTAAACAATGGTCGTGCCGTGTGGTTCCCGGCACCAACAGAAAAAGACATGGACTACTCTATCTCTTTCCCATAGATGTCTTAAAGGTGACTAAGGGATAGGCTTATAAACCTGGGTTCCTTCTTTTAAGCGATGAACTAGCAACCTAGGCTGTCTCTATTTGAATCTCAATTCTGTATCATTTAGCCAAACAGCTGAACGGAGTGTGTTGGCAGCGGATTAGTCTTTTCCAGACTTTTGGCTCTGTCTACCCCCTGATATAGACGTGACGACTCATAGGAAAGAGATGGAGTGATCCCATTATTTTCTTTTCTACACGGCAATTTCTTGTTAATCAATTCAACCAGAAAATAAACGAGTTATCGAGTAAACAAAATACAACAATTGAACTGGTTAAAAATCAATTTCGGTTCTTTGATGTTAAGCTTTTGTCTTTGGGGTTACGTTCAAATTCCAATTTATTTGCTTGTTTCCTTTTGAAATTAATTTTGATCACATACATATTTTTTATATTAAAATATTATTAACGTGAACTTTTTCTTTCGTCATGACAAAACGTTCCTTACTATATGTGATACTTTGTCATAACTTATTCATTCATGTATTTTAATGTAGAAAATGTGCATTCGTCCACGATTTAGCTATAAGAGATCTATGTATATTTGTAAATTGACGTCCGATGAAAATGCTGCAGTGTAGTTTGTTCCGCCGCTTCTTCTACACATGCGCTTTGGAAGCGATAATAGTACCAATTAGGTTTAAGTGATGTGACGTCAATAAGTGATTGTAAACAAGGTACAATTTTGAAAATAAATCTATTCTATTCTAAGTTCCTACTATTTCCGTAACAATATAGATCTTCAAGGTATGATTAAACAGGTAATAAGAACTAGAATAATGCTTCTTAAATGTCAAAAGTTTTAATACGGAACAGACAGAGCCTACATTATAAAAATACTATAAGGTCACTTTCAGCTGCATTATTAAATAATAAGATTGAGATCCAAATAGTGACATTTTGCTAGCTCATCGTCTTTAAAAAAAGTTTAATAGCCCATCCCTTGATATACCTTTACAATATGTACAGGAAAAAAAGCACCAAGAAAACACTATATTTTTTCTTCAGTACCAGGACAGCTTGAGAAAAATTCACGATTCATGTTGATTGATAATTTGATGACTTTAGCTAGCCCATCGCCTAAAAAAAGAATACCAAGTTTATGAACCTATCCCTTAGTCGCCTTTTACAACATCCACGGGAAAGAGATGGAGTGGTCCTATTCCTTTTTCCATTGCTGCCGGGAACCACACGGCACTGTCACTATTTGAACCTCAATTCTATCTCAAAGCCAAATCGCTGAACGTGGCCTATCAGTCTTTTCAAGACCATTTGCTCTGTCTTCCCGCGTGGGATATAGACGTGATTATATGTATGTATGTATGATACTGGTGATTTCAAGATACCTACGTCCATCGGAAGACCGTCAAGAGGAAGCATTGTGGCGGGCATGCAGCGAGGTCATATGGAGATGTGGTGGTGGGTTCACCACCCAGACTGGGGTCGAACCCAGAGCGGTGGTAGCCCTGCCCAGTGAAAACACGTATGTGCAACACAGCTCTCATTATTATCAGGATGGTATTACTGAGAAGGTAATCCTACTACTATTATAAGGCGAAAGTTTGTATGGATGTATGGATGTTTGTTACTCTTTCACGCAAAAACTACTGAACCGATTACCATGAAATTTGGTATGTAGGTAGCTAAAGACCCAGAATAACACATAGGCTACTTTTTATCCCAGAGTTCCCGCGGGATTGATAGGGTTTCCATGCGGACGAAGTCGCGGGCGGCCTCTAGTTAAACTATAAATTGATAAAAAATATATCTAATTGCCGTGTGGTTCCCGGCACCGATAGGAAAAGAATAGGACCACTCCATCTCTATCCCCATTTCGTAAAAGGCGACTAAGGGATAGGCTTATAAACTGGGGATTTTTCTCTTAGGCGACAGTCCAGCAACCTGTAACTATTCGAATCTCAATTCTATCATTGAGCCAAACGGCTGAACGTGGCCTATCAGTCTTTTTTTTGAGACTGTCGGCTCTGTCTACCCCGCTAGGGATATAGACGTGATTATATGTATGTATTGATAAAAAATTGATAAATCATAACATTCCATTGTGAAGCCATCCAACTGAACGCGGCCTTTCAGTCTTTCTGAGACTGCTGGCTCTGTCTACCCAGCGAGGGATATAGACGTGATTATATGTATGTATGTATACTTTTTTTTTAAGATGGCTGAAGCTGCAGTGTATGTAGGCATTTCAGTCTTTTTGAGACTGTTGACTGTGCCGTGTGGTTCCCGGCACAGATAGAAAAAAGCATAGGACCATGCCATCTCTAAAAAGCGACTAAGGGACTAAGGCTTATATACTAGCGATTCGCCTTTTAGGCGATGGGCTGGCATCGTATCACTATTTGATATTTTTATACAAAAGTTTTTATAGATAAAGGTTTCTTTCTGTTCTTGATATTTTATTATGTAAACATTTTTTCTTTCTTTCTATCATTATATTATAATTTCAGCTGCACATTTACGAGTTTAAAAACATGGAAGATCTTCAAATTTTCATAAAGCGTTATTTGTATTTGGTGAGTATATTTTCGTACAAATATTATATTGCTTCGTCTATTTTTATCTTTGATCGAGAATTAAGTACTGTTTTATTTCATCTCATTAGATATTTATTTCCATGACAAACAACTGTTGGTTTTGATGTTTAGGGTTTAAGAATAAAATCTGAAAATATCTGTAAAAAAAAATATATTACAAATATTAATATTATTATTTTAAAAAACTGTCTTAGTAAAATAGAATGAAATTGTTTTGATGAAATAATACAAAATGCTTAAAAGTTTAATATTTTTTAATAAATTCTTTGTTGAACTATATAAATTATTAAAATGTAAAAAAAACTATATTTTATTAAAAATATTATTATTATATATATTACAATATAAAATATGAGCGTGGCCTTTTAGCGTTTTGATTACTGTTGGCTCTGTCTGCCGCACAAGGAATATAGATGTGATCATATGTTATGTTAAAAAAAATAATTTTCATCTTTTATCATACTACTATTGCATGGCTCACTGTAAAAATTCCAGCAATATTTTAATTTGATAAACTTTACATACATACAATATAGTCACCTCGATATCCCTTGCGGGGTAGAGCCAATAGTCTTGAAGAGACTGATAGGCCACGTTCAGCTGTTTGGCTTTATGATAGAAACTATTGATAATATGAAATGTTTGTCACAGTTTCAAACAGAAGAAGGCTCGGGTGCATTGTTACTGCTGTATTCTGTTGTCTTGTCAAGAGGACTGGAGAAGTAAGTATGTAGTTTTAAGTTATTTTCTTTATAGAAATAGTTTATTCTATTAGGATTCATCTTTTATTGCCGTGTGGTTCCCGGCACCAATACAAAAAAAGAATAGGACCACTCCATCTCTTTCCCATGGATGTAAAAGGCGACTAAGGGATAGGCGTACAAACTTGGGATTCTTCTTTTAGGCGATGGGCTAGCAATCTGTCACTGTTTGAATCTCAATTCTATCACAAAGCCAAACAGCTGAGCGTGGCCTATCAGTCTTTTCAAGACTGGTGGCTCTGTCCACCCCGCTAGGGATAAAGACGTGATCATATTTATATGTAGTAAGAAAAATAACTTCTTGTTTTACTTCTTCTTTTTTTCCAGCATCAAGAAGGATTTAGACGGCAAATTGACCAACTTAGTGTCCTCCCACGTGGAAGGCTCCATCAACATTGTGACACTGCTGTTGACCGGACGCGCCACTCCGTATCTTCACAACGGTGTGCTATATGTAGGAGATGAAGACCATTATGTAAGTTTTAACGCTGTGGCATCTTCTTTTATCTTTTCCGTAACAAGGCGACTAAGGAATAGGCTTACAAACTTGGGATTCTTAAAGCGATGGGCTAGCAACCTGTCACTATTTGAATCTCAATTCTATTATTAAGCAGCTAAATATGGCCTATCAG
Organism: Amyelois transitella; assembly: GCF_032362555.1. Lineage (NCBI taxonomy): Eukaryota > Metazoa > Arthropoda > Insecta > Lepidoptera > Pyralidae > Amyelois > Amyelois transitella. The sequence continues at coordinate 11,793,470 of NC_083507.1, read as the reverse complement.
TCTTATCAATACTGTTGGCTATCCTCCCCGCAAGGGATATAGACGTGATTATATGTATGTATGTATGCAGTATAACGCAACGCGAAAATAACTAAACCTATAGATTTTTTATAGTGCCGTGTGGTTCCCGGCACCAATACAAAAAAGAATAGGACCACTCCATCTCTTTCCCATGGATGTCGTAAAAGGTGACTAAGGGATAGGCTTATAAACTTGGGATTCTTCTTTAAAGCGATGGGCTTGCAACCTGTCACTATTTGAATCGCAATTCTATCATTTAGCCAAACAGCTGAACGTGGCCTAACAGTCTTTTCAAAACTGTTGGCTCTGTCCCTCCCGCAAGGGATATAGACGTGATTATATGTATGTATGTATGCAGTATAACGCAACGCGAAAATTCACATTCAGTTATAACTAAACCTATAGATTGTACCTGTATCAAATAGCAGGTTCCCATCGGCGCGACTTGTGTTAACAATAAATCATGAAAACCGAATCTTGAAAAATATAGCCAACAGAATGCTTAAGCACATAATAAAAAAAAACCTATAGATTTTTTCCTTTATTACAGGCAATGCCACAGTTCGGTATTTTATCTCGAAGTCCCGTTGGTCTGCTGGTGTGGTATGGTGGAGAAGATGGCTCCAAGAACAATATCAACAAGCAATACCCTGGGTCACGGTTGAAGACACCTGCTATGCCGATTTGGGTAAATTAATCATTTCATACCTACATCATATCACGCCTTTTACGGGAGGCGTATTGTAATGTTAGCCGTATAAAAACACTGTGAAAGATCTGTTATATATTTGTATAGTATTCATATGCATGTCAGGGTATGTTAAGATGATTTGGTCATGACGGTGGAGAGGATGAATGAAAGTAGGTTGACTAAGCAGATATACAAGGAGAGTGTGGAGGGAAAGGTCGGAGTGGGAAGACCTAGACGAACGTATCTAGATCAAATTAAGAACGTCCTGGTAAAGGGTCAAGTCAAGAGTACCCGAAACCGCCGAGCTTGCATGAAGAGATTTATGAACGTGGATGAAGCGAAGGAAGTATGCAGAGATCGTGGCATGTGGAAAGATGTAGTCTCTGCCTACCCCTCCGGGAAAGAGGCGTGTTTTTATGTATGTATGCATGTCATATCTTCATCCCCTACATTTAAACGCCATAATTGGCGAGATTACTGTATGATTAAAATGTGTTTCAAGAGATATCGATGGATTGATAAAATATATAGATAGTTAGATAAAACGATGTTTTACTTTGAAATCAGGTAACAAGCTGTTCTGGACATTACGGTCTACTGTTCAATACAAACCGTGAACTGCTGAGAAATTACCACGCCGAACGAAGGTAATAACATTTGTTATTAATTTCTTATTTTAATATACCGTATGCAGTGTGATTCCCGTCACTTATAAATAAAGAATTGGATCACTCCATCTCTTTCCCATGAATGTCGTAAAAGGCAACTAATGTATGTATGACTTAGTTTAAAGTAATTTATTTGACGTCAACCAATTATGTGAAAAGATATGACAATTATTATCAAGGGATGTTGAAGTGTCCCATAACAATTACTAAAAATTTATAATTTTGAAACACGTATTTAACGTACCTTAAGTTCATGCGCGTTTGGTACCTGTTTTATTTATATACATACATATAATCACCTCTAAATCCTTTGCGGGGTAGACAGAGCCAACAGTATTGTAAACACACAAACACAGGCCAAGTTTTATGGAACTTGTTATCTGAAAATAAATGATTTATTATATTATTATCTTTTAGTTGGATTCACGGGTCTATACACCCCGGATTTTTGAGAGGCTTGCGTGGGGATATAAATCCAACACGTAGAAGCCCTTTGGAGAAGTTGATGTTATGTTGTTCTTCTGCCAAAATCCGTTCCCGGGAATATCAATAGACGATATGTCCATGAACGGGTCTTATTATTAGCTGTTTGGCTTAATGCTAGAATTGAGATATTAATTGTATTATTTATGAAAGTTTAAAATTACGTATACGATTCATTGACAGGTTTGACATAAACTATTACACGTGCGGCGGCTGCCACGTGCTGCTGAACGTGGACACTCGTGCGCACGACGACACCGCCGGCCCGATGCGCAATGACGACATCAGCGCCACTCCTCTCGAAAAACTTATCCATACCAAGTAAGTCTGTTTATAAAATCATACATACATACATACATATGGTCACGTCTATATCCCTTGCGGGGTAGACAGAGCCAACAGTCTTGAAAAGACTGAATGGCCACGTTCAGCTATTTGGCTTAATGATAGAATTGAGATTCGAATAGTGACAGGTTGCTGGCCCATCGCCTAAAAAAGAATCCCAAGTTTGTAAGCCTACCCCTTAGTCGCCTTTTACGACATCCATGGGAAAGAGATGGAGTGGTCCCATTCTTCCTTGTATTGGTGCCGTGTGGTTCCCGGCACCAATACAAGGAAGCGGTAATACAAGGAAGCGGTTTGTAAAATCTTACACAATAATAAATATGTACTAAGTATTATATTAGATGGTATAATCTTATGGTATGGTATGGTATTTTATTAAATTGAATGGTAAAGGGTCAGGTCAAGAGTACCCGAAACCGCCGAGCTTGCATGAAGAGAGTTATGAATGTGGATGAAGTATGCAGAGATCGTGGCAAGTGGAAAGAGGTAGTCTCGAGCTACCCCTCCGGGAAAGAGGCGTGATTTTATGTATGTATGAAAGTAAGTATTATAATGCAGATTGATCTTCTTCCTCCTGGCTTTAGTCCCGGTTGCATCCCACCCCTCTGGAGAAGGGAAGGTATGCCTTTGACCATGGATCCTAGATTGGATGAGTAATTTTTTGACTCCCATCTGACCTCCGCTACCTTTGCAAGTAAACCTGACCCGTATTGGATCCATGGTTACACATTCAGTTGCCTGAATGTGCAGGTTTCCCAACGATATTTTCCCTCACCTTAAGATCATCGGTAAGTATTCAAACTAATGTACATAACTTTGAAAATAGTCATTGGTACATGACCAAGGTCGGATTTGAACCTGTGCCTTTCTAGCCAAGTAAATCTCAAGTTTATAAGCCTATCCCTTAGTCGTCTTTTACAACATCCATGGTAAAGAGACGGAGGGTCTCGATTCTTTTTCTTTTTATTTGAACCAAACTTCACACGAACTTTCTTATTATACTCATTTAAGACAAATCACACAACTTCTGCCAATAACTATAAACCAATCTTGTTTTTGCAGATGGCAAGATGCTAAGATCACATGGACCGGGCCGGCACCGTACGTGAACGAACCGCCGAAATGAAACTATTACCATATTTTGATTAGATTCGCTGTCATAGAGAGCCAACTTGTATGATTTCGTTTGACGGCTGTAGAGTGCGCAATTGAGTTTTCTTGTTATAACTAAGTCTCAATTAAAGTTTTAAGTGTAGTTGCGTGAAAATGTTGTGAGATGTTTACAGCTTTTACTAAGACGTAAATCTCTTGTGCAAAGTCCGTTGGGGATGACATGTCAACATGATAAAATCCTTCAAAATTTAAGAATAAAAACATGCATACAGGGATTAATTTAATTCTTCACTTTAAATTGTATTCTTCGTTAGGGATATTTTAGTGTAGAGTTATTGTTCTATAAGATATTTATTGAGTATAAAGCTACCTACATTGAAATGATTAGTCATTCTTTAATAATATCTGAAATGAGTACAAAATTTCTAAAATATTAGTTCCGGCTGTTAGGTTAAAAGAATTAATTCTTAAAAAAAGATTACAAAATCCACTTACATGAGAATAAAATAGACAAAAGATCTTAAAACTAGACAGCAGTCCCGCATTTAATTAAGGGTAATATCAAGGGTATATTATACATTTCTTTGGTTTAAAGATGCCGATAACAAGCACAAAGAATAAAGCAAAGATCAAACAAATACTAAAAATTAATTCTCATAGAGTGAGCAGTTTTTAATAAACTAATCACGTAATTTGGATTTAAAAAATTGTAGGGAGTCAATATTTTTTATACGTGGAGGTAATTTGTTGTAGTAGAAGAGTGCTCCTTCAAAGATAATGTGTTACATAGATCGCAATATAATCTGATAGCATATTGCGTACTCTACAAACGATTGATTACTCTTAGTACGTCTGTATTTGCTACCAATTACTTGGGAATATTAGTTTGTTATTCCATTCTGTTATTACAGCTTTGGTATTCGTCAGCATCAATAAATATGGGAATTGTGTTAATAGTGTCCTAAGTAGGGGGGATAATGTGCGATTAGTTGGGATTAGAAAATAAAATGTTAGTGTTTTTACTAGTCATATAGCGATAACTAGGAACCATATGTATGAAGTCGAAATTTCGTATAGTAAGTATACAAACATACATATCATCACGTCTTTATCACTTGCGGGTTAGACAGAGCCAACAGTCTTGAAACGACTGAAAAGACCACGTTCAGCTGTTTGGCTTAATGATAGATTTGAGATTCAAATAGTGACAGGATGCTAGCCCATCGCCTAAAAGAAGAAACCAAGTTTATAAGCCTATCCCTTAGTCGTCTTTTGTGACATCCATGGGAACGGAATGGAGTGGTCCTATTCTTCTTTTCATAGTTGCCGGGAACCACACGGCACAGAGTAATATGAAGTTTATAAAACTGAGGTTCCCGGCACTAATAGAAAACAGAATAGGACTACCCCATGTCTTTCCCATGGATGTCGTAAAAGGCGACTAAGGGATAGGCTTATTTACTTGGTATTACTTTTTAGGCGATGGGCTAGCAACCTGTCACTATTTGGATCTCAATTCTATCATTAAGTCAAACAGCTGACCGTGACGTTTCAGTCTTTTGACGTCCGTTCGCCCTGTCTACCCCACAAGAGATTTAGACGCGATTACATGTTATATTATTTTAAGGGTCTAATATGGTATTTTAAGGTCTATAATGTTTTAAATAGCTAGGCATGAAATGTCATTATAGTTTTAGGAATAATATATGATAACAGAAGTAGTTGTATGTGTTTTTAATTCTTCTTCTTCGTCCAAGAGTATTCCCGGTCTCACCCACCTGCTGCAGAGCTCGGGGATGCAGTGTTGACAGCTCTCCAACGGGAAAGCGCTAAATCGGTCTCACACAAGCGCTTAGAGGTCCATGAAATCCTTGAATATCAGTAATATTTCAATGAAGTTTGTTTATACCAAAACGCCCTAGACTGCTAAAAAATGGGCGCTACACTGAACTCCCTGAACTAACTACTCTGAACTTTCGGCGCCGACGAAATCGAAAAGGCGCTAGACCTAGTGCTAAGCTGGTAACACTGCGGGGATGACATAAAAATTTTAAATCTCGTATTGCATCTAAGTTTTGAAAATCATTTGAGAGTTTTCAAATTCCGCAGAATAATGCAAAAAACAATGACAATTCCAATTATTTCGAATAGGTACAATATGACATTCTGGATTCTTCTTCTGGCTTACAACCTGTAAATTTTTGAATCTGAATTCAGTTATTATTCAGCTGAACGTGGCCGAGTTGTATATAATCGGTAAAGTCTATAGCAGAACACCCAAATTTCAACCTTTAATAAAATTTTCTTAGATGTACTAAAAATAGACACTGATTTTAGTCTAGAACTGAAAAGTAAGACTTTAGTTAATAATAGAAACTGCTTAATCTGTTCAGTTAAACTAAATTTATATCACTGAACTTTGAAAGTTAATAAATTTAGGAGAAACACCGTTAGAATTACAATCAGGGTATTAAAAGATAAAGAGATTGTTCGCGAATGATTTAGTAGACGTCTTAATGATAATATAATAAACAAAATATGAGGAATGGAAATGAGATTCAAATAGTGAAAGGTTGCTAGCCCATCGCCTACAAGGGGAATCCCAAGTTTAAAAGCCAATCCTTTAGTCGCCTTTTAAGATATCTTTAGGGAGATATGGAATGAATGAATGATTTATTATGCCATGAATGAGTCAATAATGTAGTAGGAAGTATGCAGAGATCGTGGCAAGTGGAAAGATGTAGTCTCTACCCCTCCTGGAAAGATACGTTATTTTATGTATGTATGAATGAGTCATATTACAGCTCCACAATTACAGTCATTTGAGTGGCTCTATTTTAAATTGTCGGGTAACCACACGGAAATTTTTCTGACAATTTAATTAATAAAGCACATATATACTGTAAATATTTGACTAATTTACATACATACATCCAAACATACATAAAATCACGCCTCTTTCCCGGCGGGGTAGGCAGAGACAACACCTTTTCACTAACTCATTAAAATTTCTTTTGACTAATTTATTTAAAACTTACGCCTCAGTAATTTCATACAGATTAAGAAACAATATCAGCGTGTCGTCGGATGTTCTCCATCTTGAAATATGATTGATGGTATCCAATGAAGGTGATCCATCACGCTTCACGCCATTTTTACCTTTCCTTGGGATGGGGGGAGGGGTATTTTTTGCCAAATCACAGGAAAATTGCAAGGGGACTTAGATGGGTATTGCATAATCTTTTTTTTTCCACGAATTGATATTGTAAAGAAGTAGTGCCGAGTGGTTTTCGGCACTTAGGAATAGAACCATTATATATCTTTCCCATGGATGTCGTAAAAGGCGACTAAGGCTTATGAACTTGGGATTCCTCTTTATAGAGACAGGTTGCTAGCCTATTACTTAGTCATCAATGGCAAAGATATGGAGTAGTCCTACTCTTAAGAGTCCGGACACTGTCCGGAACCACACGGAAGAGTTACAATTTTAGGTATAAAATATCTAGAAACATTATCTAAAAAAAGTTGTTTAGCCTATTTGAGCATTAGATAATATGTAATAAAATAATGTGTTATAAAAATCAAAGATATATACATACATACATACATACATAAATCACGTCCATATGACTAATAGCCCACGTTCTGCTGCTTGGCTTAATGATAGAATTGAGATTCAAATAGTGACAAGTTGCTAGCCTGTCGCCTAAAGGAAGAATCCCAAATTTATTACCCTATCCCTTAGTCGCCTTTTACGACATCCATGGGAAAGAGATGGAGTGGTCCTATTCTTTTTCCTATTGGTGCCATTGGAACCACATGGCACAAATTCAAAGATTTCAATCAATATCGATATACCCATAAATTCCACGCATGCGTAGTCGCGGCGGTCGCAACAACATAAATATACTTCTTTCATTTCAACTTGACCACGAAATCAACTAAAAATTCCACAGTATTTTTCTACATCCGACATGATTGAGAGTCAATCAGAAAATAAGATAGTTCGACATGTTTTATTGTCAGTCACAGAATAGGCGGAAACAGTACACCATAGATTATCTATCGTAGGTATCTATATTGTTGTAGTCACAAATGCCGTGTGGTTCCCGGCACCAATACAAAAAATTATAGGACCACTCTTTAGTATGGATGTCGTAAAGGCGGCTAAGGGGTTAGCCACCTGTCACTATTCGAATCTCAAGTCAATTCTATCATTAAGCCAAATAGGTGAATGTGGCCTATCAGTGTTTTCAATACTGTTGGCTGTATCTACCCCGCAAGGGATACAGACGTGACTATATGTATGTATGTAGTTACAATAGACTAGAACTGCGTATAAATCCTGGTAGCTACTGCCATAACTCAATGGAACCGGAAGTAGCAATGCCTAATTGCCCCCCGACATCCGACTGACCAAAGATACGAGTAAGATCGGCGTTCAAATTTTATTGGGTTAAGTTTGGGTGCCGTGTGGTTCCCGGCACCAATACAAAAGAGAATAGGACCACTCCATCTCTTTCCCATGGATGTCGTAAAAGGCAAATAAGGAATAGGCTTACAAACTTGGGATTCTTTTTTAGGCGATGGGCTAGCAACCTGTCACTAGTTGAATCTCAATTCTATCGTTAAGCCAAATAGCTAAACGTGGCTATTCAGTCTTTTCAAGACTGCTCCCCCTACAGATAATTTGACAGACACACAAAATTGTTACAATTTTAAGAGGACACAACTTTCCTATTAGTTTTCGTGGCTGTATGTAATGTATTACTTATGTAACCTTGGATTTCATGTAACTTACTGGCTGTTTGTGACTGGATATAGTTAACGGCGACTAAGGAACTTATAAATTCAGATAAGTACAAACACTGAAAAAAAATACTGGATATAGTTAACGGCGACTAAGGAACTTATGAATTCAGATAAGTACAATCACTTTACAAAAAAAAAATCGTCCATTTTAGTAGTAGCCTTTAGTAAATCCGTCGCGTTTGCGGAAGCAACATCTGTTGCCGTTCGGATTTCCGACTTCGTTTTATTTATTTAGCCTTCCATTTTAGTGATCCCATTTTGAAGCTGTAATTAAATATTACAGCTGTTATCGAACTGGAGTTAAAATGTATGCTAGGTACATTATTTTTCTTTTATTTTTACTTCTATAGGGCCGCGTGGTTCTGGAACTTTACCACCATTTAATCACTTCATATCTTTCTTATGGATATCGTAAAAAGCGACTAAGAAATAGGCTTATTAACTTGATTATTAATAAAGCTTATTGACTTGTAACAATAATACGTTGAACTGCTAAGGTGACGCAACACTAATTGTCTCACAATTCTGTCAAGTTCAACTGGTCAGTCAACTCTCAAACCTTTATAAAAGTGAACCAATCATTGTCCTAGCATTTGTCTCAGAGTCCTCCCTTGTAAGTCAGATAATGAAGCTAGTATACGAATATAACAGAAGATTTATTAGATTCCCTACTGCACAGGACACACCGGGACGCACTCTGTCCGTGTGGAGTGATTTATTTCGTCCGCCGCCGACTATTTGCCTGCATTGTTCTGGGAATTAGGATTCACTTACAGCACAATACACAAGAATTGGTATAGGACAATGAGGAGTGAAATCTTAATTAAAGAACGGCACTCGTATTTTCTGATACACCAAATAACAATTCTTTAATGCGTTGAATAGCCAAGGTGACGCAACACAAACTTGTCTCACAATTCTGTCAAGTTAAACTATTCAGTGAACCCTCAGACCTGTATAAAAGTGAACCAATCATTGTCCTAGCATTTGTCCCAGAGTCCTCCCTTGTAAGTCAGATAATAAAGCTAGTATACGAATATAACAGAAGATATATTAGATTCCCTACTGCACAGGACACACCGGGACGCACTCTGTCCGCGCGGAGTGATTTATTTCGTCCGCCGCCGACTATTTGCCGCCATTGTTCTTGGAATCAGGATTCGCATACAACACGATACACGAGCACTGAGATAGAACAATGAGGAGTGAAATCTGAATTCTGGAACGCCACTCGTGCTTTTTGATCTAATTGTTATTCACAGGTCTAAAGATAAAAGCATAGATAAAAGTTACATAGTGCTGATTAAGCCAAGAGTCATACATATACGTAAGCTACGTTTAGCTGATTGGTTTATTGTTAGAAATGAGTTTCGGTTCAAGTTACACGCAGTTCATCACCTAATAAAAAGGATCTTGGTTATATAAGCCTTTTACTTCATTGACTAATGATTGCTCTGCATGCCTATCCACCTGCACACTGAAGGATTTGCTCGACATACTGGTCTTCGCAAATATGATCTGCCAGAATTGGTTCTAATAAAAAGAACAAACATACATATCACATCTGTATTCTTTGCGGGGTAGCCAACAGTCTTGAAAGTCTGAAAGGTCACGTTCAGCTATTACAAATAAGATTCAAAGACTGACAGGTTGCTATCTCATCGCGTACAAGAAGAATTCCAAGTTTACTAGACTTTCCCTAAGTCGCAATTTACGTCATCCATGGAAAAGATATTTCAAATTACTTGGCACTAAGGAGTAGAAGATTGATTTTTATGATTTGCGTGGGATGTGAAGCAGTTGTTACACATTATTCTTAGCTACCAAACGTGCTTGTTAAAACATAACATTCACATCTTGAAATAACAGTATTTTTGAGTCCAATACTGATGGAACTAATCACTCATCAATTGTCACAACAAACCGGCTTTTATCGGCAATAAAATAGCCAGATATTTTTGGCACCGTCCACCAGTTTCAGGGCAAATGCTCCCGAGGGAAAGCCGATAAAAAATTACGACGCCACTGTACTGGCTACCTTTACATAATAGATGCGGACTAGAAGGTCAAGTTAGCATGATACAGTCACATTTTCTCTGTTAACCAGGTACGCGTTTCATACTCAGCCTAAACAGTAATGATGCTTAATGGGACACTGTTTGAATTGGGATCCCTTTCATTCGACTAATTTTTTTTTTGGCCTATTTTAGTTTGGCATAACGCACACTATTTGTTGTCATCATAGTTTTTTGGCATAATTGGTTTAGGCATTCTATTTCAATAGGCATAAATATAGTTTAGATTAGATTAAGTTAATAAGCCTAAAAAGTTATGCCAAATAATATTATGCGTATCAATTATTAGGCTAAACAAAGGTATGCCTTGTAAAATTATGACACAAAATTTTATGCTTATAGATAGAGAACCGTTTGAATTAACCCCAAAATAATTATGAAACTGTCAAGTCTTAACCCAATCTGAAAATTTTATCATGACGAAATACAAGCATATATGACATATTAAGTTTAAATAGCAACCGTTCATTCAGTTACAGTAATACCCCACGTCATAATTCCTTAAGGAAAGATACAAAAGACAAGACCATTAAAATAATTGGGCGTAGGTAATAGAGACAGGTTGCTAGTTGTTGTAAGCGTATCGCTTATAAAAATAACTTCAAGTTTTTTTTTTTTTTGAGACATAATTTTTCTTTTATTTCCAGGCTATTATAATACATTGTAAGTTACCTTAATAAAACTAAAATAACATTAATTAATGAAAACTAAAAGATAAAACTACAAATAAGCCTAAATATAAAACTTGCACTTGTTTACAAAAATGCAAGTGCCGGCAGATCTGAGTCTTGAGGTAAAGTGCCCAGAAGGCTGGCATAACCTGCATTTGATTGACTTCCCGAGCTACGTGAGATATTATTATTAAGCGATAAAATTCTAATAGATTTACATAAAACCCCATCTTTTACTAACATCTTCCCACTTGCTCCGATCCCTGCATACTTTTTTCGCTTCGCCCACATTAATATTCGCTGGTTTAGGGTACGCTTGAAACTTCCGTCAGGATGTCCCAACACGTACTGTTTTATTTTTATTATGTCATCAGCTTCGAAATTCAATCGGCAATACGCAGCCTTTTTTCCAGCGATGCGGTGGCGTCAATTTGCTAAACCCACAGGAGTTTTTGGCGAGGCCGAATATTTTTGCATTGTATCTGAAGTATGGAGAGAACTTAATTACATAGACATGAACAGTTGTGTGCGTGTTGTTACCGGCACCAATACAAAAAAGTATAGGACCACTCCATCTCTTTCCCGTGGATGTCGTAAAAGGCGACTTAAGGGATAGGCTTCAAAAGTTGGGATTCTTCTTTCAGGCGATGGGCTAGCAACCAGTCACTATTTGAATCCCAAATCTGTGACCTATCAGTCTTTTCAAGACTGTTGGCTCTGTCTACCCCGCAAGGGATATAGACGTGACCATATGTATGTATGTATGAACAGTTTTGATTTATGATCGATTGGCTTCCTGCAATAATATTCTAGAAATTAAAATATTGAATTTTTAATCAGATGTCAACCAAAAATTTCAGTTTTTCTGAATGTCGACTGTTTTATGTATCAAGTAAACGTTAGTTTGTGGGTTAAGAGTTGCTTTCGCGCATTCAAGCAACCGGGTGTGTTGCTAGGATCCAATACGGGTAAAGTTGATCTGATGCAAAGGTTGCGGAGGTCAGACAGGAGTTGTTCCATGAAAAAACCTGACTCATTTAAGACCATGGTCAATACGCACCCTGGACTCCTCTAAAGAGAGGGTGAGGACGCACTAGGATCACATCCAGGGTTTAAAAAAAAGAAGGAAGTTTTTTCTATGAGTAAAACTAAAATGAATAAATAAATATAAATGAATAAATATATACGGGACAAATTACACAAATTAAGTTAGCCTCGAAGTAAGTTCGAAACTTGTGTTACGAGATTCTAACTCAACGATACTATATTTTACAATAAATACTTATATAGATAAACATCCAAGACCCAGGCCAATCAGAAAAAGTTCTATTCTCATCATGCCCTGGCCGGGATTCGAACCCGGGACCTCCGTTGTCATAGACAAGCGTACTACCGCTGCGCCGCAGAGGCCGTCAAATATTTCTATTGTGACGGTTTCCAACGTCTGTATCAACACTTAACTATACTCAAACCGAAAGTACTGAATGAAACTGTTTCGCATTCAAAGACTCATGATGACGTAGGCACTCACTAAGGAAGGATTATTGGAAATTTCTATAGATGCGTGTGTATGAAGAGAATGATGATCTTTGAGGAAGCGAGTGAGAGCTGTAGGGATCAAAGTAACTAAATATATATGGTCTTTCGGTTAGATATAGAATTATATCCACAATTAGTGATATTGTGGATATTATTCTATAGAATATAATACATATGTGCCGTGTGGTTCCGGCACCAATACAAAAAAAGAATAGGACCACTCCATCTCTTTCCCATGGATGTCGTAAAAGGCGAGTAAGGGATACGCTTACAAACTTGGAATTATTTTTAGGCGATGGGCTAGCAACCTATCACTATTTGAATCTCAATTCTATCATTAAGCCAAATAGCTGAACGTGGCCATTCAGTCTTTTCAAGACTGTTGGCTCTGTCTAGCCCACAAGGCATATAGACGTGACCATATGTATGTATGTATGTATTAGTGATATTATTTAGTGAATAGATTTCTTCCTATGAAATCCCATGAGAGTTAAACCTGGAGCCTTAAAAGCCTAGTTAAATATTGCTAATCTAAACAATGTTACTTATAATATCGAATATAACTTTAAATAGAACTATTACATATCTTTCCCATGGATGTTGTAAAAAGCGATTAAGGGATAGGCTCATAAACTTAGGATTCCTCTTGTAGGCAATGGGCTAGCAATCTGACGCTATTTGAATCTCAATTCCATTATTAAACCATTAAGCTGAACGCGGCCTTTCAAGATTGTTGGCTCCGTCTTCCATTCAAGAGTATACACATGATTATAAATGAAAAATATTGATAATAATGTACTAGTGATAAGCATAAGCCACCAAAAGTCTAAAAGGTGGCATCAATTACAAAAAGTCTGACAGTAAATCGGGAGTCCTGCGAACAAGGTTTTGTATTCCAACTTTGGCAATTACGTTAGTCAGGATTAAAGTTAAGTTTGGAACTTTCAAAACGGGATGGATGGTTACCGTTACGGCGACATACCGGCCGTAATTACGTCGAGCTTGTAGTTAGAAAATGTCAGATGGTCTGGCGACTTTTTGAGTTATAGAGAGACATTGTGGTTAACTAGTAAAGATAAGAGAGACTGTTGAACGTATTTATGCAATTTATTTTATTTCACACAAATTTAAATAAATGTAATATTAAAATTGTGACAAAAGAGATTCTTTTAAGCTTTGATATTTATTTTCTTTTGCGTCACCCCGGAAACATTGAGTGTGGGAGAGTGAATAAAGTCCAGGGTTACTATTACGTATTAAATAAAGTGATTAAATCTGCTGATTGTTTATCGTTTTGGTTAGAATTCCAAATACTTGAACAGGGTAAACATACACTTAAAATTTAGAATCCACTTTTTTTCATAATATTGTTCAGCTCAATATAACGGCCTCTGTGGCGCAACGGTAGTACATACCCTTGTACCTCGTACCGGGTTCGAATTCTGGCCAGGGTACAAGGAGAAAAGAACTTTTTCTGATTGGCCTGGGTCTTGGATGATTATCTATAAAAGTATTTATTATAAAAAATTATCGTTGAGTTAGTATTTCGTAACACTAGTCTCGAACTTACTTCGAGGCTAACTCAATCTGTGTAATTTGTCCCGTACATATATATACTTACATTTATTTATTGTAGTCAAGAAGATGATCAATCTGACGACATTTGCGAGGAGAGCAAGTCACGCAAGTCGACGTTTCATAGCGCGATAATTATTTATTATTTTAAAAAATATTAAGTAAATATAATTAATACAATCTGGAACAGATATCTCTAACGCCATGTTCATTTTAGCGCGAGTGGAGCAAGCGCGACGACATTTATGTCGCGCGATAAACTTTAGCTGTTTCACTTTTATTACCTTTATTATAACATAATACAAAGGTCAACATGACTGTTATGATGGATTTAACATACATACATATGGTCACGTCTATATCCCTTGCGGGGTAGACAGAGCCAACAGTCTTGAAAAGACTGAATGGCCACGTTCAGCTATTTGGCTTGATGATAGAACTGAGATTCAAATAGTGACAGGTTGCTAGCCTTATTATTCATATTATGGATTTAACATACGGAGCTTATGTTTTTTCGGTACAAAAAAGTTAAAATAAATAAAATACATGCTCGTCAAAATTTAATTCCGTATGTATACGTAGGTGCTTAGCTACAGACTCAGCAATCACACTCTACTGCCTTTTAAATGCAACTTTTGTTTGTAATCGCACAATTTATGCACGTTTTTGTTGTTAACTCCTAAGAGTTACCGCCGAGCCGTATTCCGTCGAGTTGTTTTCGGTCTGGTTTCAGAGGAAACCGCTTTATTCATACTTTCAAATATTCCGTTTCCAGCAGTTTCACCCTGTTATTTTAGACCCTAGTATCTGACTGTGCTATTATAAGATAGTTTTCTTAATAATAGTTTTTTCATACACATATATACATACAATCATGTCTATATCCCTTGCGGGGTAGACAGAGCCGACAGTCCTAAAAGACTAATAGGCAACGTTCAGCTGTTTGGCTTAATGACAGAATTGAGATCCAAATAGTGACAGGTTGCTAGCTCATCGCCTAAAAAAAGAACCCCAAGTTTATATCCCTTAGTCGCCTTTTACGAGATCCATGGGAACGAGATGGAGTGGTCCTATTCTTTTTTTTATTGGTGCCGGGAACCACACGGCTTTATTCATAGCTGTAAGTATTTCGTTTCCGGAACTTTCACTTTGTAATTTTGGATCCTAGTATCTGACTATGCTATTTTAAGAAAGTTTTTCGAAATAAAATATTTTTTAATTCTTCTAGAGAAACCTCTGTTACGTTCTTTCTCTGGGGAGAAATGCACAGTTCACCCATGTTATATTAGCCTCTCTGTTATTTTTAGATATATGCATCGAAAAAGAAGTACAAAGCACTATAATATTAGTCAATTCCTGCAAACTTTCATCCATGTTCATTTAGTAGTTATTGCGTGTAACAGTAACAATTATAAACAACCTGGGTGACAGAGCCGAGCAGTAGTTTTTGTTAATTGTTTCAAACTAGAGTATGACCTAGTCATATTGATTTTCAATTTTCAAATATTTCAAATTTCAACCAAATCATTAAGGCCGCTTTCGATACAAATACAAATCTTGATCGTTAAATAGTTGGTTATGTACTAAAACATTATCCCAGTCATAAGTAAGATGAAAACAAGGATTTTATTACCTACTTATAAGCAAGCCTGAGATTCTTTGTTCGTGCAACACATCGATCAGTGAAATGACTGTATAACCGCTGAGTCAGCGCGATGATAGCAAGAGTGATGTATCACTATGTAATAATTTGTGTGATTAGAGAGATGTGATTGATACGTTGTTGTTACATCGAGTATCGACTGGACATTAATAATCTCTTACATTGACTAGTGTTTGGGAAAATTGATTGTGTGTTAGAAAGCTAATTTGGGGTTCATCATGAGAAGAGTAAATCTATGTAACATACATACATATACAAAACATATATTACGTTTTTTTTTTCCTTTACAGAATAGACTGAGCAAACTTTTACCTTAGGCATCGTGATTTAAATATAGTAAGAGTTTGCTAGCTTATTATCTAAAAGAAGAATCTCAAATTTATGATTCTCCTGATTGGCTTTATCAATCTGCGCTGGTAGAAGAAATTGCAACCAAACTAGCAAGGAAGGTTACTGTAGAAGATGTGGATATTGTGGGAAATGGGATTAATTTTACATAGAGAATATCAAGCTCTGAAATGCAACTAAGATCATGCTAATACTATCCCATCAAAAACTTCCAGTAAAAAGAATCAAGACTACCATCCAGTTCTTCTATAGTAAAAAAACTGTGAGATCCAATTCGGTTAATTTCTTTAGTACATACATACATATAATCACGTCTTGAGAGAAGAACCAACAGTCTTGAAAAGGCTGTTAGGGCCACGTTCAGCTGTTTGGCTTAATGATAGAATTGAGATCCAAATAGTGATAGATTGCTAGCCCATCACCAAAATGAAGAATCCCAAGTTTATAAGCCTCCCTTAATCGCCTTTCACGACAGTCATGATAAAGAGGTGAAGTGGTCCTCTTATAACAGCTTACCTTGAAAGCTTCGTGAACAGATTAAAAAAAAAAACAAATATCTAAGTGGACAACGTTCTTCAGCGGAATGGAACCCACAACGACCATCCATCAGAAAATCCACCTCGGTATTTTCACCAGTAAGAGTGTAAGGACTGACAAGATTAACCAAAACATACGCACAATAATTCTTTAAAATCATTTTAATTTATAATAATAATTTCCATTTTAACGTCCAACTTTTAAAGGCACAGGTGTACAATTCGAAACCCTCTATTTATTTCAAGCCCAAAAACTTTAACCATAACTGTTTCCCCCGAACGATGTTAATTCCAAACAAAATAATATCAAGATTTATCGTGTCAGTTTATCAGATTATGACAATTATACCGGCTACGTAAATTAAACATGATGATTATCATAAAACATCACCCGCCCTGGGGATGACCGCAGTCAAAGAAGGTCTCCCTTGTTTTGGTGGGGGTTAATTTATAAGATAAGGCGATTTAAAACTATTTGATATACATATATATTGATCTATATGTTTATATATTTATATATATATTTGATAGAAATAAGGAGGTACCGGGTTTGAATCCCGGCCAGGGCATGATGTGAGAAACGAACTTTTTCTAATTGGTCTGCGTCATGGATGTTTATTCCTGGCAGAAAGCCAAACGGCATTTAGTCCAGCTTTTTTAATTTTTTTTGGCATAAAGTTTTAAATATATAAATGAGTGTACATTTTCATAATATTGTTTTAAGACGGGGACTCATCCCTCTGATAGTTTCAAATTCATAATTTTCTGATAGTCTGATTCAACATTTATTAGGAAACGGATATAATCGCTAGTCACTTATAACTTTAACCAGCGTTTCTCGGACGTTATTTGTAGGTATGGAGGCAAATTAACGTTATCTCAGGGGAAATGTATCTTAATTGAGTTTGATAGCACTGTTCTACAGATGATAAGGTCTTACCCTGAGCTAGGTATTAGTGAAATTTCTATTGAGTTAAAAGTAAATTCTTATAGTCGATCTAAAAAAGTATAGATTATTCTCTTTATTAAATTATTTGATTATAAAAGTGTATTCATTTTAAAGTGCACAGGTTCCAATCTTACAACGGCAAGTTTTGAACTTAAGTTTGATTGGAAAGTGGAGGTAAACATCGTGAGGAAACCTGTATAGTATACCTAATGCATAACTTTGACTCAGGCTGGGTTTGGATTATCTGCGAGGCTGCGGGAGCCACTTCATGTTAAAACCTGTATATGAATTTCATCTATTATATGAATCTGAATTCTAATACATACATAAATATCCCTTGCGGGGGAGACCGAGCCAACAGTCTTGAAAAGACTGATAAACCACAAAGCTAAGCTGTATTTGCCTAATGATGGAATTGAGCTCATCAGTTGAGGTTGCTATCGCATCGTCTAAAAGAGAGATTCCAAGTTTATCAGCATCTTCTTGATTAACTTTTAAGTCTATAAGGGAAGAGAATTCGGTAAACATTACGTTTTTTCTTCAGACCAGCTTGGACGCTTTCACAAGATCAGTGCGCTTCTAACCTTGTGACTATTTTGCGGTACATACTCTATACGGGACTAAATCGGACCTAAAACCCGAGGCGTAGTGGCGAGGGTGCAATTGGAAACAAAGATGAACATGATCCCGTACGGGATAAGGACATATTTGAATGCACCATTTTATTTTTCAATTTTGTAAGTGCTGAAGCCAAGACAAAACACCTCACAGTACCTTGGAATAGTAAACGGGACGGAGAACAATTGTACAAAACACAGTCAGGACTCGGTTAAATCACCGTGTCTCCAAACTTCTTGAAACACGAAACTCTGAAAGCAGTGTGATGGATGTGGCATTTGAAAAAAAAATGTTTTTTGGATTTTCGTAAAAAAATAAATATAAGAAGACTTATTTGATTGTAGGTTAAGCGTACTGTAATGAAAATTATTAATTTACAGTGACCGAGCGGTGCGTGGCGGACGTCAGAAAAGTAGTAAAGGCAAAAATTGGTGGACGTCACAAAAACGTCACAAAACAAAAATAAAAGTAATTTGGCCACGAATGATGAATTGAACCCAGGCACTCCGATTTAAAATCCGATCACACACACACCACTTATCAGCTATCAGTATAGCGTTCACACCGCCTAAATTTTTGATCTCTAGCGACTTATTTTGGGTGAAACTGTGGGAAAAAACTAAATTAAAAAAATATTTGACGACAACGATATGCTAATTTGTAAAAAAATATATTAAATTATGTCGTAAATCTTCTCATATTATTTTAACGACTTTTAACGTCTTACATCGTAGCATAGACTCCCTGTTTTATATCTTAATGTTGCCAGTATAAAAATAAGTATGATGTCAGCTAAAAAAATTAAAATTTCTTTCACAATATATAATTATTTAGTTATTTTATATACGCCAGAAGGGGTAAGCACAAAAAAAAAAAATAGTCTGAAAGCCACATCCGTTTATTCAAAATTCATGTTCAACAGCATATTTCGAGAGCACTACGGGAAATATGCGTCTCTTTGTTTCCGAATAAATGGGCCGTGAAGACGGGAATTCTAGAAACAGCAATTTTGGTCGCTTAAACCATTTGAACCGACGTTCTTAATGCTGCAGTTTTGTCATAATCACTCATACATAAACATGCTTGAGGAAAAAGTTACTGATATTAAAAACAAATACTTTTTTTTAAGATGGCTTAAGATGTGTGGCCCGAGATTGACATAATGGCCTCTTAAATGCTTGCGCATTTTTGACATGGTGTTGACATAATTTGTACAGTGTGTACATATTTTATTTTATCTTTATTTATTTGGCAAAATATTCGTATTGAAATAACTAGTTCTACATTCATTCATGTTTTTTAATGTAGACAATGTGCATTCGTCCATGATTTAGATTTAAGGGATCTATATTTGTATATTGATGTCCGATGAAAATGCTGCAGTGTAGTTTGTTCCGCCGCTTCTTCTACACATGTGCTTTGGAAGCGATAGTAGTTTTAATTAGATTTAAGTGATGTGACGTCAAAAAGTGATACCTTGTATCCAATTTTGAATATAAATCTATCCTATTCTATTCAATTCAAAGTTATTGATAAGACCTTCGACCGTTGGTTTAAGGCACTAGGAACTGGATTATTACAACTTCAGGCAACTGAATGTGTAACCATGGATCCAATACGTTTATTAGGTTTACCTGCTTATGTAGGTTGCGGGAAAAGTAAGATGCTTTAAAAAATCTCATAAAACGTATAAGATTCCCTTAGCGAATATTAACGATGTTTTTACGATACAATGCAACATACACACTCATATTACTATGATAATATGGCGGCGAACTATAAATGTAATGAAAATATTATGTTTCATATTAACTTGTGCAGCGGAGGGAGTAAAAATAATATACCATGTTACTTTAATTTATTTTTTTCAAACTTTATGCACAGATGATTCTTAATAAATAAGTATATATCAGGGCGACTATGGGATAGGCTTCTAAGCTTGGTATTCTTTTTTTAGGAGATGGGCTAGCAACCTGTCACTATTTGAATCTCAATTCTATCATTAAGCCAAACATCTGTACGTGGCCTATCAGTTCTTTCAAGACTGATGGCTCTGTCTACCTCGAAAGGGTTTTAGACATGTCGGACATTCGGATGAACTTTGATATACTTACATACAAATAGTATGTATATCAAGGTTCATCCGAATAAACCTTAAATGACCAATAACCTATTAGTTGAGTTAATAAATATTGCAGAGGTCAGATATATTTTAATGATTGTCATGACTATTCCATGATGGCCATTGGCTACGAGAGGGATGACGTGTATCGTCAGCACCTCCTGGAATGGGGGGAGGTAAGTAATATAGAACTGAAGGGACACCACAGAGATTTAGTTGGAAATCAAGAGAGGGTGCGCTGTCATAGAGCAATCGTGAGAGTAGGGCTTCTCACTCCTCCCATGATACGACTCGTATAAACGGAAGGTTAATTTTAGTGCCGTGTGGTTCCCGGGTCCAATATAAAAAAGAAAAGGACGCGGTAAACACCCGGGATTCATGTCGAATTCATTCCAAGTTTTTATTTGTGTTTTTATTTTTCTAAAAGCTTGTTCTTTCTACCTCCTTTCTAAAGGAGAATTTTAAAATATGACATAACATCATTGACATCTTTCATAGCTCTCAGTCGACATGCTTTCACATTCACTCATTAGTCATTCGCCAATACTTTGAGGCAATTATTTGCATTTTTTGAGATACCGTACGAATTTAATACTTGAAAATTTTACATAGAAGTATTTTTACGCGAGTTTAGTACACGATATACGTTATAATATTTTTTAATTCAATAATTAATTCAAATAAAGAACATGACTGAAGACATAGAATACAAACGAGATAATTCTATGCAAGAAGAGACCTCGCAATGGGCGTTGGGAGGTGTCACGAGTGAGCTATCTGCTTCCATTGTTTCGACTTTGTCTCATACTGACGATGACTACTATCGACCCCAGACTTTGAGAATTATTACGAAAGTAAGTATCTGTGTGAGTCTAGGCACTAATAAAGAATAGGACCACTCCATCTCGTTCCCATGGATGTCGAAAAAGCCGACTAAGGGATAGGCTAATAAATTTTGGATTCTTGGATTCTTTAAGAAGAATCCAACGTTTGTGAGGCTTTCTCTTATCCACTTTTCACTATGGAGCTGAAATTAATACTAAGATCGTAAAAAATTTTTTTTTATTTTTATTACAGAAAAAAGAGGAATTAGATAGACCAACGATACAAGCAACTACAGAAGAATTATTTTGTTTTTTTCGTTTATACGTCACTACAATTGCAAAGACGCAGATTATATCTATTTTCGATGGAGGCATTAATATGTAAGTTTTTATTTATTTTTTCTCACTAAAATTCTAGCTAAAATATTTTTACTCATATACCTATGTGAAAACAAAATTTAGCATTCTCGCTGTTATTGGCTAATCGGGTACCGTTCTTCGCTGTAATTGGTTGATGGCGTGTGACGTAATGCTGATTTTGATCACGATTTCAGGTTACATGGACATCAAGTCAAAAGCCAAACAAAATAAAGGAGAAATTTCAGAAAGTTTGTTACAAAATCAGTATATTATCCACTTTTAAAATAACGAGAATATTTCATAGTGTACGATAAATTTCAGTATCACTCAATGCAGGGCCTACGTTTATGATGATAGATAATATAAAGATCCATAGAAAATAGCGAAGGAAGTATGCAGAGATGGTGGCAAGAGGAAGGCTGTAGTCTCTGCCTACCCCTCTGCCTCCCGGAAAGAGGCGTGATTTTATGTACATATGTATGTATGTATGTAAGACCCATAGAATAACTACAACTTTAAAAAAGCTTTAAAAAGGACTAGTTTTACAATATTTGAGAGGGCGTGGGTTTAGCTTTAGACACGAGATCCAACAAGTAGCCACCAGAGGTTAGCGAACTACTTAATGTGGTGAGCGCTGTGGTAGTCCAAAGGAGAGAGACCGACTTCCCCATGGATGCCGTAAAAGGGGACTAAGGGTAGCTTATAAATTGGGGATTCTTCTTTTAGGCGATGGGCTAGCAACCTGTCACTATTTGAATCTCAATTCTATCATTTAGCCAAAACAAACAGCTGTACGTGGCCTGTCAGTCTTTTAAAACCGCTGGGTCTGTCTACCCAGCAAGGGATATAGACGTGATTAATTACATACATACATACATAAAAATCAAGCCTCTTTCCCGGACGGGTAGGCAGAGACTACCTCTTTCCACTTGCCATGATCTCTGCATACTTCCTTCGCTTCATGCAAGCTCGACGGTTTCGGGTACTTACGGGTACGTGATTAATTATAATAATATTATTAATTTTTCAGGTTCTTCTGGTATCACGTGCAGACCTTAATATTTAACAGTCTACCGCATGGATTTGTGCAACTATTTCTTGCCGTATACGTGCCACAAGAACATTTCTATCTCAACAAAATGAACCCACTGTTATATGGTAAGTTATTTTGAAGTGAACCAAAGGTTGAGATGCTACAGGCACAGGTTTTAAAAAGGCAAAACTGACTGTGAAAGTGGGATAGGACCGGCCTTGTCGATACATACATATGGTCACGTCTATATCCCTTGCGGGGTAGACAAAGCCAACAGTCTTGAAAAGACTGAATGGCCACGTTCAGTTATATGGCTTAATGATAGAATTGAGATTCAAATAGTGACAGGTTGCTAGCCCACCGTCTAAAAAAGAATCCCAAGTTTGTAAGCCTATCCCTTAGTCGCCTTTTACGACATCTATGGAAAAGAGTTGGAGTGGTCCTATTCTTTTTTGTATTGGTGCCGGGAACCACACGGCACCAAAACAAAACCAGCCTCGTCGTACTTAAAAAGAATTGCGGATGAATTAAAAAAAGAAAACGTTAAGAGTACCCAGAAACGTCGAGTATGTATGAAAAGAGTAATGAGTGTGGAGGAAACCGGTTATGTCTGTAGAAATCTTAGTAAGTGGAAAACATGCGTGATATTCTACAGCACTAGATTAAGGGAATTCCCACGAGAGTGAAGCTGGAAGAAGCTCTTCTCCCTCCTGGCTGTAGTCCTGGTTGCATCCTCATCACTCTGGAGAGGACCTCGGGGTATGCCTTTGACCATGCATCCTGGATGGGGTGAGTCAGGTTTTTACAGGAAGCGACTCCCATCTCCGTAACCTTTGCAGGGGAACCTAACCCGTATTGGATCGATCATGGTTACACATCCAGTTGCCTGAATGTGCAGGTTTTCTCATGATATTTTTCCTCACCTTAAGAGCATCAGTTAGTATTCAAACTAATGTGCACAACTTTGAAAATAATCATTGGTGTCACATGGCATGGGATTGGAACCTGGGCCCTTCTGCGCATTACGCATTTTAACCGGGAAACTTACCGATTCGACTCTCTTAATTAGTCATTTAATGAGGCATTTATAACAAAACTAGCTGACCCGCGCAACTTCGTTTGCGTGTATCCCGCTACTTATTACACACACATTATGACACTAACTCCCATATTATTCGCATGTGCCTCAGTAAAAAAATATCTAAATATGTACTTAGAAACAAAAGAAAGATACCTATTCTATTAAGTTCTTTTTCTGAACTTATCTTACCTTAAATTACGTTTTTTTTTTAATTATTTCCCTAATATTAAATTGACCTAACTTTAAATTTTAACCAAAATCTTAATAGAAAATATCAATCCATAAATTACGGTTTTATATTTTAAAAAACTAATCTTACTAATAAGTGCGATTTAATACTAACCTTAGAATACAATACCTACTATTATCATACAATTATTGTTGTCGCGCTGAAAAGCACGTTTTATTTTTCTCAAAGAGCTGCGATAAATAAACGCGTCCGATCGCTTCCAATTTCAAAGTGCTAATGGGGTCAAAAAAAATAAAAAACAGCGGCTGTTTTTTTTTTTTTTTTTTGACTATGAGAACATAGTTTGCCTGAGGGGCATTCACTATTACAGCGGGACGTTTTTAGGCGAGGGCTTGACGCTCCTCCTAACAGCCTTTTTCTCCTCCTAACAGCCTTTTACGGGAGCCGCTGCCGCCGACGCGCTATTTATAGGGACGCTGCCCCCGCCGCCGCGGCCGGCCCGTACCGTGCCGCAATACTAATATCGTGATATCTCCTAAACTAAATGTCTAAATAACACACTGTAAACTGCAAAAATAATCTAAATTAAATGCTCGTGATGATGAACTTACTTATTTTGATAAGGATATATGTATTATTGGTTATATCACCAGTTAAACATCACCCAACGAATTAAATGTTTTTTTAATACAGAAAAGTAGTTTTAGTGACTTAAATAAAAAAGCTGGATATATGTCATCGCGGACTTTTTTGTAGAACTAATAAAGACCAATGTTTTTGCTATACATTGTTCTTACTTGTATCCAACGGTATAAGCGGCGCACGCACAAATGCAATCTTCAATTAGATTTTTTTTCTGACTTCTTGGACATAAATCGCTATAACTCAGCTAATATAGTTTCAATGTATTTCAATTATATATAAAAACCTGTCGGAGAAAATACTCTTTCTATTAGTGAAAACCGCATCAAAATCCGTTGCGTAGTTTTAAAGTTTTATGCATACGAAGACAAAATGGGCGACTTTGTTTTATACTATGTAGTGATTTAAATCAAATCTGAAAGAAAGGGACATGTTAGGAGTCCCATAAGCGTCAAGTATATAGCAGGTGATATCCAGGTGATGTCTGCAGAAATCGTTGTAAGTGAAAATTGATAGTCCTTTGAAAAACCAATGTGTATATCCAAAACTATATATAGGAAATTCCCACGAGAGCGAACCTGGAAAAAGGTCATAGTCTTTTTTTCTTTTTAATTTTACATACATACATATATATAGTCACGTCTATATCCCTGGCGGAGTAGACAGAGCCAACAGTCTTGAAAAGACTGACAGGCCTCGTTCAGCTTTTTGGCTTGATGATAGAATTGAGATTCAAATAGTAACAGGTTGCTGTACCATCGCCTAAAAGAAGAATCCCAAGTTTATAATCTATCTCTTAGTCGTTTTTACGACATCCACGGGAAAGAGAAGGAGTGGTCCTATTCTTTTTTTAATTTTAAGGAACTTTTGAGTTCAGTTTTGTTCTTTCTAATATTACATTAATATTAATTTTCTTAATTTTTCAGGTTACAATTTTTTAGTAATAATGGCTGCGTATTTTGAATTGAATCTTTTAGTGTCTTGTAATATATTTCTTATGGATTATTTTTGGTTGGGTGTCACTAGGAAAAATCCATGGAATGGGTTAGTACGAGGTTTTATTTTGCGTGTTTAGAACATAAAACAAGAAATTAACAATTCAATTCTAAATCTTTATTGTATATCATAAATACATCTGTTGAATTACAGTTACTGATTAAAATTAGGTGGATTACAATTCGTTTATGCGATTTGGTCATATTTATTAATTTACTTCTTAATCTCTTTAATTTGAAAAGTATAGTGACGGCGACTATCTTGTCCCGATTTCCATCAGAAATACGAAGAGTATCTAAGAAAAACTGACTATGATGCCACAGACAGAATGATACGTCAAACTTATAACACCCCGACGTTTTTCGTTAAGGGTTTAAATGGATGAATATTGTAATTTTCAGATGTTTATCTATATACAAGTATATGTTGGATGTCGACAAATTGAATAATATTCAAATTCCAGTCAATTGTTATGTATTGGAAGATTTTACTGCGAAAATCAAAGCAGGTTTTTTATATTTGCAATTTTTATTAATTATATTTTTAATACTATTTATAAATACTTTTATTATAACGTATCTTGATCAAATTAAGGTAATCCTGGCAGAAGGTCAGGTCAAGAGTACCCGAAGCTTGCTTGAAGATTCCTGAAGACGTTCAATTCCTGCCGCGGCAATGAGCAAATCTGTCCTGAAATATGTATATGTAAAACTTCTACTATGTGAATGTAAAATTGTGTTTGTTTGTTTGTATGTCATTCACGTCAAAACCCCTGAAGCGATTTGTGTGAAATTTTGTATACATATAGTGTGGGTTACATAAAAGAACATAGGGTACTTTTCATATATTAGTTTGACTTACTTTATCATGCAGCTGAGACAAAATGTCAAGAGGAATCCAATATAATAGATTCTCTTGCAAAATGTGCCGAAGTCATATGAAAGTAGGTTCCTGTAAAAACTCGAATTAACCAGTTCAGGCTCGTAGCCATAGACCAAGGTACTTGGGTTTCAATTCAGAGAGAAAATGTTGATTTTTTACCTCTAATCTGAAGCTTCGTACAAAGTTTCATAATATCAATTAAGCGATTTAGCTGTGAAAGGCAGAGGACGAACTGTGCTTTCAAGTCTTAAAACGCGTTCTTATGTTTTAGGTCTAGCAAAAAATCAAACACTACACTTCCACGAGTTCGAGTATTACCTAAAATCTGGAGAAGACAAGGAATATTTTCAAATTCCACAAATAATTCATTTCGCGTAAGTTTCATTTATTTTAATGCGCATGTCCGATTGAAAACAGGTTGACTAAGCAAACTAAGAAATATATGTGTACGTAATATTTTAATCTAACGCAGAAACAAAAAACGATCAAATTGAGAACTTCCTGTTTTGAAGTCGGTCAAATACATAGTGTACACCAACCTTTTTCTCTTCCCTCGTAGATTGTAAAAGCTTCCTCGATTTGCTTATAAACTTAGGATTCTTCTTTTAAGCTTCTACTGGGAGAGAATGCTTTGTGGCATTAAGTCTACCTGCAGTACATTTACGTGCAAAAAGTTTAAATAAATAAATATATAGTCTAACCATAGGCTATCCATAGTTGAGTAAAAGTAAAAGTTCCGATTTGACTATCGATAGTATCGATACAATCGTTTATAGGTTCTGCCTATTGATAGTATAATATACAGAGCCTCTGTCTATTCCGTAAGGAATATATATACGTGATTAACTTTATAACGGTCTATTTTTTTCAGATATCGAATCGACACAATAAATATGCCAATTCAGCAATCAGTCTTCGGAATTTATTTCCTTATAATGTGGAGTATGCTTGCAGTGCACTATAATCACTTCTTTAAAAAATATATTTGGAAGGTTATTGACTTATATATATCACACTAGGTGTGCCCGCGACTTCGTCCGCGTGGAATAGTTATTTTGGGCATCAATGAAACCCTCATGGATGAATAATTTTCCCGGTTTTTTTTCACATTTTCCATTATTTCTTTGCTCCTTGTAGTTGCAGCGTGATGTTATATAGCCTAAAGCCTTTCTAGATAAATAGTCTATTTAACGCAAAAATAATTTTTCAATTCGAACTAGTAGTTTCTGAGATTAAAGCGATAAAACAAACAAACTCTTCAGCTTTATAATATTAGCATAGATTTGAGTCATATATCTCTATCAATGATGTATGCCGTGTAGTTCCCAGCTCTTAGGGTTCACCCAATATCTTTCCTATGGATGTCGTAAGAGGCGACAAAGGGATATGGCCTATCCTTTAGTCGCTATTAAACTTAGGATTCTTCTTGTAAGCGATGGGCTAGTAACGCGTCACTATTTGTCACAATTTTATCATTAAGCCTTACAGCTGAACGAGGTTTCAGTGTTATCAAGGCTCTGTCTTTAAATGATATATAGACGTGACCGTATGTATGTTTTCAGATACTAAAGGTCGCCTGTTACACAGAGCTTGCCATAAGTGTAGTGGCTACAATACAAATAATGTTGTCTTATTACGTGTTCAATCCATATTTGAAGAATGTGAAAGTGATTGATCCATTAAGAGATGTATCTGAAGTGAATGAGGTAAGATAGATAAATTTTAATGGCTTTTTGAAAATCGCACAGATTGTAAAACAATTACAAAAACTACGAGTCATTTCCTTGTTTTGCCAAGGAAATGAGTCACTCCAGAACATGAGTTTTATGTATTTTCATCCCATACATATAATCACGGCTAATATCCCTTGCGGGGTAGACAGAGCCAACAGTCTTAAAAATACGAAGAGATTGTTTGTCTTAAAAAGTCGTAGAGTTGAGTTTATTTATTAAAACTTTTCTTGTACATAAAATGTTACAATGGGCGGACTTAATACTGAATGCATTATCTGTCAACATACATACATACATACATATGGTCACGTCTATATCCCTTGCGGGGTAGACAGACCCAACAGTCTTGAAAAGACTGAATGAACACGTTCAGCTATTTGGCTTAATGATAGAATTGAGATTCAAATAGTGACAGGACATTATCTGTCAACCTTTGGATTAAGCAGAGAATTTAAGTGGGTGTTAGTTAATGAAATGTATCTACTTTGATTACAGAAATTGGATATAGACATGATAGCTCTAGCCTTGAATGCCCCACCCGTGGTGCATGTACTGTTTTCAAGAAGGTCAGGGGATCCTAGCCAGGTACAAGTATGGGCACTTTTTTTAAGCTACCTACATCGATGAGCCTGCGCCTGCGCAGAAGTAAAAAATTTTTGTATTGCGCTAACACTATGGGCGCCGTTCGAACTCGCGAAATTAGGGGTTAGTGTGAGTTTAATGGATCAAACGCGTCGAGCAAGTTAACGCTAATTTGTATGGAATTGAATTAGTGCCATCGCTTTACCACTAGATGGCGCTGATCAAATCACATACAAAATCGCGTTTACTTGCTCGACGCGTTTTATTGAGTAAAACTCGCACTTACCCCCCTGAACAGCTGTTTGCTGATAAATTATTATAATGAGCGAGAAAGCAGGAGACATTTTGTTTTTGGATTTATAATTTCATGTATAATTATGGTCTTTGCTTTCATGTATAATTATAATTATGGTCACGTTTCATACAGTATAATTACGGTGTTTATTGTATTGAGTTTTCATTAGGCGATTTTATTCGGCGATAGATAGCGCTATTTCGAGCCGTAGAATATTACCGAGGTGAATTATAAACGAGGTAGTAATGATTATACAGTGTAATTTGTAAACAATCTCACCAGAGAATAACAAGTAGGTATTGCAAATTTATAAATTTCCCAAGTAAATAATGAAGCGCGAGTCGAGAGTCTGGCGTAGTGCACGCGATTTACGAGCGTATTTTGAATTCGGGCGATATTTTTTTTTTTATTTATTTATTTATTTATGTACACGAAATTATAAACAGGAGCATTCAATACAGTTATTATAGTACAAAGGTGCTACTTATTTCAAAAGAAATCTCTTCCAGTAAATAAATGACAGTAATAAACTACATAAACATACTAATATATGTATATATATATATATATATATATATAATATAAGTCTATTTCGAGAGATAATAATCTTTAACTCGTCGTTTGAATGTAGAAAGAGTTTGGGAATCGCGAATATCATGCGGTAAGGAATTCCACAGACGTACAGCATGAGCAGAGAAGGAAAAGGAGTAGAAGGAAGTCTTGTGGGTAGGAATAGTAAGAATGGTGCGCAAATGAGATCTGCAAGGAGAATTAGTAGGCGATACTTGCGGACGCGATGTATTGATGTCTAGTATCTCGAATACGCGCGTATGGATTCGCGCGAAACGATTCGCGGCGAATTCTGGACAAGGTCTTTGACGGCCTCTGTGGCGTAGCGGTAGTGCGCTTGTCTGTGACACCGGAGGTCCCGGGTGCAAGGCATGATGAGAAATGAACTTTTTCTGATTGGCCTGGGTCTTGGATGTTTATCTATATAAGTATTTATTATAAAATATAGTGTCGTTGAGTTAGTATCTCGTAAAACAAGTCTCGAACTTACTTCGAGGCTAACTCAATGTGTGTAATTTGTCCCGTATATATTTATATTTATTTATTATTTTGAATTCACGCGATGCTTGCGGACGCGATGTATTGATGTCTAGTATCTCGAGTATGCGCGCATGAATTCGCGCGAAACGGTTCGCGGCGAACTCGCCCCTTCTGGGCAAAGTGTTAAGCGAGGCATATTTTCAGGTTCAATACAAATCTCTTAGCGCGGTTTTGGTAGCTTCGAGCTGGCTTTATAGCTTCTTCAGTGGAATAATGTTTAGTTATCTGAAGGATTATTGCGAGAAAATTGTTGGTATTAAGATTCTTTCTTCGGTATCAAGTAAGTCACGTTAATAATTTTCACATATGTATATGACGTGTTCATACATATGTATATGCCGTGCGGTTTCCGGCACTTTCGAACTGAACCACTCTGTAACTTTTCCGTGGATCTCGTAAAAGGCAACTGAAGGATAAGCTTGTAAACTTGAGACCTTTTACTATTTGAATCAACTCAATTCTATCGTTAAGCCTAACAGCTGAACGTGGTCTATTAGTCTTTTAAGACTGCCGGCTTTGTCTTCCCCGCAAGGGATATAGACGTGACTATATGTATGTATGCATGTATAATATAACTAGCCAAGTCTAAAAAAAATCTCTTTTCAGACGCCTACGCCTTCTTCTATCTTAATGCAATTTATTTCTCATTCCATATATTGGGGAATATATATTTCAATATAAGTCTACTTGTCAGATGTGTCTCGACTTTCTATTTATTTGTGAGTATCCAATTCTTTCATACATACATACAAACATAAAATCACGCCTCTTTCCCGGAGGGGTGGGCAGAGACTACCTCTTTCCACTTGCCACGATCTCTGCACACTTCCTTCGCTTCATCCACATTCATAACTCTCTTCATGCAAACTCGGCGGTTTCGGTTACTCCTGACCTGACCCTATACCAGGACGTCCTTAATTTGAACAAGATGCGTTCGTCTAAATATAAAATAATTTTTCAATTCGAACCAGTAGTTCCTGAGATTAGCGCGTTCAAACAAACAAACTCTTCAGCTTTATAATATTAGTATAGATATTGACAAATCATCTTTGTTCCCAGGTCATAATATACCAGTGTTTAGTGGAAGCTATAATTTGCGAATGGAAATTTATAAGTCGGATTATGCTTTTAGCTGTTATATCATTATTATCGTTGCTAACTCACTTGCTGGTTAAAGTTCCTGTAAATATAATTTTTCATACTGTATCATATTATTTATTTAGTGCCGTGTGGTTCCCGGTATAAATACCTACAAAAGAGAATAGGACCAACTCCATCTCTTTACCATGGATGTTGTAAAAGGCGACTAAGGGATAGGCTTATAAAATTGCGATCCTTTTTAGGCGATGGGCTAGCAACCTGTCACTATTTGGATCTCAATTTCTTCATTAAGACGAGCAGCTGAACGTGGCCTTTCAGTCTTTTCGGGAATATTGGCTCTGTCTATCCCGTAAGGGATATAAACGTGACTATATGTATGTATGTATGTAAAGGATAAAAATGTGATAATTTTTAAGGGTTTTGTTTTCAGGACATCATAATAATGTATGTATATACAAAAAGCGTGGCGCTTTTCACAGAAATATTTGGTATTTACATACTTTACCCGCTGGGTAGGCTGATAGAAGATATAGTGTTTCACAGCGGTTTTGAACCTCATACTTTACAAATATGGAACATGAGACTGGTGCCGATATTTGTGGGTGTAAGTTTGTTCGTATACTCTATTATACATACATACATACATAAAATCACGCCTCTTTCCCGGAGGGGTAGGCAGAGACTACCTCTTTCCACTTGCCACGATCTCTGCATACTTCCTTCGCTTCATCCACATTCATAACTCTCTTCATGCAAGCTTCGGGTACTTTTGACCAGACCCTTTTATTTTACACATTGAAATATTAAACTAGAAGATATACATACATATTGACACGTCTATATCCATTGCGTGGCAGACAGAGTCAACAGTCTTGAATAGACTGATACGCCACTTTCAGCTGTTTGGCTTGATGATATAATTTAGATTCATTTACCTAGTAACAGGTTGCTAGCCGGTCGCCTAAAAGTAGTATCCCAAGTTTATATGCATATCCCTTAGTCCCCTTTTACGACGTACATACAAGACATCTCTTGTATGGACGTTGTAAAAGGCGGAAAAAAAATCATCGATCATTCCATCGAATTATTTATTATTTTTATTTACACCAAATATATAACATTTTCTAAACCAATAAAAAAAAATCATTCTTATAATTTAAATTGGAAATTGGCATACTATGCTTTCTGCAGTTTTCCGACTCAACCCCTGTAGTATGGCGCACACGACGCTGTTTCCATCGCGCTAAAAAACCATCGCGATTCTATTTCACATTATAATAAAAAGCGATACAGCTATAGTATTTTGCTAAACGAAAAAAACAGCGTCGCGCTTGCCTCAATACGAACTCTATAGAGCTTTGCATTATATAGATAAACCCGTTAACCGCCCAATGATATTTTCAGACAAAACTGTACCTTTTATTGCGCGTGATTTGGGAGCCGGAAGTCCCATTCTTCATAACACTGTTCTGGTATACGCCTGCAGTTTTTTTTGTCGCTGGGATGATTTACGCATTATATAAATATGTTATTCGCGAAAGACGGGTACGTATAGATAGATAAAACTCTGGACCATAAGAGTAAAATATACTTTACAGCACAATAGAGACAGAGATGGTACAAAGGCGGACTTATCGCTAATGCAATCTCTTCCAGTCAACCTTTGGGTGGAAGGAAACCAAACAGGAGATTGGCGTTGGCGCAGAGCATGACAAATAGATGCTTAAACATAATACAATGCAAACAGAATATCCTACTACTATTATAAAGGCGAAAGTTTGTATGGATGTATGGATGTTTGTTACTCTTTCACGCAAAAACTACTGAACCGATTACCATGAAATTTGGTATGTAGGTAGCTGAAGACCCAGAATAACACATAGGCTACTTTTTATCCCAGAGTTCCCGCGGGATTGATAGGGTTTCCATGCGGACGAAGTCGCGGGCGGCCTCTAGTATACCTATATATACATACATACATATGGTCACAGTCAACAGTTATTTGTAAATCGACGTCCGGCCACGTTTAGCTATTTGGCTTAATGATAAAATTGAGATTCAAATAGTGACAGGTTGTTAGCCCATTGCCTAAAGAAGAATCCCAAGTTTGTAAGCCCTATCCCTTAGTCGTCATTTACGACATCCATGAGAAAGATATGGAGTGGTCCTATCCTTTTTTTCATTGGTGCCGCGAACCACACGGCACATAAATATAATAACATATACTTAGGATAGAGTTGAAAGATAATGAGAACTAAGGATAATCTGTTTTTTTTTTTACTAAGACGAAGGAAGTCTGCTCCATCCTACTCAGGATGTGTCTTCAGAAGGATACAAAGGTTATAACGGACGAATAGATGGATAATTATTTTTGTTGCCGTGTGGTTCCCGGCACCAATACAAAAAAGAATAGGACCACTCCATCTCTTTCCCATGGATGTTGTAAAAGGCGACTAAGGGAAAGGCTTACAAACTTGGGATTCTTGTTGAGGCGATGGGCAATCAACCTGTCACTATTTGAATCCCAATTCTATCATGAAGCCAAATAGCTGAACGTGGCCATTCAGTCTTTTCAAGACTGTTGGCTCCTTCTTCCGCGTTAGGGA
Source organism: Amyelois transitella (assembly GCF_032362555.1). Classification (NCBI taxonomy): domain Eukaryota; kingdom Metazoa; phylum Arthropoda; class Insecta; order Lepidoptera; family Pyralidae; genus Amyelois; species Amyelois transitella. The sequence continues at coordinate 11,759,806 of NC_083507.1, read as the reverse complement.
TATAGACGTGACCGTATGTATGTATGTATGTATTATTTTTTAACCCTATTAAGAGAATGATACTTTCACAGAGTTGGGTGTCACTGTTTTGCCCAGATCCCTACTGGGGTCCAGCGGATTACTATAAGAGGCGATGCAGGAAAATGTTTAAGGGACATGAAGTAAGTTAATGTGCCGTGTGGTTCCCGGCACCAATTTTGCCGTGGGGTTCCCGGCACCAATACAAAAAAGAATAGGACCACTCCAACTCTTTCCCATGGATGTTGTAAAAAGCGACTAAGGGATAGGCTTACAAACATGGATTATTTTTAGGCGGTGGGCTAGCAACCTGCAATTTGAATCTCAATTTTATCATTAAGCCAAATAACTGAACTGAACTGAATTGGTGGCTCTATCCACCCCGCAAGGGATAAAGACGTGACTATATATATGAATGTATGTTAGTAAGTTAATATGACACTAGACTTATCCCGGCCTTGCCCCCATGACAATTTCTAGAGAAAAAAAATCTTAGAGAGTTAACAAATTTGACAAATACTAATTCCGTACTAATATTAAAAACGCGGAAGGCTGTCTGTCTGTTATATCTCAATTCTGACATTAAGCCTCACAGCTTAACGTGGCCTTTCAGACTTTCATGACTGCTGGCTCTGTCGGCCCCGCAAGGGATGTAGGCGTGACTGTATACATAAAGTTACGCGATTTACCGCGGGGTGAAATTCGTTTAATACCTCAACCTTTTCTATAGACACTAGACATATTAAATAAAAGACTGGGATCCACTTCAGAGATATGAGGATGTGACCGGGTTTTACGCCAGGAGGAAGAAAAACACATGTATGTCTTTATCCCTTACGGGGTAGACAAAGTCAAAAAGTAGAAGCAATAATTTATGGAAAGAGAGGAAGTTAAACATACATACATACATATAATCACGTCTATATCCCTTGCGAGGTAGACAGAGCTGAAAGTCTTGAAAAGACTGATAGGCCACGTTCAGCTGTTTGGCTTAATGAAAGAATTGAGATTCAAATAGTGACAGGTTGCTAGCCCATCGCCTAAAAGAAGAATCCCAAGTTAAAGACTTAAAGTAAAAGGCCACGTACAGCTGTTTGGCATGTGCCAAGGTAGGTAGGTAGGTAGGTACGTGGCATTATATACATCAGTCTTGAAAACACTGATAGGTTTCATAATATATTTTTAAAGTTTAATATTGCAATAGTTTAAAACGTTTAACTATTCATATGAACTAATAAAACAAAAAATGTTTTTTTGTCATATTACAACTTTTTTGTATGGCAAGTGGAGAAAGTCAAATGTCGCCCAACATTGTCTGAGGAGGGAAAGGTCGGAGTGGGAAGACCTAGACGAACGTATCTTGATCAAATTAAGGACGTCCTGGTAAAGGGTCAGGTCAAAAGTACCCGATACCGCCGAGCTTGCATGAAGAGAGTTATGAATGTGGATGAAGCGATGGAAGTATGCAGAGATCGTGGCAAGTGGAAAGAGGTAGTCTCTGCCTACCCCTCCGGGAAAGAGGCGTGGTTTTATGTATGTATGTATGTAATATTAATATTGTGAAGTTGACGTTGTTGAAGAAAATGCTGCAGTGCAGTTTGTTACCGCTTCTTCTGCACTGACGCCTTGGAAGCGGCAGTAAACTTAGTTTTTAAGTAATTTATTTGACGTCAACCAAGTTGTTAAACCATACGACAATTATTAAGCGATATAATAGTATCCTATAATAATGAATAAAAAATTTTGAATTTTTGAATTTGAATTATGTATTGTCTGACATAGCGTTGAACGTGTTAAGTAAGAATCCCAAGTTTATATAGCATGTTATTGCAGTACATTGGATCTCAAACCGACCGCATGTTGAGCCGCTACATGCTAGCCAAGACAGAGTCGGATGTATACAGTTTGGACGTGCGCTACGACTCCGGCAGACGTTCCACAGACGTCTCTTACGCAGCCCGTATGCAACATGAAGATGAGAAGAAATATGTGTGATGAATGTTTTGAATTTGAATAAATATATTGGTAAATAGTTGATTTTGCAAGAGCACCTCTGATTTGGATTAACTCAAGCCTATTTCCGCCTTTAAGCCGCGACTTCGTCCGCGTGGAATCATTCCCGCGGGGACTCCGGGATAAATAATAGGCTATATGTTATTGCCGTGTAGTACCCAGCACCAATAAAAAAAAAGAATAGGACGACTCCATCTCGTTCCCATGGATGTCGTAAAAGGCGACTAAGGGATAAGCTTGTAAACTTGGTATTCTTCTTTTAGGCGATGGGCTAGCAACCTGTCACTATTTGAATCTCAATTCCATCATAAAACCAAACAGCTGAACCTGGCCTATCAGTCTTTTCAAGACTGTTGGCTCTGTCTACCCCGCAAGGGATATAGATGTGATTATATGTATGTATATGTTATTCTAGGTTTTCAGCTACCTACATACTAAATTTCATCGTAATCGGTTCAGTAGTTTTTGGGTGAAAGAGTAACAAACATCCATACTGACATTATGACATACAAACTTTCCTTTAGTAGGATTTTTTTTAGTATCAAGTCACACAGAGCAAAATCCCAATCCATAGCAACAGCCAGTGCATCTCTATGCAATAAAACCGAACAAACTCAACGGTCCATTCAAAACGAAGCCTTTTCGTATTCAACTTGAAAATCATTGCACGATTCCACTTGCGCGGTTTTGAATGCACACGTAACAGAATTTTCAAAACAACGATTCGAGTCTCCGTTTAAAAGTTGCTCGTGAATTGGTATAGATAATAAAATTGATTTATTCTCTGAGCTGGCTAAAAGATAAAAAATAATTTTTAATTGAGAGGAGGAGGTAAAAATTCTTTACTAATATGATAAAATCATGACCACGATGTATTTTTGAATGCACATGTAACAGAATTGTAAAACAACGATTGGAGTCACCATTGAAAAAATTGCTCGTGAATCGGTATCGATATTAAAGTTGATTTATTCTCTGAGCTGGCTAAATAATAAAAAAATAATTTTTTAATTTAGAGGAGGTAAATTTTTTTTTACTAATGTGATAAGTTCATGACCACGATGTATGACCACGAAGTCATTATACCCTCATAGGTAATCATACTGGTACGATTAGAGTTAAAATGTGTGATGCGTAGAAATATTGATTATTTAGAAAAAAATATTATTTTCTAAGTTATGTACTTTAGTTTGAATACTAACCGATGATCTTACGGTGAGGGACAACATCGTGAGGAAACCTGCACATTCAGGCAACTGGATGTGTAACCATAGATCCAATATGGGTTAGGTTTACCAGGTCGGATGGGAGTCGCTTCGTGTAAAAACCTGATTTACCCAATCTTGGTCAAAGGCATTGAACGGGCCGAGGATATATTTGGTCGAGTCTGAATAAAAAAGAATTTAGCCCGTTTAAGATACGTCTTGTCGTCTCGTCGTCTTATGGTCGTCTCCTTAAGTGTCCAAGTCGATTGTCCTTTTTTTCACAGTCTCTCAGTCGGTTTTAGTCATCTAAATGTTAAGTCAGAGTCTCGTTTGTCCATGGAGGCTGAACGGCCGCTACAGGCATACTCCTCTCCGGAGAAGTGAGAATGCAACCGGAACTAAAACCAGGAGAATGAAGACAAATATTGCTCGTTTCATAGTAAACTACCTTTAGGCCAATAAACGTAGGAAACTTCTTGTAGGCGATGGGCTATCAACCTGTCACTATACATACATACATACATACGGTTACGTCTATATCCCTTGTGCGGTAGACAGAGCGAACAGTCTTGAAAAGACTGATAGGCCACGTTCAGCTGTTTGGCTTAGTGATAGAATTGAGATTCAAATAGTAACAGGTTGCTAGTCCATCGCCTAAAAGAAGAATCCCAAGTTTATAAGCCTATCCCTTAGTCGCATTTTATGACGTCCACGGGAAAGAGATGGCGTGGACCTATTCTTATTTTCTATTCGTGCCGGTAACCACCCGTCACTATATGAATCTCGATTCGATCATTAAGTCATACTGAACGTGGTCTTTCATTCTTTTCGATACTGTTGACTCTGTCTACCACGCAAGGGATATAGACGTGACTATATTAAAACGCCCAAGGTTTTGCCCGAATTCGGTGCGGTTTGTTTATCACTGATATTAGTTTCTGGATGCGAGCGCAACTCTATTTATTTAGGCTGTGCAATACTCCAAAAATGAAGGTTCTCGTATTTTGATAGTGTATTTTGATGCTATATTAGCAACACTAGCTTTTGATCATAGCTTTGCTCGAGAATACAGTTTACGGCAAATATAACGGGAGCAGTGCTTCTGTGATCTTGTTATTTCAACCTCTTTAAAAGTGTCTCAATTAAAAATAGACATAGAACAAGAGACATTAGACTTACCTCAAATTATCCTATTTCAATAAATACTCCATTCCATCATACAGCTGAACGTGGCCTTTTAATCTGTTCAAGACTGTTGACTCTGTCTACCCCGCAAGGATTATAGACGTAATTATATGTATGTATTAATAAATACACCGTTTATATAACGAAATTATCCTGGCAAAGGGTCAGGTCAAAAGTACCTGAAACCGCCGAGCTTGCATGAAAAGAGTTATGAAGCGAAGGAAGTATGCAGAGATCGTTGCAAGTGGAAAGATGTAGTCTCTGCGAGAAAAACACGTGATTTTATGTTATGTATGTATGTATATAACGAAAATAACTTGTTTTCATAATAGATTAGTAGAGTAGAAGTAACTTCTAAAATCATTGAACTATACCTAATGAAGAACAAGTAACTTTAAGTGTAAAAGTGGGACCTTGAACAATTTCCTGCAAAACTTTATGATGATGCTGCGGGATGTTCCACTTAAAATAATTCAATAATATTTTAATGAGTTTATAAAGATACTTAACCATACTATATTTCCGCTATTAGATATCGATAGCATAACAAAAAAAAATTTAACTTAATCTAATAGGTATTAGGGTAAGGCCGTAGATTTTGCCACTTAGTAACATAGAGTAACATAGATACTTCTATGTAACGTATAAGTAACACGAAAGTAACGAGTAAAGAGTGTAAGGTCGAGTTCAGAAGTACTGCCTCTTTTTTTTATTATTTTTTTTTTTCAAATTTCATAATATTTTCGTAAAGTACTGAAAATTATACTAACGTACGATTGTAATGGCAAGCACAATTCCATAGGAATTGGAGAAGCAAATGTATTCTGAGAAACACAAACGAAGTTAATGCAATGTTCCAAAACAAAATGTATGTACGGGCGTACGGGCCAGGGTATCTATTAACCTTATGTAAGAACTAAGCATATAAATGAAATGAAGCGGTGGTGGTCTAGTGGTTAAGACGTCCGCCTGGTGATCGAAATGTCCCGGGTTCGAATCCTACTCGAGCCACATGAGTTTGTATGCTAATCTGACTTACGTTTAGTACTTTTCATGACCACCACTTGCTTCCGGTGAAGGAAAACATCGTGAGGAAGTCACATTAGTCGATTATTTATCAGTTAGTGTGTGAAATGGAGAAGGCAATGGCAAACCACTCTATTAATATTGCCAAGAAAGTCGTTGTGTGTGTTTCATTGAAATCCATATAATGATCACGACTTCTCAGCCATGAGGAATACGACTAAGAAAAAGAAGAAGCAAATAAAAAACAATGAAATCATCTAAAATGTCTATTCATTAAATAGGTACTTAAAACACAATGTGTACTAATTAATCAATAAAATCACAAAAAAGGAACTAGGTAACCACTTTTACTTATGTCAACTAACAAATGATTTAAAATATTTAAATAAAAAATACAGTATCTTCATCATTTTGCAGATAATATTCTTTTGAATCTGTCTCTAACTGAATCAAATTTATCTTTTTTACTATAGAAATTGTGGTCACAGAATCAAGATCTAACTTTCTTTGCACTAAGAATTTTACAGAATTATTTGAAATCTTAACATTTAAAAAAAAAATTATTTTGTAATATGTTTCGTCATTTTTAAATTCTATGATCTCAACAAATCCAATATAATACTTCCACGTTTTTCTTTCAAATTATCTAACCATAACGAATCTTTTATGTTGAAACTTAAATAATTCCCTTCATTTTCATTATTCTCTCTAACCGTGCTGCCAAGTTCTTCATCGTTCTGCTCGCTTCCTTCTATAAAAAACACATTTTATAAATTGGATTTCAAAATTCATCTTGCACTTTTAATGATTAAAATAATAATAATATTTTGTTTTCCTAAGCCATTAACTACAGGAAATACTTATTTAATATATGAAATTAAATGAGTCGTAGCCTATTGCACGAGTCTATGTACGAATCCTTACAACACTTAAACGTTACGTAACATACAATCAATGTTACCGATAACATAGCAGTAACCTAGAAGTAACGCAGAAGCAAGATTTTTTTGGTTATAATTTACCATAACTCGATCATTCGAGCTAAATTTAAAACAAAACACGGCTCCTGCATAACTTATTCACTAAATAATACTTTCACATGAAAATAGGAGTAATAAACCAATTCTTTACCTTTGAAATCGAATAAATCCCGAATGACGACACACACCTGCACTCACTTTTTGTCAAACCCACCACAGTAAACAAAATGGGTTTTTTTTTTCTTTTTGTCCATGGACACTTAAGTGTTGCCAGTATCGATACAAAATATTACCAAAATGTTTTACCTTAATTAGAGGTGAAATTGTGGTAACATACAAAATTGTAACATATAAGCAAAAATACGGGGACAAACATTTAAATTGCGATAAAAAAATTAAATCTACTTATTTTAAATAATCTCATATTATTAATTGGCTGCTTAGTTTTGCGTTCTGTAGGTTAAGTTCTTGTAAACTTGACATTCAATAAATATACTACGAGTTTTGTAGTTCTCTAGTATTTGGATGATAAAAAAGACAACGCGATTTTTGCAAAATTTGGAGGACTGGCCAAGTTGAACACACTCTAGAAGTTAAAGTATTGAAGTGTTTGAACTTTTGAAATTAAATTATGTAGAGATAAGAGCTACAAAATATATTATGAGTACCTTAGTAACAAATTACTAGCATTAGTCTTTTATATATGCAGTCAAAATGTGGGACATATTTTTTTTTCAAATAGTGGCAAAATTTACGGCCTTACCCATTAATCTCTACTTATTACAATAAAATGTAAATGAAAGGCAAATAGAGGGGAACTAATTTTTACTTTGAGATAAAAATATTAAAAAAAAAAAATAGTGTTTATGTTTTATATTCGGATCTTTAGTCGTTTTATACCTCTGCTTATACCATACATGCATAGTACTTATCACGTCTATTATCCCTTACGGCGTAGACAGAGCTAACAGTCTTGAAAACGCCGAAAGACCACATACAGCTTTATAATAATGACAGGTTACTAGACCATCACCTACAAGAAGAATCCCAAGTTCATAAGCCTATCCCTTAGTCGCATTTTACGTCATCGATGGGAAAGAGATGTAGTGATCCTATTCTTTAGCGCCGGGAACCACACTGCACTACTTATACCATTATGCAATTGGTATTATAAAAATATATACTTTGACACTACGACCAAAATTATGCTTACAAATACCTAATTTTTACAAAATGGTTTCTCAATAATTTTAAGAAAAATTTTATAGCTGCAAAAGAAGTAACAACAGCAAAAAAAAAAAACGAAAAAAATTCAGCGCAAAAATAAGAAATAAGCAGTGTTTATCCTCGACTTTCTATGTAATCCGTATTTATTTTATTTAGTAGCTGAGTAGGAGTTATGGGTCACATGGAATGGGGAATGACGGGGTTTACGATTGCCATGCGGACATAGACCTTTACGAAGAATACATGCCACAGACCACGGATTAATACATACATACATATATATATATATATATATATATGTATGTATGTATTAATCCGTGGTACACACATACATATATATATATATATATATGTATGTGTGTGTGTGTGTGTGTGTGTGTGCTGTGTTGTTACCGGCACCAATAGAAAAAATATTAGGACCACTCCATCTCTCTCCCATGGATGTCGTAAAAGGCGACTAAGGGGTAGGCTTGTAAACATGGGATTCATCTTTCAGGCGATGGGCTAGCAACCTGACACTATTTGAATTTTAATTCTATCTTAAAGCCAAATAGGTGCACGTGGCCTATCAGTCTTTACAAGACTGTTGGCTCTGTCTACCCCGCAAGGGATATAGACGTATATATATGTATATATATATATATATATATAATCACGTCTTTATCCCTTACGGGTTAAATAGAGCCAGCAGTCCCGCGGAAAGACTTGAAGGATGCGTTTGTGATTTAAATAGTGACAGGTTGTTAGCCAGTTCCAAGTTTATTAGCAGAATAAATGTTTGAAAACTGAGAAAAAAGAATTAAAAAAAAATCAAGATTTTTTTTTACCTAGAATAAAAAAATAATTATTAGATATTTTTATCTCTTCTGTCTTTTTTGCTGGACCAAATGGCTCTTATAATTAAAAATTCAAAATTAGATTCTTTTTTTCTTTTCATTAATTTTTTTTTTATCTTCAAGAAAATTTTTGACTTTTTCGTCACGACCAGTCTATTTCTATAAAATCTATGTGTAATAGATGATTCTATGGCAGATTAGGAGTAAAAGGTTGCCTTACTTAGGATTAGTTTTATAGTCAGTGTGTACCAAGAATATGTGAGTTTTTGTAGTGTTTAAGTTTATTTTGACATATACATATATAAAATCACGCCTTTTTCCTGAGAGATAGGCAGAGACTACATTTACCCATTTACCACGATCTCAGCATACCATCCATCTTTTTCCTATGGATCTCGTAAATGGGGACAAAGGGATAGGCTTAGAAACTAAGGATTCTTCTTTTAGGCGACTGGCTAGCAACCTGTCGCTATTTGAATCTCAATTCTATCATTATTAAGCCAAACAGCTGAAGGTGGCCATTCAGTCTTTTCAAGACTGTTGGCTCTGTCTACCCTGCAAGGGATAAGACGTGATTATTTTCGTCCGACGTTTCGATCAATAGGTATATATTTCTTTTAACATCGAACAATCATTAACATACTTTTGTAAAATCTATACAAAAAAACACGGCCATCAGACAGTATTTCTAAAAATAAAATTGAAAACGTCTACGACATAGTTTGATAGCAAAGTAAACATTATAGCAATATCGGCGACTAGAAAAATGTTGTAACAACTGACTTGCTATGTCAATACTCCAACTTTGTGTGTTTGCAAGGGCTCAGGGCCTCAAGGCAGTTCCACATTAAATGCTAAGCTGCTTTTAAGATGATAAAATTTTGTAAAAAATATATATATTCTGTTTAATTGCCGTGTGGTTCCCGGCATTTTATAATAAGAGTACTTTATCTCTATGCCAGAGATGCCTTAAAAAGCGACTAAGGTATAGGAACACATTAATTCATTCAAGTGCAAGCTTCATTATTGGTCTGGATACGAAGAAAATCTTATCTTTTCTCTATGGTATTACACTACGTATAATCATGTATATATTCCTTATGGGGTAGACAGAGCCTGTTCGGCATATTGATTTAAGATTCAAATAATGACAGTTTGCTAGCGCATCGCCTTAAAGAAGAAGCCCAAATTTATAAGCCTACTAGTCGCCTTTTACGACATCCATGGGAAAGAGATAGAGTGGAGTGGCCCATATTTTTATTGCTTTCATTTAAATAATTGGTATTTTTATATAAATTACTGAAAATAGAGCTTTGATCTTCTTAATTTTAAAAAACTTTCAATTGTATATATAAAAAATAACTGTATAAATACATAATAATTGTTTAGTTACATTATTTATAGCTACTGATAAAAAAACAACTAAAAAATGAATATAACATAAAGAATAATAAGATAAAGAATATAATATAAAAGAAAAAAAATATATAAAATTTATATTGGAAACGATTTAAAATTCTACACAGATCGTGGACAAAGGCTAGTTGAATTATCGCCTATCTTTTGCTATAGCAACGCCTTATCACTCCACTTTTTATTCGGCCGCTAGTTGCCCACTCTAATTCTAGCAATACGCTCTTCGTCACGTAGACTTGTACTCTCGGTTATAAAATGTCGCAATATTTGGCTTTACTACCACGTCTGAATGAGGCGATAAAATGTGCTTGATTGATAAAAACTGATGTCGGTCTAGACCAACATTACTAGAACTATATTTTCTCGCCTCTAGATGAGAGAAAATGTTTGAGCCAAGAGCTTTACTTTCTATTTGGATTGTAAAAATGCCGTGTAGTTCCCGACAGCAATAAAAAAAGAACCACTCAATCTCGTTCTCATGGATGTCGACTAAGGGATAGGCTTATAAACTTGGGATTCTTCTTTTAGGCGATGGGCTAGCAACCTGTCACTATTTGAATCACAATTGCATCATAAAGCCAAACAGCTGAACGTGGCCTTTCAGTCTTTTCAAGACTGTTGGCTCTGCCTACCCCGCATATGATATAGATAAGTTTAAATATAAATAAGTTTCTTTACATTTTAAATATCTCTAATACATATGTAGATATGTGTGCTTTGATGTATTAAAACACTTAATATTTCGTTCAAATTACGGTAACAAAACCAAAAAATTTAGTTTTTAATTTTCGTATTAACCGATATTATGAGTTGTAAAATTTAATAAGAAATTCAGCGAAGCAAAGCTCTGGGTTGAACCTAATAAAGTCCGTTCACAGGGGTAGCGGTGAACGCGCATTTGTCTAACGTCCTGTTTACATGATCAGATACTGATGAACTGTGACCACTAAAAATTATAATTAGTAATGAGTTTTCATTCATATAATCACGTCTATATTCCTTGCGGGGTAGACAGAGCCAGCAGCCTCGAAAGACTGGCCACGTTCAGCTAAAGCTGAATCTATAAGCTAAAGATATTTGGATTTCAATTAATTAATTTCAATAGAAGAAAGAAAGAAAGAAGAATTGAAATCCAAATAGTGACAGGTTGCTAGCCCGTCGCCTACAAGAAGAATCCATGTTTATTAGCCATTACCTAAGTCGCCTTTTACGACATCCACGGGCAAGAGACGGAGTGGTTGTATTATTTTAAAGTGCCGGAAACCAAACGCCACCATGAAGAATTATAACTATTTTTAAAGAATAGAAAAAAGGCCGTTAAATCCGACATAAAGGATTTTTCAAAAACAACAGTAGAGGAAGTTGAACATACATACATATAATCACGTCTATATTCCTTGCGAGGTAGACAGAGCCGATAGTCTTGAAAACACTGATAAGCCACGTTCAGCTGTTTGGCTTAATGAAAGAATTGAAATTCAAATAGTGACAGGTTGCTAGTCCATTGCCTACAAGAAGAATCCCAAGTTAGTAAGCCTATCCCTTTGCTACCTTTTACGACATCCATGAGAACGAGATGGAGAGGTGCCGGGAACCACACGGCACGACAAGGTAGAGGAAGTAGAAGGCCATTCATAAAACATTTAGGTCAAAGTAAACATAAAGTTACAAACATACCCAAACCTAATAAAAAAATACGTATTATAGAAATGAATGTAGGACGCTCCATTTAGTTGAAGCTACAATAGCTATCTTACATACTAGAATAAACTGCAGCTGCAGTGTAGTTTGTTGCACTGCTTCTTCTACACATAAGCTTCGGAAACGGTTTAGTAATTATAATTAGATTTAAGTGATGTGACGTCAATAAGTGATACCTTGTATTCAATTTTGAAAATAAATCTTTTCTAAACGGTGGACAGTCATTCACCAATTTTTAAAGAGATCATAAAAAAATTTCTACCATGTGACTATACCCTTATAATTTCTCATATCTCCAGCCGTCGTCCGCTAAATGGATTTATATCGCGAAACCGTTTCCCATTAAAAACTTTGGTATTATTTCTTTAGAGTGTTGTGCCCATCTATTGCAGAAGTTTAATTAAGATCTGTTATTTGTTTATATTATAGAGGTGGGGTGAGCGGCGGTGTCGGAAAGGTGCCTGAATAAAGAGCATAATGCGCGAATAGGCACAGGTTCAAATCATGTTCATAAGTTTAAGCTATTGCGGTGATGGTACACATCGTGATTGGTACGTAATACACATACATGTAATCACGTCTATATCCCTTGCGGGGTAGACAGAGTCGACAGTCTTGAAAAGACTGAAAGGCCACGTTCTGCTGTTTGGCTTAATGATAGAATTGAGATTCAAATAGTGACAGGTTGCTAGCCAGTCTCCAGTCTGTCAGTCAGCCAGCTTCCCTTAGTCCCCATTTACGACATCAGGACAGGTTGCTAGCCCATACATACATACATACATATGATCACGTCTATATCCCTTGCGGGGTAGACAGAGCCAACAGTCTTGAAAAGACTGAATGGCCACGTTCAGCTATTTGGCTTAATGATAGAACCGAGACAGGTTGCTAGCTCATCGCCTAAAAGAGGAATCCTAAGTTTATAAGCCTATCCCTTAGTCGCCTTTTACGACATCCATGGGAAAGAGATGGAGTGGTCCTATTCTTTTTTGTAATAGTGCCGGGAACCACACGGCACGGCGGCTAGCCCATCGCTATAAAAAAATCCCTAGTTTATAAGCCTATCCCTTAGTCGTCTTTTACGGCATCCAGAATTATCCTCCTATCCTATTTCTTATTTGTACCAGGAACCGCAAGGCATTCGTGTATTTAATATATGTATTTATATCGCGACCGACATAGTCTTAAAGCTATATCGTCTAGTCAGACGTAAATGCGTTTAGTCAGGTAAAAAACGGCGGGAGTTAGGTGATAAAATCCATTCTTGTGGCCATTACGGACCGTACATGTAACAATTTGGACCGTCACGGGCGTAATCCGTTTTATATCCGTTTTTGTAGGATGGATATTCATAATTTACAGTGTTGTATGGTTACAAAGAAATTTCTATTACAATAGAAATCTCTCTATAATTAAGCCAAACATCTGAACGTGGCCTTTCAGTCTTTTCAACTGTTGAGTCTGTCTAGCCCGCAAGGGTTATAGGCGTGATGATAATTATGTGTCTACCCATGTATAAGAATATGATAAAAGAGCCTTTACCGTTCCGTATGCGGCAATACAGTTATAAATGTATTACAAATAATAAATGGACAACTTAGTTTCAATTAGTAGGTACCTATATATCATGTAGACATTTAAGAACCATTATTTTTTCCCCAATGTCGGTAAAACGTAGCTATTTTTTACGACTTAAATAAAAAATGTTCACAACCCATATTGATACTCCCTTCATGCAAAAAAAAAAATAAATACCATAAATAATAATAAATTAATAATTAATTCATTTAAATATTTACCCACATTTTTCTCGGCGGTTCCGTGTACTCTTCTAATTTTAAATGTTATTTTTTTTTTTCTATTTAGTGTGTAGCGAAATATTTAAATCGTTTTAAAAAAATCTGAAATTGGAACACTTCCCCAAACGGTGTTCAAGAATAAACATTGCGTCTGTAACCCGCATTCACTCGTATAAAGGCGAGATAGCAACCCTTCTCAGGGCGCGTCTAATTTACTGAAAAGATAACGATCAACGTCTTGGTGCAAATTGTACGTGAACAGCGGCAATCTTTCTAGGTGCCGTGTGGTTCCCGGTACTGGTATAGTACTAATCGATCTCTTTATTGTTGTGGTGTTGTGAAAGACGATGAAGGGAATTAAAGCACAATCATCTAATGCTTCTACGTTGGTATGGTAGCGAAGAAAAAACATAATGCCAGCTACTCCTACGCAGAGTGTAAAAGTAGGTCGAGGGAGAGGTAAAAAAAAAATAAGATTCTTCTCTTAGTCTTAGGCAATAGTCTAGAAAGTTCTCTAATTGAATCTCAATTCCGTAGTTTTATGGAGATATTTGATTCTATAAGAAATATAATCTATAAGTATTTCTTGTTTTTTTATTTATTCTGAACCCTATACCATTATTCACAACTTACCGATAGAGTGAGTAAATTTAACACTGCACTGATTCTTTTTCGAACTTATTTATTCAAAGACCATTTTTGTATTATAGCTTTAACAGCGAACAACCATAGCGAGTTCTTATACGGCACAGCGCCATCTAGTGTCAAAAATCTAAACTAGACGCGAGAATACAAACTCTTACAAATTAGACCAAACCAGTAAGAAGAAACGCCGTAGTTTAACCACAGCGGCCATAATAGCAGCCCTCAAAGTGAGATAGCGCCAAAAATGCCGCAAATCTTTGTACTGTTATATATATAGTATCTGCGGTTGAAGTAATCTACTTTATTGCTGCGATGTAATTATTTAAATACGGTTAATAAACTTAGAAAGAAAGATGTAGTTAGTCTCCAGGAAATAAATGGTTTTATGTTTGTATGAAAACAGTTCAGTTTCTTCTTTTTGGCGATGGACTAGCAACCTATCACTTCTCAGCAGGTCGATGTTTTTTTTTTATATTATATACAAGAGGCCGCCCGCGACTTCGTCCGCGTGGAAATATATGTTATTCTGGGTCTTCAGCTATCTAGCATACCAAATTTCATCGTAATCGGTTCAGTAACTTTTGCGTGAAAGAGTAACAAACATCCATACTGACATCCTGACATACTCACAAAATCTCGCATTTATAATATTAGTAGGATTTTAAAAGAACTCAAGGGAAATACTTATAAACTTAAGATTCTTCATCTAGGCGATGGGCTAGCAGCTAGCTTGTGGGAAAAGGGCATCGGAACGGAATAGAAATGCCGTCTGGTTCCCGGCACCAATAAAAAGAATGGAACCACTCCATCGCGTTCCCATAGATATCGTAAAAGGTGACTAAGGGATAGGCATATAAACTTGGGATACTTCTTTTAGACGATGGGCTAGCAAACTACCACTATTTGATCTCAATTCTATCATGAAGCCAAACAGATGAACGTGGCCTATCAGTCTTTTCAGGACTGCTGGCTCTATCTACCCCGGAAGGGATATAGACGTAATTATATGAATGAATGAGAAGGAAAGGTACCTTAACCATCAAAGCTTCACATCCATACCGATATTGCAAATATAAAAGTATTTAGTGTTTGTTTGTTTGTTTGTTTGTCCGTCGTTCACGTCATAATCACCAAACCAATCTCCATGACTGTACGGGATCCCTTTCATTCGACTAATTTTTTTGTCCTATTTTAGTTTGGCATAATGAGTTACGCATACTATTTTTTGTCATAATAGTTTTTTGGCACAATTGGTTTTGGCATACTATTTCAATAGGCATAAATATAGTTTAGACTGATTATTTTTGCCCAGGTTAGGTTAGGTTAGGTTAGGAAATATGACTAAAAAGTTATGCGAAATAATACTATGCGTAACAAATATTAGGCTAAACAAAGGTATGCTATGTAAACCATGTAAAATTATGACACAAAATTTTATGCTACTAGATAGAGAACCTGACTGTACTGTACTTATAGTGTGGAAGTAGGGTTACCAACTCTTTTGACAATAAATAAAGTATATTTAAGTCTGAGAAGGAAAATAAACAGTATTTTACGAAAATGAATAGTATTTTATTTTATTATTTTTACGAAGGAAGACATTGATAATGTCAACGCGGACGGATCCGCCGGCATAAGTTAGTTAGTAATAAAAATATGTTATGCAAAATTGCGTTTAATTATACCGTGTTTATAAAACAAATTTATTTAGCAGCGTTTATACAGTAGTTTATAATAAGAATAATTCAAAGAGATGACAGGCAATTTCAGTTTTTTTCAAATGATTCATTTCAAAATGTGGTTTCAAACTGTGTTAATTCTGATGTTTTTGGGAGATTTTGCGGTTGGCAATGCTTTTCGTAAGATACAAATATATACATATATAATATTGTCCCGGATATATCCCTCGCGGGGTAGACAGAGCCAACAGTCTTGAAAGAACTGAAAGGCTATGTTCAACTGTACAGCTTTGTGATGGAATTGAAATTCAAATAGTGACAGAATACTAGCCCATCCCCTACAAGTGGAATACCAATTTTCATCCATTAGTCGCATTTTTCGACATTCATGGTGGAATCAAAAGGTATGGAAGTTTTTTTCCAAAGTGCCGTTAACCACACGGCAGTATTATATAGCCAAGTCAGAAACGTTAGAATGCATTAAACATTTTAAATTATTTGAATTTAATGTCATACTATAATTTCTAGACCCGTGTACAAAATTGATTTTGTATGGTATAATAGAAAATAACATACCATGGTTATGAGAAATTTTAAACAAATAAGCATATAAATAATGTTATTCAATTTGTTATCAAATAAATCTTTCTAATATGTCATACATGTAACCAATTACTTTTGTTTTCATATATTCCCCTCTATGCAAGTCTGGTAGCTAAAAACAAACATAGTGTTTGTTTATATGTTTGTAATATCTTTACGAAATAACACAAAAAAAAAACAGTTAATTTGTAAGACCAAATATACAAAAGCGGATTTATCCTATTTAGGGATCTCTTCCAGTCTTCTGTTGAATAATAAAGAGGAGAGTTACTTTAATAAGGCAGAAGTACTTACAAATCAAAATAGTGTATGCTTGTATGTTCCAAAAAGTAATCAAGGGAGTAAACTAAAGAATTGGGATTCTTCTTTTTTTTTGTCGTGTGGTTCCAGGCATTTTTAGAATATGACCATTCTATACATTTCCCAAAACTGTCATAAACGCGACTAAGGGATAGGATTATAAACTTGGCGATAGGCTATCAATATATCACTATGAGATTTAAATAGATACTTCATTATGCTATAAAGCCAAACGTGGCCTTTAAGTCTTCTCAAGACCGTTGGCTCTGTCTACCCCGCAAGGGATACATATCACCGTCATATGATGATGATGAAATTCTTACTACAGGAAGCTTCCGAGACACGGAATGCGATCTGAACGGAGGTCAATGCCAACCATTCTTCTTTGGCAGAGTGTGTCTTCTGGGACGATTGAAATTCGCCTGCTATGGTCTTGGCTCTGTCTGCTGTGAAAAACCTCAGCCTTATGCATAAAAATTATACCGTTCATTCATCCATTGATAGTTCACCGCTGAATTAGCGGTCAAAGAAAACGATAAAAAATTAATTTACATAATTAACTATGATTGTAAAATTTGTGATTGCAGTTATCCTCCAAGTTTAATAAACTTTTCGAGTCGAATTGTAATTTATTTTTGAATAGGTGTGCCCGCGATTTTGTCAGCGTGCAATAGTTATTTTGGGCATCATTGAAGCCCTCAAAGATGAATAATTTTTCCAGTTTTTTTTTCACATTTTCCATTATTACTTCGCTCTGAATAGTTGCAGCGTGATATTGTATAGCCTAAAGCCTTCCTCGATGAATGGTCTATTTAACACAAAAAATAATTTTTCAATTTGAACCAGTAGTTCCTGAGATTAGCGCGTTCAAACAAATAAACTCTTCAGCTTTATAATATAAGTATAGATTTAAGATTTACAATTATTATCGGTGCCTAAGTTTACTTATACAAAATAACCTGAATTAGTTTGTAGGATTTGGTATGTAGTTTCCTTATGTAGTCTAAGAATGCACTAAGGGAGGATTGAACATGGCCTTTAAGTGTTTTCAAGACTATTGTCTCTGTCTACCCCGTAAGGGATAAAAACGTGATCATATGTATGTATCTTCACGGTCAAAAACGGGGAAAATTATTAATCCTTGAGAGCTTCAATGATGCCCAAAATAACTTTAGAATCGGTAGTAGTTATAATCATATTTAAGTGATGTGACGTCAAAAAGTGATACCTTGTATCGAATTTTGAAAATAAATCTATTCTGTTCTAACTTTACCACGCGGACGAAGTCGCGGGCACAGCTAGCGTGTAATATTGTACAATAAAACCAACTGTTTCAAATAATCAATTTAATTGAAGCATTATATCCAGGAACTGAAATATGTAAGTGGTACAGCTTAGTTCTTCAGTACACTCGGAAGACTTGTACATCATATTACCATGCAACAAACGTATGAGGGGTCAAAACAGCTAGTCGGCAATGTGGGGCCAAAGCAATACCCCTGTGGTACACATTGTCCCCCGCTCAGTTCACAATCTCTTGGGCTGCCACTGGTTCCTGTGAAAAATATTACAAAAACATACATACATATGGTCACGTCTATATCTCTCTGTTTTGAAAAGACTGAATGGCCACGTTCAGCTATTTGGCTTAATGATAGAAATGATATTCGAATAGTGACAGGTTGCTAGCCTATCGCCTAAAAAAGAATCCCAAGTTTGTTAGCCTATCCCTTAGTCGCCTTTTACGACATCCATGGGAAAGAAATGGAGTGGAAAGAAATGGATTTAATAACAAAAAGAAAGTAGTATATTTACCAGGATAGAAGTTCCACAGCGGTGCCTTGTTACAGCACATAGATCCAAGTCCCAGACATTGATAATTCAATTTTCCGAATTCACATTCGGCACCAAGAAAGAAAGGCTTACATTCACCCCCGTTCAAACTGCATTCCGATTGCCTTAATGCGGGTGCTGATATATAAAAAAAAAGATTGTTTTATGTAATCTATACATATATAATAAAACAGTAAAAAATATTTTGTCTGTACATTTAGTATTTTTGACTTCAATGGATAGAGGGACACTTAGAATGAATAATAGAAAGCAAATTTTTTTTTTTAAATATTTTGTCTGTCTGTCTGTATGTATGTATGATCACGCTTATCTCCGAAATTACTGCACAGATTTACTTGTAACTTTCACCAATTGCTTTGTTAATTTAATAGATAAGGGCATAGAGTACATTTGATCCCGCCAACAACTATAGTTCCCGTGGGATTCGCGACAACCTGTATTCATTTGTGGGTTGCGCTAAATTTTTCGCTATTCGTGTTGCTCTGTGCAGTTGGTGCTAATTTCGTCGCTTTTTTTTTAATGAGTTTTAAGTCGTTGTATTTTGTAGTAGCGCTAAATGCACGCGGGCGAAACCGCGGGTAAAAGCTAGTACATACATACATACATACCTACATATGGTCACGTCTATATCCCCTGCGAGGTAGACAGAGCCAACAGTCTTGAAAAGACCGAATGGCCACGTTCAGCTATTTGGCTTAATGATAGAATTGAGATTCAAATAGTGACAGGTTGCTAGCCCATCACCTAAAAAGGAATCCCAAGTTTATAAGTCTACCCCTAAGTCGCCTTTTACGACATCCATGGGAAAGAGATGGAGTGGTCCTAATCTTTTTTTGCATTGGTGCCGGGAACCACACGGCCGAAAGCTAGTATTATAATAAAATCTACTCACGATATGGTTTGGCACAGCAATGTGCTCCGGGTATACAATTATAAGGTAGCTTCTTATGTGATTTACATTGTGGATCCCATGTAAACGGTTCACACTGGCCCCCCATTCGTTCGCACTCGGTCTGAGCTGCTGCTGTGAATATAATTTTGTATAAATACATACATATATACATATAAAATCACGTGTACATCGCTTGCAAGGTATATTGAGCCAACAGTCTTGAAAAGACTGAATGGCCACGTTAAGCTGTTTGGCTTGATGATATAATTGAGATTCAAATAGATACAGGTTGGTAGCCTGTCGCCTTAAAGAAGAATCCCAAGTTTATAGGCCCTATCCCTTAGTCGCTTTTTACGACATCCATGGGAAAGAGATGGAGTGGTCTCTTTTCTATTGGTGCCGGGAACCACACGGCAAAACAACTCTTAATACCTTATTATTAATTTAATATGCATACACATCTCAGCTCTTCGTTTAAGAACACACAAACTGAGAAAATATGTACATAGAAACATACATATAAAATCACGTCTCTAACCTTTGCGGGGTAGACGGAGCCAACAGTCTTGAAAAGACTGAATGGCCACGTTCAGCTTTTTGGCTTAATGATAGAATTGAGATTCAAATAGTGACAGGTTGCTAGCCCATCGCCTAAAAAAGAATTTTTGTAAGCCTATCACTTATTCGCATTTTACGAAATTTATGGGAAAGAGATTGTGTGGTCCTATTCTTTTTTGTATTGATGCCGGGAACCACATAGCACTTAAGACTTTACTTAAAAAATATTAAACAAATACATGTTACCATTAATGTTTGCCAAAATGGAGATGAATATAACGCAAATCAAGGTAGTTGCCCACATATTGAATTCAGGAATATAACTGGCTGTTAGATTTAAACAGTGCTATATATAAAAGAATCTTATAAATTGTTTCGAATAACGCTTTAGTCATGACAAGTAATGGCGAATCGTTAATATATGTATATTATAATCATATAATAACGATTCGTTATGGTTATTTTTATTAAGACTAGTTAACGTCGGGGCCGTGTGGTTCCCGTGCTAAAGAATATGACCACCTCACCTCTTTCGCATGGATGTAGTAAAAGGCGACTAAAGGATTGAGGTTCTTTAAGGCGATGGGCAAGCAACCTGTCACTCTTATCATTTAGCCAAGTACCTGAACGAGGTCTATCAGTATTTTAAAGACTGTTGGCTCTGTCTACCCGGCAAGGGATATAGACGTGACTATATGTATGTTTGTCTGTAATATATTTTTTTCTGGTCATTACTGTGAAAAAACTATTTCACGCTTTACTTTCACTATGGTTAATTGACATTTCGCTTAATTTCATGGTAATATTTTAACCTAAATTCAGTAATTATATCCAATAATCCAATTCATAAATGAAAACAAACAGACGTACATACATATCATACCTACTCTTTACATATATATATAACATATAGTTTCCACGATTCGAACGAATTAAATACATATACTTATTTGTTTATTAAACATTTAATCAAAGTGCATGTTTCAATTTTCTAGAAAAAAATCCTATTGTTACGGTCTGGCGTCATATGCGCCGTGGTGAAAATTGGGAAAAGTACCGACCGAACCATGCACGTGTCGAACGTGGCGTCGGGCGAGGGAGCGTAGGGAAAGCGGCATAGGGAAAACGGCGTAGGGCAAGCGGCGTAGGGAAAGTGGCGTAGGGCGATCGGCGAAGGGAAAGCGGCGTAGGGAAAGCGGCGTAGGGAAAGCGGCGTAGGGAAAGCGGCGTAGGGAAAGCGGCGTAGGGAAAGCGGCGTAGGGAAAGCGGCGTAGGGAAAGCGGCGTAGGGAAAGCGGCGTAGGGAAAGCGGCGTAGGGAAAGCGGCGTAGGGAAAGCGGCGTAGGGAAAGCGGCGTAGGGAAAGCGGCGTAGGGAAAGCGGCGTAGGGAAAGCGGCGTAGGGAAAGCGGCGTAGGGAAAGCGGCGTAGGGAAAGCGGCGTAGGGAAAGCGGCGTAGGGAAAGCGGCGTAGGGCGAGCGGCGTAGGGAAAGCGGCGCAGGGCGAGCGGCGTAGGGAAAGCGGCGTAGGGCGAGCGGCGTAGGGAGGGCGGCGTAAGGAAAGCGGCGTAGGGAAAGCGGCGTAGAGCGAGCGGTGTAGGGAAAGCGGCGTAGGGAAAGCGGCGTCGGGAAAGCGGCGCAGGGCGAGCGGCGTAGGGAAAGCGGCGTAGGGCGAGCGGCGTAGGGCGAGCGGCGTCACCGCAGGCACAGTCACCTTCACCAAATCTGGCAGACGTACCAGAATGCATTCTCAAAGGAGGAACATGCGAGGAAGTGATGCCAGGATGTAGGTCAGCTTTAAATCTGCAATACTCTTGCGGCGCCATATTGAACTGCTGTGTGAAACCTCGGCCATTTTTAATATACCCTTGTCACTATCTCCCAACTAGAAATAAACCGTTGGAAGATTAAGTAAAAAGTGTTTTGTTACATTAATTTTATTAACCAATTTAATTTTTTAATCAGCCGTGTGGCTCCCGGAACCAATACCAAAAGAATAGGACCACTTCATCTCCTTCCCATGGATGTCGTTAAAGGCGACTTAGGGTTAGGCTTACAAACTTGGGATTCTTTTTTAAGCGATGAGATAGCAACCTGTCACTTTTTTAATCTCAATTCTATCATTAAGGTAAACAGCTGAACGTGGCCTTTCAGACTTTTGATAACTGTTGGCTCTGTCTAATCCGCAGGGGATGTAGACGTGATTATATGCTATATTAATTTATTTTTTCAAAATCAAATTACACTAACTTAACTAATTGCGGTCTTAATGAACATTCAAACACGAAAGTAATTTATTATGGTTTATTTAACATTGAACCGTTTCAAAATGTGTATTAAGAAAAGTTATATAAATGAAGGTTTCAGACGCCTTTATTTTCAGTAGAGAAGAAAAATACAAGTAGGAGTTATGAGAAAATAAAAAACAAGTACAAAATTTTATTAATATTTAAATTAAAAATTTGCCAATTTTACGACTCAAAATAACAACAACCAATTTATAAATACTATGTTTCCTATAACATTGTGTATTTTGATGATGATAGTAAAATTAATGCACGCTAAGGGTAAATACTTATTATAATAAAGAAGAGCGTCGTTGGTCGAATTGGAAAGGTGCCTGGTTAAAATGCGTGTGGCGAAAAAAAGGCACAGATTCGAATACCACCTCGGCCATGTACCAAAGACTTTTCTAAGTTAAATACATTAGTTTGAATACTAACCGATGCTAAAATGGTGAGGGTAAACATCGTAAGGAAACCTGCACATTTAGGCAACTGGATGTGTAACCATAAATAAATATATACGTGACAAATTACACAGATTGAGTTAGCCTCGTAGTAAGTTCGAAACTTGTGTAACGACACTAACTCAACGATACTATCAGACCATAGACCTATAGACCCATTTTGCAGGACGTCAATACACTCGACAATCGGCACTTCTATATAATAAATGAAATAGAAAAATAAATTTTTACCCATTAGTACTTATAATAAAATATAGTATCGTTGGGTTAGTATTTCTAACATAAGTTTCGAACATACTTCGAGGCTAACTCAATCTGTGTAATTTGTCCCGTATATATATTTATTTATTTAAATTATTTATGTATATAGTGCCGTGTGTTTCCCGGCACCAATACAAAAAAGAATAGGACCACTCCATTTCTTTCCCATGGATGTCGTAAAAGGCGACTAAGGGACAGGCTTACAAACTTGGGATTCTTTTTTAGGCGATGGGCTAGCAACCTGTCACTATTTGAATCTCAATTCTATCATTGAGCCAAATAGCTGAACGTGGTCATTCAGTCTTTTCAAGACTGTTGGCTCTGTCTGCCCCGCAAGGGACATAGACGTGACCATATGTATGTATGTAAATAATTCATTTCAGATGTACCTGGTGAGGCCTGCCAACTCAAAGGCGGATTGTGTGCACCGACTTGTTCTAACGGAGAGTTGAGTTACGACCCTGATTGTGATCTAGTAGGTTTTGGATGCTGTATATCACAAGAAACAATGAAAACAATCTCTTAAACGTTTGTTTGTTTGTTTGTTTGTAATATCTTTATTGCATAGAAATTTACACAGTAACAAGAAAATTGTAAGTACATAGTTAAAAGTTTGTATGCAGTCAGTAGATATATTGACATACTTTGCGCTAGAAAAAATAATTTAAACAGTGTTACTGGTTATTCCTTTTTTTGCCTACGGTACATAAATTAAGCCTGTATTATGCTTATTACTATGTATTTATACCAGATAATGTACCTTTTTAACGATGAAAGAATTTTCATGATCGGTACACTATTTCAAAAGATTAGCTCTTGTTAAAATAACATACATACATACATATGATCACCTCTTTATCCCTTACGGAGTATTTGGCTTAATGATAAAATTGAGATCGAAAAGGTTGCTAACCCATCGTCTAAAAAAGAGTCCCAAGTTTGTAAACCTATTCCTTAGTCGCCTTATACGACATCTATGGGAAAGAGATGGAGTGGTCCTATTCTTTTTTGTATTGGTGCCGGGAACCACACGGCTCACGGCCACGCGTTTTAACCAGGAACTTTACCGATTTGACCATCGACGCTCTTCAAAGATACAAATGTAAAGTTCAAAGTCTTTATTACTTATATTAGTACAGAATAATGATACAGCTTCGGTTTTCCATAAACTTCTAGAAGAATTAAGCATAAAAATAGTACTTCTTGGTATAAGTCCGCCGTCGCAATATTTTCTTATTGTTTGCGTTGTTTTTTTTTTTTTTTGACATTTTTACCACACTATTAATAAAGAGAAAAGATTTATATTTTGTATGTCTGTAACGAATAAACTGAAAAAAACTCATGGACTGATTTTTACGAAATTTGGCACATACTGACAAGGACAACTTTTCTCTAGAATTTCGAAGCGAAGCTCCGCGGAAAAGCTAGTTTGTAATATAGATACAAAAGCAACAACTCTTTTCAGTAAATTATTATCCAAGATCAAATATAGGCTACTTTTTTCGAAAATTCCAACCGGAATAACGCCCCGGACAAAATTCTGAATAAACTTTGCGCTATAATAAGAGAAGGTATATAACTCTCACTGTTTAAACAACAGTTAGGAATCACAATTTATTTAAGTGCATTACTATCCGAAATTGTATTTAACGCAGCATTAGTACTAGATTTAGCGTTAAATAGAACTTGATTGTGCAGCAATCTAAACTAGATTTTGTAATTACATCTGTTACAGTTCCATTATCGCATGAGCTTTCAATTTTAACATTCTGTGGTTTAGTCACTGATTTCATTTCAATTTATGTTTAGATTTCAAACACGTTCAATTATAATAAAATGGTCTTCGGGTCATTATGATGATAAATAAATATAGGTATATGGGACAAATTACACAGATTTAGTTAGCCTCGAAGTAAGTTCGAGACTTGTGTCACGAGATACTAACTCAACGTTAGAATTTTTTATAATAAATACGTATGTATATAGATAAACATCCGAGACCCGGGGCAATCAGAAAAAGTGCTTTTCTTATCATGCCCTGGCCGGGATTCGAACCAGGGACCTCCGATGACACAGACAAAATACTACCGCTGCGCCACAGAGGCCGTAAATGATGATTTAAAACAACGAAATTGTGCAATGAGGGTAAACATTTTCATAATCACACTGTTTCATCGTTCGAGTATGCTGTTATTTCCTTTATATATAAAAATTCATCTAAATCTTTCCAAGACTACTCATAAATCCAGTCTTCATCAATCGATCTCCAATTAACAATTTCTTGTTCAGCAAACCAAATCGAGATTTCTTTATCAGCGGCCTCTACACTGTCGGAGCCGTGTATTACATTGCGAGATATATCAATACTGAAATCTCCCCTTATCGTTCCTGGTTTAGAGTCCGCAGGGTTAGTAGCTCCAAGCATTTGTCTACTTATCTTCACAACATCTTCGCCTTCCCAAACCATTGGTACAACAGGTCCTGTGTTAAATATTAAAGTTATTAATTATGACGAAATCATTTATTAATGGAAATCAGTAAATATAATTATTGTGATACCTATAGTGACCGGGGTTTATTTATGATTACTATTTAGAAGTCTATGATTTAAGATTGTAATTATGATTATATTTATGACTAGCTTTCCCCCGCGACTCCGTCCGCGCGGATGTCGGTCTTCGCGTAGATGGTTTATTTCTCCATTTTATTTTCAGTCCGGTCAATTTAGACCAAAAAATAGGAATGAAGCTACATCAATTCCCATCAAGCTGAAAATGAGTATAATTGTTTAAAACACAATCAAAAGCATTATTTCAAAATTCCCCATGATTCCGGTTTAAGGAAAAAAATTACCCAAGGTCAAAGGTAAGAAAATGGGATTTTCACGATTTTCTTCAAAACGGTAAGTTTTATAGGAAAATTACCTCAGACATAGATTGTAGATCATAAAGATATCTATAAAAAGGAATCAATATTTTTTTTTCAATAAAGCTACCGTTTCTGAGGTATTACGATGCAAAAAGCACGTCTCGTATATACTCTATGTAGCAGTAATATAAGTAAAAATATTGTTCTGTCGGTAATTTTAACTTGAATTCAAAATATAAAATATACATAAGTATAATGAAACCCAGTCCCTTCATTTATACTGTAGTGAAACCTTGAGACAACATCTGTCTCTCTGTTTAATTGTGTACGTGGCTAGAGTCGTATAGCTGCTTTATCTCAGAATGCTCAACACATGAAATACCGTAAGTCTTTAATAATAGTTGTCCTTGCGGGGATACCGTTGTCGGCTATGGACACCACGGTCTCTCATGCCCTAGGAGTGCCGACCGTTTAGGGCGCCATGCCGCCCTAAATGATATAATCCTCCGTGCTCTTGCCACCATCCATGTTCCAGCCGTTCTAGAACCAAACGGTCTGGCTCGGGATGATGCCAAGAGACCGGATGGTATGACTTTGGTACCCTGGAGATTGGGGCGGCCTTTGGTGTGGGATGCTACTTGTGTCGACACACTTGCGCCGTCTCATCTTCAGGTTACTAAATCTAAGGCCGTTCTGCTTCAAATGAGGCAAAAAACCTCAAAAGGCGCAAATATGTAGTTATCGGGATCAAAGTTTACATCAGATGGCAAGTGTGATAGTGATATTGAAAGGAGAGTGAACGCGGGGAACATGGTGAATGGAGCTTTGCATGCCTTTATGAGCAGTCAGAAACTATCCAAAAAGGCTCGACTGGCTGTGCACAGGGGCGTGTTGGTCCCGACATTAATGTATGGGAGTGAAAGTTGGGTATGGCAAAAGAAGCACGAAAGCAGAATAAATGCAGTGGAAATGAGAGCGTTATGGAGTATGTTGGGTGTGAAATTGAGTGACCGGATAAGGAACAGTGAAAAGGGAATGTTGTGATGTGAAAGAAGATGTAGTTACAGGAATAGAAAAGGGTATGTTGAGATGGTTCGGTCATGTGGAGAGGATGAATGAAAACAGGTTGACTAAGCAGATATACATGGAGAGTGTGGAGGGAAAGGTCGGGGTGGGAAGACCTAGACGAACATATCTTGATCAAATTAAGGACGTCCTGGTAAAGGGTCAGGTCAAAAGTACCCGAAACCGCCGAGCTTGCATGAAGAGAGTTATGAATGTAGATGAAGCAAAGGAAGTATGCAGGGATCGTGGCAAGTGGAAAGAGGTAGTCTCTGCCTACCCCTCCGGGAAAGAGGCGTGATTTTATGTATGTATGTAGTTATCGGTAATATCTATACTTTTGAACCTTTTGGGGTAGAAACTCTGGGACCGGGGGGCCTATCTGCCCATCAGCTTTTCCGACAATTGTCGAAAAGGCTAATTGAGGTATCTCTTGACCGGAGGGCTGGAAATTATCTGGCTCAGAGAATCAGCATTGCCATTCGAATTGGCAATGCTGCCAGCCTTCTGGGCACATTCCCGCATGTTGATGCTATGCAAGGACTGTACAATTTATAAATTAAATTTTAGTTTGTAGTCATCTTTTTTCTTTCTTTTTAAAAGTAGTTTTAGTTTTAATTTGATTATTGCATTGAATTTGATAATTGTAATCTCTATTATTGTCCTAAGATGATTTTCTTCACTTAGGGTTATTCTATTTTTTGAAATAATAAATGCGAAAGTTAGTCTTGAGTGCCACTGCGTAGTGAAAACACGTGTTTATTCTAACCTATTTCAGACTTTTTCAAGTTTAATAATAAAAATGTTAAAAAAAACGCGGTAATAGTACACTACCTTAGAGGTGGCAAGGAAACGGATGCATATTATGACGCTTGCAACTTTTTGCATCGTTATATCACAGAAACGGTAGCTTTGTTGAAAAAAATTATTGATACCTTTTTTATACATAACTTTATGATCTACAATTTATGTCTGAGGTAATTTTCCGATTTGAAAAACTTACCGTTTTAAAGAAAATTGCGATACTATATATTTTTTACCTTTGACCGTGAGTAGCTAATTTTTTTTCCTTAACCCTGCAGTGGTCGCGCACCTAATCGAGACAAGAGTGGTCGCGCGGACTACATACGTAGTCCATATTCAAAATGAAATAACTTTGGTTTTTTTATATAATTTATTTATTTTACTTATGGAATTATAATCAGTATAGTTTTCTTAACTATACAAAATAAAATAAAAACTTAGATGTCAACTCTTTTTTATATTAATTAAACAAAAACAAAATTACTTTTCTAAATTGGCACAATAATCACAGCTTTGCTTGATTGAGATCACATTTAAATATAATAATTAAAATTAATCATTCATAGCATTTTCTACACAGGAAAGACACATAATCTTGGAATGATCTCCACAAATAAACTTCTAGCAGGCAGTGCACGACTTTCAAGTATTTTTATTGCGAGCTCTTCTGTAGTCGTGGCAACGGCACCTACATTGCTTGACGTCGCCTCTGAAGCTGGTGCTTGTCTTTTTTGGTCCGTAATACCTAGAAAATCTTAAATTTTTATTGTCAAAGACCTCGGCAACGATTTTGAGTCTATTCTTTTTTGAGCCAATGGTTTCATCCAACCCAAAGATAAGTCGATCAGGAAGTCCCGACGGCATATATTTTCATAATTTTTATTTGCTGTGTAAATACATAATGCATTTGGTGCACTCAAGTTTAGTAAATTGAAGAACACCGTTAGAGGCCATCTTCTAGAGTTTCTCGAAACGTCATACAAAGAACATTTAATCAACAAAAAACACTATGTTGCCTCCGGGTTCTCCCTCTGTTTTAAGGAACTGTTTTAGACCACACTGTGTTATCAACTCCTGTGTAATATTCATTACGCCATCGTCTTTGCTGAGGTGGTTCCCCATCTTCAGAACTTTCACCCGACCCTTCTCCATTAATATCTTGTTCCTGCTCTGATCTACTTCGTCATCCGAGCTAGACTCAGCTTGATAATTGTCGATGTCGGCATCAACTTCTCTCAACCACGCCTCTATTTGTGCAGCTTGTCGATAATCCATTTTTATCCTAAAAATATAATGTTAAATTTATTTATAGTAAAATAACATAAATCAAAAATATTTATATTACATATTTACATCAATTTATACATAAAATAAATTAAAACAAAAAAAATATGAACTGAAAAAATACTTACGTAATTGGTCGCACGGACTACGTGTGTAGTCCAGGAACTTTGCGGAGCTAGTATTGCTACATCCGCGTGTGACCGGCGCTCGTGCTGCACTGAGAACGTTCCGCGATAAGTCATTTGAAAGTACCTAGCGGCACAAGA
The DNA here is from genome assembly GCF_032362555.1 of Amyelois transitella. Taxonomy (NCBI): domain Eukaryota; kingdom Metazoa; phylum Arthropoda; class Insecta; order Lepidoptera; family Pyralidae; genus Amyelois; species Amyelois transitella. The sequence continues at coordinate 11,730,579 of NC_083507.1, read as the reverse complement.
ACCTAACGTGTAGCGTTTAAGAAATAAAACTGATTTTGAATCAGTGGACTACATATGTAGTCCGCGCGACCACTGCAGGGTTAAACCGGAATCATGGGGAATTTTGAAATAATGCTTTTGATTGTGTTTTAAATAATTATACTCATTTTCAGCTGGATAGGAATTAATGTAGCTATGTAGTATTTTTTTCATAGTAATTAGTAGCGGCCCGCTTGTGCAGCAACCGGTTCAAGCCAAAGCCGACTTTAGGCGCTACAGGTTACGGCGCTAAATCCACTGCGGGTAACGCAACGTGTGTTCGCGGTTCTACAGAACAACGTCTATGGATAAACTGAAAAATTAAGATTTTTTTTTCTTCTTATTTTTTCGGGATAAAAAGTATCCTATTTTACGCCCAGGATAATAAGGTATAATTATACCAAGTTTCATCAAAATCGAACCGTTAGTTTTCACGTGATGCCTGGACATACAGACAGACAGACAAAAATTTTTTTAATCACATTTTTGTGTTTGGTATCGATCCAGTAACACCCCCTGCTATTTATTTTTTCAATATTTTCAATGTACAGAATTGACCTTTCTACAGATTTATTATATGTATAGATATGTATAGATTACCATTTAGGTTACTTCTTAAGAGTACTGTTAAATTCAAATCGAATAGGCACAGAGACTGAAAAAAGTCTTTACCAAAAATTTACTAAAGCAAAGCAGATAGATTTGACAAGACATTAGAATTTATAGAAAGCGCAATGATGGAAGAAAAACACACATATATACATGCATTCGTATAATAACGTCTGCGTCACTCACGTGGTAGACATATGTAGTAGACAAAGCCTAAGTAGACAAAGGCAGCAGTCACTATAACATACTTTACTATACTTTAGATTCAAATAGTGAGAGGATACAAGCCCATCGCCTAAAAGAAGAATCTCAAATTTATAAGCCTGTCCCATAGTCGCCTTTTACGACATCCATGGGAAATGAGACGGAATAGTCCCATTCTTTCCTTTTTTTTGGTGCCGGGAACCACACGGCACATTATAAAACAATATGACACATAGCAAATTTAACAAAAATACAATCACCTGAATGCATATAAGTGACTAGTTCAGAAAAGAACGGTCGATCTTTCAAATCCTCATAGTGTTCTAGTAGCATATCTTTCTTCGGGCTCATTAATTTGAGGGCAACCATTTTGAAACCCCTATTTTCAAACCGTGTTATGATTGGCCCAATGAGGCCTCTTTGAACGCCGTCGGGTTTTACCATGATGAAAGTTCTTTCACGCGGCTTTGCTTCTGTAATTGACAAAAGGTGAGAACATACATACATATGGTCACGTATCCCTTGCGGGGTTGACAAAGCCAAGTTTTGCAAAGACTGAATGGCCACGTTCAGATACTTGGCTTAATGATAGAATTGAGATTCAAATAGTGACAGGTTGCTAGCCCATCGCCTAAAAAAGAGTCCCATGTTTGTAAGCCTATCCCTTAGTCGCCTTTTACGACATCCATGGGAAAGAGATGGAAAGTTCTTTTTTGTATTGGTGCCGGGAACCACACGGCGCATCACAAAGGTGAGAATTAGTAACTTTTTCTTCTTTTTCTTCCTGGCGTAACTCCTGGTTGTATTCTTGGTGGAGTAGAATTTTGGAAGCCTTTGACGATGAATCAGGATTAGTTAGTTCAGTGGAAGCGGCCGCCGCGTCAGGAATATGAGCGAGGGCAGCTCTTGCTCCTGGCAACGAAGCGGTAGGCGATGGCACCGTGTGGTTTCAGTGGGTTCAAGCCCCACATTACCCGTCTGGCTTCCCGTAGCCGGCTGGGTAGGGAAAGATCTTACCACAAGTAAAAAAAAAGGTTTCTACGCAAAGAGACTCCTGACTGACCTCCGCAAACTAAGTGTGCAGGAGAATCTAAACCACATTGGATCGTGGTTATCAAAACTTTTTATTTCACGTTACGATAGCATAGTAATAGAAAGTAAAATAGGCGATCTTTTCTTTTGGAATAAAATATTAGAAAGTCCTCATATTTTCTCTGTCTGTATGTACGCGGTAATCTCAGAAATTTGCATCATTAGCGTACATCCATCTCAGTTTGGTCCAAAGGTTCGACTGTCAGAGAATACCTTGTGACATTAAATCCACGTACATGAAGTTTAAATAAATAAATTTGTACACAGATTTTATTAGGGTTTTCTGAGGAAGGTTTTATAAATGCTACCATTGCAAAGCCAAAGGGCTTAACGTTAGTAAATAATAATATTCATTTATCGTTTCATTCTGTTTCTTAATAAAGAACATGGTTATGATAATTAAAAATATTCTAACTCACCAATAACAATAAAAAAAATATACACAAGAAACAATATTTTGAACCACATGATTTACAGAACAGACTGAATTAAATCTAGATCTAGATTGTTTAATATATTGCCTCATATGGTCACAAATAATGTGCCGAAACTAAATTAAGTTAATTTATACTGTTACGTAGGCACACAGAACGGTTGCAAATTTATAATATACCTACGTCACACATTATATTGTAATTTTATCAAATGACGTGTACCTATACATATCTATACTAATATTATAAAGCTGAAGAGTTAGTTTGTTTGAATGCGCTAATCTCAGGAACTACTGGTTCGAATTGAAAAATTATTTTTGTGTTGAATAGACCGTTTATCGAGAAAGGCTTTAGGCTATATAACATCACGCTGCAACTATTAGAAGCTAAAAAATAATGGAAAATGTGAAAAAAGAACGGGGTAAATTATTCATTATTGAGGGCTTCATTGATGCCAAAAATAACTATTCCACGCAGACGAAGTCGCGGGCACAGCTAGTTCATAATATAGGTACTTACGTCATACATTTTATTGTCATTTTATCAAATGACATATATATGATATTGACGTCAACATGAAATAGTTTTTGCATTATATAACCACCTTCCTTCGAGTGCTTTTGTATTGTGTATTTTTAGGCACATTTTTTTTTATATTCAAGAAACCATAATAATATCATCAGTATTAAATAAAATAGTAATTATAATAATAGTGTAAATGCGAAACCAGAAACGGAAAGTTTAGTTCTTAACAGATAAACAGTTTTTTATATTATATTTATTTATTTATATTCATTTATCTATTACAGTGTGTTATTATAGGCTTATCTTAAAGAAGTATCGCTTAAGTAAACTTATATGTAAACATAAGTTTGTGAATTTCGCCATGGAACAGTTAAACACGCCAAAAAACTAACTTCATGTAATTCAGCATGTGCAGTACTCTAGTGACGGGGGAGTATCTGGATAGATCTGTCTTCGACTGCATACATACATACATATGGTCACGTCTATATCCCTTGCGGGGTAGACAGAGCCAACAGTCTTGAAAAGACTGAATGGCCACGTTCAGCTATTTGGCTTAATGATAGAATTGAGATTCAAATAGTGAAAGGTTGCTAGCCCATCGCCTAAAAGAGGAATCCCAAGTTTATAAACCTATCCCTTAGTCGCCTTTTACGACATCCATGGGAATGAGATCGAGTGGCACTATTCTTTTTTGTAATGGTGCCGGGAACCACACGGCACCAAGGCACGGTCTTCAACTGTGTTATACTAAATAATATATGTAGTTGATAGTTCTATCGCCTTAGTGCCGTGCGGTTTTAGAACTTTTGAATAGGACTACTCCATCTCTCACCCATGGGTGTTGTTAAAAGCGATTAAGGGAATATGCACACATTCAATGTATTATTTTCATGAGATGGATTATACTAACGTTAAAGTTATCAATGCTTAAAAATATTGCATGCCTGATGAGGCACACTGTTGATACTGTTATTTTTTTTTTCATTTCATTTCCTTCTAGATGTCTATACAGTTATGCATAAAATATTTAGAATTTGAGTTTGAGTTCATCTTGAGCAAGCTTCCATGCTGACATCCAAATAAAAGTTTACACAAAGATATAAATTAATTTAAAAAATTTTGCACAATATTTTCGTATCATCACGCCGGGGCGGCACTCAACAGGTCGTATCTCTGTGCTGTTTTTAATTTGCATAGTTTAATTAAAATGTTAATTTATTGTTTTGCTCGCCTTATCACGGTAACATTGGCTGGCGCAGTTTCTATTTTTATTTTGACTACTGTTGTGTAAGTTATTACCTTGCTTTGTGTCACTGGGAGTTTTGAGATAAAATTGTATCATTAACCTTTTTTTTAACGTGTGGAAAGACCTTCGTCTACGCGACGGTTATGTGAGGCTTGAACCCACTAATGCCGTGTGGTTCCCGGCACCAATAGAAAAAAGAATACGACCACTCCATCTCTTTCCCATGGATGTCGTAAAAGGCGACTAAGGGATAGGCTTACAAACTTGGGATTCTTTTTTAGGCGATGTGTTAGCAACCTGTCACTATTTGAATCTCAATTCTATCATTATGCCAAATAGCTGAACGTAGCCATTCAGTCTTTTCGAGACTGTTGGCTCTGTCTACCCCGCAAGGGATATAGACGTGACCATATGTATGTATCTTAAAAAAGGTTTACTGGGTTTCATGCATTATAGCCAGCTATCCCGGAGCCAGCATTTATTCACATTCTATCGCTAATTTCTAATTCTAAGTTTGTATTCTTGTGAAATTGGCGTTTTTGAAGAAAATGTAAGCTTTGAAAGCGCATCAGTTCAGAAAAAATATTAACCTAGTACTTTTTTATATCAACAAATCCTATTTATGTTATTTTTAGATCCAGGGAGCATTGTTGTTAAGGTTTCATAATGAAAATTAAGTTACGAAACACTGTAACTTCCAAGTTAATCTGTTGCGAGAAAAGAATCCATAATATAGCTTGTAGCAATTGTCTTTCTACTTTATTTACATACATACATACATATAGTCTATATCCCTAGCGGGGTAGTTAGAGCCAACAGTCTCGAAAAGACTGATAGGCCACGTTCAGCTGTTTTTCTTAATGATGGGATTGAGATTCAAATACCGACTGGTTGCTTGCCCATCGCCTACAAAAGCAATCCCAAGTTTGAAAGCCTATGCCTTAGTTGGCTTTTACGACATCCATGGGAAAGATATGGAGTGCTATTAAGCTTTTTAGTAGTGGAAATTCTCTCTTCACTCTAGTTAGATCAAGTTCGTGAAACTTTTCTTAAAATAAAAAATGGAACTGACGTATCTACAAGACAAACACACTAATGACATACATACATACATATGGTCACGTCTATATCCCTTGCGGGGTAGACAAAGCCAACAGTCTTGAAAAGACTGGATGGCCACGTTCAGCTATTTGGCTTTAAGATAGAATTGAGATTCAAATAGTGACAGGTTGCTAGCCCATCGCCTAAAAGAAGAATCCCAAGTTTGTAAGCCTTACCCTTTAGTCGCATTTTACGACATCAATGGGACAGAGATGGAGCGGTCCTATTCTTTTTTGTATTGGTGCCGAGAACCACACGGCACACTAATTTAACCTAACCTAAATTAAAACTGTGTTGTGAGCAACTGAACATTCTTTTTTATCTCGCTCCAACCATTAATCAGGCCGTACGGAAACTTCAGAAGAAAATAAGAAAACTTTCCTTTCACTGAAATTAAAATCTTTAGTGAAACGACCGTAGATGTATACCCGTCTAGAAAGTGTATCAAAACAAGTGTAACATTAATTGAATGTCTTTGATATGTCTCAGAGAAAAATCTTTTTATATTGTTTTGTTGGGTGGAATAAATCCCAATCTGACACTACGAGTATTTGAATCTCAATTCCATTATAAATCCGTACGTGGTCTTTGGGTCTATTCAAGACTACTGGCTCTGTCTACCCCGTAAAAGATATAGACGTGATAAAATGTATTTAAATCAAACGCTTAATCTTGTAACTTAAAACATATATATGCAAATGGTTTTCCTAGATACAGCTCACGAAATTAAGTTCTTATACGTGAATGGACTATTACAAAGGGAATAATAAATCTTCTCTGCATTATGAAATGTATACAGAAGACTTATTATTGTAGTGACAGTTTAATATTATTACACAAACAATAATAATTCAAGTCTTCTTCATCCGAAAGTTGTAGTAGATATAATTATATTTTTTATTTATTTTATTTCTTTATTATTAATTATTTCACAAAATACAGATTAGTCAAAACTTAATTTTTACAAACAGCTGAACATGGCTTATCGGTTTCTTGATGACTGTTGGTTCTGCGTAGTCCGCAAGGAATATAAACATGACTATATGTATTTATGTATATATTTATATATAAACATTTCACGGTTAAAGGTGGATATGTTTAACATAATCGTCTACTTTCCCTAATCATCAAAACAATAGGTGCTATAATTAGTCAGTTTTAGCCCGCATAATGATCAAATAACGTGTCCATTCACCTTCACAAAAGGATTACAAAGCGTTGTTCGTATACGTCAAGACAATTTAAGTGTATATTAAAGGGTTTTTTTTTATAAACATACATACATATCATCATGTCTATATCCCTTACGGGGTCAACAGTCCGGAAAAGACTGAAAGGCCACGTTCAGCTATTTGGCGTTTTGATAGAATTGAGATTCAAATAGTGATAGGTTACTAGCCAATCGCCTAAAGGAAGATTCCCAAGTTTATAAACCGATCTCATAGTCGCCTTTTACGACATCCGTGAGGAAGAGATGGAGTAGTCCTATTCTTTTTTCTATTGGTACCGGGAACCACACGACACATTTTTTTATAAGTAATATCTTTGTTACAGTTTCATTTTCTTATTATTTGGTTACCGATTTATGTACATACATATTATACACACATATAGTCAGGTTTCATGATGGAATTGAGATTCAAATAGTGATAGTTTGCCAGCCAATTGCCTACAAGTTTATCTCTTTTGACAGCTTGTTGTTATATATACGTATATACAAATTCTATTACCTAATTAATATCAAATAATATCAGTAATGAATGAAATACATTTATTAATATAATACGATGGTTATATTAATTGTTACCACAAGGCGGTCTAGAGCGTTATCTGCTTTATTGCAATAGTTTTAAGGTACCTACATATTGTGGAAATGAGTCAACAAAACTATTTTTTTTTATTTGTACTCCCTCAACTATTACTGTTTTTTCGTAGCCATGGTGCGTATATGTTGTTTGTATGAGTTTCCCTTGATATACGCTTACGAATTTGTAACACAAGATGAGACGAGTGTTATTTTTTGTCCGCCAGTGTAGTGCGTAAGAAAATTGCGACGCCACGCTTCCTTAACCCGCGGGAAGTGTTTGTCGTAAACTACATTATGTTACGGTAAAAATGGTATTATACTTATTTTTCATAAAATACATACATATGGTCACGTCTATATCCCTTGCGGGGTAGACAGAGCCAATAGTCTTGAAAAGACTGAATGGCCACGTTCAGCTATTTGGCTTAATGATAGAATTGAGGTTGGGATTATACTCTTAGGCGATGGGCTAGCAATCTGTCACTGTTTGAGTCTTAATTCTATCATTTAGCCAAACAGGTGAACGTGGCCAGTCAGATTTTTTCAAGACTGTTGGCTCTGTCTAACCCGCAAGGATTGGCTATGCCTTATTTATTATCCCGTCATATATATAATGTCTTATATAAAAACGTAAATTATAATAACGCGACTTATAGCTTTGTATTGCGCTGCTCTTACATATTTTTTTTTAATTGTGTTTTCTTGTTAAAATTCAACAATTTGATATTTTTCTTTGTCTCAAACAAATCTATACTAATATTATAAAGCTGAAGAGTTTGTTTTGTTTGTTTGTTTGTTTGTTTGTTTGTTTGTTTGTTTGTTTGTTTGTTTGTTTAAACGCGCTAATCTCAGAAACTACTGAACCGATTTGAATAATTCTTTCACTGTTAGATAGTCTATTTATCGAGGAAGGCTAAAGGCTACATTTTATCCCGGATTTCCTACGGGACGGCCTAACAATGCAGGTGAAAGTTGAATGAGTCGGCCATCTGCGAGCTTTCCACGCGAACGCTGCGCAAACCAACAAAGATATAGTAAAACAATGTACTAAAGATGTGAAGTACTCATTTTTTGCTACAAAAAAGTCCGCGAGAGCATATATCTATCTCTTAAGGTTTACTTACAATAACCACTTTTATGTTCATTTTTTAACATTATTTTTTCATTATAAACATAAGTTATTTTGAAACTAATTTTCTTTAATTCAGTATTAATCCTTATCCAAATAAATATGTTTATAACTTTCGGCTTTTCATGTAGACTAAAATTGCCATTTACAGTATATAAATCAGACGAATAGGTTTTGAGATATAGTCGTTATAAGCAATTTGCAGCGAAACATTTAATACGGCGAACCAGCATCATTAGGTATCATTCTACTTATATTACTTCCTTTGTATGTTTGTCTGTTTTTACCTCTTACCTACTTTTAAACTGATTATGTCTATCTTTTAAGATTGTTGTTGATTATAAGTATTTAATTGTAAACACAACTGTCTTTGATATCACTTAATTTCAATGAACATCTTAGAAGATATTACTATTTTAAAGTAAAATAAAGTATTAGCCTGTAAGATCCCACTACTGGGCAAAGGCCTCTCATCTTACTATATACGGTCTCCGTTCCGTCGCGGGTAATGATGTGGGCCAAGTCGTCGCCAAATCGCATAACAATTAGCAGCTATAATTGATAAAGCCAAGGAGGATGTTTGCAAAAATAAATGATGCCCAAAATAACTATTCCACGCGGACGAAGTCGCGGGCACAGCTAGTAATTCATATTATCATAAAACGTTATGACTGAATCTTCGCTATGACGGTAACATAGCATTAATTAAGGTTACTCACCTTAGTTACTGTAATTTATTCAATCGCTTGTTGCTGAAATATCGCCAATATGGAGGGAAAGTGAGCCATAATGGATTATGTGGTTAAATAACTAGTACATGGTGGCTGATAATATTGGTGTTATCATTAATTGACGTTTAATATGGGTTTAGGTGTTGCGTATTCACAAATTCCTTTCAAGGTATTGGGTATTAGCAAATTCTTCTTTATATAACATATCATACATACATACATACATAAACTCACGCCTCTTTCCCGGAGGGGTAGGCAGAGACTACCTCTTTCCACTTGCCACGATCCCTGCATACTTCCTTTGCTTCATCCACATTCATAACTCTCTTCATGCAAGCTCGGCGGTTTCGGGCACTTTTGACCTGACCCTTCACCAGGACGTCCTTAATTTGATCAAGATATGTTCGTCTAGGTCTTCCCACCCCGACCTTTCCCTCCACACTCTCCTTGTATATCTGCTTAGTCAACCTGTTTTCATTCATCCTCTCCACATGACCGAACCATCTCAACATACCCTTTTCTATTCCTGTAACTACATCTTCTTTCACATCACAACATTCCCTTATCACGCTGTTCCTTATCCGGTCACTCAATTTCACACCCAACATACTCCTTAACGCTCTCATTTCCACTGCATTTATTCTGCTTTCGTGCTTCTTTTGCCATACCCAACTTTCACTCCCATACATTAATGTCGGGACCAACACGCCCCTGTGCACAGCCAGTCGAGCCTTTTTGGATAGTTTCTGACTGCTCATAAAGGCATGCAAAGCTCCATTCACCATGTTCCCCGCGTTCACTCTCCTTTCAATATCACTATCACACTTGCCATCTGATGTAAACTTTGATCCTAGATATACAAACTCTTTCACTTGCTCAACTTTTTCTCCTCCAATCAAAATATTACATGCTGTCATTTCTTTCTCCATTTCAAAAACCAGTGTTTTAGTTTTACTTACGTTCACTTTCATTCCTTTCTCTTTTAAAGCTTCATGCATACAGTTTACCATCTCCTGTAACTCCTCCGCTGATGACGCCAGTATAACCTGATCGTCGGCATAGAGCAGACATTTGACGAGTAATTCATTCATCCTTAATCCACTTTCAGACTCTTTCAAATCTGTCAAACAACTATCCATAAATAGGTTGAACAGCCACGGTGACGCAACACATCCCTGCCTAACACCTTTCTCAATCTTAAACCACTCAGTGTGCGCTCCGTTTATCCTGACACAAGCACTCGAATCCTCATATAAGGATTTCAGTGCTCGTATCAAGAGACTGCTCACCCCATGCATAGAAAGTGCTGACCACAATTCATTCCTCTCAACTCTGTCATAGGCCTTTTCCAAATCCACGAATGTGCAATAGACTTTTTGACTCTTGGCCAAAAACTTTTCGGCTATGCACCGCAAAGAAAAGACCTGATCAGTACATCCCATTCCCTTTCGAAATCCCGCTTGAGCATCCCATATTTTGTCATCAGTTTCATTCCTGACTCTATTAATCAATAACTTAGCATACAATTTGCCGACGACGCTAAGCAGGCTTATACCACGATAATTTTTGCAGTCCAGTTGTGACCCTTTTCCTTTGTAAAGTGGCACAATAACAGCCTTACACCAATCTTTTGGTACTCGGCCGCTTCTCCAACACAAATTGAAAAGGCAGTACAACTGTCTAGCTACGACGCCTTTTCCTGCTTTAAGCATCTCGGCCGACACTCTATCATACCCGGCAGCCTTACCCGCTTTCATACTCTTAAGTGCTTCCACAATTTCAAACATTTCAATTTCGCCTTCTATCTCATTCTCTTTTTCTTCGCTATAGCAGAACTCTTTCTTATTTTCTTCCTTTTTTTCAAATAAACTCTCAAAATAGTCCTTCCATATCTTTAGCACACATTCTTCTCCTTTCACAACGCTACCATCCTGGCATCTGATCCTAGTCAGCTCTCTGGTTATAGTTTTTCCTCGGGCTGACCTTACGGATTTCCAGAATACTTTCAGATTTGACTGAAAGTCTTCTGATAGCCTTTTATCAAAATCCTCTTTATACTCTTCTTTCTTTCTAATCACAGCTTTCTTAACCAAATCTTTCATTTTTTTATATTCCTTACGTGCTTCATTCACATCCTCATCTATAACCTCTTGCATTCTTAAGTTAGCTTTTGCTGCTAACAAATCCAGCCATGCTTTCTTCTTTAATCGCACAAGTTCTTGCACATCTTTACTCATCCACGCATTTTTGTGATTTTTCCCTTTCCTTCTTCTACTTACACCACACACTTCAACAGCTACTTTCACAATTCTTTCTTTAAATTCCTTCCATCCATCTTCAATATTGCTCCTCTCATCTAAATCTTCAATTTCATCCTTCAGTCTATTAATATACTTCTTACCTACATCCATATCTTGCAAATTTTCTACTTTCACTCTTTCCAAAGCGCTGGTTTGCTCCCTTACCCTGTGCCGCCAGCGATTGAAGATACCCCTTATCCGGGATATCACCAGTAAATGGTCCGAGTCAATGCCAGCACCGCGATATGCACGGGTATCCAGCACTTTGTTCTTCAATCTTTCATCTACAATCACAAAGTCTATCATACTTTTTAAAATACCTTCCACTCTTGTATAGGTGTGGATCTCTTTATGTTGAAACATTGAGTTCGACACAAAAAGATCCCACTCTAGACAAATTTCTAATACACTTCTTCCATTATCATTCACCTTTTCGTCACCAAACGCACCAAGCACCTTTTCATATCCATCACGCTTTACACCCACCCATCCATTAAAATCACCTAACATAATAATCTTCTCATTTGGCTTGGTAACTTTCAATACTTCTCTTACACTATTCCAGAACTCCTCGTTTTCGCTTTTTGCTGATGTTGTACCCCTCGAACCCACATCCCACGGTGCATAAACACCTAAAACGAAGATCCGAGTGATTCCAACTTTCAGCCTAATCCATAGAAGACGAGGGCTGACACACTCATACTCATTCACACACTCAGCCATTCGTGCAGAAAGGATTAGACCGACCCCTTGACAGCCTCGGCTGGTACTGGAAATTCCAGACCAATACGCCATGTAAGGGCCGTGCTGCGTCGCGTCGCATCCTTTCCGCTTCGTTTCATTCACGCACAATACATCCAACCGTCTTTCACCCATCATCTGACATACTTCCTCAATTTTATCCTTCATTCCTCCTCTTACATTCATCGTCGCAAAGCGGCTTTCAGCAGACCGCATACCGCTCCCGCCGGGAACGAGACGTGATGGGGTGCGGACACCATCGCCGCCATTTAGGTGCTCTTTCAAAAAATTTGCATCCATGCGATTCCCACGAGACGCAAGGGAACAATTTTGTCCGCCCCAGCAGAGCCCCGCATGCCAGGGTAAGGCTAGCCATTACCTGGGGGTCGCCCAACCCCATGGCGGAAGTGGCACGCTCGAGACTAGGCTCGCCCCTAGCCATGCATCCATCGGCGCGGCAGACCTTAGATTGGCATTTAATACATCAATTATTTCAACATATCAATTATTATTTTAGGTGATCGGTAAGCATCCTGTTATTATTTGGATCTCAATTCCATCATTTAGTCTTACAGCTTGAAGAAAATGCTGCAGTGCAGTTTGTTACCACTTCTTCTGCACTGACGCTTTGGAAGCTGCAATCAACTTAGTTTTAAGTAATTTATTTGACGTCAACCAATGTTGTGAAACCAGAAGAAGAAAACTTTTTAATGAAAAAAGTATTAATAACAATATAATTTATTAATAAATCAATAACTAATAAATAAATTATTATAATAAATTAAAAATAAGAAAGTGAATGACTGATCAACACCCAAACCGCTGGGTTTAGTGACTTGAAATTTGGCGTGTAGGTCTTATGTTTAATGTTTTGAAATTACCGCGGGATCGAGAATCACGATGTTATTTCGTTTTCGTCTGCTAGTATTCTATATGAAACGCAGTAGGCAGCACTCTGTCCCGTCCACGCTCGCATGAGCGTTAGAGCGCTCGGCACAAGTCACATCTCCCGAAACTAATTGATCCGGAATTCTCTTCACAAGAACAAGCAGAAGAAGAAGCGTTGGAACAAAATAATATGATCGATGTTCAGATAATATTCCCTATACGTCATTTGTGTAAATTCTCACTTATCCTTTAGCATAATTAATTCCATTCCCGTCATTTAAAAATAAAACGATAACACATAAAATCATACATACATACATATGGTCACGTCTATATCCCTTGCGGGGTAGACAGAGCCAACAGTCTTAAAAAGACTGAATAGCAACGTTCAGCTATTTAGCTTAATAAAAACACTTTAAATAATTGTATTTTTTTAACGAAAAAAGGCACTTATAACAAAATATATTTATTTATAAATCAATTAATAATAAATAACTTATAAATATTTTATATTACGCAGTAGACAGCACTCCGTCCACGCAGTCCGGGGCGCTCACATGAGCGTTAGAGCAGCTCATGTCTGGCGTGAGTCGCAAGTACGCGCCTCCGCGCTCGGCACAAGTCAGTAGATCAACACCCAAACCGCTGGGTTTATTGACTTGAAATTTGGCGTGTAGGTCTTATGTGTAATGTTTTGAAATTACCGCGGGATCGAAAATTACGGTGTTATTTCGTTTTCGTCTTTTAGTATTCTATATATTACGCAGTAGACAGCACTCTGCCCCATCCACGCAGTCCGGGGCGCTCACATGAGCGTTAGAGCAGCTCATGTCTGGCGTGAGTCGCAAGCACGCGCCTCCGCGCTCGGCACAAGTCACATCTCCCGGAACTGATTGATCCGGAATTCTCTTCACAAGAACAAGCAGAAGAAGAAGCGTTGGAATAAACTAATATGATGGTATTCCCTATGCGCCATTTGTGTAAATTCTCACTTATCCTTTAGCATATTTTTTTCCATTCCCGTTATTTAAAAATATAATAACAATACATAAAAAGACTTTAAATAATTGTATTTTTTAACGAAAAAAGGCACTTACAACAGAATGATTTATTTATAAATCAATAACTTATAAATATTTAATATTACGCAGTAGACAGCACTCTGTCCCGTCCACGCAGTCCGGGGCGCTCACATGAGCGTTAGAGCAGCTCATGTCTGGCGTGAGTCGCAAGCACGCGCCTCCGCGCTCGGCACAAGTCACTTCTTTCGGAACTGATTGATTCGGAATTCGCTTCACAAGAAGAAGCGTTGGAACAAAATAATATGATCAATGTTCAGATAATATCCCCTATACGTCACTTGTGTAAATTCTCACTTATCCTTTAGCATAATTAATTCCATTGCCGTCATTTAAAAATATAATAACAATACATAAAAAGACTTTAAATAATTATATGTTTTAATGAAAAAAGCACTTACAACAAAATAATTTATTTATAAATCAATATATAATAAATTACTCATAAATATTTAATATTACGCAGTAGACAGCACTCTGTCCCGTCCACGCAGTCCGGAGCGCTCACATGAGCGTTAGAGCAGCTCATGTCTGGTGTGAGTCGCAAGCACGCGCCTCCGCGCTCGGCACAAGTCACATCTTCTGGCGCCGGAGGACCTAAAATTGACGATATAATCAAATATGTTTACACAAATAATAAAACATTTCAAGAATATATTAACACAAAGTAAGTGGGGAAGAAACACAAGATATTGTACATATAGTCACATCTATATCCCTTGCGATGTAGACAGAGTCAGCAAGCCCATCGGCTTGCTTATGAAGTTGTTTAGGACTTGTCCCGTATATATTAATATTTATTTATGATGAGAATGTAAAAAAAAATCAAAATTCGAATTATATTTACCTCTTATATCACCCATTGAAGGGCCTGGAGCTTTGCCATTAACTGAAAAATTAAACAAAATAAATAAACGTTTTAGGTCAGTCTTTCTTACAAGTAAAAAACGTTACTTAGGTAATTTAGGACACATGTACGTACATGTATGTACATTTTAATAAAATACACGCTGTTTAAGCGGAATATTTTTCCAACTTGGGATTCCTCTAATAGGCGATTGGCTAGCAACCTGTCAGTATTTGAATCTCAATTTCATCATTTAGCCAATCAACTGAACGCGGTTTTCAAGACTGTTGGCCCTGTCTTCCCCGCAAGGGAAATGGCCGTGATTATATGTACGTATATATCTATAGAAAATAAATAAAAAACCTTACCTTTAACAAACACAAAAACCGCAAGAATGGCAACAAAGAAGAAATATTTACGAAACATTTTGCACAATTCTATAATTTTCACAATTCTATAATTTTCACAATTCTATCAGGCCTGTATGAGGTCAATGCTCAGTTGCACTCAGTGTTTAACTGTTAATGAATTGTCATTCACGTATTTATATATGTATTTAGAGGCTCAAGTAAGTATGTCAATTTATCCTTAAGTATCAGAAAATTTGTAAAAATAAAATGTGACAAATATCCGGTTCAAATATTTGGATGGATATTGTTATTGGAAGCAGGATGCAGTTGTTGTATGTTAATTTGCATTATTTTTATGTTGATGTTAATTAATTTTATTATTTGAATTGGCAACCGTTTTTTTTTTATTTACATTAAAATTGCCCTGATAAATTCAACCAAATTTCAAAAACGTGTAACAATTAAAATTGAATATTTTTTCATACACAAAAATATATTTAACACTTCAACATTCATCATCATATAATCACGTCTATATTCCTTGCGGGGTAGACAGACATAGCAGTCTTGAAAGATTGACAGGCCACGTTCAGCTGCTAGCCTTTATGATAGAATTGAGATTCGAATAGTGAAAGTTTGCTACCCCATCGCCTAAAAGAAGAATCCCAAGTTAATAACCCTATCCCTTAGCCACCTTTTACGACATCCATGCATGGAGTGATTCTATTCGCTTTTATATTATGGCCGAGAATTCAACATTTATGAGATTATTTAATAAATTTTGGCTTTGTCTAAGCCGTAAAGGATTAAGAAGTCAAATATATATGTAAATAAATACTTTACATACTACTTATACCTTCATTTTGAAAGTCGGTTAAGGTATGTTTTCCCAATGACTACATAATAGCTGATAACATTTAAACCCATGACTCATCTTCTTGAGAAGATTGCGTAAAACGAGACGATCTCATATAATTTCACCTTGACATACAATCTTAACATCTTAAGATATAGTTATGTAATATAATACGAACTTCGTCTTTTTAGGTTACCGTAATAAGTGACACTGACATTGATTTATCGATTGCGTGTGGTGAAATTATGTGGTTGTATCTTAGAAACTTTTAATTTGCTTTTAAAAAATTAAACATTTTTTAAAAGCAAACAACTTTTTGTACAGAGGAGAAAGCGTTCGATTTCGGTTCGGTCTGGGTCTCTGATGTTTATCCTATATATGTATTACGTATTTAAATTTTATCTATAAAATATAGTATCGTGGAGTTAGTATTTCGTAACACAAGTTTCGAACATACTTCAAGGCTAACTCAATCTGTGTAATTTGTCCCGTATATATTTATGTATATAAAGTTGTTTAAATATAACGATTAAATAAATATTTATATTGTCATTACATGGAAAATAATTCGTGAACTGGGAGAAATCCCGATTGGGACAAGTCCGCCATTGTACATATTCTTCTAAATCCAATGACTTTTTTTTAATTTTCTGTGCAATTAAGAGTTTACAAACAAACATTTTTTAAGAAATTTAAATATTTTGAACTGAAACCTTCAGATAAATGTTGAGTTACAATACAAATCATTGTTTACAAGAAAAGAATAACATTTGAAATTCGACTTATCATAAACAGAATTACTGGAATTTCGAACACACATACACACATATTGCCACGTCTATATCCCTTGCGGGGTAGACAGAGCCAAAAAGTCCTGAAAAGACTGAATAGCCACGCTCAGCTATTTGGCTTAATGATAGAACTGAGAAAGTTACAAATCGTTATTGATATTTTTAAATTCGTTCTTAAACCATTTGGCTTTAAGATATGTAACCGTATGCACATTTTGTTTGTTTGTTTGTAAATACTTTATTGTACATAACAAATTTTCAGTAGTACATAAAAATACATTAAAAATAACGATGTACAAGGGCGGACTTATCCCTGTGAGGGATTTCTTCTAGTCAACCAGGTAATTCAAAGAATCATATTATATTAAGGGATAGTATCATAATAAATAATATATTTGTAATACAGATGACTACTAAATCCAACTGTAGACATTACATATGCGTTCACAAAGTAAGGTAAACACAGAAACACGTATAATTCAATTATTCTTTTATTTAAAAAAAGAAAAGTCTTTTGTAAAAAGTAATAAAAACATTGTAAATAGATCTTTCTGTACTTAGCTGTATTATTTAAGTTTTTAGTTACTGCATTAAAGAAACTTCGGTTTTAGTAGCCAATAATATCTACTTTCTGTAAAGTTATTGTTCTAAGTATAAATAAATTTTATTTTATATAAGCAACTGTTACTATTTTCTTTGTTTTCAATTATTATTTATGTTTGTATGTATGTACCAAAAAGTAATCATTTCTGTACACTTTTTACATCCATCTATGTTTACACTTCCCTCCCTGTATTGTTAGCATACGTGATTAATAGCTCTCGCTATAAATAAATTAGGGTCTTATCGTGCGATCACAGATGTGTTTGCTATGGTAGGTACATTACACAGATTTGTGTACAGGTCATGTTGGTATAATTTGACGTCTGTGTTTTAGTATGAACGTGAGTTATGTCAGTTTTCACTAACGACCCTAACTAAATATATCCTAAAATCTTACTTAACTAACTTAATTTTCAACACACTAGGTGTTTCTTGTGATCAAATATTTTTTATTACCTTACCCTTAATCGCCTTTTACGACATCCATGGGAAAGAGATGTGATTCCCAGTGATATGTATATCTATCACTCCATCTCTTTCCCATAGATGTCGTAAAAGGCGATTAAGGGTTAGGTGATAAAAAATATTAGAAGAAAAATAATCAAATTTAAAATTAAATACAAAATATATATTATACTGATATTTTGTATCTGTATAATATTTTGTCAAAGACGTGAACCACCGATTTTATTGCTTAGGTCTCATTAATAATGCATTCATTCATTCATATAGTCACGTCTATATCCCTTGCAGGGTGGACAGAGCCAACTTTCTTGAAGAGATTTATAGGCCACGTTCAGCTGTTTGGCTTAATGATAGAATTGAGATTCAAATAGTGACAGGTTGCTAGCCCATCGCCTTAAATAAGAATCCCAAGTTTATAAGCCTATCCCTTAGTAGCCTCTTATCACAGCCATGGGAAATGAATATGGGTCCCGGCACCAATATAAAAAAGAATAGGACCACAAATAAATATTACTTGAGTAAATCTCTTGTTAGTCAAACATATTCTAAAAAATATTTTAAAAAAATTCTAGGAACAACTAACAGTCTGAAGTATGACGCTGTAACTTTTCAAAGACCAATATCATAATGTTGGTAAAGGGTACAAATTGAGTGGCTCGAGACGTGTGAGAGTTCTCCACGGAGGCGGGAATGGAAGAGGATGTGACAAACGAAGTGCCGGATACCACACGGCATCTTTATCCAATCAGTTTATATTTCCCCTGCAAAGTTTGCGGAGGTCAGACTAAAGTCGCTTCGTGTAAAAACCTGCATACATATAGTCACGTCTATATCCCTTACGGGGTGGACAGAGCCAATAGTCCCGAAAAGACAGAATGGCCACGTTCAGCTGCTCGGCTTAATGATGGAATTGAGATCCAAATAGTGACAGGTTGTTAGCCCATCGCCTAAAAAAAAGGATCGCAAGTTTATAAGCCTATTCCTTAGTCGCCTTTAAGAGATGGAGTGGTCATATTCTTTTTTGTATTGGTGCCGGGAACCACACGGCACTGTAAAGTGTAAAAACCTGTCCTGGCCAATTCAATAACTGGACTTTTGGCTCCTCTCCAGAGATGAGAGGAAATAACTAAAATTAGGAAGATGATAACTTAGAGCGTCGTTGGTCGAATTGGTAAGGTTCCCTGTTAAAATGCGTAATGCTCAGAAAGGTACAGATTCAAATCCCACCTCGTCCATGTGCCAATGACTATTTTCAATGTTATGTACATTAGTTTGAATACCAACCGATGCTCTTACGGTGCGGGAGTACATTGTGAGAAAACCTGCACATTCAGGCAACTGGACCCAATTCGGGTTAGGTTTACCTGCATAGGTTGAGGAGGTCAAATGTGAGTTGCTTCGTAAAAACTTGATTCACCCAATCTAGGATTCATGGTATGGTATACCCCGGGCTCCTCTCCAGACAAATGAGGATGCAACCGGGACTAAAGCCAGGAGGAACAAGATCAGAAAGATGGTGATGATGATGACAACCATTGCCAGGATTCGAACTTGGATTACCTCGGCCGGAAACTGTGGTCAAGTGGTCATATGGAATGGCTCATCCACCATTTTCTACCTCCACGCTCAACACTCGTTAGTTGGAGTGAGTTTCTATGTCGCATCATCCCGCGACATATGCTCCGCTCCGACCCAAGTATTTTAAGGACGGCGGTAATTCGTTTTGAGTTCAGTGAAAAAATATGACCCCGTAAAGTTATGGCAAATTTACGAGACAAGAAAGACGTTTTAGCCTCTTAGTATCTTATATTTTATGCATAGCTTTTTGTTAAACGTTAATAAGGAAAAGTGACAGGATTGTACTTCATCTTGGGGTGATGCGTTTTCGGGTTTTATTTTTGTATCATTAAGAAAGCATTTGTCATAAATGGCCAGATTAATTTGAAGGATCAGGAAAGGAAGATCTGAAAATGTGGTGTTTTTATTGTGACTGACCCACCAGACCCTCGGCCCGTTCATGGATATTGCTTACTCACCTACTCCTGGATCATGTTAATAGGTGAACCCTGGGCTACTTTTTGAAATGACATATTATGTCGTACGTCTGAAAAAAAAAACAATTGAATGATGATAAATATAAATAAACAAATATATACGGGACAAATACACCGATTGAGTTAGCCTCGAAGTAAGTTTGAGACTTGTGTTACGAGATACAAACTCAACGATACTATATTTTATAATAAATACTTATATACTTATATAGATAAATATCCAAGACCCAGACCAATTAGAGAAATTTCGTTTCTCATCATGCCCTGACCGGGATTCGAACCCGGGACCTCCGGTGACAGAGACAAGCGCGCTACTGCTGCGCCACAGAGGCCGTTGCACAATGTTGATGATTTCTTTATATTTTAGTTGTACAGTGTACAAACTTGAACCTATTTACCCGTTCCTAGCGGCCGCCAGACTCCACCACTGCACTGTGTAGCCGAAATGGAGTGAATTTCACTGGAGACAAGCGAATCAGCGAGCCGTCATCCCTCTTAATATCTTAGCATTGTTATCGATCAATTGTCTTGTGAAATACCATAATTTCTAAATAAGTCCTTTTATTTGAAGATACATCGACTACATCTATTTACAGTCCACTCAAGAAACTTACATACTGTGGAATAACGAATGGACTGTATTTGAAAAGAGAGAAATGAGAGTAGATATTCGACGTGGTTGCCTGGGTCGGACAAATCCCCAATGAAATTTGAGTACGAATTACCTTTCCTCTGCACGGCAGATTTCCTAGTTTCTCACGGAGGCCTCCGGGTACATACATACATACATATGGTCACGTCTATATCCCTTGCGGGGTAGACAGAGCCAAAAGTCTTGAAAGGACTGAGTGGCCACGTCCAAAGCCTTTTACGACATCCATGGGAAAGAGATGGAGTGGTCCTATTCTTTTTTGTATTGGTGCCGGGAACCACACGGCACGGCCTCCATAATTGGAGAAAAATACAAAAGCACTTAAAAAGAAAAAGTTATTGAGAGTTTCAATGGTGATTGCGAGCGCGCTTGAAGCAGACTAGACTAGCGTCAATTTTTGTCCTTGCGGTTAAAATTGAAACTTTCTATCACACATTAGTCTGGTGGCGCCCTCAGCATTCAAAAAATGAAACAAAACATATACAGTGAAAAAAACCTCAACCCCTATGATTAAGGATTGTATGAACAGCGTGTCATATATTTTTCTGTCGTTGACTGTACATGCTTCGCTTTCAACGCACACATATTTTTATGATAACGACACAATAATTATAAAGGAAACTATAATGCTTCCAAAAACACAGTCGCTATCAAACGTTTAAGTTTCCTGAACAAAGCAACTTAAACTTGTGAATACAAAGTTTTGGGAAGTGTAACACTATATTGCAACTTGGGGAACGTTCCCAACTAACCTAGTGAGGAAGTTGACTATTTATGGTTTTAATAATGCACTTTATTAACCTGATAAATAATTAAATTTTGCGAACAACTGTTTGGATAATTTTTTTTAGTAAAACGCCTCGCCGGTCTCTTTAGGATAGGGTCAATCATGATCGTAGGTTATCATGATTGTGAAAGTCTTTTTATTTGTGGAGAACCTATAACTCATTGAGTAGTTTAAAGATAGGAAATAACGCGGAATATTTATTTGGATACATTCAATTTTGGACAACCCAAAAATTTCAAGAAACAAAATGATGAATGTGTCGAATCGATACTTAAATTACTTACCTGAACTTTTATGGAAATAAGGTTTAGAATTATATTTACAATTAAAATACCAACAACGAAATTAAATCTATAGAATTTCACATACATACATACATATTGTCACGTCCATATCCCTCGCGGGGTAAACAGAGCCAACAAGAAGAGACTGATAGACCACGTTCGGATGTGTGAATATATAATGGACTTAAGATCCAATAGAAACAGGTTGTTGCCGATCGCCTAACAGAAGAATCCCAAATTTAAAAGCCTATCCCTCAGTCGCCTTTTATGACATCCACGGGAAAGAGATGGAGTGGTCCTATTCTTTATCCAATTCGTGCCGGGAACCACACGGCATTGTACATCAATACTCAAGCTGCCTCAAGGTTTGTTATCGAAATTTTCATAAACGTCACTTGATATAACAATACAATATCGGTTTCCCAAGAAGCCTGTTAGACATGTTTAATGTTGCTAACATATAATATTTAAGACTATCTGTGCCCGCAACTACGTCCGCGTGGATTAGTTATTTTGGGCACCATTGAAGCCCTCACGGATGAATAATTTTTATCGTGTTTTTCACATTTAGCACCTAATAGTTGCAGCGTGATGTTTCCATTATTTTTTCGTTCTTTATAGTTGCAGCGTGATGTTGCATACCCTAAAGTCTTCCTCGATAAATTGTCTATTCAACACAAAAATAATTTTTCAATTCGAACCAGTAGTTCCAGAGTATAGCGCGTTCAAACAAACTTTTCAGCTTAATAATATAAGTATAAATATATAGTGTGGCACGTAGAAAATTATATATATATATATAGGTTCTTTAATACACTTACATATAATACCTATTTATCCTTTACGGGTCAACCAACCATCTCTAAAAGGCCGAAAGGCATGACAGCTGCACGGCTTAGTGACAGATTGAGATTCAAATAGCATCAGGTTGCTAACCCATCGCCTTAAAAAGAATCCCAAATTTGCAAGCCTATCCCTTTGTCGCCTTTTACGACATCCATGGGAAAGAGACGGAGTGGTCCTATTCTTTTTTGTATTGGTGCCGGGAACCACACGGCACTAATAACAAATAATAAAGCTAATATGTTATAATCAAGGAGTAACAGGTGCGTTGTGTAAACATGTTATATATACGGCTGCCTCTCAGTCCGCTGATCGTCCGAGAACATTAAGGCTGGTATCAGAGTGTTAGGATAAAGCGATTTACATATTTTACTATTAGACTTTGCTACAACGTAGGTACGTTTGACGGCCAACGTAGGAAGTTTTTTTCGACTCCGAGTGGTTCCAGGCACCAAAACAAAAAAGAATAGGACCACTCCATTTCTTTCTAATGGATGTCGTAAAAGGTGACTAAAGGATAAGCTTACAAACTTGGAATTATTTTTTTTAGGCGATGGTCTAGCAACACTATTTGAATCTCAATTCTATCATTAAGCCAAATAGCTGAACGTGGTCGATCAGTCTTTCAAGACTGTTAGCTCTGTCTACCCCACAAGGGATAAAGACGTGACCGCATTTATGTATGTAAGTAAGTTTTCTTCTAAAGTTGTATTGTTTCATATTCTGTAATCAAGTTCACAGACTTTTTTAAAGAAGCTAAAAGCTCATCACTATATCGTTACCCTTATAAAAACATCAGCTATCTCCCTCCTACATAACTATGACAAGAATCCCGCGTCATTAATCACACCGTCCAGGTGATACAGGACACGGGCTGCGGGCCATCACTCACACAGATAACGGATTGTACAACGCAATTACTATAACAGACGATTAAATATTCAACTATCGTGAAATGACTATATTTTATGTACGATACTAGCCTACTACTACTACTGGTGCCGTGTGGTTCCCGGTACCAGTACAAACTTGGGATTATTTTTGAGCGATGGGCTAGCTACCTGTCACTATTTAAATCTCAATTCTATGAGTATCATTCAGTCTTTTCAAGACTCTTCCCCGCAAGGAATATAGACGTGACCATAAAAAAAATAAAGAGATTAAAAATACGTCTAAAAATAGATGTTGGCCGATTCTCAGACCTACTCAAAATGCTCAAAACATTTTTCGAGAATCGGTCAAACCGTTTCGGAGGAGTACGGGAACGAACATTGTGACACGAGAATTTTATATATAAGATTATTGTCGTGTGGTATACGGGACATTTTACATAACCTTTTTGCTATAGAGCTCTTACTAGAGCAAATATAAATAAAAACATAATTTAGAATAAATAAAACAAGTTTCTAGTAATAATGTGACAAAAGCTAGGTAAAAAGGAAATTTAAAATTAGGAGAGATAATGTTTTAAAAAGAGAAAATAAAAAAAAGAATAGGTTAATTACATCTTGATAGCACTTCAATTGTTTCATAGATTATTTTGTCACATAGAAGCTACATGTAAATAGAGTAGACATGAAATGAGGCTTTTGAACTTGGAATTCTTCATTTAGTAAACTTTCACTATTTGAATCTCTATTCCATCACTAACCCTAACGTATGCTGAATGTGGCCTTTCAGTTTTTCAAGACTGTCGGATCTGTCTATGCCGCGAGGCATAAAGACGTGACTATATTTATGTATTTATCTGACATGAAAAGAACACTGTAAAAAATTGGAAACAAATACAAATCGATTCGAAACAAATAAAAAAATATTTCTTTCTTATGTGGAAAATGGTCTGTACATTATGACGTAAGATTATTTTTATTGTATTTGACTTTTATGTATAGTTTTAATGGCCATACAGTTATTTATATTATACTATAACATTTATTACGTAGTTTCAGTTTGAAGAGTTTTTCTTTAGGGATTTATGTGTATAAGCCATAATACGTAAATTACAACAAAAGGATAACAGTGATTTGTATAAAAATGCTGGATGCATTTTAGATGTCCAGCGTCTATCGAAGTTCATTATATGAAAAGTGAAAAAACAAAAGTTATGAGCATATATATGACCTCATTATAATTTATTTTCAGCTCGTTGGAAAGAAATTAAAAATATTTTAAAAATTCTCCATTAATATGATGGCCGAAGATAAATTAACGCTGATACCATATGTAACTTCTTTCCATAATGCTTCAATGACAATAAATTATTTGAATTTAGAATGAAATATAAACGTTTTTGTCGAACTGTGTCAGTGTGGGTTGACTTTTTATCGAGTGTAGACGTAAAATGAGTTTATTCACATACGTTTTGTTTGTTTGTGTGTTTGTTTTGTGCAAAAGTGAGGCCAGCAGTTATGATGACTGTAAGTTTAGAATAGGACCACTCTCCATCTCTTTCGTGGACTCCACTCCATCTCATGGACGTCGGCGACTAAGGGAAAAGTTAATAAACTAAATTCTTTTAGCCGATGGGCTACTAACCTGTCACTATTTAAAAGCTGAACACAGCGTTTCAATCTTTGCGTGATTACTGGCCCTGTCTTCCCCGTAAGGGATGAAGACGTAATTTCATGTATGAGTGTGTGTTCATCAGTATTTTTCATATGAGTTTGATTTATCATTTTACGATCGTTCTGACTTTCTTTTTCATTTTTACTCACCTTGTATGTCAACTAAGTTACTAGCTTTCATATGAATGAATGATGAATGAATAGGATATGGTCATAACAAGAGGTCATCGCCTTGATATGACCATACCCTCTTTTTTCTATTCATACTAACTTTAAACCTACAAACATATATACATACATATCATCACGTCTATATCTCTTGCGGGGTAGACAGAGCCAACAGTCTTGAAAAGAATGAAAGGCCACGTTTAGCTTTTGAGATTCAAATAGTGACAGGTTGCTAGCCCATCGGCTAAAAGACGCATCTCAAGTTTATAAGCCGATCCCTAAGTCGCCTTTTACGACATCCGTGGGAAAGAGATGGAGTTGTCCTATTGGTATCTTTCTTCTTATCGTGCTGGGAACCACACGGAACCTTACTTTTAAATGCAAGGTGATTGACCATGCACACTTATTATGCAATCACCCGGTTAACACTGATAACATAACAAACTGGCACATATATATTTTTCTTATAGTCTAGGTACTATTCATACATATGTATAAGTATCATCATACGAAGAATGAAAAGTTTACGATCGGTCTCAGATATATTGAGATTAAAGGGAGAAACATAAAAATAATTCTAATAATTCTCGCTAACATAATAATAATTCTAATCACTCTTTTATTCATACTTTAGTTTACATTGTACAAAAAAATAAAACATTAAGGCTAATTGTACACAGAACAATTACATAAAATATGACGTCATTTGTGTCGAACGAGACTTGCTTACCTTCCTCGTTTGTGTTCCACTTAAGGCACTCGCCCATTGTTTGTTTTACGTAAGGCCCGTTGCACACCGACGTACAGGGATATATCTGCTAATGTGGCGATTTTATTTTTGAAACGAAAAATGTAACTAAAATAATTCGATATAAATTATATATTTTTGAAAATACTGCTACGTCTTGGCCAATGGTCAGGTCAAGAGTACCCGAAATCACCGAGCATATGTGCATGAAGAGTGATATGAATGTGGATGAAGCGAAAGAAATATGCAGAGATCGTGGCTAGTGGAAAGATATAGTGTCTGCCTTAACTCTCCGGGAAAATGGCGTTATTTTATGGTTAAACTCCTTTACTTCTTTAAGTTGCTTCTATTTCCTGTCGTTTATCAAAGACTATCAAGGAAATTAAGTATATTAATTTGTAATGATTTCATCATTGAGCCTTATAGCTGAATGTGGCCTTTTAATGTTTTTGTGACTGTCGGCTCTGTCTAACCTGTAGAGAATAAAGACGTGATAACATTTATGTACGTTTAAAGCGCGCTTGTAGCCGGCGCCGATCAAATGCCTGAATCTAAAACAAGTCTACCGTTGGTCACTATTTCAGAATTCCATTAACCCGCGCGATAAACTATCTCTATTTCGCTTTTTATTATGACGTGAAACGGGACAGCGATAGTTTGTCGCGCGATTTAAACGGGTTCGCGCGTGCTATGCTAAGCCCGCAGATTGCTAATTGAATCGTAGTTCAGAACTAGCGGCCATTTGCAGGCTAATGTCAGAAGCACGCGTTTGACACCGAGCCTCGACTCTGTTTTACCGCAGATTTATAAAGACGTGACATGTAATTTCAGTCTCCCTCATCGACTCGATCTTCCAAGAGCCGGAATGTTCGACTCACGGTGGCATGTGTGTCGTGGCCAGCGATTGTAGTGGGGAGCTAACTAAGGAGAAGGGGCTTTGTCCGAAGCAGTCTGGTAAAGGAGTCGAGTGCTGTCAAGGAAGTGAGTAATTAGAAAGTTTTATAGGCTACCAGCTGACCCGGCAAACATCTTTTTGCCATATAAATAATATTAAACAGTGCCGTGTGGTTCCCGGCACCAATACAAAAAAGAATAGGACCACTCCATCTCTTTCCTATGGATTTCGTAAAAGGCGACTGCTTGAATCTCAATACTATCATTAAGCCAAATAGCCGAACGTGGCCAATCAGTCTTTTCAAGACTGTTGGCTGACTAAATGTATGTTCACCTAAGTGAAAAAATATTTTCCTGAAAACCGCTTCGAAATCGGTTCAGCGAAACGCGAGATAATCGCGAAAAAACATACATATCGGTCAAACTGAAAACCACCTTTTTTAAAGGCTGTTAAAAATGGTTCCCGACTCATAGAATCGGCGGAATTTGACGGTCTCTGTGGCGCAGCGGTACTAACTTGTCTGTGTCACCGGAGGTCCCGGGTTCGAATCCCGGCCAGGGCATGATGAGAAACGAACTTTCTCTGATTGGCCTGGGTCTTGGATGTTTATATATATAAATATTTATTATAAAATATGGTATCGTTGAGTTATTATCCCGTAACACAAGTTTCGAACTTACTTCGAGGGTAACTCAATCTGTGTAATTTGTCCCGTATATATATAAAATCTTAGAAGAAGATACTGACAATTAAATTTTATTGCAGTATCGCGCAAAGAAACAAGATGTCGGAAAGTCGGCGGAGTATGCATGCCGCTGGATACCTTCTGCAGCGAAAGAATCCTGTTCTCGGCCGCTACGGACTGTCACAAACAAAAGTGCTGTATTTTGGTTAAATAAATTACATACATACAAAGATATTATCAAATTTATATCCCTGGCGTGGTAGACAGAGCCATAAGTCTTGAAAAGACTGATAGGCCACGTTCTGCTGTTTGGCTCAATGATAGAATTCAGATTCAAATAGTGACAGGTTGCTAGCACATCGCCTAAAAGAAGAATCTTTAATTTTTAAACCTTTCCCTTAATCGCCTTTTACGATATCCATGGGAATGAGACTGAGTGATCCTTTTCTTTTTTATTGGAGCCGGAAACCTTACGGCACAGTTTATTTATATAAGTATTTACCATAAAATATAGTTGAGTTAGTATCTCGTAACACAAGTATCGAACTTACAATTAAATCTATATAATTTGTTCCGTATATATGTGAGAATGAAAGTAAAACAGTGCGGAATTATATCGTAAATCTTCTTATTTTATTGGACTTCTTAAAAACACATCTTATAACGTCTTACATCGTACCACAGACTCACTATTCTATCTCTTAATGTTATCAACGTAAAAATAAGAAAGAGGTCAGCTAACAAAAAGGATTTAAATAAAAACAAAAAACAAAACTTCTCCCACATATATATATATATATAGATATATATATATATATTCATTTATGGAAATTCTCACAAGAACGGACATTACCGAGATTTATAATTTTACGCGGGTGGAGTCGCGGGCACACTCTAGTTACAATTAGCGAACTCAAAAGAAAACAACCTTCCCCAGGATTTCTTAAATTCTTCCCATAAGTTCTATTATCGTTCACGCAATATTTCGGGTCCCAAAAACCATCCATTGTTACGACCACAAACAAGTACGCAACTAACTTTCTTATGACGAACACAAGAACACCATTATCCAATATACATTTGATATTGGACGGCCTCTGTGGCGCATCGGTAGTACGCTTGTCTGTGAGACCGGAGGTCCCGGGTTCGAATCCCGGCCAGGGCGTGATGTAAGAAACGAGGTTTTTACGAGGTTTTTCTGATTGGGCTGGGTCTTGGATGTTTATTTATATTAGTATCCACACATACATATAATAAAACTGTAACTGAACTTTGTCTGTACATTGAAGATATTTAAGAAAAATAATTATAAGGGGTCTTTTTAGGGTCAATAAAAGACAAAACAATTTTTTTTAGAATTTTTGTCTGTCTGTCTATCTGTCCGTCTGTCTGTATGTGTGTACGCGCATCACGCAAAATCTACCGAACGGATCCGAACGAAATTCGGCACAGATATAGTTAGTAACCTGGATTAGAATATAATCTACTTTTTATCCTGAAATTCTATCCCAAAGGGATGAAATAGGGGGTGCAAGTTTGTATGGAACTTCGTCATTTTTGAATCGATATAAAAAGCTATAAATAATTAATTATTATATTTATTATGATTATGATTATGATTATAAAACAAATGATTTAAAAAATAGCATTTTATTGATTTAATAATTCATTATTTGGATTATTGGAACATATTATATGTTATTGTTTTAGTTCCCGTAGTTTAGATATTTATTTTTTGACCACCCGATACGAGATGGCGCCTCATGAGAATTTAAGAAATAACACGATGTAAGGCTCTTTATCTAAGCAATCTTTGTATGAAAGCGAAATTAACGCAGGCGAAGCCGCGGGCAAAAGCTAGTTTATTATAAAATATAGTATCGTTGAGTTAGTATCACGTAACACAAGTCTCGAACTTGCATCGAGGCTAACTCAATCTGTGTAATTTGTCCCGTATATATATTTATATTTATTTTTACTTCATTGTAGCTTAGATAGGTTT
Organism: Amyelois transitella; assembly: GCF_032362555.1. NCBI lineage: Eukaryota > Metazoa > Arthropoda > Insecta > Lepidoptera > Pyralidae > Amyelois > Amyelois transitella. The sequence goes on along the minus strand of NC_083507.1, from coordinate 11,701,078 downwards.
TTACTGTTAGTATACGAGTAGGTTTTAGGCGATGGGCGGGCAATTTGTCACTATTTGAATCTCAATTCTAACATTAAGCCAAACAGCTCAACGTGGCCTTTCAGTCTTTTCAAGAATATTGGCTCTGTCTACCTCGCCAACGTGATTATATATATGTAACTACTATAAAACAAAACGAACATCAACATTTAATATATTTCTCAGTTAACCTCGTAACGAAACATGTTTCAAAAATAACGTTTTACTTTATAAGGAACGTTTATCCATAGAAAAAGAAACGAAATGATGTTCTTTATAATTCCAAACCAAATATAACTTTCCCGTTTCCAAATGCAAATTAAAATGTTCTTTTTGCTAACAATATCCCTTCTCAAATACATTTTTCGTTTAAGAAAAGCTCAGGTAAAGGTGGATAATTGGTATTTTATGTTTAACTAACTGTTGCTCGCGACTTCACTCGCAGTAAAAGTTCACTGACCCCTGACACCTTGCATGGGGAGATTTTTTTGTAAACCACGGCTTTTACGTTGGACCACATTCAAAACAATCCTGGTTTGGAAAAGTCATCAGGTATTTTTCAGGATGCAATTTCCGTCTGACATCCGCAATTTTGTGCAGGGGAACCTTACTCACAAAATCATGGTCATTATCAGGTCGGAGTGGGAAGACCTAGACGAACGTATCTTGATCAAATTAAGGACGTCCTGGTAAAGGGTCAGGTCAAAAGTACCAGAAACCGCCGAGCTTGTATGAAGAGAGTTATGAATGTGGATGAAGTGAAGGAAGTATGCAGAGGTCGTGGCAAGTGGTAAGAGGTAGTCTCTGCCTACCCCTCCGGGAAAGAGGCGTGATTTTATGTATGTATGTATGTATCAGGGTAAAAGCTGCGCTAGGTGAGGATATGTTCCCATTCACACAATCCTTGTTTATTAGTTGAGTCATCATCAGTCAGTCGTCCTCTCGACATGAAAAACCATCTAAACAAGTACAAGTGCATTTATTGGTTAAAGTCGAGTCTCGTAAGTATCGAGAAGTAATTACGTTAGAGCGAAATCAAAGTTTATATTAAAAATATACGAAGTAATTTGTCTGGGCTCGAGCTGTTAACAGTCATAGATCTATGCGTTGTTTTGTTTAAGACATGGCAAAAAATATTCAATCAAGAATCTTTGTAAATGAGTGAGGATAAAGTCAAAAATTTTGATTACGCAAGTATCATTAAACATGTAATTGAATTGTAAATTTCTCATCGGTAGGTATGTATTGGAATTGTAAAAATTTCTATTAAATTTTATCCGCGGTCATCCGAATGTTGTTTTTTCATAAGAAAGTGAAGCCGAAGACCGTAAGCTGATGTTGGTCTTTTACAGATTAATTTTAAGTTAATTCAATACAATCACTACTCTCACACCTGATCTGATTGATGATCATTCACGCGCGTTAGGTTCCCTTGCAAATATTGCGGAGATCAGATGAAAGTCGCTTCATGTGAATTGACTCATCCAATCCAGGAACTTGGATAGGCTCCTCTCAAGAGAAGTGAGTCGTTTCCCACATTTCTGAGGGTCGTGAACTCCTCAAATAAAAAACTTCTCTCTTACTGTATCTCGCATACTGTTCCAGTTTTTAGCTTAATGGTGAGTGCCCAGTCTGAAACGGACGGATAATCACGTCATATCCCTTGCGGGGTAGACAGAGCCAACAGTCTTGTAAAGACTGATAGGCCACGTTTAGCTGTTTGGCTTTATGATGGCATTGAGATTCAAATAGTGACAGGTTGCTAGCCCATCGCCTTAAAGAAGAATCCCAAGTTTATAAGCCTATCCCTTAGTCGCCTTTTACGACATCCATGGGAACGAGATGGAGTGGTCCTATTCTTTTTTTTTTATTGGTGCCGGGTACCACGCGGCAACATTAACATTAAGAAAATATCAGTGAGGCATCTCTAAATATTACGAAGTCTATGGACACGTTAGCTCCAATGGTGGGTCGGTAATTGATCGATGAGCCCGCTGCACCGATCGCAAGATATATCGCGCACGGTATTTTTTATTGAAACTTCGATTGCTGCTGTTTAGTATTGCTTGTTTTATGTTCTTAAGAATATTATTGTTTTACGTCTTGATAGTGTGCTTATTATTGTCAAGATTTTTCGAAATTCCTAGAAAATTAGCCTTTGTTAATAGGTATATAATTGTTTATATACATACATAAAATCACGCCTCTTTCCCGGAGGGGTAGGCAGAGACTACCTCTTTCCACTTGCCACGATCTCTGCATACTTCCTTCGCTTCATCCACATTCATAACTCTCTTCATGCAAGCTCGGCGGTTTACCAGGACGTCCTTAATTTTGATTAAGATACGTTTATATAATAACATTATTACATTATGAACCAACATTAATAAATCATATCTACATGTTACTTATTACATGATATGTTTCACATTTCCTGGAATAGTTTGCATGGTTCCACATATATATGTATATACGTATTCAGTTCAATATATACAACTTAAATAAAGTAATATGCCATAAAGCTGAACGTGGCCTTTCAATCATTTCAAGACTGTTGGCTCTATTTACCCCGCAAGGGATATTAACGTTACTATATGTATGTAATCGCGGAGAACAAAACGGACTAGAGATGAAGCCTTCGAAATTTGAATGTGGCGCGAAGGGGGCGTCACAACAGACAAACATGGATATCTTTTTGAAAAAAAAAAGTACAGTAACTTTACTCTTCGAAAACAATACATGACGTTTTGAAACTGACATTGACATCTGTGACAGTGACATAAAACCATAAAGCTTATGACTACTTTTCTCAAAATATTTATAGTTAAAAGATCTACGAGAGCGCGTCGCTAACAGATACTACAACCTCCTTTGTCGCGTCGGACAAGCGTGGAAGGAAAGTTGGTAAGAAAAATAAAACTTCTAAATGTCACAATACAAAGTTGGAACTGCATCGTCGGGGTGCATCAATGCAGTCAGTGTATATTTAAAACGAACTGTCTTTAAAAATTTGAGACTAGGATTCTATATTCGCTACTATGTTACGCAACAAGAGTTGTGTCAATTTTTTTTTGTGACGTAGACGAACGGAACGCGTCGAGAAAAGGAAATACCTACTTTAGTCCTTTTTTCAGTAAATGTAGAAAGTATAGTTATTAAAGTTATTTATTCCTACAGAAGATAGAAGGAGAAAAGAGGAGAGAAATAATCAGTTAAAAATCACTATATTATTCAACATAAAATTAAGAACATCTAACAATAAAAATTATTTTTGACATATCTCTAACAAACAACATCATGGCAACCGTTGCTATGGCGCATACCAAGAAGGTTGGCTACAGTAAACAAATCTTGTTATTGCAAAATATAATTAAAAACTTATTTAAAGTCATAAAAAGAAAAAGGAACCTGTCGCTATTTGGATCTCAAATCTATCATTAAGCCGAACAGCTGAACGTGGCCTGTTAGTCTTTTCAAGACTGTTGGCTTTGTCTACTCCGCGAGAGATATAGACGTGATTATATGTATAAATCTATGGAGAAGAAAAAGCAAAATAAAATTACATATGTTTAAATGAATAAGATTTACTATCGAACAAACTTTACGATAGAATATAGATTAAAATAGTGACAGTTTTCTAGCCCATCGCCTAAAAGGCGAATCCCAAGTTTATAAGCCTATACCTTAGTCACCTTTTATGACATCCATGGAGAAGAGATGGAGTGATACTATTATTTTTTTAATACCAATAATATTGGTGCCGGGAATTACATGGCACAAATTAAAAAATGATTTTTTGATATAACAAATCCCATAGAAATTGTAGCAATCGTAAAAAAATTTAGAACTGTTGTCCCCAGCGCCATAAATAAGAATTTTAGTCCGCGTAATGCGAGTTCCAACACTATCTCGTAGGTCGGATTTATCTCAAGTTTTTGATCACAATTCACTTGTATGGTCTAAATTGTAAGCGCTGCAGTTAACTTTTATTTTTTCTTAAGCAACCGGTCTTCAGTCTTATAATTGGTTACAAATATGATCATTACCCACCAGAGCGAGTGTGTTAATAAAGTTATCTATAGATCTGGGTGTATGTATTTATCAAAATATAGAAATTTCTATTTTTATACATACATATGGTCACGTCTATATCCCTACCGGGGTAGACAGAGCCACCAGTCTTGAAAAGACTGATAGGCCATGCTGTTTGGCTTTATGATAGAATTGAGATTCAAATAGTGACAGGTTGCTAGCCCACCGCCTAAAATAAAATCCCAAGACAAGTCTCTCAGTCGCCTCTTACGACATCCACGGGAAATGAGATGGAGGGGTCCTTTTTTATATTAGTGCCGGGAACCACACGGCACTAAAAATAAAATAACTCATAAAAAAGCCACTGGTACATGTCCGCGGTGGAATCTGAACCTTTGCATCGTACGTTTTTATTCCGAAACTTTTCTCTTTTCTCTGTACCATGAAACTGCAAAGGAGAAACTAGATAAGGATGAGCATAAACATGTTTTTTGCGATTCGCGACTTGAATCCTGTATTAGTCTCAGTGTGTTTTGGTCAGTGCCGTGTGGTTCGGCACCAGTACAAAAAATAATAGGACCACTCCATCTCTTTCCCATGGATGTCGTAAAAGGCAACTAAGGGATAGGTTTAAAAACTTGGGTTTCTTCTTTTAGGCGATGGGCTAGCAACCTGTCGCTATTTGAATCTCAATTCTATCACTAAGTCAAGTAGCTGAACATGGCCGATCAGTCATTTCAAGACTGTTGGCTCTGTCTACCCCACAAGGGATATAGACGTGACCATATGTATGTATGTTTGTATGTGTTTTGGTCAGAGCGCAATCTTTCGCTTTGTGTTTATTGGTTTTTTGCAACCCTAAATCCGCTTGTATCACTTTTAATACAGAGTCATTTTATTGCTAACAAACCTTTTTTTCTTTCGTTATTTTAGTCAATTTCAAATTGAGGTTTATATACACATTCTAACTGTCCCGCTAAACGTTGTTTTACCATGTAAATAATTAATAAGTAATTTCTAGTTAAAAAAAATGTTAAGGGTGGACAACCCTTATCACTAAGGGGTATGAAAAATAGATGTTGGCCGATTCTCAGACCTACTCAATATGCTCACAAAATTTCATGAGAATAGGTCTAGCTGTTTCGGAGGAGTACGGGAACGAACATTGTGACACGAGAATTTTGTATAGAGATAGTCACTTCTATATCATTTGCAGAGTAGGCAGAGCCAACTGTCTTGACAAGACTGATAGACCACGTTTTTTTGGCTTAATGATAGAATAGAGATTCAAATAGCTTTTTGACAAATATTAATATATTACTTAGATAATAAGAAATTTAAAATGACTTAAAAAAGTGCCTGCAATGGCCTATTTCCTGAATGAAATTGATTATGACTTTTCCTCCTTTTGTCTGCTTTCATTCATCTTCTCACAACATTATAACCAATTTTAGAATGATGGCCTTCCAAATTATTAACTAACTATACTTAACTTAACTAGAACTTCAACAAGGCGTGAACGTGCGCAGTATCTAATAAATATGATAACCTTCTTGACTTACCACAGTCTAGAAAAATGCATCTAGACTTTTTAGACCTTTTGCCAGTTGTGTGAAATGTTGTGAGAGGTTGTTGTTATACTGTGGCGTAAGTTACGAGCTCTTTTGAAGTGCTTAGTGATGGAATATTAAGTTGGACACTTGAGACGTGGCCTATCATGCGACGTGCATACAGACTTCATCTAATGAATATTATAATTCTAGTTGCAAGTAAAATTGCATTTTTCATAATTTAATATTCGGCGAATTTTCTTGATTTTTAAAGTTTACATTGTCAATTCTATTATTAAGCCAAACAGCTGAATGTGGCCTATCAGTCTTTTCAAGACTGTCGGCTCTGTCTACCCCGCAAGGCATATAGACGTGACTATATGTACGTATATCCATTGTCAAATAATGATGTGGGTTTGCGTCAAGAGTATAAAATATCCATTTTAAAATAAATAATCAACCCTGATAAAAATTGGTTGAGTCTTTGCATAATAAACGCTAAATAAAGTCTCAATTTACAATAAAAATTACACTTAATAAAATCAGCAACTTATCACTATTTGAATCTCAATTCTATCGTTAAGGCAAACAACTGAATATTGCCTTTCAGTATTTTCAAGTTGGCTCCGTCTATCCCGCAAAGGATATAAACAAGACAATATTATGTACTTAATACTTCGAACAAAGCGAAGTCAAAATGACACTCACTCAAGAAAAATTTACCTCGAAGCTCAGGGCTCAAGTAGTTAAACAAAATGGCTGGATTAAACACTGCTTCATTACTTCAAGCGCACTCTATGTTTAAGACGAAATAAAAATGAAACAGAAATAAAACAGTTTGTGAAAATTTTACAAAGTAACTTAGTAAGAAACACCTTTTGATCAAAAATCCTTGATGGGGTAAAACAGGTTTTCAACGAAGCGATTTTCATTTGACCTCCTCAAACTTCGCAGCATACATTTGTGAATGTGATGTGAATATTTTATAAAAAAATAAAATAAAACTTATTTAACAAGCGTTAAGTAAGAAATGTTTACTTTATGGTAGTGTTCCGCATAAAGGCACCGGTTCGAATCCCACCTAGGCCATGTACCAATGAATATTTGCGAAGTTATGTACATTAGTTTGAATACAAACCGATGCTCTTATGGCGAGGGAAAACATCATGACCTCCTCATTTAAGCAACTAAATGTAACCATAATTTAATAGTAGTAAGGTTATCCTGCAAAAGTTGCGGAGGTCAGACGGGAGTGGTTTCATGTATTAACTCTAACTCACCAAATCAAGCGGGGCTGGCGTAGCACGCATTTTAGTCGCGCGATAAACTATCGCTGTTTCGCTCTTTATTATGACATGAAACGGGATAGCGATAGTTCATCGCGCGAACCCCGGTTTCCTTTTCAGAGTGGTGAGGATGTCACTTCTATATTTTCTATAGTTTGTAACTCTACGTTCAGAGCTCCCACGGGTGCAGGAAGCAGATTAATAGCTTTGCTAACACTTTCTATCTATCTTGCTCGTATACATTGCACGGTCCCATATAAGTTTTTTAGTTGTGTTTAGATTGGATATAGATGTGAGTTTTATTTAACTTTGACGGCGTCTGCGGCGCGGCGGTAATACGCTTGTCTGTGATACCGGAGGTGGCAGGTTCGAATCCCGGTCGGGGCATGATGAGGAACGAACTTTCTCTGATTGGCCTGGATCTTGGATGTTTGATCTTGGTATGTATTTATTATAAAAAATATAGTACCTATCGTGGAGTTATTATCTCGTTACACAAGTCTCGAACTTACTTCGAAGCTAACTCAATCTGTGTAATTTGTCCCGAAGTATATATTTATTTATTCAAGGTATTTCGAATGAGTTAAAAAAGGCATATGAGTATCCGTAATCGTCGAATATGCATGACAAGAGGAATGAGTGTGGAGGAAGCGGCAGAGGTCTGTACGAGTATGGATCGTAGCAAGTGGAAATCCAGTCTCTGCGTAACCCAGTGGGAGACAGGCGTAAAGGTGTGCATGTATCTTTTTATAACTAGAATACGCACGATGTTTCACGAGTAGAGGGAAAGTAGGAAGTTCCATTGATTTTTCTTTGTCATATATAGATGTATACGTTTGATCTAAACGTTTACGCCACAGAAGGAACCAAATTAAGAAAACTCATCTAGAGACTAATACTTTGGTTTGCTAGGTGTAGGTATTGTTGTTTGTGTCGTGTGGTTCCCGGCACCGATATAAAAGAGAATGGGACCACCCTTTACCATGAATGTCGTAAAAAACTGACTAAGAAATAGGCTTATATACTTGGAATTCCTCTTTTCAAGCGCACTCTATGTTTAAGACGAAATAAAAATGAAACAGAAATAAAACAGTTTCTGAAAAATTAACGAGTAAGGGATATGCTCACAAACTTGGGATTCTTTTTTAGGCATTGGGCTAGCAACCTGTCACTATTTGAATCTCAATTCTATCATTAAGCCAAATAGCTGAACGTGGCCTTACAGTCTTTTGATGACTGTTGGCTCTATCTGCCCCGCTCTGTTAAATTGAAAATTGAACTAACCCTAAAGTAAATTCAATTATTGTGTTAAGGTATTATACTCACTCAACGATACTTTATTTAATAACAAATTCTCAAACAGATGAACATTCAAGATCCATTCCAATTAGAATTCGAATTCATTCATTCCATTCATTCAAAACCGGGACTTTCATACCTATATATACACTAATGCTGAAATATACTGAGTTACAACCAAAGGCGTATAATACCGACCGCATTTTCCAAGTTAATTACTTACAGGAAGTAAGTGTCTTAATAAATACATCCTGCCCACATAATAAAGTCTTCGTTGAAAAGATAAACGTGAGCTTCAAAATTATGGGTGCACCAACCTAATTTAAAGCGACGTTAAACCAACTCAATTTGTTAAAGAACTATGTATAGATAACATCAGAGCCGTATCTTCGACCATAGTATGCGCACTGCACCTGGGCGTAGTGTAACGGGAGCGCCAAACGCTTTTTGCGACCCGCGAATCCAAAACACCGCCGTGTGATTGCCGTGTGATTCCCGGTACCAGTAGAAAAAAAGAATTGGACCACTCCATCTCTCTTCCATGGATGTCGTAAAAGGCGACTAAGGGGTAGGCTTATAAACTCGGGATTCTTCTTTTAGGCGATGGCCTAGCAACCTGTCACTATTTGAATCTCAATTCTATCTTGAGGCCAAGTAGCTGAACGTGACCTATCAGTCTTCACAAGACTGTCGGCTCTGTCTACCCCGCAAGGGATATAAACGTGATTATGTGTATGTATGTATAGAAACCATCAGAGCCGGATCTTCAACCATAGTATACGCACTGCCCCTGGGCGCAGTGTAACGGGAGCGCCAAATGCTTTTTGTGACCCGCGAATCCAAAACACCGCCGTGTGATTGCCGTGTGATTCCCGGCACCAGTAGAAAAAAAAGAATAGGACCACTCCATCTCTTTCCCATGGATGTCGTAAAACACGAATAAGTGTTAGGCTTATAAACTCTGTATTCTCTTTTAGGCCATGGGCTAGCAACCTGTCACTTATAGTATATACGTATAGTTAATAATTATTGGTTCAGCCAGGATTTAAGAGGGATTCTGACCACCGCAACAATGGAAATTGGAACAATATAAGATTTTTATTCTGATTTCTATGTGATAGTGTGGAGGTAAAGGTCGGAGTGGGAAGGCCTAGACGATCATATCTTGATCAAATTAAGGACGTCCTGGCAAAGGGTCAGTCAAGGGTACCCGAAACCGCCGGGCTTGTATGAAGAAAGTTATGAATGTGGATTAGGCGAAGGAAGTATGCAGAGATCATGGCAAGTGGCAAGATGTAGTATCTACCAACCCCTCCGGGAAAGAGGCGTGATTATATGTATGTATATATGTATGTTCTACGTCCAATACAACTTTTGCAATGAATAATAAAACATATTGGATCACAGTAAGTCATCGCATAGCTAAAAAGATAGGTTTTGTTCACGATTTTATCTATCACTGTAAGAAGATAGGTTTACAATTTAGTGTAGTATAGTTTAAGCACGCATTTACTCTATTGGGCACCAGAATTTTTTTTGCACGCGGCCTCTATTCAAACTAGAGCCGCCTCTGTAAAACATATTCGGTGATAACGATCCTCGTAAAAAGGGTAGTTACCACGACAATGCACCCACGGGTTTTATCCAAAACTACTGACAATATTTCCACAATACAAAGTAAGTAAGACTTTGTAACGCAATGTTGTGGTTTGCAGTTGGAAATCTGTTGAGGCGGTATATAAATAAGCCTAAAACGCGAATCTGGTTTTGTTGTTAAACAATTTATTACACAAAATATTTCGAGAAAGATGTAGACTCGTGATTTTAGGTATTTCTTTTCATTTTCGATGTGCCTAAATGTAATTAAATCATTGCATTATCCTACTAGAATTAGTTTTAGTTACATCATCAGCTCTTTTCAGAGAAGCCAAGGATCCACCCATGCCCACGACCTTATTTATATATTTCTGTAAGTACATAAAGGAAAAAAATACAAATAGAACTTAAACCAAGAAGGTATTTAGTACAAGGGCACTACTAATTTCTAAAGAAATTTCTTAGAGTACGCCTAATTTTCAATTTTAATGAGGCCAAGTAAAATTTCCCTTCACCCACCTACCACCTTGCATGAAAATAAGCCATTTAAAGTGAAAAGATAGAGTATCAAAACCTCAAAGTTGACTCACAACTCACAATATATTTCATACATCTATGTAAATATTTCGTTTGTACATTCAGGTAACTGCGTTATTATTCACAGTGCAATCTGTAGTCAAGTTTATGAACACACACAAGTTTACTGGTACAATATTCTTTTTATTATGCTTCCTTACTAGATAATGTTAAATATTTTTAAATATACCTAAATACAGGACAAATTCCACAGATTGAGTTAGCCTCGAAGTAAGTTCGAGACTTTTGTTACGAGATACTAACTCAACGATAATATATTTTATAATAAATACTTATATATCAATATATTATAGTCAATTAAAACGAGTTATCTGACTAAACATGATAATGTAGTCGTAAGCCTTACATTATGAAACACGTCACGCTCATAGTATGAACGCCGATTACGAGTATAATCAGAATTAGTTTCGGAGTGATTGTAAATAAACACGTCTTCCTTTAGGATTAGTTTATTGTAAACATACATACATACATATGGTCACGTCTATATCCCCTGCGGGGTAGACAGAGCCAACAGTCTTGAAAGTCTGACAGGCCACGTTCAGGTATTTGGCTTAATGATAGAATTGTGATTCAAATAGTGGTAGGTTGCTAGCCCATCGCCTATAAGAAGAATCCAAAGCCAAACATTTGTTCGTACCATCTCTCAAATACTCGTATTAACAGGTTGCTATTGATAGCAAGTTTTACCCGTTATTTTAGGGCCACGAGAATTATCTTAGTTATGTCAAACTTCACAGCGCTATGCAAATAGTTTCTAGAGTAAGCGATTCGGTCTACTGACATTGTATATTTATACTTGTTAATATTATTAGTAGATAGCGTCAGGACATATTATTTCAGTAAGTGGAACTAGCTTCCTAATCAATATATACTATTTACATATATATATATATATATATATATCTATATATATAAAACTCTTCCGTTACTGAGTGACTGACTGACAGACAACACACAGTCGAAACTACTGGTCGTAGACAGCTGAAATTTGGAATGTAGGTTTCTTGGGATATGTAGGGGAGCACTAAGAAAGGATTTTTGGAAATTCAACCCCCAAGGGGGGGAAAAGGGGTAAAAACGTTTCTATGAAAAATCTTATTCCTTGGGTTTATAAACTTGAAACTTGGCATGAACACGTACATAGGCAAGTAAATATGTTTGACATTATAAGTTTTTTCAAACTACCCTCCAATCGTGATTTAGGGGGTGCGATTGGGTGACTGATTTATTAACGCACAGCCGAAACCGCTCGGTATAGGAGTCTGAGATTTTGAACAGAGGTTCCTTTAGTAACATAAGTGAGCACTAAGAAGGGATTTTTGAAATGTCAACCCCCAAGGGGGGGAAACGGGATAAACTGAGCCGGGGCTGCGGGAAAGTTCTAACGAGATACCGTGGCCCCGGAACGCAAAGGGCAACTGAAGGAACGAGGTGGGTTTCAGTCAGTAAAAGTCTGACACTCCCTTCCGTTCCACCCAGAGCGGGAAAGGTCATTTGATGATTTCCCATCCTTAAAAAAAAAGACTTTGTATGACAACTTTCAGTCGTCTCTTTAACATACATAATAACATACATAATTATGTACATACATACATAACATTAATAACATCACGCCTTTAAATCCCTATTTTACCCTATTTACCATGTTTGAATGTTTCTATGAAAAATATTGTTTACAAGGAAATCCTGTAAGGCCTCTTCGTCCTATAAATCCTGTTTTTTTTTTCTTTTGAGACGATGATTTTATCTCGCTTTACTTTTTCTATATAGATTTGTATGTATACTAATATTATAAAGAGGAACAATCTATTTTTTTATATGTTTGTTTGTTTACACATGTAATCGATAAACTCCGAAACTACTGAATCGATTTCAAACATTCACCATTAGAAAGCTACATCATCCCTGAATAACACAGGCTATATTTAATTCCAGTTGTAACAAGATTTCAGCCTGTGGAAGAAAAAGCCCTGTCGAGATCATTAAAAAACGCTATATATAACCGAATTACACGTGGGCGAAGCCGCGGGCGGAAAGCTAGTAGGTATATATATATATATATATATATGTATGCCGTGTGGTTCCCGGCACCAATACAAAAAAGAATAGGACCACTTCATCTCTTTCCCATGGATGTCGTAAAAGGCGACTAAGGGATAGGCTTACAAAATTGTGATCCTTTTTTTAGGCGATGGGCTAGCAACCTGTCACTATTTGGATCTCAATTCCATCATTAAGCCGAGCAGCTGAACGTGGCCATTCAGTCTTTTCGGAACTATTGGCTCTGTCTACCCCGTAAGGGATATAAACGTAACAATAACTAACAACACGTAAGTACCCATAGATATGATGATGATGCATGTCCCTTTGTTTTTTCACGTCAAATTTTTAATAAAACCCCACGTCATGTTCCGTATCAAAATTTGAGATTTCACGGGCGCGCTGTCCAAAATGATTGATGGCCGCGTCATCTCGCTTCAATAGCTATCGTGTAATTTTTGTTTTTAAATTAATTTTGAACATGCGAAACAAATAGGTCATTATGATTGTTACATATTTTTTCTTTCATAAAAAAAAAAGATAAAAATTAGTCCAATACGCGTATTTTGTACAGTTTACGTAGAAATAAAATGGATTAGTGTTAAGCACACAACTTACGGGGTAGACAGGGCCGTCAATCTTAGAAATATTGAAAGGCTGCAGTTGGATGATTTACGAATTATTAAAATCATGCTTATCTAAGTATATAAAGAACAATGTCATGTGAATGAATGAAAGCAGGTTGACTAAGCAGATATACATACAAGAAGAGTCTAGAGGGAAAGGTCGGAACGTATCTTGATCAAATTAAGGACGTCCTGGCAAAGGGTCAGGTAAGAGTACCTGAAACCGCCGAGCTTGCATGAAGATAGTTATGAATGTAGATGAAACGAAGGAAGTATGCAGAGATCGTGGCAAGTGGAAAGATGTAGTCTCTGCCTACCCCTCCGGGAAAAGACGTGATTGTATGTATGTATGTATGTAAAGAGAAATTTTTATTTGAAAACTCAATCAACGCACCACATAAACCACTGAATGGTTTGTAATAAAATTTGACTTTGTATTGAATTTGTAATTAAAACGCTATAGGTAAGACATACTCTTACTAATATTTCTTTGATGGTCTGGCGGAAAAGACAGCGTGTGCCGTGTGGACAAATAGGAAATTTCCGTCATAAATTCAGTTCAATTTTTTTTAATGAAATCCTACATAATCGTTACGTCAACCAATTTAACGAAATAGGTAATTATGACAGGGCGTTAAAATAAATTATCAATATTTTTTTTAAATTATTTATAAAAGGAACATAATTTTTGTGTAAGTTGGTAGATAAATATTTAAAAAATCCCGCGTGGTATTTCATCACGACAGAATTTTTGCGAAAATATAATACAACAAAAAAAACCAAATTCATTTTTCTGAAAGAATTTTTAACAGAACAGAATTTTTGCACCTGTCTGCATGCAGCGAACCGGTGCACAGTATGCAAAATCGATTGAATAATGTGTAAGGCTGTTTACAAACGTGCAAACTGTTATTGCAACATACTAACCACTTTTTTGTATTTTTTTTTAAATAAAATCTGACAAAAAAGAAAAACATATACTTAAGCTAAATAATAACTGAAATGGATTATATCAATGAAAAAACTGTATGTGTGTGTAGAATGAATTTATTTTAATAAATATATTTATTTATATGATATTCATTATTTTGAACGTAATGTTTCTGTCCAATCAGCACATACCTTGTCTTAATCTGTTTAGTGTTCCCACAATTGAAAATTGCTGTGGTCACTTACTGATCATTTTGAAATAAATAGATATACTATTTGCACCATAAGAGTAAAACATAGGTATTAGCAAAACGATCATATGAGTAAAACGTATTAGGATGTACCTATCTGTACTTAAATATCTTAAACGATATTCATGGACACGCCATACCGCTCCAAAATTCATCTCTCCTCTCATGGGTCTACTGGAAAAGATTTCTTTTGAAATAAGTAGCACCTTTGTATTAGAATTACTGTAAAAAATGCTCCTTTATATAATTTTGTGTACATAAATAAATAAAACATACAAAAGTGACTGAGAAGGTAAAAAGGCGGACTTATCGCTAATGCAATCTCTTCCAGTCAACATTTTTAATTATTTAATAAATATAAATATGATGGACTAGTGAATCTCATTGTTATCATCATCATCCCAAGTGCATTCTTCTTCTACTGCTTGAGCTGCAGGAATCCTTATCTTAATACAGGGAACAATAAAATTATTTATTTGATATTTTTAATAGAATTTTTCTAATTATGCGTAGCCCAATGTGAGGGGAGCCTTTTAAATAGTCGTGTTTTGTTTTGTAAACAAAATACATAAGTGAGTCTATCCGAAATATATTACTTTCTATTTGATATATACAGCACTATATTTTATATTTGAAACATAATACTGCTAGTTCCAGTTACTAGTTTGTAGTTTAATATCTATCTCTTGCAGAACAGTAGAACGCAGAATAAGAAATATGAACGAAATTTTAAAATGTATTTTAGTTACTTAACTTTATGTTTTGATATACATACATATGATCACGTCTATGTCCCTTGCGGGGTAGACAGAGCCAACAGTCTTGACGAGACAGAAATTCCATTTTCAGCTCTATGGATCGGATTATGTATTGAGATGACCATTTAAGAAACCTGATTAGAATTGTTAACATTTCTATAATCATAAATGTAATGTTGACTAGGAATTATATAAAAGCTGTATAGATACCAGCTTATACCCACAACTTCGCCTCGATTTAGCGCCACTTACACGCGCGAAACTTAGCGCCAATTGCAAAAGAATAATAAACATTCATGCAAATTATGTTGATCGATTACTTAAAGAATATGAAAACCTTAAACAAATTCTACTAACGAAATCAAAACATAGTAAATAAAGTCGTAGTAAAGGTAAATAAATAGTTAATTGAAAAACTTAGCATCAATATAAAACCAAGATGGCGGAATCTTCATTTTATTCTGCTAGTAACAATACCTAGATAGAACACAAAGAATAATAGCGAAATTATTTGCTCGACTGAGTTTAATAAAGTAAACGTCTGTGAACTTTCTTCAAAACATGAAAATAAAAATCTTATTCAATGAAACGAAAGCATATAACTAGGATGAAATGTCTTTGTTATATTATTTTTTTCTTATTATTCGTTATGTAGGTAAATCCTACAAACACTATGTGTAAAAGTTTGTAAGGTTGTGTGTTTATTTCTCTATAACGAAATGAAATTTAGGACACGGTTGGACCTGGAATGACAGGGTTATTTTTATCCCGAAATTCTTGCGGAAGTGAAGCTTGTGGGAGCAACTATTAATTATAATGCTATCCTTCTCCAATACTTACGCCTCCGAAACGGCTTGACCGATTCTGATGAAATTTTGTGAGCATATTGAGTATTGCGGCCAACATCTATTTTTCATACCCCTTAGTGATAACATTTTTCTTTAATTAGAAATTACTTTAAAAAAAATATATAGCAAACCAACGTTTGCCGGGACAGCTAATAGATAATTTCAGAATTATATATATAAGACTTTTAATTTATTTTTTGTTTCTAAATTTCTTACTTGTCGCTTAGTTTAAGTCTTCCGCTATTATGATACTAACTTTTATAGAAATATTTGATTAAACTTTGATGACAATTGGGACAGAGACAGACCAAACCATTAAGAGATACATACAAAGCAATTTATTTATTTTTTCAGAAAAATTTAACATGGTGAATCTCCGCGACCAATCGCTAGTAGTTATAAAGCAAAACAATTTAAAACTCGTATTGTACCAACAAAAGTTGATAGAATCGCAATTTCTCGTGCCATTGACCTTCAAACGTGTACATTGTGAAGAGTTTCTTCCACAAAATCGGTGTTTGTTGTTGTTGTTGCAAAGCTTCTTGTGTTACTCGTGAATTTCCTACTCCTACTACTATTTTAAAGGCGAAAGTTTGTATGGATGTATGGATGTTTGTAACTCTTTCACGCAAAAACTACTGAACCGATTACCATGAAATTTGGTATGTAGGTAGCTGAAGACCCAGAATAACACATAGTTTTTATCCCAGAGTTCCCGCGGGATTGATAGGGTTTCCATGCGGACGAAGTCGCGGGCGGCCTCTAGTTTCCAATAGTACGGTGTCGTACAATCTGGAATTTATTAAAAAGTTGTTGTTGCGTTATGTTATTGAGGAATGTTAGTAAAGTGAAACAGAGGTCAGAAACACCTGCAAACTTTCGAATATTGGTAAATAAACAACATTGATCACTTTCCGTTGTCACCCTTACGGCGTAGATAAATGTCTTGAAAAGTCTGAATGACCTTTAGCTGGATGGCTTGTTGATGGAATTAAAAAAGAGATTTAAAAAAGTACCTAATAGGTATATTAGTCTTACATATTATATTATGGTGGTTCTCGTCACCAATAGAAAAAAGAATAGGACTAGCCCATCTCTTTAGCATGGATGTCGTAAAAGGCGACTAATTGATATTTCATCTTTAAAGTGATGGGCTCGCAACCTGCTACAATTTAAATCTCAATTCTAACGTTAAGCCAAACTACTGATCGTGGCCTATCCGTCTTTTCAAGACTGTTGGCTCTGCCTACCCCGCAAGGGATAAAGATGTGATTGTAAATTTAAGTATCAAGTATCTATTGCAGTAGTGTTGATAACCTTGTTGAGGCTTATTCCTGTAAAGGTTCCTATTGGAATCAGCTAATAGTGTTACAGAGCGGAATTCTGTCTTCTTTAATTTTATTGCCTAAGTTCTGATCATTTACGTGGTGGAACTATATGTTAGCTTCATAAAAGTACTTAAATTATTTCAATACACACAACGCTTAGAACAAACAAGATAAAACCATTTAATAAGTGACACATTCAGACGGAAATGTTCTTTTTTTAAATTACAAACATACAAAAGAAGAAAAAGATACCATGATCCCACCAATCTCGGTATTTACATCAAGTGAGCGTAAAAAAAAAGAAAAAGTCAGGTAAAAGTAGGAAGCATAGCCAGACGAGACAGTGGCTGTATAAAAGCAACTAAAAATACTAGTTAAAAAGCGTAGTTTTAGCTGGGAGAATGTTTGCCCGACCCACTTTATTAGGCTTGCTTTTGTGTGGCCACGAGATTGGAGATTTTCACATGTCGCAGCCATTCAGATTTTATTTTTGATTCTCAATTCAACAAGTCTCATTTTATCCCCTCTACAAAATATTAATCTTCATTATTTGAGCCTTTTTTTTTCAAATATTAATGACATAGTTTTACTTACGTTCAGGTAAGTACATACAGGTTACATAGGTACTGGCTTTCTTCTTGAAAACCTTTTAGTTAAATTATTCCGCTATGTTCTCCTGGGTGATCAAATTAACCATAACTTATATCGTCTCAGCTAATGACACGATATTACCTGTTCGTTAGAATGGAGAAGACCTTTGAAGACTAATTCCCATAATCCATTTTCACACTCTTCAAATTCTGTCAAACAATCAATTTATCTTAATCAGGTTGAACGGCCTACATGACGCGACAAACAATTCTTCATAAATAGGTTTAATGGCCATGGTGTCGCAATAAATCCCCATTTTTCAGTTTATTCGTTTATCAAAAGTTTATTCGTTTATCAAAATTTTTCATTTGGTGAATAGATTGTATTAAAAAGACTAAAATAAATATGTACAATTATCAATTCTTAAATTTGTTGTATTTTGACGATATTATTAATTTGAATTGTTTTATTGATGCGTTTTTCAGGACTTGGCACTCTTAATATCGCATTTTTTCCTAAATTTTAACATACATACATACATATATATTCCTTGCAGGATAGACAGAGCCAACAGTCTTGAAAACGCCCGTTCAGCTGTATGACTTTATGATGGAATTGAGATTCAAATAGTGGCAGGTTGCTAGCCTCTTCAAATCTTCTATGAGAGGAAACCCAAGTTTGCAATCCTATCTATATTCCAAAATTTGAAATAAATGTCTATCAGCACCGTGCACTTCCAAGCTTCATAGCCGCACATCGCCGCTCACAGTTGCAAGATTTATGGCCACACATCGCCGCTCACAGTAGCTAGTTTCATGGCCACACATCGCCGCTCACAGTAGCTAGTTTCCGCTCAGCCGCGGTTTGTTTATTCACAACTTTTTCCGCCAGGTGTGCCTCTATTCTGCAATTTGATGACGTAGCCAACCATAGCGGTGTTCGTCACGAAATATGCCACGTTTTATGGCGTAGTTTAGCATTATGGATGGGCAAACATCAATGAATATTCGCTTACAAACTACATACATACATATGGTCACGTCTATATCCCTTGTGGGGTAGACAGAGCCAACAGTCCTGAAAAGCTGAATGGCGACGTTCAGCTATTTGGCTTAATGATAGAATTGAGATTCAAATAGTGACAGGTTGCTAGCTCATCGCCTAAAAAAGAATCCAAAGTTTGTAAGCCTATCCCTTAGTCGCGTTTTACGATATCGATGGGAATGAGATGGAGTGGTCCTATTCTTTTTTGTATTGGTGCCGGGAACCAAACGGCACATAAATAAATATATTGGGGACAAATTACACAGATTGAGTAAACCTCGAAGTAAGTTCGATGCCTGTGTCACGAAATACTATTTATTTATTTATTTATTTTATTTTATTTAGGTCAGCAAACAATTACACTCGAAAAAAAACTTAATTTAAGTAGATTGACAACATAGTGTTATTTTTAAGTGTAATCAACAACGCTGTCCACAGATTATTACATAGAATTAGGTAAGTGTGTTGCTGAATAGCTCATATTATAAAATTTTTACAAAAACTGTTATGTACGAGGTAATTACAAAAAAAAAAAAAACAAAATGAAAAGGAAAAATTAACTGTAAAAAAAAAGCTAAACAAAATAACAAACAAAAAAAAAATTTAAGTTAATGATTCCATTAATCCTCTTTTGAACCCATGCTGCGAAAGCAAAAATATGTCTAAGTGGCTGCAATGATTGTTATAAATATAAACAAGCCGTCTTAGAGGCGCGCGTACCCCTGCTATTGTGCGACAAGTATCTAAATGAAACAAGCGATGCGCACGCGTGGCTCGTACATTAGCGGATCGTGGCACCGTATACCTAATTTGGTTACAAAGACTTGAAGAGTCAAATTTGTTGTTACATATCCTGTACAAAAGCATCGAACTGAGATATAATCGCCTAGAATCGAGGCTCAATAAATTGTAATGTTGTAACAGTGCATCATAAGTTAAGTGAGAACGGGTACATCTATAGTGTGCAGAACGAAGAAATTTATGCTGAATCTTTTCTAAACTGTCTATATATTTGTCATAAAAAGGATTCCATATTGGCGTTGCATATTCAAGCTGTGATCGAACTAGTGATCTATACAAAGTCAGATAAGTAGATATTCGTTTCGACTAACTCAACGATACTATATTTTATAATAAATACTTATATAGATAAACAACCAAGACCCGGGCCAATCAGAACAAGTTCGTTTCTCATCATGCCGTGTCATGGATTCGAACCCGGGACCTCCGGTGTCACAGACAAGCGTACTACCGCTACGCCACAGAGCTCGTCAAATATCGATAAACAATAAGAAATATAGACCCATAAACAAATTACCCTACTTGTGTCATTTGACCTCGGATATTATTATTATTTTTGGGATGTTTAAAGTAAAAGAACAAAAAGTTATTTCTATTTTTGTCAGCTTAACACGATCCGGGCTGTCCAAATATTTTAACCTGACGCTTACATACAGTTTTGTTTCACAATTTTAAGCCAGGTTACGCAATTTGAGGACTTTGCCTTTTAACATATTACATGTTGCAATCACAAAATTTTTTTTAGTTTTTTATAATAAATTTTTAAATAGTCCGTATTTAGTTTAGACTCAGTTTTATTGTCAAAAGATTTTTGTGGTTTGATAAACTAATAATTGGACAGATGAACGACTGAAAAATTAAACTCAAAGATGAAGAAAAACATTTATTTATTTAAACTTTATGCACGTTAAATGTACAACAGGTGGACTTAATGACTTAAGGCATACGAGTAGGTACTCTGCCAGCCGAAACTTTGGACCAAACCGATCAAATATTCTTGTATTAGAAAAATTATTTAGGTCGTGAAGTGGCACTATAGAATAGGACCGTTTTATCTCTTTCCCATGGATGTCGTAAAAGGCGATGAAGTGATAGGCTAATTAACTTAGGATTCTTCTTGTAGGAGATGGGCTAGCACTATTTAAATCTCAATTACATTATAAAACTATACAGCAGAACGTGGCCATTCGGTCTTTTCATGACTGCTGGCTCTGTCTACCACGCAAGTGATAAAGACGTCGTTATATATTATGTATTAAGGTTAGTTTGTGAGCTAAAGACTATGACATAACACAAATAAAAGTCATTCAAATCTGTGTTTTTTCATGATATTTATATGAATTAAAATGTTGAAGCACTGTAAATTTTTATAATGAGATTTTTCGTTTATGTAATGATAGTTTTACATTGAACCAATTCACAATTCAAACATGAAAGATCCCTTGGGGAAATCTCGTCTAGACTAGACTCGTGTTTAATATCAAATCTTATGTATTTAAACTTAGAACGTAACGAAATATAAACTTAAAAAAAATGTTGTCATTATTATGTTTATCTATGTATAAGTATTTATTATAAAATATAGTATCGTTGAGTTAGTATCTCGTAACACAAGTCTCGAAATTACTTCGAGTCTAACTCAATCTGTGGTATAATCTGTCTGTATTCGCTAAATTTCTGTATATATTAGAAAAATCTATAATCGCTAATTTACTATAATTTACTATAGTCACTCACGTACTCTCTCATCACTTTATCACGAAAACTACTAGGCCGATAATGATGCAATTTGGCAAAAACATTAAGAAACGTCCGAGTAGAAAGGATTTTTGAAAATTCCCGCGGGAACGTGTTCTTGCGTTTCATCAACAAAAAGAACGACAAACATTTCGAAGGTCGAAATAATATATCAATTAGTTCCGCGCGTGTCACACGAAAGATTAATGATAGCCGAGTCTTGGATCAGATTTCTGTATATTTTTCACACGTGCCTCTGCCAGATATATAAATCAACTAGAGGCCGCCCGCGACTTCGTCCGCATGGAAACCCTATCAATCCCGCGGGAACTCTGGGATAAAAAGTAGCCTATGTGTTATTCTGGGTCTTCAGCTACCTACATACCAAATTTCATGGTAATCGGTTCAATAGTTTTTGCGTGAAAGAGTATCAAACATCCATACATCCATACAAACTTTCGCCTTTATAATAGTAGTAGGATTTGACAGTTACTCAGAAAAAAGTGCCAGCCAACTCGATTCGACCGTAACTTGAGAGGTTTCAATCGATTTCTGAGTGTTTCTCGTGTTATTTCGTTTTTGTTAGTGAATACGCTCACGTGAATACTAATACTAACATACATACATTTGAACTTTTATGGAAGTAGCAGGCCATTCCCTACACAAGTATCATTTGATTACTTACTGGGAAGACCTTGCATAATTATTGTAACCAAGATTACTGCAATAAAGAATATTTTATTAAAGAATATTTTTATTATACATACATTTAATCACGTCTATATCCCTTGCGGGGTAGACAGAGTCGACAGTCTTAAAGACTGCTTTAAGATAGAATTGAGATTCAAATAGTGACAGGTTGCTAGCCCATCGCCTTAAAGAAGAATCACAAGTTTGTAAGCCTTTCCCTTAGTCGCCTTTTACGACATCAGTGGGAAAGAGATGAAGTGGTCGTCCTATTCTTTTTTGTATTAGTGCCGGGAACCACACGGCACTGCCGGGAACTACACTCACATACATGAAAGTCCATTTACCTATAACAAATAACGTTTAAACAAGAGGCGCTCATTTATCTTCATCAATTCCCTTAAGACCATGTTTATCCCGTGGATAGCTTTATTTTTATCCAACTTCTAAGATTGGCATTATATTGATTGAAATTTGTAACAATTAATATAATGAGTTAGATTTTTTTTCCTGTATAAGGTAGTCACTGACTGACTGATTACACAGCGATTTTACTATAAATACATTATAACAAATACATTAACTAATTGGTACATGTCTCGTTCCTTTGGATGTCGTAAAAGGCGATTAAGGGATAAACTTATAAACTTGGGATTCTCCTTTTAGGCGATGGGCTAGCAACCTGTCATTATTTGAATCTCAATTTTATCTTAAAGCCAAATAGCTGACCGTGGCCTATCAGTATTTTCAAGACTGTTGGCTCTGTCTACTAGGATATAGACGTGATTATATGTATGTAAGTACAATTTCACCCTTAATGCAGCGCATAAAGTTGTTGCGTTATAAACATCTGCATTGGACAGCTTTTAGCAAATGTTAACAAAGGATTTTAGTTAGAAATGCATGCAGCTAACTAGAAAGCTTAGACCTTACAGTATAGCAATAAATTTTAAATTGCATAGATAAATAAGTTTTAAATTTAATTTCAGGTTTAGAATGGTACCAAAATTAAGTTATGACGTGTAAATTACAAAGAGAGATTGCTATTAAAATTCTGATTGAGTTTTAAAAATTAATTATTTTAATAAAAATAAATATACTGGCCACTTGTACTAAAAGTTAAATTTTGAATTAAGAACGTTTTACAGTTTACATTTTAACCGGAACGTACTAGTTTACATTTTGGAACGGCTCCAAACTGATTCGTTTTTCCTTTAGTTATTAGGGATTGCAAGTTAACAAAGTAATTTTAATGTTTGGCCTTGTCTGCTTGTCTGTCTGTTTGCAGTTGCCTATTCGGTTAATGAGAATGCTTTTATTTGTACCGGTGGTCCCTGGTTCAAATCCCGGCCAAGGCATGTGGAGAACATTTTTTGATTGGCATGGGACTTGGATATTTATACATAAAGTTATTTATTATAAAATATAGTATCGTTGAGTTAGTATCGCGTAACACAACTTTCGTATTTTAATTCGAGGCTAACTCAATCTGTGTAATTTGTGCCGTATATACTCGTACTAAGTGAAAAATTTATAAAAAAAGAAATATCAAGCAACAATAATAACATACATACAAACAGTCGCGTCTGTATCCCTTGCGGAATAGACAGAACCAACAATCTCGAAAAGACAAAAAAAGACACGTTCGCTATACGGCTTCATGATGAAATTGAGATTTAAATAGTGACAGGTTGCTAGCCCGTCACCTAAAAGATGAATCCCAACTCTATACTATTAAAAACATCTTGTTAAAAAAATCAAGTCTCGCAACTCAGTTTTTCTACTGGAAAAGGAGGAATCCAAAGATATAGGTACAGAAACTTATATGAAAAACAGTGACTGTGGTACAACAAAATATATCTTTTTTTATATAAGAAAAACCTTTTGAGAAATGGCAACACTACCGCGGATTCATAAATTCAGAAAACTCCCAGAACCGGCGACATCAATTTGCACGCGTTTTCCGACTGTCAAAACTTTATTCTAATAGCACCATTACCCTGGACTTGAGACATAGGATCTTGTGATTATTCAAAGGAGATTTACAGGATATGATAGCGATGTAAGATTTGTCACGTAAGTTTAATTTGTGGTAGATGAAATAATTGTTTTAGAGCGTCGAATCGGTAAGGTGTTGATGATGATGATGATGTTTTTTTTTACAGGACAAATTACACAGATTGAATTAGCCTTGAAGTAAGTTCGAGACTTGTGTTACGAGATACTAACTTCAACGATACTATATTTTATAATAAATACTTATATAGATGAACATCCAAGACGCAGACCAATCAGAGAAAGTTCGTTTCTCATCATGCCCTGACCGGGATTTGAACCCGGGACCTCCGGTGTCACAGACAAGCGTATTACCGCTGCGCCACAGAGGCCGTCAAAAGTTATGTACATTAGGTTGATTTCTAACCGATGCTCTTACGGTGAGGGAAAATATCGTGAGGGAACCTGCAGATTCAGGTAACTGAATGTGTAACCATGATTGATCCAATACGGGTTAGGTTAACCTACGAAGGTTGCGGAGGTCAGATGGGAGTCGTGTCGTGTAAAAACCTGACTCACCCAATTCAGGATCCATGGTCAAAGGCATATCCCGAGCTTCTCTCCAGAATGGTGAGGATGCAACCGAGACTTAACCCAGGAGGAAGATGAAGTTGTTTTGATTAATATATCCATATTAAAAAAATATTAATTTGAGAAAATAAAGCGAATATAATGGTTAAGCTTTCAATATTATTTATACTATTTAAATATTACAATAACAATACTCTAGAATATACATAGCTTAACTAACTTATATATAAAATTCTCGAGACTTTGTTCCGCCGCTTCTTCTACACATGCGCTTTGGAAGCGGTAGTAGTTATAATTAGATTTAAGTTATGTGACGTCAATAAGTGATACCTTGTATCCAATTTTGAAAATAAATCTATTCTATTCTATTCTATTCTATTCTATTCTATTCTATTCTATTCTATTCTATTCTATTCTATTCTATTCTATTCTATTCTATTCTATTCTATTCTATTCTATTCTATTCTATTCTATTCTATTCTATTCTATTCTATTCTATTCTATTCTATTCTATTCTATTCTATTCTATTCTATTCTATTCTATTCTATTCTATTCTATTCTATTCTATTCTATTCTATTCTATTCTATTCTATTCTATTCTATTCTATTCTATTCTATTCTATTCTATTCTATTCTATTCTATTCTATTCTATTCTATTCTATTCTATTCTATTCTATTCTATTCTATTCTATTCTATTCTATTCTATTCTATTCTATTCTATTCTATTCTATTCTATTCTATTCTATTCTATTCTATTCTATTCTATTCTATTCTATTCTATTCTATTCTATTCTATTCTATTCTATTCTATTCTATTCTATTCTATTCTATTCTATTCTAGACACAATGTTCGTTCCCATACTCCTCCGAAACGGCTTGACCGATTGTCAAGAAATTTGTGAGCATATTCAGTAGGTAGGTCTGAGAATCGACCAACATCTATTTTCATACCCCGTAGTGTTAAGGGTTGTCCACCCTTAACATTTTTTAACTAGAAATTACTTAAAAATTATTTGTACGGCGAAACAACGTTTGCCAGGACAGCTAGTAAACTATTAAAAAATAAACAAAAATTCAGTCTTTGTCCCCGAATCGTGAAAGCTGAAAAATGGCGCAACATAGATTAACAAAACCCTCGTCACTTTATTGAGAATCGAAATCGTCTGCTCAAGACAAACTCAAAGAAGTAATGTCAGTCGCAAATTTTTCATTCCTACTAATAAATATGTATGTGTATTTTCTTTTCATAAAATTTAAATAATCAAAAGAACAATTTAAAAAAAAATTCTGTCTTCAATATTTTAAACATGGAAATTTTATCAAATATTCCATTACTTTTTCTAATCTTAGCGTTTTCCCAGTAGCACCCTTTACTATTACGCTTCGGCTCTTGAATCCGCCTTCCAATATTTCCACTTATTTGCAGTCCATTGGCTTCTATATATTCTTCCGTAACGTCTAGCTAAGGTTTCTTCTGCCTGTCCCTTCTGCCTTAAACCGACAGAGGCGGCATAGCTAGACATTCGTTCCACATATATCTCACAAGACAAAGCAAGATGTGATCGTTCCGGTGTAGGCGGCCATTTTGTTTTTTTTTTCTTCTTCTTTCTCACGAATATGAAGAAATACATAGTCTTTCATACTTACGGACAAAGATAAAAGACGAAACTAATAGTTACAATACTCGCCAAGTTTAGCTGAAATATGGTCTCTCATGATCTAATTGAGATCCAGTGTTATTGACAGGTTGCTAGCACATCGTCATTAAAAAACTTATTGTAATCGAACTTGGACTATTTCGTCAGAGACATTACTCATACCACTGTACTTTAGAGGCTTAATATTTTCATTTTAAACCTATGTAAATGTTCATTTGATTTATCACCAAAACTTTTGTATTGAAACCTTTTGTAAAGTTACAAAACTTTTGTTCACCAACTGTACTATCACATTAGTATGCTGCGTATGTCGGAACGCACTTTACAATCTCAAGAACGTAGATAAATCGAATCGGTGACATCAGTTTCATGTCTTTCATTTCAAACGTTCTTGTGTATATGCCCTAAGGCTTGTATTTTTTTAAGGATTTACATTCTAGATACCTATCTCACATTTCTTAGGCACCATTCACACGAACAGCATTTCGCTGTCGATGATTCAACTGCAAGCTGTCCACGCAGCAAAATGTAGCTGTCGACATAGTTTTTGCGTTATCGACACGGTAATTTTACTCAAATTACATGAAAAAATTTATATAATCGATATTATAATTGTGTTGGTGATAATTAAGACACGAAAATGATGAGGATAAGCGAAGATATTTTTTTATTAAATTAATACTTGGTCTGATTAGGAAAAATTATGTGTACTGACACTGTATCTACTGAGATACTGATAGATCTGAGTTTGAATTTTCGCGTTTTTGCTTTATACTATTTATAAGTACTACAGGTATTAAATGAGAATTATAGGTATCTTTATTTTATCTCGGACATTTCGAATCATGTTACAATGATCCGTGGTCACCCAGCTACTGAAAACCAGCGAGCTTGGAATTCTTCATAACGGAAAATTTGGCAAGGAAATTGTCAGTCATCATATAAAGTCAACGAGGTATAATAGACTAAAGCCTTATACATAAAAAACTGAACTAAACTACCATACATAGACGTAGAAAAAAAAGCGGACGGAGTATTACCAAACGCCAAAATGAAGCACCTATAGTATGCCGGCCCACTGTATATGTTCACAACTCTCTCACGCACACACTCTCACCAATAGTATGACAGTCGGCCGCTAATACGTTATAGATGGATACGTTATAGATTATCTCATCCATTGACAAGTTTTCTGTCACTCGCACATACGTATAACGCCGCCATTACGATGCTTATTTTTTTTTTAGTCAAACTCCGTCCGCCTTTTAATCTACATCTATGCTACTATGTTTAGGGCAATAAAATATTTATTTATTTATACTCCCAGTCTTAAGACAATCAGTTGAGTTTATCCCGAAAAGAACAAAGACGTGAACCTGTGCTATTTTCAATAGTAACGATACAATTTCATTTTAGAATTCTCTAGAAATGTTAGTTCAATAGATTTGAACCCTGACCTCCCAAGCCGATATATGTTGTCTCAGAAGTTTGCAGCCTGTGTTGGAATGTTGCCAAATGACAGTGTGGCCAAGTGTGATCTTAAATTTATACCGTCGACCTCTGTTACTTTATGTGTAAGTATCACAACAAGATATGGGTTCAATTCCCGATACAGGTCAATATTTCTATTGAGTTTACATACATACATACATACATATGGTCACGTCTATATCCCTTGAGGGGCAGACAGAGCCAACAGTCATCAAAAGACTGAATGGCCACGTTCAGCTATTTGGCTTAACGATAGAATTGAGATTCAACTAGTGACAGGTTGCTAGCCCATCGCCTAAAAAGAATCCAAGTTTGTAAGCCTATCCCTTAGTCGCCTTTTACGACATCCATGGGAAAGAGATGGAGTGGTCCTATTCTTTTTTGTATTGTTGCCAGGAACCACACGGCTATCTATTAAGTTTCACAGGTATTTGTTCGAAATACTTTTTTGGGACGTCTTTTTTCTTCTTTTTTTATGTTTTTATTACGAACAATCTTTTTTCCTAGTTTCTTGACTAGCGGTAATAAAAAACGATGGTCGAATAGTTAAGGTGACTGGCGTTAAATGCGTGAGGTACAGATTCAAATACTGCTTATAGGGAACATGTTATTTGACATTTATATCAGCGACTTGGAGAGAATGATGAAAGTGGATGAAGCAAAAAGCAATTGCAGACAATTGAGATTTGATAGGTCGGTCGGTTATTATTGAGGAATAATTACCCATTTCTCTCTTCAATAAAACGACAAAACTGAGCTTGTGCGAGAAGTATGCTGGGATCGTGGTAACTGGAAATATGTAGTCTCTGCCTACCCCTACGGGAAAGAGACATCATTTTATGTATGTATGTATAAAGCACCATGTTTCAGACACCCACGGTGGTACTGTCATGTCTTGCGGAAAACGGAAGACTACAAGGTAAGATCATGGTTAGACGTCGCAAATGATGATATGCGAGCGAATGGATTGAACTCCGAGGACGCCGAAAACCGGAGCAAGTGAAGAGAGAAGTGCCGTGTGGATCCCGGCACCAATAAAAAAAAGAATAGGACCACTCCATCTCGTTCCAATGGATGTCGTAATAGGCGACTAAGGGATAGGCTTATAAACTTGGAATTCTTCTTTATGGCGATGGGCTTTCAACTATTTGAATCTCAATTCCATCATAAAGCCAAACAGCTGAACGTGGCCTATCAGCCTTTTCAAGACTGTTGGCTCTGTCTACCCCGTAAGGGATATTTACGTGATTATATGAATGTATGAAGAGAGAAAAGTCGGAATGCGGGCCCCGGGCCCGGAAACAGTTATGTGGAGGGTGCAACGGGGAACACGTAGAGATGAGAGAGAGACAGAGAGAGAGATTACAAAGCACCATGTTTAAGAAAATCTAATTTCAAGTTATACTGAGGAAAATTCTAGATCTCGCATAAGCATAATGTAATTTAGACTATATACTTATAAGCTTCTTGTTTTAGCAAAGTACGTGTAATCCTCTTAAAATTTAATACGATTCTGTTTACCTCATAAGCAGTGTTTTGCTCAATCTCCTTTGGGATCCCTTGGGATTTTTTTACTTATACGTTTTTTAGGACTTCATTACAAAAAGAATACTCAACGTTTACTTATAAAAATACGAATAATATTTTTTTTAATTATTAAGAAGAAAATCCGTGTGATTTCCACCATTTTAGAATAGATATGTAGTGCACATATCTTTCGTAAAATACGACTAAGGGATAGGCTTATAAACTTTGGCTTTCGTCTACTAGAGGCAAACTCGCTGTCACTGTTTGTATCTCAATTCCTCTCACACTCACATTTAGTTGAGAGCAAAAAAAGCGAGTATAAACCAATTAAATTGTTCATAAAAATATTAAATGCATTATTTTATATGTCGTTTTCATACCACTATTTGAAATTTTACAACCAAAAACTCGCCATATTTGTGACATCAAGCGCGACTGTAAAATTGTTGAAAGCTTATAATAAAATCCATGTTTTACATCCACTGTCCCACTATAAACATTGAAAGTGGGTTTTGTAACAGAACAATGAGAATATAGAGGTTAAGCTTCTTAAACGTTTTGAAAGAAGAAAATTTTGCATTCGACAACAGAGCTGAAAGAATTTTCGCTATTATGAGACCGAGTTTGAGTCATATTTATAATTTATAAAAAAATATTTTCAGAAGTTTTTTTTTTAATTTATAAGTGAGAAAATGTAGTATATGCCTTAAGCATATTTAAATATACGTAATTGTTTGTATGTGTGCAATTAAAGAATGTTTTAAAAGATTGTAATGCAGTTATTTTAAAATCTATAGATAAACTTTATATAATGAACAGTAAAACTACGTGATAAGAGTGCCAGTAATTTATAGAAGGTTATAACATCTTGCAATTCTTTAATCTTGGATTTATTAATTAGCTCAGAATTCAATTGGAAATAAGTTTTATTTAAGTACAGATACATAAAGATAAATTATCACAGTTTTTACAGAGCACACATAGAACTAAAAGAATGGGACATTTGCATAACGATCATGCCACCATAATCAACCTTTATTTCTGTATAATAACTATTCTATAGTTTTACGATACGCCTCGGGGAAAACAGCTTGCGTCTGTAGAAATATCGCTGAAAAGTTTCAGTTACATAATGCCATAACGGAAATGGTGACGTCACGGCGCTAGGATAACTTGCGATTGGATTGGTCTACTTTCACGTTTTCTACGTAAATGATTGTAGACTGTTCGTGATAGAATAAAATTAAGATAGAGCAAGGACAGGGAGCAGTTTTCATTTCAAATTGTTACATTCTTATTTATTACTAGCTATGCCCGCGACTTCGTCCGCGTGGAATAGTTATTTTGGGCATCATTGAAACCCTCAAGGATGAATAATTTTCCCCGTTTTTTTTACATTTTCCATTATTTTTTTGCTCAGTTGCAGCGTGATGTTATACAGCCTAAAGCCTTCCTCGATAAATGATATATTCAACGCAAAAATATTTTTTAATTTCGAAGTAGTTAGTTCCTGAGATAAGCGCGTTCAAACAAACTCTACAGCTTTATAATAGTAGTATAGATATTTTTTAATTCATTCGGATGACCAACATGGGACAGAGACAGTGTGCTTCTAACCTTTAGTAGCTAACCACATGAAACAGTTAATTTATTATTGTCATAATAAATTCCAAACGATTCAAAATTTACGAACTCTTCATCAATTAACATTTAAAAAATTAACCGTTTTTTTTTAATTAGCCTAAAACTTTGCAAGATATTTATCATGGCTGTCATTTTCCTGTCAAATATTTTGCAAATTGAATTCCGGAACAACAGGTTCAGCTCCTGTAGGAGTTGGGTGCCGGATAGATTAAATAACTTTATTGTTTTATTATTTGTATTTTTTATGTGCCGTGTGGGTCCCGGCACCTACAAAATAGAATAGGACCACTCCATCCCTTTCCCATGGATGTCGTAAAAGGCGACTAAGGGATAGGCTTATAAACTTGGGATTCTTCTTTTAGGCGATGGGCTAGCAACCTGTCACTATTTGAATCTCAATTGTCTTCAAGACTGTTGGCTCTATCTACCCCGCATGGGATATGGACGTGACCATATGTATGTATGTATGTGTATTTTTTATTATTTTAATTTCAATTAAATCAATTTATCATTAGAATGTATTCTCTCGTCCGCATTACTATTCTAATTCCAAGTTTGGACGCGTATCGTTACTTTACGAAATCTACATCTATCGTACTGGTGTGTCGGGGAAGTAAGACTATTTATTGAGTGGCAATTGGAAAAGTCGGTCAAAGGAATCCTACTAATATTATAAATGCGAAAGTTTGTGAGTATGTCAGTATGGATGTTTGTTACTCTTTCCTGAAAAAACGAATAAACCGATTACGATGATATTTGGTATGTAGGTAGCTGAAGACCCAAAATAACATCACTTTTTATCCCGGAGTCCCTGCGGGAATGATTTCATGCGGACGAAGTTGCGGGCGGCTTCTAGTAGTTTATAAATTCTTCTTTAAGACGATATGCAAGCAACCTATTAATGTCTCAATACCAGCATAACATACTCGTAAGTCCTATAAATTTGGCCTTTTAGTCTTTCCACTTTTGGCACTGTCTAGTCCACTAGGGATTGATGTGCGATATGCAAATAATTGTTATAATTGCAGTTTTCCCTACGATTTTTATATCACCGTACATAATTACGTAATAATTTATCATTAAGCCAAACAGCTTAATGTGGCCTGTCAGTCTTTTTAAGACTGTTAGCTCTGTTTACCACGCAAGGGATGTAGACGTGATTATATGTATGTATATATGTGATAAATTATCTACATCTTTCCACTTGCCATAATTTTTTCATATTTTATTTTACTGCAACCCAGTTTATCAATTTTTTCACACAAGCTCGACGGTTCAATGTTCTCAAAATTATACTTATTTCATAACATGAAAAAGGGCTTAATTAAGGTTCATTCTTGAACAGCCCGCAGAAAAACAATATCCATATAAACCAGCCAATTTAAAAATCCCCCTCCCACTGTTCGCGTTAAAACAAAGCGTGATATAAAAATTTGCAGTATTACACGTTCATAACACGGTCAGTGACTGCGAATTCAAATGAAAAGCTTTATTAAAAGCTCTACAAAAAACTGGGACCATTATATTGTTGGATAAATAATATTTTTCGCGTTATTGTTAACGGGATAAGTTATGTTTAAAATATTCAGCGGAGTTAGTGCTAGTTTCACTTGATCAAACTCGTATTTGTAAGTGATGTGGTCAGCGCCATCTAGTGGTAGCGTGATGGCACTAATGCCATTCCGTACAATTTTTACTTGCACGTTGTGGCCCGAGCTTGACATAATGGCCTTTTAAATGCTCTTGCGTTTTTGACACCATGTCAAAAATAGACATAATTTGTACAGTGTGTACATATCTTATTTTATCTTTATTTATTTGACGAAATATTCGTATTGAAATAATTAGTTTTACATTCATTCATGTTTTTTTTTTTATGTAGATAATGTGCATTCATTCACGATTTAGATTTAAGAGATCTATATTTATAAAATAATTCAAATATTCTCAAAACTATAAAATTGAATTACAAAATATCATAAATAAATTAGTAAAAATAAATAAGTTCCATATTTTGTTATTTTAGAGTGAAATAATTGCATTATATGTCGTTTCTCTTTTTAGGTAAGAATATTACTTTTAAATTGTTTTGTTTTAGTGTTTTATCTTGCGTTCTACTTTTCAATAATAAATTTCTCTTTTTATTTTTATTATTATTTCACCAAATTCATATCATTATATTAGAATAGATTTATTTTCAAAATTGAATACAAGGTGTATCCAATTTTGAAAATAAATCTATTCTATCTACTCTATTATATTCTATTGTATGCTACTCTTACTGGCAGATTGTAAAAGTCAATCAAGGGAAAGGTTAATAAACTTGTGATTCTTTTTTAGGCGATTTTTTAGCTGTCACTGTCTGACTATCTCGATTCCATCAATAAACTATACGGCTGAAGGTCTATTTTCTTGGTCACCTTTAACGACATCGTCCTATTTATTATTATATCTAAGATTCCATTTTTGTTAAGATTCTGAACCCCAAAAGAAGCAACATCACAAAAGCGCAAAATGTAATGTTAATTTTTAAACTTACTAGCTCATTAACTTGTTAAAAATTTTTAAAACACCGAGTTTAGTGCCCGCAACGGAAGCTGGCACTAAATTAAGTTTAAAAGGGCACTAAATAATACAGTTACAACCATTAAAACGTTGCAACAAATGTCCTACTCGCCACGTGCTTTTTATTGTACAGAGTCACTTTTAAAATTATATTATTTTTTTTAAGCCAAACTGCTGAACGTGGCCTTTCAGTCTTTTGATGACTCTTGGCTCTGTCTGCCCCGCAGGGGATATAGACGTGATTATATGTGATATTATGTTTTATTTGTTTGTATAATAAAGCTGTACATACGAATCATGCATGCTCTTTATAAATACATACATACATATAGTCACGTCTATATCCTTTATTCCCTTGAACGTCGGTAAAAACACATAAAGACTACAAGTCGCCATAAATCAATGCGACAAAGACCTTAATAATTAATAGTTAGCGTGACAAGGTGTAACTTCAGGAGACTTCATCAAATATAATTGTTTTTGAATACACACAGACCTACAGAACGATAAACTTTGACGGCCTCTGTGGCGCAGCGGTAGTACGCTTGTCTGTGACACCGGAGGTCACGGGTTCGAATCCCGGCCAGGGCATGATGAGAAAAAAAAAATTCTGATTGCCCTGGGTCTTGGATGTTTATTTATATAAGTATTTATTATAAAATATAGTATCAAATATTATAAAGCTGAAGAGTTTATTTGTTTGTTTATTTGAACGTCCCAACCTCAGGAACTACTGGTTCGAATTAAAAAAATATTTTAGCGTTGAACAGACCATGTATCAAAATGTGAACCAAACGGGGAAAATTATTCATCCATTAGGGCTTCAATGATGCCTAAAATAACTATTCCACGCGGACGAAGTTGCGGACACAGCTAGTTCAATATAATCCACGTTCCACAGATATTCTGTCCGTATGTCTCATTAATTTCATAGCAAACTTACCGCATAAATTAAACTTTTGCATAACAATTTCGAACTTAGCTGTTTTGAGACTGTCACCCTTCACAATTCAGTTATCCAGGCATCGATACGCCGACTTTATTGTAACGCGATAAAGTCTATTTCAGCTTGATTGTACTTTTCTAATAGTGATATATTGTTTCGAGAGAATAGCACTAATTGATGAGCTAATGAAATTTTCGCCTCCGAAAATGTAATAAATTTTCATTTCAACGCGAAGTAGATTGTTATTTGCTATACAAATAGATCTCGCGGATGGCATTTGGGAATGAATGGAATATTTTACATCACGAATTTAGTGGTGGGATACCTTTAGAGAAATATGCGAGCTATTAATTTAGGGTTTATTAAGATTTTCATTAGAATATTTCGTTGATTATATTGTTCATCATTTTGTTGAATACGATAGCTATGTTTAGCGCTGTTATAAAGACTAAAATTTAAATTGAGAAGGTAAAAGGTCAAGTGTACCAAAAACTGATGAATGAAGAGAGATGATTATTGGCAGACTACTTGGAGAACAGATATACCTACCGCTACCGCCCAGGCCCAGGTAGAAGGTGCAGATCTAAAAGATCATAGCTGGACATCGCAAAACATGATATGCGAGCCTACATACATAAGTATACATATGGTCACGTCTATATCCCTTGCGGGTAGACAGAGCCAACAGTCTTGAAAAGACTGAATGGCCACGTTCAGCTATATGGCTTAATGATAGAATTGAGATTCAAATAGTGACAGGTTGCTATCCCATCGCCTAGAAAAGAATCCCAAGTTTTGTAAGTCTATCTCTTAGTCGCCTTTTACGACATCCATGGGAAAGAGAAGGAGTTGTCCTATTACTAGGTACTAACCTAGTACCTATTGGTATGTAACAGGCACAGGTTCGAATCCCACCCCAGCCATGTGGCTGGGGTGGGATTCGAACCTGTGCCTTTGTGCCACACGCATTTGATAACTCTAAGCTTCTATGCTGGTCTAGTAGCAAGGAATGATACCAGCTGCTTTCTACCCCGAATTTTGACGCTCTATAAAAGATGACAGTAAATAAATATATACGGGACAAATTATACTGATTGAGTTGGCCTCGAAGTAAGTTCGAGACTTGTGTTACGAGATACTAACTCAACGATACTATATTTTATAATTAATTCTTATATAGATGTACATCCAAGACCCAGGTCAATCACAAAAAGTTCTTTTCTCATCATGCCCTGGCCGGAATTCGAACCCGGGACCTCCGGTGTCACAGACAAGCGTACTAAAGTTGCGCCATAGAAGCCATCAATAATAACCAAACCAAACAAATTCATACTCAGCAAAACAATTTACGCTAAAGTTTTCATTTAAAAACTTTACTGTAACGCAGTTTTGTAAACTTTCAACTTGAACATAAAACGGTAAAACAAAAACTTAACACGCCGGCAACTTTGGAAGAGCATTATGGAAACAAAAAAGGGAACACTCATTTCCCGGTGAATTTATTCCCCAACCCGTATATATTACCTTAAATTTGAGCAATTGTTACTGGATAAGATATTCTGGGCTTTCCTCTAGACATATTAGAATTAAACCACTCAAAACTTTTCTACATATTTTCTAATGGTGCCGTGTGGTTCCCGGCACCATTTGAAAAAAGAATAGGACCACTCCACCTCTTTCCCAAGGATGTCGTAAAAAGCGACTATGGAATGGGCTAATAAACTTGGGATTCATTCTTGATTCTTGAGTCATCTTTCTCAGGAATCTGTCACCATATGAATGTCAATTCTGTCATTAAGACAAGGGGCTGATCGTGGCCTATCGATCTTTTTTAGCCTGTTGGGTCTGTTTACCCCGCAAAGGATAAAGACGTGACCATATCTATGTACCGTATGTATGTATGTATGTACTAACTTTGGATATCTTTACTATATCTGGTCATGCTGGCTCCGCTGGTGAAGAAGACTGAAGAAATCTTGGCTTGGGATAGAATAGTCTTAGAACTGAAGACGCGGTAGACCAGCAGAAGTGGAAAGAGAGAAGAAGGAAAGCGAACTCCCGGTTTGGAGGTGTATTGGCATAGAGTGCACCTGGGAACACGCCAAGATGAGAGAATGAGAGAGACTGTATTTGGTTGTTGAAGGCTAAAAAAGGAAGAAACATAAGCAACTAACTTACACTTATATCATCGACTTGGTAGGTCGTTATCAGGCCTAAATGATTTTGATTGACGGCCTCTGTGGCGCAGCGGTAGTGCGCTTGTCTGTGTTACCGGAGGTCCCGGGTTCGAATGATGATGATGAAATGAGAAACGAACTTTCTCTGATTGGCCTGGGTCTTGGATGTGTGTTTATTCTAAAATATAGTATCGTTAATTTAGTATCTCGTAACACAAGTTTCGAAACTTATTTCGAGGCGTACTCAATCTGTGTAATTTGTCCCGTATATATTAATTTATTTATATTTATGACAAAACCCTCTCGTAAATTAAATACCGATATCATCCATGTAATATGGCACGCGCGACGCCATTTTTATCGCGCGAAAAACTATCGCTGTTTCACTTTTTATTATTACGTCACAGCCGTGGGTTTGGTGGTCCTAAGGGAATTCAGGGGAGCCAAGTTAGGCGATAGGGTTTTGGCATGCAGGTCGATCAGCCATAGTATTCTCATTTTTCTTCGCCCTTAAAAAACTATCGCTGTCCCGTTCCACGTCATAATAAGAAGCGAAACAGCGATAGATTTCACGCGGTAAAAACGACATTATGAGTGCCCTATTATACAGGGGCTGTTATTGATGCGCGAAACGCCACGTTAAAATTTGTTATTGCATATCTAGTCTATTTGAATATAGGTCAATGTAAGACTGGAGAACAAAAAATCAGTGACATATGCGTCCCACCAAGTGACACCTAACCTACGCAAAGTTGTTAAAATAAATGCTTAGGTATATTTTGCTCGCGAAATTAAATTTCGGGTTAATTGCGCCGCGTACAATTTAGATTAGAGTTAAAAAGGGTTAAAATTTTCTTTTTGAATGGTGAGGTTGAATGTTGTGTGTTTTGTCATCGGTATGATAAGGCAGCGGTGATAAGGAAAAATGGGCTTTTGACCCCAAAGCAGAATACGTATAATTAAATAATATATACACATGTTTACATGAAATCGTTATAATGTTTTGTCTACAGTAAAATAAATCAGGTGATAAGGAAAAATTTGCTGTTGATTAAAAAATTAAATAACATAAACTTACATACGTGTATTCACGTCTATATCCTGTACAGGGTAGACAGAGCCGAACAGACTTAAAAAGACTGGTAGGCCACGTTCAGCTGTTTGGCTAAATGATAGAATTGAGATTCAAACACTGACTAGGTGGCCCATTGCCTAAAGAAGAATCCCAAGTAAACAAGCTAATCCATTAGTCGCCTTTTTAAGACATCTATGGAAAAGAGATGTAGTGGTCCTATTCTTTTTGCTATAAGTACCGGGAACCACACGGCACTGCCTCAAGATATTGGTTGATTTACTAAACCAATCAACGTTTTAATACCGTTATAAAACTCGTGAAACGAAAGTGTCTTATATATAAGAATATCTACCAATATCCTATAATGTACGTTTCAAGTCTTACGTTTTATGATACCGATGATACCCTCAACTTAATCCACGATTATGTACCGTAAAACGATCGTAAAGTAAGGCTTGGAGCACTAACTTTCCGAAACAGAAATGTGTATACTTTAATTAAAGAATTCACTTAGCGCTTTGCTTTGGTGATTTCAGTCTCAAATATTAATTATTCCAGTCTCTAATATTAATTTTCCCCTCACTATATATACAGGGTGATTGGTAAATCGAGTTTTATATTAAAGGACTTATTAAATAATGTACAAATGTTATTTTAAATAAAACCAACAAAATACTCACTAATTAATAAGTCATAATTATATTTTTTTGTATAAATGACATCGTTAATTTTAGTTAAAAATAGGACAATAATTAAAGGTTGACGTTCATTTTTTTGAACAATTTGGAAACGGAATCAGATACTGAGTAGCCTCTTCACTACATATTATAAAACAAAGTCGCTATTTTAGTCTGTTTGTCTGTATGCCTAAATCTTTAAAATTACGCAACGGATTTTGATGCGGTTTTTTGTAACAGGTAGAGTGATTCAAGAGGAAGGTTTTTATGTATAATAACATTTATAATTTTGCACCCGCGCGAAGCCGGGGCGGGTCACTAGTTGAATATAAGACGCGATTTACTATTCACCTCGTATATATGCATTGTTGTTCTATGGATTTAGCACAAAGTGCAAGTATATGAAAAGGGTATGTTAAGGTGATTTGGTCAGATGAAGAGGATGAATGAAAGCAAATTAACTAAGCAGATATACAAGGAGAGTGTGGAGGAAAAAGGTCGGAGTTGGAAGGCCTAGACGAATGTATCTTGATCAAATTAAGGACGTCCTGGTAAAGGCACGAAGCGAGTTATGACTCGTGGCAAGTGGAAAGATGTAGTCTCTGCCAATCCCTCCGGGAAAGAGGCGTGATTTTATGTATGTATTTAAATCTATTCTAGTGACTATTGGCTCTGCCATTCTCTCCGGGAAGTATGTACTTATGTAACTAAAATAAGCAATTTTCAGAGTTACGACACAAACCCATCTTTGATTAATCCAAAAATTTACGACTTCACATACGGAGAAATTTAAGTGTCAGAATTTTAGTGTTATTACGAAAACGCCGTAAATGGTTGATTACGTTTTCGAATAAGTTAATATTTTTTTTTCTATATACTATAATCCTACTAATATTATAAAAGCGAATGTTTGCGAGTATGTCAGGATGTCAGTATGGGTGTTTGTTACTGTTTCACGCATAAACTACTGAACCGATTACGATGAAATTTGGTATGTAGGTAGCTAAATACCCGAAATAACATATAGGCTACTTTTTATATCGGAGTTCCCGCGGGATTAATAGGGTTTCCATGCGCACGAAGTCGCGGGCGGCCTTAAGTATACTATAAAACCAAAGAGATATATATATGTATATATATATTGGGATTATTCTTATAGGCTATAAGCTAGCAACCTGTCACTATATAAATCTCAATTACATCATTAAACGTTACAGCTGAACGTGGCCAAATAGTATGTGCAAGACCGTTGGATCTGTCTAGGCCGTAATGTGTAAAGAAGTGATTATGTGTATGTATATACTTACGTTCCCTTGCGGGGTAGACAGAGCCAACAGTCTAATGATAGAATTGAGATTCACATAGCTAGATTTGCTAGCCCGTTGCCTAAAAGAATCCCAAGCTATCCCTTATACTTACCTTAATCGTTTCTTCTTTTTAGACATGAATTAATTTCACGTCTTTATTAACGAACAGATTCCAAAATTAAACCACAAATAATCTAGAATACCTAACATTCTAGAAGTTAAATTTTGTAATCAAACTAAAATGGGTTGCCACTATCAACAACTGACGAATTCCCCGGACAATAACGAATTCTGACGAGCTGAATCCATCGTTGTCAAAACAACTTATCTGACCAGCGCTGACGGTTTGAAGTTAAGGTTATTGTACACAGTAGCGGGTTTAGGAGTAATAGAATTTAGTGTTTGTTGTTGATATTTATCTTGTTGTTACTTCGGTTATGTTGATTTAAAGTTATATTTCGAATATTATCGATCACAAAATTAATATGAATTGTAGAATTGGGAAGATAAGAGTGTGACAAGACATGTTTTAAAATCAATACCTACACGATTAATAACATTTTTCTTACTAGTTAACCACCTTTTTGTGTTTCGTACACGCTTCTAATATTCTGTTATTCTACTAAAGTTTGTGAGTATGTATATTTATGTATGTTTGTTATTCTCTCACACAAATACTACTGAACTTTTTACGATGAAATCTGGTAGCTGAAAACCCAGAATAACAAATAGGCTACTTTTTTACTACTACATTAATTACACGCTGACGAAGTCGCGGGCGGCTTTTAGTAATATTATCAATGCGGAAGTTTGTTAGCACGTGTGTTTGTTACTCTTTAACTAAAGAACTACTGAAAGGATTTTCAGTTAACCTTGGAGTAATATAGTTTAGACATTGAAATACTATAATAAGATAAAAACTGTAGAAATTTAAGGCAGAAAGTCGCGGGTAACAGCTAGTTATATTTACTGTAACAATGACTCTTATTTGAGATAAAAAAATCCCCAAATTTATACTAAGTTTTTAGTAACATAGAAGACAAACAATAGAAATGTACACTCAGCTTCACAAGTTCTGATTTACGAGTACACTGAAGTGTTAATAAATCATACTGGTTTATGTACGGGAGTTTTTATTGCATGGATCACTGTACTAGTAATAGATTTTCAGTGCTATATGTATGGCACGGATTTTACTATTTCGGAACATATAAATAAAAATTATTGCAACTAGAGCTGCGTAAAAGCATTGTAAATCATTCGAACAGAGGATTAAGTTAGAGTTTTTCTCGATCAAACTAGTCGTGCAAGTAAACGCGATTTTGTATGTGATTTAATTGTGACTATATAGTTTTGTTACATGAATACATACATACATATAGTCACGTTTATATCCATTACCCGTAATTATAATCACCGTAATAAAAATCAGTGTTCGCTACATCCTAGAACATAATTATCACGAGACTTCTGACTTGTAATTCTAAATTCCGACTGACCAGCTAACAACATAAGTAAGTTTTCCATCTTGTACAATGTATGTAGATTACACCTGCTCATTATTATCATCCGTCAAAATGTAACCGATTGTGTAAATAAATTGTTCTAATTTCCTTTAGTCACCTTTTACGACCGATGGATGTCGTAAAAGGCGACTTAGGGATAGGCTCATAAACTTGGATTTCTTTCTTAGGCGACGGGCTAGTAACCTGTCACTAAATGAACCTCAATTCTATCGCTAAGTCAATCAGCTGAACGTGGCCTATCAGTATTTTCAAGACTGTTTTCTTTGTCTACACCGCAAGGGATATATACATGATTGTATTTATGTATAAAAAAATACATAAAGACAAAAATAAAAATATAAAGCTTGAATTATCTCCAATTTCACTATACAAAGTAACTAATTTAAATCAAGTTAAATGAGAGTGCACAGTTAAAAGGACCGCTTTAAACAAAATGCAACATCAGAGATCGGATTCAGGTTACTCAACTTAATCAAACGAGCGACTGTGAGCAATCCTGCGCTATTGCTTTCGAGTAGCGGCAGCGTATTTGCAAAGTACATTCTAGTGATATATATTTGTATGGTGTAATTTCTGGTACAATAAAGTGTCGAAGTTTCGGTGGTCGAACGATGTAGGTCCTACCTCGGCCTAACTAACTAACAATTATCTGAGTTATTAACATTAGTTTGAGTGCTCGATCGTGCTGAATCGATGCTCTTACGATGAGAAAACCAGCACATTTAAGCATGGTTACATCATGATTCAATATGAGTTACGGTCACCTATATGTGTATTTATTATTGCAATTTACGTATAACTCTGAATCTCTTATTTAATAAAAATCGCAATTAAAAATATTGTGATTTTTATTAAATATGTAATGTAGGGTAAACCAGGCAGTGATTGCCCGTTTTTAGAAAAAAAATCTGAATCAAATGTTGTATTTTTACTTGTTTAGAATATAATTTACTAAGTTACTCTATAGTCAATTTATAGTAAATTTTAAAATTGACAAATAGCAACACTGAAGAAAAAAAACAGTAATGGCGGATTTTATCAAGACGGGTGAAGGTGTTACTCAAACAGGTAAGCATTTTAGCAATTTTTTTAAGGAATTAGGTAGTTTGCAAATACGCTACCTTGTATATTTGTTTTACAGCTACGGGAAAATGTGGAAATTCACAATTTTATTTATGCACAAACTACAAAGTGGTTAGTTGGCAGACCTAAGAAATATAACCGTGCCGTGTTAAACAAATTATTTTACATGCACATACATTCAAGCTTGTGTTCTGAAACATTATCAAAGTTATGTTTTTCTATGTTCACATTTCTCCACTTTTCATAATCAAAGAAATTTTCAAAGACATAAGTTTGAACATTAAATAATTGGTATTTAAAAAATACATAAATACCTTGTCACGTCTTTAAACTTACGCGTTACCTAGAACAATGACACAAGACTTTCATATATTTACATTAAAGAAGAATGCTAAGTCTAGATACAATACAACACAATACAAATTATCTATATTGCCCATAAAAAGAAAACATATGTAGCAGAAACATACATTATGAATACGTTGAGTAGAGGCAGACTTATCGCTAAGCAATCT
Source organism: Amyelois transitella (assembly GCF_032362555.1). Lineage (NCBI taxonomy): Eukaryota > Metazoa > Arthropoda > Insecta > Lepidoptera > Pyralidae > Amyelois > Amyelois transitella. The sequence continues at coordinate 11,658,276 of NC_083507.1, read as the reverse complement.
CTTTCAGCCAACCTTTAGGTAGTGAAAGGTAAAAACAAGGAACACACCTAACAGATACAACTACAGCCTTTCCCTAGATCAAATTTTAGAATCTGTGCTGTAGATTTTGTTTTTTTTTTCTACCAGATCAGCATGGAAGTTATAAAAGTAGGTACGTACATGGAACTAAAAAAAACATAGCTTCAATTTGTTCAACTAGAGAATTAATTTAAACAACATTAAAGCTACCCGTTCCAAAAATATTTACCAGATAAACATTCAACAATAACAACGTATTTATTTCAAATTGAAATATCAATGAAGGGTAAAACAACGAAACGGTTTCATTTCGCCCAATCCCAAGGGAGCTATCTATTGGGGCGTAACGAGCGATCGGGTACACTGATGTGTGCCGTTTGGACCCGTCTGACATATTGTGGCAACTCCGCCGGAATAAATCACACCCTCTACCTGCATTTTCATGAAACACTGCCATAGTGTTACTGGAAATTCTTAAATTTTGGTAACCTGAAAGTAAAGAGTTTTTTTTGTTATTAGGTACTACGACTCATATTCTTTTTTTTTTGTATCGTACGTCCTAGGTCAGGTCAAGAGTACCCGAAACCGACGAGCTTGCATGTAAAGAGTTATGAATGTGGATGAAGCGAAAGAAGTGTGCAGGGATCGTGGCAAGTGGAAATATTTAGTCTGCCTACCCTCCGGGAAAGAAGCGTGGTTTCATTTATGTCATCTATGTATATTTTTGACATCATCAAATAAAGCGGACACATGCTCGTAACTATGCCAATTTTCAGCAAACGGTTTCACCTTGACAGAAATTTAAATCTTCTTTTCATTCACTTCCAGATGATCATAGATCTTTCTTCAAATGACATACATCTAACCTAAAATCCTAATAGAAACGGATACACATACTACATGACATACATATACAGTGGTGATACATTTTTGCCATGAGTTACGGCCCGGCCGGGAGATATGAAAATATACGGCGTTTGGCTAACCAAACGCCGTGACTGTAACACGTCTAAACGTGTTACAGTCACGCTTCAAAAGAGTATACGATGAGCCTTTGGCCTTATCCAAATGTTATTCTTCCAGCTGCTATACATGATTCACTGTGAGCGACGATTCAGGCTCGACTGCCACTAAAGGTAAGATCTTCAGCCAGGCTAAGTTTCTGGGGAACTATAGGTTCGAAGATATTGAGTCGGAACTTGTATTTATGCTCCAATCCGTGAAATCTTTGTTTGCACGATTTAGATTCTTCGCTACTATTGGCTTAGCGCGTCAATTTCTTCGCGATGATTGACAGTCTCCGTGACATAAGTGATGTCGCCACACCTAGAAAAAGGAACCCTACTGTACACATACATAGGTATATTAAAATTTTACTATTAACTTCTCATATATCCTCTTGCGCCGTGCGGTTCTCGACACCATGAAGAAAAAAAGAAATGAGACCACTCCATCTCGTTCCAACGGATGTCGTAAAAGTCGACTTTGGGATAGGCTTATAAACTTGGGATTCTTTCTTCTTGAGGGCTTCAATGATGTCCAAAATAACTATTCAACGCGGACGAAGTCGCGGGCACAGCTAGTATTTGATACAACAACTTATACTAAAACTGCTAATGTGAATACAATTGAAATTCGCTGCGAACGATAATCTCTCTATTTTATTTATAAAGCACATAGTAACAATCTGATCTACAGACATAATATACCTATACATTTATGCCCTAAATAGATTTTAAAATTTATTTAAAAGTTTCCAAGAGACGCGGCGAATTTCAATAAAAACACGTCATTGGCTGGAATTATTGTAAAACAAACATATTCTCAGAACATAAAAGAAAAGTTTTTTTTTTTTATATCAACTCGAAGAGGGCATTCTATACGAGTACACTATCTGTGAAGTTTTGTCTAGTGACTTTTGTAATCCTGACGGTCATTTCGTGGTAACAATACATACGCATTACAATCAAATTAGACAAATCTGTGCGTTAAGCGTCTGAATTCTAAGAACCTTATGTTTGTTGTTATAAAGGTCATTATTCCGTAAGTGTTTTCGAAGGAGTTTTGCAATAAATCATAGTCTAGGTACTAGTAGCTGGCTTACTGTGACTGACACTTACACGGTCTTATAATTATCCATTATTTTTTATTGTCTTATTAAAAAAGGAGGAAAATGACAGTCATTAACGCACATACAAAACCGCAAAATATACATTTACTCTCCATCTTATCTCATCTCAACATCTCATCTCGATCTCTTTCCCATGGATGTCGTAAAAGGCGACTAAGGGATAGGCTTAAAAACTAGAGATTCTTCTTTAAGGCGACGAGTTAGCAACCTATCACTTTATATGAATCTCAATTCTATCATTAAGCCAAACAGGTGAACGTGGCCTATCAGTCTTTTTAAGATAAACTAATAAAATTAAGATGAAGTATTTATAAAATAAACAAAACCGAATGAACTGTATAAGTGTGAATGTGGACCCGATTTACACTCAGATCCAACAGGATCCTTTTATCGGGAAGCGATCCCGTTCGCGACGTTGCCCGGATTCAGTCTTTTGTTATACATTTTTATCGTACTTTAGATAGTATTTTTTATGAAAAACATATTTTTCATACGTCTTTCAATCTTTCAACGTCTAGGCATACCTAGAGCGGTGGTTGTATAAAGCAAGTGTATGCTGAGATTTCTTTTCAATTCCTTCTTCAATTTAATTCTGATTAAATTAATCTTGCATTTTTTACATACAAATATAAAATCACACCATTTTCCCGAAAGGGTAGGCAGAGATTACTTTTTTCCACTTGTCACGATCTCTGCATACTAACTATTAATGCATATTTTTTCAAACTGATATATAAAGCATCTTTGCATTAAAAGTAAGGAAGATGTAATGTGATCATGTGTTTTCGTAAAAATGTAATGTACATTAATTTCATCTATATTGAATTGATATTAAAGTCTACTTTGGTTCAGAATCAATAGCTCTAAATCTGACACCGCACAATATCTTATTCTTCTTAAAATTGGTAGTAAAAATCTACTATGGAGTAGAGACTCCATTTAACTCCAACTAGAAAAAAGGACTATAAAAACGTTTTTAAATATTCCCTAAAACTGAGGTACATAATATATTGTATTCACCTTTATTATTATACTTATAAAGGAATGATAGAGTGGTCCTCACTCCATCACTTTCCCATGGATGTCGTAAAAGGCGACCAAGGGATAGCATAATAATCTAAGTATTCTTCTTTTAAACGATGGACTAGCAACCTGTCACTCACAATTTGAGTTTTAGTTTCATCATTGTGCCATACAGCTGATTTCTAAAGACTGATAGGCCACGTTCAGCTGCTAGGCTTCATGATAGAACTGAGATTCAAATAGTGGCTGGTTGCTAGCCCATTGCCTAAAAAAAGAAGTTCATATGCATGCATACCTTAACATTATTAAATAAAAAAAAATAAAAGAAAGTTTACGTGCCGAATCGGTGATTTAATAGATAATAACTATTGACTAATCTTGAGCAATATAGAATACAACGCGACGTGGAGACTGTTAAAACATACATACATAATATCACGTCTATATCCCTTGCGGGGTAGACAGAGCCAACAGTCTTGAAAAGACTGATAAGCCACATTCAACTAATTGGCTTCATGATAGAATTTAGATTCAAATAGTGACAGGTTGTCATCCCATCGCCTACTAAAGCTTATAAGCCTATCCCTTAATATAAAAAAGTCAACGTGCTGAATCGGTGATTTAATAGATAATAACTGGTCACCCTAACTCACCGCTCATTACACCCGGAACTATTTTTACGAGGCCATTCCCTCGATATTGGGGATTAAGTAAAAACTGTCGTAAAACTGTCGCAGCGTGAGCGTGATGACGTCATTAATCTGCACGTAAGTGGTTTTACTCTGCTATTAACGGTGGATGAAACGGGAAATATGTAAGGGTTTGTGTTATATATACATACATACATATATACATACGTACATATATACATACGTACATATATACATACGTACATATATACATACGTACATATATACATACGTACATATATACATACGTACATACATATGTACATACATACAAATATGTGTGTATATAATATCTTCTTTAAGGCGATGGCCCAGCAACCTGTCACTATTTGAATCTCAATTCTATCATTAAGCCAAACAGCTCGGAATAAAAAAAAAGAATAGGACCACTCTATCTCGTTCCAATGGATGTCGTAAAAGGTGACTTAGGGATAGGCTTATAAACTTGGGATTCTTTCTTCTTTTAAGCGATGAGATAGAAACCTGTCACTATTTGAATCTCAATTGTATCATTAAGCCAAGCAGCTGAACGTGGCCTTTCCGGTCTTTTCAAGACTTGTGGCTCTGTCTACCCCGCAAGGGATATAGACGTGATTATATGTATGTATGTTTATATCTTTGAATGCTACCTCTATCTATCTGCCATGCGAAGCGGGGGCGGGTCGCTAGTTTGTTAATAAAACAAATAAACACAGGCAAAGACGTTAGCAAAATCTAGACGTGTCTGTCTTAAACGTGCTAGATATTTACCTACCTAAGTCTTAGAGATATCTCGCTTTGGGAACCCGAATTAGTGCAAACTGCAAATTGAACTGCAAATCTTGTATCTGCTTTGAGAATTCGAAATAATTGTCACTAAATTCTCACTTAGAGAATTCTACGGTTTAATATAGACATGGTTTACTAATACAAAAGGTAACAAGTCCGTATATAACAGTATAAAGCAAAGTCGCTTACCGCGTCTATCCCTATGTCTGTATTTATGTATGCTTAGATCTTTAAAACTGCGCATACATATCAACATAGCTACATATAATCACGTCTATATCCCTTGCGAGGTAGACAGTGCCAACAGTCTTGAAATTACTTATAGGCCACGTTCAGCTGTTTTGCTTTAAGATAGAATTGAGATTCAAATAGTGACAGGTTGCTAGCCCATCGCGTAAAAGAAGAATCCCAAGTTTATAAGCCTATCCTTAAGTCGCTTTTTACGACATCTATGGAAAAGAGATGAAGTGGTCTTATTCTATTTTGTATTGGTGCCAGGAACCACACGGCACATTCTGTAGTTATATTATTAGTGTAAATATAGAGTACTATGATGAATGAATACAAGGGCGTTTTACGAATATATAACAAAACTGCTCTAACCACATTGTTACCATGAGAATAGGAATCGTTACGAGACTTACATCAGATCAGAAACCGCGTCGAAACTCCGAAACATTGATGGGGTTAATCAAACTTCACACATCTTGGTACATTTGTAAGGGAATGATTACTAGCGGTTCTCGAATCATTTTCGTATATAAGAATAACTTTGAGCCTTTGAGCGTGGTACTTGGCACTGTAGAATACTCAAGGACCACTCAATATCTTTCCCAAAGTAAAAGGCGACTAAGCGATAGGCTTATAAACTTGGGATTCATCTTTAAGGCGATGGGCTAGCAACCTGTCACTATTTGAATCTCAATTATTATGCCATACAGCTGATCGCGGCCTGTCAGCCTTTTCAAGACTGTTGGCTCAGTCTACTCCATGAGAGATATAGAAGCCATTGTATGTATGTATGTAGGAACTCATAAACTAAAGGTTTGACCAGATCCCTTCTCTTTCGGCGTTTCGTGTTGTAGTAGTTGATTTTGCTGGTGACTCAATTCTTAAAATTTACATATATAATATCTGAAAAACAGTTTTTTTTAGATTTAAAGGTTATTTCCGTTCTTTTTTTTTAAATGCCACAACAGTGTAAAAAAAATATAAGATAAACATATATTTTATGTTATAAGTATTTGTACTATTTCTAATAACTATTCATAACTGTGTCCGTCTAATAACTATTCATTATTCCAGTATTTTTATGACATAATTTTTAGGTCCACATGAAAACATACGCAAAGGCAAGCTTATATGCGTTTGTAAGCATTAAAGCCTTGTAATGTTTTATTCACGTACTTAAGAATAACGCTTGTAAATTATACAGAATTATGTCTAATTCCTTCACATTTGTCTGTGGAGAATTATTACAGTAATCAATGCGCTTATGAATAATTGTTGCTTGCACTTAAGATGTGTGTTGTATTAACATATGTATATATGAACGAACATATATAGACTATAACCTTAAGCTTCATTCACATGGGATTTAATAGAAATACTTGTTCATATCCGCGTTAATTTAGCGCCACGTATAAAAGAATGTTAGTTTTTAAAAACTGGTATAAAAGAATTCCTTTCCACCTATATAAGATGCAAAAACCAGGGGTTCAAATTTTTCGGTGAACTTTTACGGAGAACGAAGTCGCGAGCAACTACTAGTGGTTACTATACAAAGTGCAATTCATTATTTTCTAAGTCGCTCCTTTTAGAACTTTCTCTGATTGGCCTGGGTCTTGGATTTTTATCTACATAAGTATTTATTATAAAATATAGTAACCGTTGAGTTAGTATCTCGTAACACAAGTATTGTACTTACTTCGAGGCTAACTCAATCTGTGTAATTTGTCCCGTATTTATTTATTTAAAGAGAAAACAAAATATTTATCGTAATGTATATATGCCGTGTGGTTCCCAGCATTACTTAAAAAAGAATAGGACCACTCCATCTCATTCCCATGGATGTAACAGGCGACTAATAGAAAGGCTCATAAACTTGGGATTCTTCTTTTAGACGATGTGCAACAAAGCAACCTGTCACTATTTGAATCTCAATTCTATCATCAAGCCAAACAGCTGAACGTGGCCTATCACTCTTTTCAAGACAGTTAGCTCTGTCTACCCCGCAATGAATATAGACGTGATCATATGTATATATAATTACTATTTTCGATGTAGGTAAACATTTTTTCTCAAGTACCTATACAAGTATCAAGGGAGGTATTTGAATTTTTTTTTGTCACTCACCAAACGTAGGTAATCTAAATGAGACATCCTTCAACATAATCCTATTATTTCCTTGGCCATAATCGCATTAGAATGGGACAAAAAACCCGCCGTTTCATCATTGTCACAATGAGCACCGTGTTTTATTTAGAATTGCGAGGTCAAAAAGGGCACGTAAGTAGGTACGTAAATGTACAAGTATTAACATTCTACATTTTAATTTTTGACTTTTCTCCGTATTAACTGGTATAAGATATATAAAGAAAGAAGTGTGCAGGGATCGTGGCAATTGGAAGGATGTGGTCTCTGGCTACCCCTCCGGGAAAGAGGCGTGATTTATGTATGTATGTTTGTATAAAAGTTATATATATTTTATTTTATTGGTACCGCGTGGTTCCTAGCACCAATATAAAAAAGAATAGGACCACTCCATCTTTTTCCTATAGATACCGTAAAAAGCGACTAAAGGATAAGCTTATTAAACTGGGATTAATCTTATAGGCGATGGGCTAGCAACTAGCAAGATCAGTTTATGGAATTGAGCAATTAAGCTGAACGTGGCATTTCAGTATTTTCGGGACTGTTAGCTCTATCAAACCCGTAAGGGATTATGACGTGATTATATGTATGTATTTTATCTCATTCGGGCTGAGGAAATAATAATACATAAATATAATCACGTCTATATCCCTTGCGGGGTAGACAGAGCCAAAAGTCTTGTAAAAAGACTGATAGGCCACGTTCAGCTGTTTGCCTTTATGATGTAATTGAGATTCAAATAGTGACAGGTTGCTAACCCATCGTCTAATAGAAGAATCGCAAGTTTATAAGCCTATCCCTTAGTCACCTTTTACGATATCCCTGGGAACGAGATGGAATGGCTATTCATTTTTTATTGGTGCCGGGAATCACACGGTACCAATATAATAAAGAATATATATACCTTTTATGAAAACATACATAAGGTATGTATGAAATAATAATGATAATAACGAAACATATAGTAGGAGCAACAAAAGTGTGAATCACAGCCAACGCTCGGAAACTTTTCGAATCAACTTCAACAGTTTCCAATCGTTTGATATATTTGGGGGAATTGTTGTAATATAATATTGTTTTCTAACTTATATGTTCCTTATAATAATGAGGAGGAAAGAAAATAAATAAATAAAATAAATATATGCGGGTGTTTGAAAATACAATAACGCAACCTCTTTGAATAAGCAATAGATTGAAATAGGTTAGAACTGGCCACCTATAAAAATATATATTAAACAAAAAAGAAAAGAGAACGACGCGGGAACTACGTTTTTTAAATACAGCTCAGTACAAATGTTTAAGTCCATATTTTGTAATGTATACAACACATTATATGTCAATGAGTCCAGATATATAAGTGCAGTGATTATTAAGAAAAAGTGCAGTTTTACTTCATAGAACATTACATTCCTTTTACAAGTTTCAGTAATTGAATAAATAAATGCATGCATCATCATTAACACCGGGACAAATTACACAGATTGAGTTAGCCTCGACGTTAATATATGTTCCTTATAATACATGCATACATATAATTATATGGTCACGTCTATATCCTTTGTTCCTTATATTAATGTGGAGAAAATAATATAATCGTTAACTGCTTACTTTCGTCCGGTTTAGCCGGTGTTTAACCTTTTGCAAAACTACCATTTATTTTTTAAATGAAGCCATTATATTCTACTAATTTTCAAAGTATTATTCGTACCAATTTTGCGTTAAAATCAAAGATGCGTGTTTTCGCATTTATAATATTAGTGAGAATGTAATAGAGTATCTACAAGAAGGTATATGTAAGTACTTATATAGAAATAAATCACAGTTTAGCGAAAGGCGTGAGGTATCTGACATTTTTTGTTTACTACCAGTCAGACATTGAACTATCAAACTATTTCGTTGTATTATTATTAATGTACGTACATACATACATACATAAATCACGCCTCTTTCCTGGAGGGGTAGGCAAATGTACGTTTAGGCAAATGTACGTTTTAACGTGAACATACCTTTTTTTCGGTAAAAACCAAGTCGAAACATCAAAAAATAATTCTTATTTGCATACATTAATAAGCATTATCATGTCATGGTCATGTCTAGAGGATGAATGAAAGCAGGTTTACTAAGCTAATATACAAAGGGAGTGTGAATAGGACTGTTGGAGTGGGAAGGCCTAGACGAACGTTGATCAAATCGGAGACGTTCTAGCAAAAGGTCAGAGGGGTAAGTACAAGTTATACTCGATCAAACGCGTCGAGCAAGTGAACGCGAATTTTTTTATTTTTTTTTTATACATAAATATATACGGGACAAATTACACAGATTGAGTTAGCCTCGAAGTAAGTTCGAGACTTGTGTTACGAGATACTAACTCAACGATACTATATTTAATAATAAATACGTATATAGATAAACATCCAAGACCCAGGCCAATCAGAGAAAGTTGGTTTCTCATCATGCCCTGGCCGGGTTTCGAACCCGGGACCTCCGGTGACACAGACAAGCGCACTACCGCTGCGCCACAGAGGCCATCACACATTTGTATGTGATTTGATCAGCGCCATCTAGGGGTAACGCGATGGCACTAATGCAATTCTATACAAATATCTGAGGTAGCTAAAGGTCAGGTTAAGAGTACCCGAAACCGATGAGCTTGCATGAAGAGAGATGAATGTGGATGATGCGTAAAAGAAGTATGCAGGGATCTTGGCAAGTTGGGATGTAGTCTCTGCCTACCCCTCTGGGAAAAAGGCGTGATTTATGTACGTAAGTATCGTAATAAGCATACAAGTATGTAAAAAAATTGTTAAAGTCAATTGTAACTTTTACAACTACAAGCTTTACTTAACAGGAAATGTTTCTATTAACTAATAAATCTGTGGTCACTTAGCGAATTCGTATTAAACAATACCAGAAGAAAGTTAAAATAATGGATTTTTCGTTGGCAATGTCGCTGTAGGACAGACATGCATTGCCAAAAAAGGCATTTTTTATGCCTTCAGTTTACGCCCCGACCCATTTATAACTAAATTATGGAGCTTAGAAAAGGGGAATAAGGTTTAATTTTAATAATATGAAACATCCTTTATTCGGTATCTCCTAGCGGTTCCCGGCACCAATAAAAAAAAATAGGACCACTCCATCTCTTTCCAATGGACGTCGTAAAAGGCGACTAAGGGATAGGCTTACAAACTTGGGATTATTTTCTTGAGCGATGAACTGAACCTGTCACTATTTGAATCTCGATTGTATCATTGTGCGATACAGCTGAACGTGGCCTCAGTCCGACTGTTGGCTCTATCTACCCCGCAAGGGATGCAGATGTGCCTGTATATGTATATGTACGTGACAGACTCCACTCGGTTCTCAGTTCACAGGTCTAACCAGTTACGCTCTGCCACGGGACAAAACGAACAACACAAGATTGGACGCTGGATCCGCGCCAAATGTCGCATGACCTAATATCTTTCTGTGCTTAGTGCGTGACGTGTACGGGCGTAGTTTTGTGCTGTCTCCGTTTAGAAAATACAGGCTTGAACTATTTCAACAGGAGTTACAAACTGACTTCGAGGCTAATTCGATCTGTGTTATTTGTTCTGTTTATATTTATTTATTTATCTACTTTTGTTTTAAGTTCTATTTTATTTCTATGAGTACGTTTCGTGTAATAGTAGAATGTCAAATGAAAGAAAAATTTAAAGTACAAATATACCGGTAAATATAAAAAATCTTTACAATGGTTGTCGTAAAAGGAGACTAAAGGAAAATCTTATAAATTTGGGATTCCTCTTGTAGGCGACGGGCTAGCAATCTGTCACTATTTTAATCTCTAAAAAATAATGGATGCAAAATGTTGCACTTAACTTCACTGATAAAAACTGGCTGTAAAATCTATACTAATATTATAAAGCTGAAGAGTTTTTTGGTTTGTTTAAACGCGCTAATCTCAGGAACTACTGGTTCTGTAGGAAGGCTTTAGGCTATATAACATCACGCTGCAACTATAAGGAGCAAATAAATAATGGAATATGTAAAAAAAACGGGGAAAATAATTCATCCTTGAGAGCATCAATGATGCCCAAAATAACTATTCCACGCGGACAAAGTCGCGGGCACAGCTTGTTAAAGAATAAAAAGGGTTCTGTGTCCGTTACCCCTTATTCTTAGAAAATACTTCTCTGAGGATAAATTATTAAAATTCACACTCGGTCGGATTCTGTGATTTGTGTCGTGATCAAATCGAACTGAAGATCGATTCGTGGGCGACGGATGTCGTAAATGTTTTTGTGTCGTGTGGTTCCCGGCACCAATACAAAAAAGAATAGCACCACTCCATCTCTTTCCCATTGATGTCGTAAAAGGCGACAGGGATAGGCTTGCAACCTTGGCATTCTTTTTTGGGCGATGCGATGGGCTGGCAACCTGTCACTATTTGAATCTCGATTCTATCATTAAGTAGCTGGGCGTGGCCATTCGGTCTTTTCAAGACTATTGGCTCTGTCTATCCCGCAAGGGATGTGGACGTGACCTTATGTATGTATGTATGGATGTTGTAAATTCCAAGGATTAACAACGTCTTTTCTTTAGTTATGAAGAGATGAGTACTTAATACATATGTTGGTCGTCTTTTGCGACATCCATAGAAAAGTAAAAACCAGACTCACCTTATCCAAGATCATACCTCGGGTTCCACCCCAGAGAGGCTAGGATATAATCTGCATTAACGATAGGAGGAAAAATAATAGTTTAAAAAAAACTAAAAAACTACGCTTTATTGCTAATCAAACTAAAAAATAGAAAATAAAATTTAAAGACAAAGGAATTATAAAACAGTAGTAGCAAGTCGAACAATCGGTTATAGTCAATTACCTCCGATTAAAATTATAACAAAATTAAATTTATAAACAAAACAATTGAAATCTGAGTAAAAAGCGTGGGGTGCCTGATGTAGTAAATATTAAAATCATTCTATTAGCATATATTTATGACAAGAGAGTTATGAAAATGAAGTAAAATGCACCCCACGCTTTTTACTCTGATTTAAATTGTTTTGTTTATAAATTTAATTTTGTTATAATTTTAATCGGAGGTAATTGACTATAACCGATTGTTCGACTTGCTACTACTGTTTTATAATTCCTTTGTCTTTAAATTTTATTTTCTATTTTTTAGTTTGATTAGCAATAAAGCGTAGTTTTTTAGTTTTTTTTAAACTATTATTTATTTTCTATTTTTTAGTTTGATTAGCAATAAAACGCCTAGTTTTTTTATACAATTATTTTTTGGTAGAAGTGTTAACTTCCTACTACTTCTACTACGCTGTATAACTATCTTACTAGAAATGACTTTCGCAACCATGCGCCCATCGCCGGAGGTTTTCACAACTAACTTTCTTAAAGTTATATGTGGCCTGATTGGATTAAATCTCATAATATTCTCATCATCATGATTCTTTTTTAGGCGATGGGCTAGCAACCTGTCACTATTTGAATCTCAATTCTATCTTAAAGCCCAATAGCTGAAGGTGGCCTATCAGTCTTTACAAGACTGTTGGCTCTGTCTACCCCGCAAGGGATATAGACGTGATTATATGTATGCATGTATGTATGATGATTGTTAAACCCAGTTGAAAAGAATTTTATAGTGATAAATCACTGTTAATAATATTTTTGACTATCCAGCAAACATAACAATTTTCGATTGTGGCCTTGCCAGGAATCAAACCACAAGATTAAGAGGCAGATTGATACAGGAACAAAAATATTTCAAACATACCTCCACTGCCTTTACAACCAGGAACGCAACAATGTTTATCTGAAGACATCGTGGCACTTTTGTAGTAAAATCTGTCTTTCACAAAAACAAACACAAACTTGGGACTCCTATCTCAAATAATCAGGTACTTTTTACAGGAGTCCTATCTCAAAATATCTGCACAACACAGTGAACACAGTCAGAGTCCAATCTCAGATGATAAAATCACACGAATATCCGGAAGAACAAAGCTCGACTCAACGGAAGATTCCAAACTCCAAATAACGACAAGTTATCAGCACAAAACAAAGTGCAAATAGGTAAATACACAGGCACCGGTAAAAAAACAGAAAGAAAGTTTACAGGTGTTAGAATCGAATTCAAAACTTACTGCAAAACTTATTTTACATAAATAAACAAACTGTCACTCATTTTCCAAGCGAGTATTACAGTGTTGCTATTATAAATATGCAAAAGTTACATAATGTTAATTCAAGAATCGCATTAATATGTTAAATACGTATTAAATATCGCAAAGTTCTGTAGGTAGTAACTTTATTCTTGTATTGTTGTAAATTTAGTTGTTCAATTTTCATTTATTACTTTTGTTTTATTACTTATATATTTTTTATTGTTTTAAAATATTCTACTAATTCTACTATTGTTTCTAATGGTAATTCTAAATGGAGCGATGCGATGAAATAAAAAAGCCTCAGGTTAATAGTAACATTATATGGAAATATATTACATCTCTTTTTGGACTCCTTATACGTCAGAACTTCTTGGTTTCTTGTATGGAGATTACTGGCACTGGTGCTATCTCTGTCTCTCTTACTCTCATACGAAGGATCTAAAAATGAATTTATTAATCCTGGCAGTTTTAATAAGGATAATGAGAAACTCTTATCAAAATATTGCATTGTCATCGGTCCTTGATACGTGTGCAAAGTTTCAAGTTGATCAGACGTTTAGAAATCAGTGAAAATTAAGCTCAAAGATTCCGTTACATACATACATACATACATACATACATACATACATACATACAACCCAAGCTAATAAAAGCGTAGTAAAAAAAGAAGAGGCTTATCATGAACAAAGATTCCAAAAGCGCTCTAGAATCTAGATAACAAAAAATTATCAAGCGTCTTAAAAATGTAACAAAAATGGCAGACTTACATCAATCACTATATTTCCACAAAATTGTCAGTGTACTTTCGCAGTGACTCGACAAAATAAAAACATGAGTTGCAAGTTAAAAAAAGTCTCGACGGTGGAAAAGGGAAAAAGAACTCAATTATCATCCCCTCTCAAGTTTTTTTTGTCAGAGGTACGCGACCAAATTTAAAATGCGCCTCAGCGTCCTCAGCCCGTTCAAGAGTGCCTTATTTGAAAAATACGCATCACAATTTGCACCATTATCTTTGATAACTGTCACACACCAAAACAGGAGGTTTAGCGAAAACTAATACTTGCTTTATCAGATTTGAGTTTTGTTTAAATAAATGAATATATATGCAGGACAAATTACACAGATCGAGTTACCCTCGAAGTAAGTTCGAGACTTGTGTTACGAGATACTAACTCAACGATACTATATTTTATAATAGATACTTATATAGATAAACATCCAAGTCCCAGGCCAATCAGGAAAGGCTCGTTTCTCATCATGTCCTAACCGGGATTCGAACCTAAGACCTCCGGTGCCACAGACAAGCATTCTACCGCTGCGCCATAGAGGTCGTAAAGCGTATGAGTCATTAATACTTCAGGTGCTTCCCTACTTATATAGTAAAGGTTGGAAATGAATCGCGGATATTTCAGTTTGTTTCTAGTAAGGCGAAACAATTTGCGATGTCCCTTTCAACTTCAGATACGTGAATTTTGGACTGACCTCAGCATCTTGTCGTCACAACTAAAAGACACTATTAAGATTCTGCAGGGAGTCAAGAAAGGGTACGCGTGTTAGAGAGATGCAATTAAAACGCGAGAGCATCGTACTCTTCCCATGATTCGGCTCGTATAACCGCAAGGTAGGTAAAGCCATGGGTAGTGGTAGGACAGTGACCTTAGCGTCTTTTCACATTCAATTTGTTACCACTATCATTCCCTATTGCGCCTCAGTACCTATAAAACGTAATATAAAATCATCCCAGTTTTAAACCCACTAATTACTTTTGTATCGTAACTGATTATCTTTAATTATTATGATTATATTTTTCATTTACTTATTTATCTGCAAATTATGTATGTTGAAAAAGACCGTTAGCTCTGTCTACCCTGCAAGGGTACATAACCGTTATTGTATACAAATATATTATATAAAGAAGAAAAAAAGTGAAGCTCATATAGAACAGTCATAAGAATTTGAAATCGCAGCGTGCGCTGACGAAATAAACTCACTTATGTATTTCGAATAATGGAATGAAAATACAATTCTCCGGATGCAGAAACTGCATGGCTGTCCAAACATTAAGACTGTATTGCATACTAATGAGCTTCAAGATCGACTTATGCAAGTATTACGTTATGAGCTTGGTATATAGCTGGTACCTACATGTTTGATTAGATGCGGAGATTCGTTTGGTTTCGTGAATGACTTGGTTTAAGATTATGTGTTATTGAGGCAATTATTCTTAGACTTATCCATCTAAGTCAACCGCCAATTAATAAAGTAGAATAGAATAGATTTATTTTCAAAATTGGATACAAGAGTACCCGAAACCGCCGAGCTTGTTTGAAGAGATTTATGAATGTGGAAGTAGCGAAGGAAGTATGCAGAGATCGTGGTAAGTGGAAGGATGTAGTCTCTGCCTACCCCTCCGGGAAAACGGCGTGATTTTATGTATGTATGTATTGGATACAAGGTGAGTATTACGATTACTTAGTTAATTAAAGATATTAGTATTACTTATTGACGTCACATCACTTAAATCTAATGAGTGCTACTTAGGTTAAATGTTTTTTTTATTCTTTTTTCCAAAATGAAACTATTTATCAACATTACTTACTTCTTTAAGGCTGAATTATCAGGTTTTCGTAGATCCATAGATCAACCTTCTGATTCTTGCACAAAATTTACCTATCACATAAAAGCGTACTTTTGATCACATTTTCAGTTGTAAGTTTCCAATTTCGTGGTTCACTTAGCTAGCTACCAATGTAACGTTTGCAATTTAACGTTTTTTTTTTCGTAAAAACAGAACTAACAAAAAATAGGTCTTTTTTTCCAGAAGAAATGCGAAAACCGCTTACTCTTTGTAAGAACATTACGTGACATCCCCGATATAATCCCGCGATTCAGTCATAAGACTAGAGTTTCAGTGGACTTTGTGATTTATGTTTCTTTGTAACAAAGGTCAATGGTGAACTTTTACAATGAAAATTGTAATTCTTAATATATATATATATATTATATAGGGCAGACTGAATCAGCAATCTTGAAATTTCACCTTCAGTTTTGTGATAGTACTTATTAAGATTGAAATATAAATAATAAGGCGGTATGGTCTAGCAACCTGTCATAGTTCGCTAGATCATATCGCCTTATTCTTACCTTCAATCAAGATAATAATATTTCTGTTATTAGTACGAAAGAATATCCAATAAAATAAACACAAAGTAAACGCTACACCAATAATTTGCGAAAGAAAAATTCCGAACGATAAATCAAAAAATTTCCGCCATAAATTTCAAGCTAGAAAACCTTAACAATACACAAATTAATGCAGTATTCGTTGTGGAAACGGGCAGTTCAATTAAAACGGACTTAATTTCCAATTCCGCTCCGTTTTCTCCAAGTGATCGGCAGTCACTCTGTTACTCCAAACTCTGAACCTCATGGTTTTGAAGTATACAGCGTGCTGATTTGAAATTTATTACGATCTCTAAACGGTAGCCATTGTAAAGATTTGAAGACCCATATTTAACAAATATAATTATAATACCTGTCCCCATAGCAAGGCACGCGCGACGCTGAATGAACTGTCGCTGTTTCGCTTTTTAATTATGACGTGAAACGAGATAGCGATAGAGAAATAAAAAGGCGGTTTCTCTTACTCACTCATCGAAGTATTTCTTGATTAAATTCAACCTTAATGTATGGGAGTGAAACTAGGGGTATGGCTAAAGAAATGAGAGCGTTAAGGAGTACGATCGGTGTGAAATTGAGTGACCGGATAAGGAACAGCGTGATAAGGGAATGTTGTGATGTGAAAGAAGATGTAGTTACAGGAATAGAAAAGGGTATGTTAAGATGGTTTGGTCATGTGGAGAGGATGAATGAAAGCAGGTTGACTAAGCAGATATACAAGGAGAGTGTGGAGGAAGGCTTAGACGAACGTATCTTGATCAAATTAAGGACGTCCTGGCAAAAGGTCAGGTCAAGAGTACCCGAAACCACCGAGCTTGCATGAAGAGAGTTATGAATGTGGATGAAGCGAAGGAAGTATGCAGAGATCGTGGCCAGTGGAAAGATGTAGTCTCTGCCTACCCCTCCGGGAAAGAGGCGTGATTTTATTGTATGTATGTAGTTCTAGTCACACAAATTTAAAAATGTACATAGCGGTAACATTAGACAAGTATTTATCGTCATCTGAGTGTACTACAGGTTGCTTCAGAATCTGTGGTCCCATTTCTGACTAAGGTAACATGACTTAGGAAATTATGTTAATTGTTTATTTATCATCAGCTTTTACCTTAGTCGCTCCTTACAATCACGGATAGATTGAACTGGTTTTATTTTGTTCTGCCGAAAATAATGCAATTTAACGCAAGACCTCCGTGGTCAGATGTCAGTCGCTTCGTGTAAAAACCTGACTTCGCTCAATCCGGAATCCTGGTGGACCGGAACTAAAGCATAAAAACGCACGACACTAATACACATTGAAGCATTAGAAAAACAGATTCTTATTGGCTAATCTAAACTGCCAACAGTGCACTCTTCAGCACGTTCATTTCAAATAAAACACACGATCATCCCGAGGGTTCTTGCCTCATAAACGGAACTATTTATTAAATAGCACCATAATAATTACCTGTTCCGTTGATGGCAGTCGTTACGCGTCGTATTACTTATTTACAGAATTGGAGTACCCCATATTGTCTTGTTAGAAGTTATAAGAACACAGAAGGGCATAGAATTTCATGTTTCTTGTTAATCTGGAATGGTCACGATGAGATCATTTTTGTACAAATTATTTCAGCTTCTTAAAATTTTGTAAGTAAAAATACTTAATAAGATTTTAAAAAATTCTTACATGATAACCGTACGGTTATTTAACATACAGACATACATGTTATCACGTCTATATTCATTCCGAGGTAGACAAAGCCAACAGTGTCCAAAGGACTGAAAAACCACGGTCAGCTGATTGGCTTAATGATTGAATTGAGATTCAAATAGTGACAGATTGCTAGCCCATCGCCTACTATCGCAAGTTTATAAGCCTATCCCTTAGTCGCATTTTACAACATCCATGGGATGGAGTGGTCCTGAACACAGCTAAACGTGGTCTTTCAGTCTTTTTAAGACTGTTGCTCTGTCTACCCCGCATGGAATGTAGACGCACTTGTATGTATGTATGTTTAAATGTTTTAATGCCACATCTGTTCCATACATCCCATATTAATAGCACTGCTAGAGATTTACGCCTTGCGCAATTTTTTTCTTCGAATGTCCACTTTGTAATCCTTAATTCTGGCAATACTTCAGGCAATAAAGAACTGGCTGAAATAAAAAAAAATAGGTTCTTAATTCAAAGTGCATCCAAGTAAGGTCATCGCTCGAGATACGCCTGGAACTAATTTGTATTCAGTAAAGAGGGCGCTCATCTCGCGTTTGTCGCTTAAGTGGATTCAGACGATTCGTTGATAGAACATTACTTTAATATTCTCTTACATTTTAATTTCAATTTTCATAAGTCATGTCTATGTCCCCCGCGGGGTAGACAGAGACAACAGTCTTGAAAAGACTGATAGGCCATATTCAGCTGTTTGACTAAACAAACGTGGTAAGATAGCAACATCTATTTCAAAATTACTAAGAAATATTGTAATTTTCCGACACCAAAATTATTTTAATTTTGTAAAGTAATTTTGGTGTCGGATAAATAGCTGTAAAAATTGCTTAATAATTCGTAGCATTTTTTTGGCATAATAATAATTTTACAATTTTTATCAACCCAATTTCAGGCAAACTTTTTTTAATTATATTTTTCTTTTACATTTAATTGCTTACTTAAATAAGCTCCAAGCAAGAAGGTTTTAAGCCAGGCGTGTTGTTTTAATATATTATTATGTATACATACATCCATACGTAAAATCACGCCTTTTCCCCGTAGGGGCAGGCAGAGACTACATCTTTCCACTTGCCACGATCTCTGCAAACTGCTTTCGCATCATCCACATTCATACCTCTCTTCATGCAAGCTCAGGTTTCGGGTACTCTTGACCAAAATTCAAATTCAAAATTCAAATTCTTTAGTAGTCTTCCTTCTTTCTTATCTTCTTCCCAATCCGGCCTTTCAATCCACACTCTCCTATTACTAGTATGTAAAATAACTTATAAAGATCTACTTTTTTGTAAAGGACTAAGGGATAGGCTTACAAATTCGGGATTATTTTTTTAGGCGATCCAGCAAGCAACCTATCATTATTGGAATCTCAATTCTATCATTAAGCCAAATAGCTGAACGTGGCCTATCGTTCTTTACAAGTCTGTTGGCTTTGTCCACCCCACAAGGGATATAGACGTGACCATATGTATGAATGTATGTAATTTTTTGTCAAAGTGGTAATGAGTTACGTCATGAAAATAAGTTAAAAAAAAGAAATAAACAAACTTCTGATAACTCGATAAAAATCAGCGTCACAAAATAAATATAATGTTAAAATGGTATATTAACACAAACAGCTTTCAGCTTCAATGTTACAGCGTAAATAATTGCGATACTACTCTTTTCGAAATTACAACCTTACGTCACTGCGATTAAGGCTCAATTTTGATTAATCAATAATATGACCCTATTCGTAGTACGTATAGTTCAAGAGATGGTTGCACTTTTGGTGGCTATTAAATTTATAGATGACTTTTATAAAGTAAAAGTCATCAGTCTGTAGGCAATCTTCTTGTACAACGTAACATCGGTTGTCATGGATTTTGTTTAGTCAGTAAAATGTGGGATATAATTTTTATTGTCAAATATTCCTAATTTTTATGTTCAATAATATAGTAATTTTGAACTGATTATTTCTCTCCTCATTTATCCTTATATCTTCTCTAGAATTTTTTATTGGTGCCGGAAATACCGGAAATACCAATAAAAAAAAAGAATAGGACCACTCCTTCTCTTTCCCATTGATGTCTTAAAAGGTGAAAGGCTTAAAAACTTAGGACTCTTTTTTAGGCGATGGACTAGCAGCCTGTCACTATTTGAATCTCAATTCTATGATCAAGCCAAAATGCTGTCAAAGTGGTCTGTCAGACTTTTCAAGACTGTTGCCTCTGTCTAATACGCAAGGGATATAGACATGATTATATGTATGTATGTCATTAAATCATAATTTAAACAGAAAACCACGATACACATGATTATATGTATGTATGTATGTGATCAAATTATACTTTAAACAAAAAGCCACGATATAAAATGATAGTATCCAAACACGTAGCTAGCTCTTACACTATAAAATGCAAGGTATATTTGAAAGCGATGCAGTTCAGGATACCAGTGAGAAATACCTGGTGTTGTTAGCGCAAGGAAACACGTCTGGCGGAGGCGTGGAATGAAGACGGGAAGTGTAGATTCTGTCGATACTCATTAGTGCACGTAGTCAGTACGTAGACCAGATTGACAATTGGTAGAGATTCCAAGACTCTTTAAGAAAAATACTTTATGTGTTTGAGTGTTCGCTTTCTCAAATATGATTTGTGATAAATAATCTTCTACTACTTTTTCAAAACTCTAAATTCTAAAATTTTATTCTGTACTAGCTGTGCCCGCGACTTCGTCCGCGTGGAATATTTATTTTGGGCATCATTGAAGACCTCGAGGATGAATAATTTTGCCCGTTTTTTTACACATTTTTCATTAATTCTTCGCTCCTAAAAGTTGCAGCGTTATGTTATATAGCCTATAACCTCCCTCGATTAATGGTCTATTCAACAGAAAAATATTTTTTCAATTCGAACTAGTACTTCCTGAGATTGGCGCGTTCAAACAAACAAATAAACTCTTCACCTTTATATTATTAGTATAGATTATGGGAAAATTCATATCACATAATAATTGTCATATCTTTTGTTTTCACAACGTTGGTTGACGTCAAATAAATTACTCAAAACTAAGTTATACTGCCGCTTCCAAAGCGTCAGTGCAGAAGTACCGGTAACAAACTGCACTGCAGCATTTTCTTAAACAACATCAACTTGACAACTATCCAAACTTAGAACAGAAATGTGGAAGAGAGAATCCATTGTTCAGATTAAATGACTTACAAGAAATAAAAAAAAATCGTTAAGTTACCAGTACCAATACAAAAAACGAATAGGACCACTCCATCTCTTTCTTATGAAAGGCGACTAAGGGATTGGTTTATAATTGTACCGACCACCGACGTTCTAGTATTCATAATTTTCAACTGCTATTTATAACTGTAAGCGAAAATAACTTGAAACATTCTGAAGTATGGTAAGTTCATAAGACTTTTATCACTAGCACCAGCCGGTACTTACGAGTTAGGTTTTAAGTAAGAGAGCTGGGAATCGTAATAAAATGCTTGCGAATTTGTTTGGGCAATTTCTATATAATAAATACATACATATAATCACGTCTATAGCCCTTGCGAGGTAGACAGAGCCAACAGTCTTGTAAAGACTGATAGGCCACGTTCAGCTATTTGGCTTTAAGATAGAATTGATATTCAAATAGTGACAGGTTGCTAGCCCATCGCCCAAAACAAGAATCCCAAGTTTATAAGCCTACCCCTTAGTCGCCTTTTACGACATCCATGGGAGAGAGATGGAGTGGTCCAATTCTTTTTTCTATTGGTGCCGGGAACCACACGGCATAAATAATAAATGTTTTGTGTAAATATTTAAATATGATATGAGACTCTTTTTTAGTGCGATGGGCTAGCAACCTGTCACAGTCGGATTCTCAATTCTATCGTTGAGCCAAGCAGCTGATAGTGGCCAGTCTTTTGAAAACTGTTGGCTTTGTCTACCCCGCAACGGATATAGACGTGATTATATGTTACGTTATGTTATGGTAAAGACGATTTCACTTAATTTGGTCGTCTATAGTGGTGGTGAAGGAAAAATATAGTGTTATCAGCTGTGTGTATCGTGTGCTGTTTTCATCCCGGAGTTCCCACGGGATTGATTCCACGCGGACGAAGTCGCTGGTGGCTTGTAGTAGGAAAACATTATTATTACCTTAAGCTGTGCCAACACCGCTCCATTGCAGAACAGTTTCATTAAAAAAAAGAAATGCGAAAGCAATATAACGAATTTTTCATCATTCAAAACGAATTATAAGAAAACCACAACACGCGCGTGAAATGAACCAGTTTTGACTTCAAAGAAAAAAAAACGAGAGTGAATTTTTTCCCCGCACAACAAAGGAATTCGTTTATATGCGGAAGGAGAATTGCGTGTTGCCCTTAAAATGAAAGTAAACTTGACTGACAGTTTAAAAGGAAATTGTGTATAATAATCGAAATATTACGAGATGAACAAGATACCGATATAAGGTAAAATTATTTTGATTATTTGTCATTTTTGCAAAATATTCCATCATTACGCCATAGAGCTGAACGTGGCGTTTCAGTCTTTTCGATGCTATTGGCTCTGTCTCCCCTGTAAGGAAAAAAGACGTGATTATGATTATACACATATGTATGTATGTATGTATGCAAAAGAAACAATTCTGGCTCAAGAATATCTATTATCTTCCCTCATCCCGGGAATGTGCAAAGTACAATTGTTATTGTAAATTACAGTGCAAGAGCTTGTCTGGAAAAGACTGAAAGACCACGTTCTGCCGTTTCGGTTACTGATAGAATTGAGATTCAAATAGTGAGAGGTCGCTAGCCCATCCCCGTTAAAAACAGTCCCAAGTTTATAAGCCTTTCCCTTAGTTGACTTTTTCGTATACATCGTCATTTACCATCAGGTGAGATGGAAGACAAATGCCTTACCCAATACATACATACATACATACACATAATCACGTCTATACCCCTTGCGTGGTAGACAGAGCCAACGGTCTTGTAAAGACTGATAGACCACGTTCAGCTATTTGGCTTTAAGATAGAATTGAGATTCTAATAGTGACGGGTGGCTAGCCCATCGCCTAAAAGAAAAATCCCAAGTTTATAAGCCTACCTCTTAGTTGCCTTTTATGACATCCATGGGAGAGTGATGGAGTGGTGCTATTCTTTTTTCTATTTAGTGCCGGGTACCACACGGCCTTACCCAATATTGATTAAAAAAATTATTAGGAATGTAATTTGTTCCTGTTGTGTCCATACATTTATTTACGCCCCCAAACGCCAAGACATCAGCTTTTTGGCAAATGTATTCACAAAATTTAAGCGTCCTAGCAGAATTAATCATATAAGCTTCTTACTCGTTTCAGACGCCTAAGTCGTATCTAAGTTTGCGCATTATACAACATAATTGCGGCGCGCAGAATTCGTAAAGCCTCGTGTAGGCTTGTTGAAATGGGGATTAGGGAGATACCTTGTGGGTTTGTGTAGTTTACATATAGGAGAAAATGTTTTGAGGAAGGGTATTTACTATTCTCAAGTCAAAAAAAAATGATAAAGTAAATATGTATATTTTAATATACGTGTATATTTATATGGGACAAATAACACTGAGCTTTCTTCAAGGTAAATTGAGAATGTAAAAGTATTATAAATATATATATATATTAACCACAAATATAGTATGTGGAGAGGATGAATGAAAACAGGTTGACTAAGCAGATATACAAGGAGAGTGTGGAGGGAAAGGTCGGGGTGGGAAGACCTAGACGAACATATCTTGATCAAATTAAGGACGTCCTGGTGAAGGGTCAGGTCAAAAGTGCCCGAAACCGCCGAGCTTGCATGAAGAGAGTTATGAATGTGGATGAAGCAAAGGAAGTATGCAGGGATTGTGGCAAGTGGAAAGAGGTAGTCTCTGCCTACCCCTCCGGGAAAGAGGCGTGAGTTTATGTATGTATGTATGTATGTACAAATATAGTATACCTAGCAATATTTTAAGGATCTGTTTCTTCGTCGTTACCTTCTCCCACTTTTGACGTGGGACCGGCACAGTATGTTAGTTTTTTAAATAACTAGTATCATTTGCCATCTCACTGGTCATTCCCTTTTTAAGTCATGCTATCCTTTACGCTGTCCATCTACCTCTTTCTCGAATATAATATTTTGAGGATTTTCAAGTATAAAATCTAAAAAAGGTTCGTTTTATATTTAACAATAGTGTAATATAGTCAAATGACATCACTATCCCTATTCCAAACCTAAGCTAGTTACTTATATAAAGACATTCTTTATGGTCAAAACTATGTAGTGCTTTCATTCGGCTCCTATCTCTGGTCAAGCTGTTTGCCATGGAAGGATATGTACATCAGGTATTAGTCAATAACCTTAACTCCGACACTCTTAAATATACTTCCAAAATATTACTGAAATTATAATTTAAAAAAAAGACTTCCCACTGACAAATAGTGTAAATTAAGGAACAAACTGCTAATTCTTAATACTGTCTCGTAAAACCTTGTCTCTTGAGCGTCGGATTTTTTCTCAGCATTTGCACTGTGGCCCAAAAGTCAGTTTAAATTGTGTACATACAAATATTCTTGGGCAAATTACGGTATCCCGCACTTTATTATGACTTAAAGTTTAATAGTTTATCTAAAAAACGTGTCAGTTACAAAACAATTTTTATTCGTGTTTTTAACTTCCTATCATTATCAAATTATTTAGTATTTTGTGTATTTTTTCGTCAGTAAAGCAGGCTTTCAAGCAGGCAGACATATTATTTGCAGTATTTTTATAATAAATATAAAAAGTCTCAAAAAATTATAAAATTAATGTCATACTCGTATACTTTCGTAACATATTCCATGACGTAGTTACATTCACTATTTGTGGCATCCACATGTGACAGCTGCTGTATACGTATAGTAAATAAATGATTCATAATTTGAAAACATTAAAATGTTTAATTTAACAATAATTTTAATTAAAATGAACTTCTTTACAAGAGAAACGTAAATTCAGATTTTGAGACACGTTCAAATTTTTAGTCAATACTCGGTCCAGCACAAAATGGGACAGGGTGTTAAAAAAGTTTATCTTTACCTCTCATTATCCTGGAATCTTTTAGTTGAATTTGTTGGCTTAAAGAATTTTCCTGGGAAGCTGGGAATTTTCATGAATATTTTTCTTGTATTTACGAAGGCGGTGAGGTTTCTGTTATCAAAAGATTTAAGTAAAAGTGAAAATTATACTTATATAATAAATGCGAAAGTTTGTGAGGATGTGTTATGTATTTTTGTTATTTTTTCACGCATTATTTTCTTAACAGATTATGATTAATTTTGGTACAAATACATACATACATATAATCACGTCCACATCTCCCCGTGGGGTAGACAGAGCCAACAGTTTTGAAAAACCTGAAAGGCCTCGCTCAGCTGTATGGCTTTGTGATGGAATTGAGATTCAAATAGTAATAGCTTGCTAGCCCATCGCCTACAAGAAGAATCTCTAGCTTTGGATGTCGTAAAAGGCGACAAAGGGAAAGGCTCGTCTTTTCCCTAAGTCGCCTTTTACGATATCCGTGATTGGTAAATAAGGTAAATAAGGTAAATAAGGTAAATAAGGTAAATAAGGTAAATAAGGTAAATAAGGTAAATAAGGTAACCTGGACACTTCATTTTTCCTCCGCCGTCAGATCACAAAAACATCTTGGCTTCCAATAAACAAGAATACGTAAATGTCTTTCGTAAAAAGCCACTAAGTGCCGCGTTAACAAATCGTGTAAAAACGCGATTTAATCTAAAAACCTTTATGTTAACCCTATCAAGATCGGCTTTACATAAGGGCGTAAATCCATTGCTACAACAAGCTATAAAACTATCTTCCGTCATGCTTACTGTAGGTTTTAATGGTGAATTTGCGGGGTAGACAGAGCTTGCAGTCTCTAAAATGCGAATGATGGAATTGAGATACAAAATAGTGATGTCACACCTTGCTAGCCTACCGCCTGAAAGAAGATTCCCAAGAAGAAGTTCTTGTATGATGATTCAAGCACCATATCAATTTAATGATTTTCGCCTCACTAAAATGATCACTTCAGGTTATGAGATATTTTTTCTTTGAGTGGCATTATGTAATTTTTCAATTGCAGGGTAGACAGATCTAGCAGTCTCGAAAAGACGTATGAAGGAATTGAGATACAAATAGTCATGTCATAGTTTGCTAGCCTACCGCCTAAATGAAAAATCCTAAGTGAAGCTATTGTATGATTCTAAAACGATATCAATAAACCGATTTTCACCGTTTTTTTTTTGCGGCGTCTATATTATTTTTCAAAATAATTATAAACAACAATACTTATAAAACTGTTAGCTCTATCTACTCCACAAAGGATATAAGCGTGATTATATGAACGAATGAAGTAGTAAAGGTGCCGTGTGGTTCCCGGCATCACAACAAAAAAGAATAGGACCACTCTTTCCCACGGACGTCTTAAAATACGGCTAAGGGATGGTCTTATAAACTTGAGATTCCTCTTTTAGGTGATGGGCTAGCAACCTGTCACTATTTTCTTCTTCTATCATTTAGCTTAACCACTGAACATGGCCTTTCAGTCTTTCAAGACTGCTAGCTCTGCCTACCCCACAAGGGATATAGACGTGACTATATGAATGAATCCTTAGAGGGAAGAGACACGAACGCCAGGAAAAAAGTTACATACATACATACATACATAAAATCACGCCCTTTCCCGGAGGGGTAGACAGAATCAACAGTCTTGAAAAGCCTGAAAGGCCACGCTCATCTGTATGGCTTTGCGATGGAATTGAGATTCAAATAGTAATAGCTTGCTAGCCCATCGCCTACGAGAAGAATCCCTAGCTTTGGATGTCGGAAAAGGCGACTAAGGGAAAGGCTCATCTTTTCCCTGAATCGAAGGAAAAAAGTTGATGCGATATAAGCTAAGATATAAAGAGCTGTGGATTCATACCCATAGCTGTAGGCCTCCGCTGGCATCAATCAATGTCATCAGAAAGGCTGCGACGTAATTTTATAAAGATTTCATTGGAGGAGACTTTTTATTGCTTCCTGAGCGCGATTTCATTTTGTTATCATACTTTTTTTTTATAGAATCGAAGGGTTACGCAGTTGCGCTTGTTTTTAACCCTCGACTGAAAAGAGGGGTGTTTGTTTGATGAGAAATTTTGGGGGCATGTGTGCCTTTTTTGTATCTTATTTTTACAGCTTGAGAATGTTTGTCGTAGGACGTTTAATAATTGAAAAAAATATATACATGTACAACCTGAAAACGTCTTGATATTAGTGCCGATATAGCCTTGTGCATACAAATAATGTAATTAACAAAATATATAATTTAATGAAAGCTTATTTAATTCCTTTGAGAATTTGTCATATTTTAGATCTATGTATCTAAATATAAATTAAATTTCAAAGCGTTCATTTTCACTTTGAACTGCAATATGACATCACAACGAGAGACCTGCCCGCGGGCAGATGACAACTGTAAAGCGCGTCGGATGCACGCGGTATATGTATTTATGTAGCTAGCTTTTAACCCGGGCTATGTTTCAGTGGGAATTCTGGGAAATTTAAATAAATAAATAAATAAATCTATACATTCATGGGAAAGAAATGGAGTGGTCCTATTCTTTTTTGGTAAGTATTGGTGCCGGAAACCACACAGCACTCTATAAGCTTAGATTAAGTGCCGTGTGGTTCCCGGCACCAATACAAAAAAGAATAGAACCACGCCATTTCTTTCCCATGGATGTCGTAAAAGGCGACTAAGGGATATGCTCACAAACTTGGGATTCTTTTTTAGGCGATAGGCTTGCAACCTGTCACTATTCGAATCTCAATTCTTTCATTAAGCCAAATAGCTGAACGTGGCCATTCAGTCTTTTCCAGACTGTTGGCTCTGTCTACCCCACAAGGGATATGACGTGGCCATATGTATGTATGTAGATTTTGTGAACGCCAAACTTCCCCATTACCGCTGATTGTGAGGCGATTATAACACCGTTAAAATTCACATCTGTTGAAGAAAATAGGCTCTGAGGTGACTGATTTACATATTATCTTTGAGGAGTCACGAGTAAATTTTCCATGGCTTGTTATTGAGCAATCTTGCGATTTGTTATTTGAACCGACATCAACTTGTAACAGAGTTTAAAATTTGTTTGTGAAATTTATTTGGAGCTGGGCTCATTCCGTTATAGATGTTTGTGAACGTGATTGCGTTTTAAACGAATTTCGGACTGCCTTGGGCGTCGATGGGGTTTCATGGGGAATCTAATGGATGCCATGATATCGTGTCAAGAATTTTTTTTAATCTTAAAAACTCGTTCGTTATTCTATGTTACTTGAATTGTACTTGTTCTTGTTTCCAAATAAAATATTTTCATTTCATTTTCATCTTAAAAATTTAGTTATAAAATTGGGACCTTATGCGCAATCTCCGTTAAAAATTGTGGTTATGCCTGACCCCTAATTAAAAGCATAAAAGTCATACGTGAAGCTTGCATGAAGAGAGTTATGAATGTAGATGAAGCGAAGGAAGTATGCAGAGTACGTGGCAAGTGGAAAGAGGTAGTCTCTGCCTACCCCTCCGGGAATGAAGCGTGATTTTATGTATGTACATATGTAAGTCATATATAATTACGACTTTAGCCCTTACGGGTTAGACAGAGCCAACAGTCTCGCTTAAAGGCCACGTTTAGTTGTATGGCTTTAAGATGGAATTGAAATTCAAATAGTGACCCATCGCTTAATAGAAAAATCCCAAGTTTATTAGCCTATCCCTTATTCGCATTTTACGACATCCATGGGAAAGAGATGGAGTGGTCCTATTATTTTTTCATTGGTGCCGGGAACCAAACGGCATATTACGTCATCCTACCCAAATTCACAGCAAATCCGCCTCTATTACCGCGGCTTAGAGTTCCACGGAGACTTGATATACGTTTGTACAATTCTATTTACATAATGAAAGCACGAACAACAAAATTTGTTTTATCTGTCGAGTTATCAAGGTACTCGTAATATTATTTTCAATTTACATGCTACGACTGTTTAAGTACAAAATAAGTAATGTACTGCGAATGTTGTAGGTTTGGATCGTAATAACGCGCAGTACTGTTTATTGCTAGCTCGAGTGTTCCTCCAAGGATAATGTAAGTAATCGCAAGTGGAACAAAAAATGTATGGACTATTGTCAAAAACATTTGTTTTTTTTTTCAATTTATTTATCGTCATTGTCCTTCCATTTGTGACGATTGCGCTCTCCGTGGGAATGACTCGTGGTGAACTATGAGGTAACTGAAATAAGTGATCGCCGTTTGACCTGTGCTTATAGCAGATTGTAAAACTCTGCAGGGGAATTTATTTAAACTTCATTGCACAAAATACAAATGTACAGCACAATTGGCGGACTCAATGCTTGAAGCATTATCTTTATTATCCAGTCAACCATTGGGTCCGACAGAGAACTTCATGTGGGGTCAAACTAAATAAATAAATAAAAATTATTATAATAATCATACATTAAAAACACAATAAATAAACAATAGGTGCAGCGTTTACCGAAATGAGTGAAAAGGGTAATAGGTATTAAATACCCTCACGACTCAAGAATTAATTCATTATGGATCGTGGTTACACATCCAGTTGCCTGTTTGTGCTAGTTTCTTCCCGATATTATCTCTTACTCTCACTCACACTTCTTTTTAAAAAAATAGTCATTGTCACGGTGAAAATTAAACCTTCACCACATTTTTTAATACTTTGCTCTAAACTAGAATTTGTAATAAAGATTAATTATAATAAATACTGCTGCTCCAATCACTTTTTGTGCAGATTTTCATATCACACGTGAGCTAACACAACAAACGACGCCTCAGATTGCACAGTTTATTTCATCTCAGTCGTCATGTCATGTCATATTTACACTCGCGTGCGCAAGGTGAAAAGTGATTTTGGGCGCCAATGTTAGCGATTAAGGAATCAGGATGTGATACATTAGATAGATGTACTACTAATATTATAAAGCTGAAGAGTTTATTTGTTTCTTTGTTTGATTGCATGAAAAGAGTTATGAATGTGGATGAAGCGAAAGAAGTATGCAGAGATCGTGGCAAGTGGAAAGAGGTAGTCTCTGCCTACCCCTCCGGGAAAGAGGCGTGATTTTATGTATGTGTGTATGTATGCTGTTTGATTGAACGCGCTAATCTCAGGAATTACTGGTACGAATTGAAAATAACTTTTTGCGTTGAATAGACCATTTGTCGAGGAAGGCTTTAGGTTATATTACATTACTCTGCAACTATTAGGAACGAAGAAATAATGGAAAATGTGAAAAAAAAAAACTGGGAAATTATTCACCCTTGATTGGCTTCAATGATGCCCAAAATAACTATTCCACGCGGACGAAGTCGCGGGCACAGCTAGTTTACTATATAGGTCATGAGTATAAAGGATACTGACGAGTATGTTAAAGTTAAGAAAATAGCTTGAAGTATGCATAAAAATATACGTGCTACTAGTATTTTATTCTTTAATCTCAATTGGTCAAAGTAATATTATAATTTGTTAAAGTTTTTCACAAACTTTTTGTTCCTGTCAAGCTAAACAGCGTCGCTGTAACTGAGTCCCTACATCTCGAAACGCCGCGAGTAGGCTAGGAGTTCAGTGTTGATAGAATTCTTTATGCCGCTTCTATATTTGGCATGACTTTCCGCGCCGTCGAGCAACCGCGAATGACTTCTGACGAATCTCAGTTCTTACTGAATGAAAACGTTTGTCTTAGTAAAAGAAAATTTATGTTAAAATATCATGTTATACCGGCTGCTGTAAGATTAAGGAATCGAGTTGACATTTTTTTATTCTTTTTATCCATTTAGCCTGATCTCTGATCACGCTTATAACAAGAACCTCTTTCTCAGAGGGGTAGGCAGAGACTGCATCTTTTTCTCCCAATTGAATTGAGATTAAATCAGACAAAGTGAACATACATACATATCATCTTTATTTCCAGGAGGAAGGCAGAAGTGCCGTGTGGTTCCCGGCATCATTAAAAAAAGAAAAGGACCACTCCATCTCCTTCCCACGGATGTCGTAAAAGGCGACTAAGGGATAGGCTTATAAACGTGGGATTCCTCTTTTAGGCGATGGGCTAGCAACCTGTCACTATTTGAATCTCAATTCTATAACTAAGCCAAACAGCTGAGCGTGGCCTATCAGTCTTTTCAAGACTGGTGGCTCTGTCTACACCGCTAGGGATATAGACGTGACCATATGTATGTATATATGTAATTTACTATTTAAAGTATTTTACGTACATTTTGAATGCTGAACCCCAAGCCTTAACGTTGATATTATAATCTTTTAACCATGGAAAATTATAATCCTAAGAAATATCCTCTAATACAAGGGATTTTCTTTTGTAAAGAAATGAATTTTCTTCAAAAATGTACATTTCACCTTTATTTTTCTCGCCGAAAGTCGGCCATATTTGAATTTATCTTAGGCGACTGACGCGAAGGTATGATAAAGGGATTCACTTTTATTTTTCTTTCCTGCTTTATCTCTCTTACTTTTGAATTATAATGATATTGATATATTTTAGCGTGTCAGTGATGTAGTGGTTAAGTCTTCGAGTTATTTTTTTTAATTTCTTAATTGCAGCTATTGATAAAATATTTCAAAGAAAAAAAAATTGAATTTAGAATTTATTGTATTTTTTATTGATGAAACGTAAAATCAATAAGGTACATCTTATTGATTTTACGTTTCATCGATAAAAATTACATTTTTTTTCTTTGAAACATTATACAGTCTTTACACTATTAAAAATTCGTGATTTTGTAACATCGATATTGCGCAGACTAGTGATGTAACGAATATTTGCATTCGTGATTATTTTCAAATTTAATCGTTACAAATCTATCAAAATCGAAGGATTCCTTCTATATACAAACTCGTCCTTATTTTTTCATTAAACCTTACCATCTGATACCCTTAAATTTCACCCACAAAAAGGGACCTTAGGAAATCAGTGGTGTTTTTCTTCCGACAATGTTTATTATTATTAGCTCCCGACTCCCCATACTAATTTCCGTATCGATGTGGATCGATTTGTACTCTAGGGATTTGCCCTGTACTGAGTTATTCAAAGCATGAAGTTTTCTTTTAAAAGGAATATCATCGTTATGAAAATTATTTATTTATTACAAACATCAATGGCCGTTCTTCAAATAATCAGTATTCATAGTAATCATAATCAGACTGTGTTCTGATGCATTTGAACATTAAGTGTATTATATATATATATTTAGTTAAGTTTATATTTTTTTTTTTTTTTAATTTATTGGGAATAAATTTATATTATAACGTATTCTTTATGTTTTTATGTGCGCTGACTTGTTGATTATGAATGTCTTTATACTTCGGTTGACTGGAGAATTCCTGAAAATCCTGAATCGGTGCCCAGCTACACTGCCTAGAGAGCCTACATTCATACATATAGTCACGTCTATGTCTCTTACAGAGTAGACAGAGCCAACACACTCGAAAAGACTGAAAGGCCACGTTCATCTATATAGTTTCATGATGGAATTGAGATTTGAATACTGACAGGGTGCTAGCTCAACGCCTACAAGAGGAATCCTAAGTATGTAAGCTTATCCTTAAACGCCTGTTACAACATTTGGAATCTCTATTCCAAAGTGCTCAAAACCACACGGCACCCTACATGCTAAATTTCAGCTTCCTATGCCCAATACTTTCGGCGTTTAATGTATGAATGAACCATGTTTTATGATTGATCTTTCTCGTAGCACTTCTACGAAAACTTGTAGCATCTGCTACGAACTTATTTCTTCGACTGCTTTAACATTACTAAATATTTGAAGAAGAATTTCATAAAAAGCAATAATTCCAAATATTTGTAAGGAAGTAGTGAATAGTAAGAAAGAGATGGAGAGATTTTATTTTTCATCAAATTCAATTCAAATAAAAAAAAAAAACAATTACCTATTCATTACTGTGGGACATTTCAAACAGCACTTGATAGTTGTCATATCCTTTGGTCTCACATCATTGGTTGATGTCGAATAAATAACGTAAAACTTAGTTTACTGCCGCTACCAAAGCGTCAGTGCAGAAGAAGCAGTCTTTCTTAAAATCGAAACCTTGTTACTGAGAGTCGTTACTGGCATAAACTGGTCTTCTCACAATGGTACTCCAAACAGCATGATGCTTGCCTACTCCATAGCTTTCTGAAGACAGGTGCAAATAGTAGATTAAATCATGTCCAATCTTGTTGGAGCTCGTCCTGACCTCGGCTTTGGACATGACCCAACAAAAGAAGTCTTTTGACTATCGAGGTCGCAACGGCCTACGTGGTCAAATAAAATGATTAGGATTTAGTTTAATCAGTCAAAATAACTGTCCAAATAGAAATAATGTTATTTCGTGAAAGAGAACTTTTTAATTCGAATATTTTCTATTTGAATTAATACAGTTTCCATTAATTTTGAGAAAGCATCGGATGTGAGCTTGGAATACAAATGAGATGTTATCGAATGGCACTAAGTACTGTCTAGATTTTCAGATAATTATAAATCCACCAGAAGATATAGATTCTTAATCTAAATAAAGTTTTTAATGTGTATTTGAATAATATACATATATACAATACATCCCTTGCGGCTTAGATAGAGCCAACAGTCTTAAAAAGACTTGTAGGCCGCGTTTAGCTGTTTAGCTAAGTGATAGAATTGAGATTCAAATGATGACAGGTTGCAAGCCTGTCGCCTAAAATAAGATTCCCAAGTTGGTAAGCCATCCATCATCAAGCCAAAAAGCTGAACGTGGCCTATCAGTTTTTTCAAGACTGTTTGGCTCTGTCTAACCCGCAAGGGATATAGACGTGACTATATGTATGTATGTATGTAGAATTTGTCTTTTCACATTTATGTTATACGGTTATGTTATCTCAACACAATCCTACGTCAATTATGTTTCGATAGGTATAGCTATATACAATTTGTCTTTTCACATTTATGTTATACGATTAACTCAATACAATCCTAAATCAATCTGTCAATTTTCGATATAGCTATAAAATTTAATAAATCGAGAAGCCTTTCCCAGGCATACGATGGACGTTACGTTGTCACAGAATAAATTAAAATGACGGAGTGAGGCCCGATTGGATTATCAATATTTATGTTTGCACGTTTATGACATAATTGTGGAAATATGCTAATGGATACAGGTTTCCCTCCCGCGGGAATTAAGCCCAAAATGTAACCTATGCTTTCTCTCTCTCATCTTTGCGTGTTCCCAAGGTTCCTTTTTCTATTTCTACGTTTTTATCTATTACTGCGTAGCAAAGAAAATCGCTAAAACTAAAATATTTAATGATATTGATCATAAATTTCGTTAAATAGGTACAACGAATTCTAATTACCTATACATATATACATATATATACTCACGTTTGTATCCCTTGCGGGGTAGACAGTGCCTTTAGGCTGGAAAATACTGAAAAGCCGCCTTCAGCTGTATGACTTGGTGATAGATTCCGGATTTTAATTGTGCCAGGTTGCTAGCCCATCGCATACAAGAAATATCCAAAGTTTGTTGCGTTTCCCTTAGTCGCTTTTTACGACATCCGTGGGAAGGATACGAAGTGGTCCAATTCTAAAGTGGACGCGTACCACACGGT
Source organism: Amyelois transitella (assembly GCF_032362555.1). Lineage (NCBI taxonomy): Eukaryota > Metazoa > Arthropoda > Insecta > Lepidoptera > Pyralidae > Amyelois > Amyelois transitella. The sequence goes on along the minus strand of NC_083507.1, from coordinate 11,623,499 downwards.
ACCTAATGTAATTACCAAACAAAAACATCAACTAATTAGAAATAAATCAGAAATTCGTAGCAAAAGCAAAAATTTTTTGTACAAAAGACGAAGGCTTATCTCATTCTCAAATAAAATGGTCTAATAAGAAAATAAATCTTGAAAAAGAAAAATATGATTATGGAATTCGTCATCTCAAAAAAAAATTTACTTTATAAACATCTCGCGAAAATGATTTCACATTTTCCGAGTTAATAAACCATCCGGCATTCAATATGATATATACGGCGGCATCCTGAGATTTCCATAATTGCTAACAAGTGTCAATTTGTATGATAAATCGTGGGGATTTGAAAATTACGAATAAACGGTCGTCTACGTGTGGCGTAGGTACATTTGTAAAATTATAATATATGTATATCTTATACTAGCTGTGCCTGCGACTCCTGGAATAGTTATTTTGGGCACCATTGAAGCCCTCTATGGTGTATAATTCTCCCCGTTTTTTTCACATATTCCATGCGTGATGCGTGCGCAGCGTGATGTTTTATAGCCGAAAGTCTTCCTCGATAAATAATATTAGTATAGATTAAGTGACGGGTTAGCAACCTATATCGAATCTCAATTTCATCACTAAGCCTTGTAAGTCTTGAAAATACTGATAGGCCACGTTCAGCTGATTGGCTTACTGATAGAATTGAGATTCATATAGAGTGACAGGTTGCTAGCCCGTCGCCTTAATGAAGAATCCCACGTTTATAAGCGTATCCCTTAGTCGCCGTTTACAACATCCATGGCTAAGAGATGGAGTGGTTCTATTCTTATTTCTATTGATGCCGGGAACCACACAGCACCAAATAATAAGGCAACATTAACATTAACGGATACAAATATTAAGGCAACATCAACATTAACGGTTACAAATATTAAGGCAACATCAACATTAACGGTTACAAATATTAAGGCAACATCAACATTAACGGTTACAAATATATAGGCAACATCAACATTAACGGTTACAAATATTAAGGCAACATCAACATTAACGGTTACAAATATTAAGGCAACATCAACATTAACGGATACAAATAATAAGGCAACATTCATAATATCTCTACTAGTGGTATTAATACCTTCATTGCTTTGAGCATGTCACATGCAGTCTGAATGGAGCTTTCGCGCCTTCAAAGCGAAGTGGGGCGCTAGCTCGAATCACAAGTGTATGTGTGTCACTCGCGAAACAAACAAACAAACATAATTCTGCATTTATTACATACGTATAACTACGTCTGTATCCCTTCCGGGATAGTTAGGGACTTTAAGTAACTGACTATAGACTAGTGACCTATAAGATTTATTGTAGAAATGAGAGGAATAAATTTCCATTAACAGGATACAATATTGAATCAAACATGTAATTAGTCGATACATCGAAACATGCCGTGTTAATTGAAATCAAATTATTCTTTGTCCAATCCCGCTTCGATTCTATCGCGACCGAATTAAACGAATTATAATTCGATTCAAAATTCAACTAATCGAACAAGTTGGTACGAGGTACCTGCAATTAATTGACATTGATCAATATACATTGCTGCTTTTGAATAAGCCGATATTTCCTTCTTTTGACTTAAACGCGTAATGTATAGAATATTCATTATTCATATCGTGTTTTAAGCAGTTTATTAGGTTCACTTGTACAGAGTTTAGGAAGAATATGCCAAACGATGATATCGCACCAAATGACCGACTAATTTCCTGATATTTTGATACAAACCGGTCACTAATTTAGCGATACTGTCGAAAAGAAAAGTGGCTCGTAAGAAAAAATATTTTTCTTACGATCCGCGACCTATAACGTTTCAACATTTATTTTGTAACGAGTACTAGCGCTCGAATTCGCATACGTTGTAAAAACCTGAGCAACAGTGTACCATTCCTTTTATTATCTATAATACCTTATGTAGAAACCGCTAATTTAGAATAAAACCCAACCAATCATATCCGAAAATGGGTAAAAAGACGATTAAAAAATACTATGTCCTAATATAAAAGACTCGCTTTCGCACGCGTCTCCTCCATATAAAACCAAAATTATCGGTTAATTTTGTGGTCTAGTTTTGCACTTATTAGGTATTGAAAGTGGGGAGAGAAATTAACGGTATCTGCGGGCGTAATCTAATAGTATTTTATATTCATCCAAATTTAGAACGGAAGTTTTAAACCCATTCATCACATTTCCAAATTACGAGGTTAAGAACTAAAGAACAAAATTTAAATTCGGATACGGTTTAAAATTTAGAAACAGAGTTCTAAATTCGAATTCAATAATAATTTTGAAAGTGAGTTTTGAACCAGATCAATCAGATCTCGAAACGACCCGGCCGAATCGAAACAGGGCTATATATTGGATTTATTTGAGGCAAAGCGCCGACAATCCACTAACAAATACTTGGAACTCCCTAACACAAATATTGGTTTCGTGTTGTGTTCACGCCTCGCATTCCGTCTAAAGTAGTCTGGACTTTTTAAGAGGATAGACGCTTTAGTTTTTCTAAGTTTAAAAGTTGTTTTTGTACGTTTGCGCGTGTTTTCTACGATGTACGATAAAAGTTCGAGTCACGAAATATTGATAAATTACAGAATTATTATATAGATTTCTCATATAATTTTAAGTTTGCTTAACTTATAAAACAAATTGTTCTTGTCAAGCCAGGAATAATTAAGTACTTACTGCATAAATAGAGCTACAAGAATTTAACTTCTCTGAAGCTAGGAAAACCAAAATTAGCTTTAAATATAGTTCCTCGCTTAAATGTCAGTATGTAAAGATTGTAAAGTTTTACTTAAGATTATCTCTCACGCCGTTACAGGTAAATGCTCTAATGCCTTAGAACCTTATAAACGCAACCCAAATAAAAGTAATTGTGTCATAGCGACCTTACAATTTGAACCCGTATACCGAAGAAAACGTACGCTTTCGAATTTCTTTGGTCACGCCACTTACCGACGCATTTATTGAAGGCTTTTTAATAACAAGCGGTAAAACAAAACGCAAACTACTCATATCGCGTTTTGTTCACTTTGCCTCACAGCATGGTATGTGCGACGCCGTTTTCATCGCGCGAAAAACTATCGCTGGCCCGTTTCATGTCATAATAAAAAGCGAAATAGCGGCGGCGCGATAGAACGGCATAGCGCGTGCTATTCTACGGCTGGAGGAGAAGCCGGAATTCAAAAATGACCTGGATTGGGCAAGTCAGGTTTTTACACAAAGCGAATCCCGTCAGATCTTCGCAACCCTTTCCAAGGAAACTTTACATACATATAATCACGTCTATATCCCTTGCGGGGTAGACAGAGTCAACAGTCTTGAAAAGACTGATAGGCCACATTGAGCTGTTTGGCTTAATGTTAGAATTGAGATTCAAATAGTGACAGGTTGCTAGCTCGTCGCCTAAAAAAAAGAATCCCAAGTTTATAAGCCTAACCCTTAGTCACCTTTTACAACATCCATGGGAAAGAGATGGAATGGTCCTATTATTTTTTCTATTGGTGCCGGGAACCACACGGCACTTAAAGGAAACTTTACTCACATTGAGTCATGGTATCACATCCAGTTACCGAAATGTGAATGTCTCCCTACGATATTTTCTCCTAGCTAAAGAACAGCGGTTACCAACAAACTAAATCATAACATGAAAAAAATTAATTCAAACGCGCTTAGCAAGACTGAAAAAAATACACATACAGACGCTCAGCTGTGACCAAGACGGAAGATAACCTAAAAATGTAACTTCATATTCTGATGTCATCAGGATAGCTGTCAAATAATCAATGGGTGGAATGAATAATGTTCGCCATTTGAGTAACCGGTCGGCACTGTTTCGAATAATTAATTTTTGGGGTGTGTACTGTAACGTTTTGTGAGCCTGATTTTGACGGCGCATGCGCGGTGAGGCAGGCTCTAGGCGCGCTGTGTAGGGTGTCCACATGTAAAGCGGTATTGGAATAATGGCGAGGTGATTTTTTTTTGACGAATATTCCGGACGCGGGTGTATGTTAATAGATGTTATTTGTGTGCGTTAATCTTCAAAAAAATTGTACACAAATTAAGTAGATGTCACATTTCTTCCGCTGATAAGTTTAAATGGTAAAAGAAAAGATTTCGTAAAATCATTGCAAAAATTGCGTATCTAGTATGTTAAAAATCGTATAAGTAAAATTACAAAATAAAATGTACTCTTTTATTAGTTTATCAATTCATTAATTAACAAATAAGAATATCCATAACTTTTATTAATTTTTTTGTGTAATTTACAATTAACTAAATATTTCAAATGTTTTAACTTTCAATTAAATTTGTAAACATCAAACTTATTATTTAACGCATTAAAAATTCCATTAATGATATTCCTTCCTCAAATTCCTTGTAAATCACCCCCGAATAATTCATAAAAAAAATGGCTTAAAACCTACTTGGTCACCCTATTTGCAGCTTCCAGTACCCGAGAAGCTCTCATATTGACCTATACGTATTACGAAGTTCTCTTTCAGGCTGTGCGAAAGAGACGCAAGAAAACATTGAACAGAATCCTGGCGGGTTCGAAAAGGACGGAAAACTTGAGTACAGTGCCAGGTCTATTCGTTTCAGTATATCGCGACCGCTCAAACGTGGCGGGTCGGTGCGGGTGAAACTGGATTTTTCGAAAATACGATTCAGATATGAGACTTAGTGCTGTGTGAAATATTAATATAACTGTGCAGTGCGAGTTGAGTGTGAGAAAAACGGTGAATTGTGCGAGGATTTGTGGCGTGTGTTCTCGTTACCGACCGAGCTATATCCCGAGGGAGTCATTCCAGGAATGTAAGTAAATTTGACGCTTTTAAGAATTCCATCCTTACAGTCGGCTTGTTTTCGGTGAATATTTCAAAAGTGCTTTGGTATTTGGGGTGATTGGACATTTATCGTGATTATTGTTATTTGGAAAGTCAAGGATTTTAAGTGTTAATAAGTGCAATGTTTATAGTTCAGTTGACATAACCTCAATTTATAAGAATGGAGTATTTCCTCGTGGATTTAAGAAATAAGAGAGAAATGATGAAAATCTCAGTTGTTTTTATGGGCTTATTGTTATAAAAGAGGAAAAATAAACAAATATAAAACAAAATGACGTTGATCATTTGTGATAAAACTTAATGGCCATGAGATTCCTTGGAACTGCTTTAAACGAGTGGGTTTTAAACCAGGTAATTAAAAATTAAAATTAAACCTGTATAAATTAAAATTTACTATAGAAAAGAACAATATTTTAAACGAAAAAATTATATACTTTTTTATTTGTTACAATATAGAGAGATATTTTCTAATTGGAGTACAGCACTTAAAGAAATCGGATGTCCGCGAGTTGGTGATATAGATTCTAAAGCAATCATGTGTACGCGCTTAAAGACTTTTTTTAAATAATTAACTTATTTTTTTTGAACGGCCTGTAGCACAGCACGCGCGATCACCGTTTTTTATCGCGCGAAAAACTATCGCTGTCCCATTGCATGTCAAAATAAAACGCGAAACAGCGATTGTTTTTCGCGCGATAAAAACGGTATAGTGCGTGCCTCAGAAGCAGTATAATTGATGTGACTTTATCGACGAGCTTGCAAGAATGAAAAGTAATAATATAGAAGAAAAGAAAGATACATTTCTGCTTTCTTTACTTCAGGTTTTTATTTAATTTTGTACACATATACCGTGCCGTGTGGTTCCCGGCACCAATAGAAAATCAAGACCACTCCATCTCTTCCCCATGGACATCGTAAAAGGCGATTAAGGGAATAAACACATTCATCTCGTACAGGTTTTATCGTGATCCAATACAGGTTTAAAAGGTAGCAGAGGTCAGACGGGAATTCTTCGTGTAAAATAGTTTTGGTTCTAAACCACTAAAATCTTCTTCTTAGTCGAACACTCTTGACAGAGTGGTCGTGGTTGCGCAGACGAGGTACATGGAGAGGTGTTCGGCAGGTCGTATTCTTTCCTGAGGACTGTTCTCTCAGTGATGTGCTTCCATTTCTGCCGGTGACAGACGTTGCGAGCACACTGGACCATGGTAGACTCAGTAGCTTTTTTGATCAGGTCAGTCCAGCGAGTTGGAGATCGACCGCGTGTTCCATTAAAATCATACATACATACATATCACGCCTCTTTCCCGGAGGGGTAGGCAGAGACTACCTATTTCCACTTGCCACGATCTCTGCATACTTCCTTCGCTTCATCCACATTCATAACTCTCATGCAAGCTCGGCGGTTTCGGGTACTTTTGACCTGACCCTTTACCAGGACGTCCTTAATTTGATCAAGATACGATCGTCTAGGTCTTCCCACTCCGACCTTTCTCTCCACACCCTCCTTGTATATCTGCTTAGTTAACCTGCTTTCATCCATTAAAATCACTAGCATAAAAATCACGACAAACACAGTAGCGTCGAACTAGTCGAAACTGTAACAGCCATTTTTCAAAGGTGGTTAAAAATGGAGCAAGTCGTCATATACGAGTTACCCCCGTATCGGCATTTGGCGAACCTCCAACACTAAACGTGGGATAAAATTTTTAGTTTGGGAGCGAATGCATCTCGGTAAATTTATAGGCTTTGTCTTTGTGGAATGTGTTCGGGTCATTTAACGTGATACATGCATCACTTCTTTCTCTCTTACAGGGTAGTCAGAGCCGTTATATCCCAAAAAGAATAAGTGCACGTTTTGAATAAATATACATTACGTATATGTCCTTTGCGGGGTAGATAGGGCCAACAGTGTTGAAGAGATTGAAAGACACATAAACTATAAAACAGTGAACGTGACCTTTCTAAAATATAATTCCTCAGATTTTTTTTTACATCCTGTTGCAAAAAATAAATAGTCTTAATAAAATATTAAACATATAATGATAGGCTTTATAGACGCGGGCAAAAGCTAGTGATGTGGTCCATTTCAGCTAGTAAGCCATCACAAAATGAACGTAGTAATCGAGCCATGAATTTGATTCTTATACGCAAAAGTTTGCATTTATTTAGTAGTACCATGTGGTTCCCGGTACCAATAAAAAAAAAGAATAGAACCACTCCTTCTCTTTCCCATGGATGTCGTAAAAGGCGACTAAGGGATAGGCTTATAAACTTGGGATTCTTCTTCTAGGCGATGGTCTAACAACCTGTCACAATTTGAATCTCAACTCTATCATCAAGTCAAAAAGCTGAACGTGGCCTATCAGTCTTTTTAAGACTGTTGGCTCTGTCTACTCCGCAAGGGATATAGACGTGATTATATGTATGAATGTATGTATGTAAAAATGTAGTCTCCACCTACCAATCCAGGAAATAGACGTAAAATATGTTAGTGATACTGAAATCAAATAATATGAATGTCCATTTCATCGCAACTTTGCCCAACAAAACTTTCCACTGAACATGCATTTGTTAATACATCAGAAACTAATCTCTAACAGACATTAACTCTCCCTGTATTCCTGTGGGAACCATTATTCTCTCTGTCATCGAACCGACGAAAGCCATTATTTATTCGATTACACCGCCCACGATTATGTGACTTCATACATTGTAATTTAGTGACTGAAGTTAGTGAAGCGGTTTGGGACTTGGGAATCAAAGGTCCTTCTATTTTCGCATGTCTGTTGACCTCGTTGTGGTTATACATACATACATATGGTCACGTCTATATCCCTTGCGGGGTAGACAGAGCCAACAGTCTTGACAAGACTGAATGGCCACGTTCAGCTATTTGGCTTAATGATAGAATTGAGATTCAAATAGTGACAGGTTACTAGCCCATCGCCTAAAAAGAATCCCAAGTTTATAAGCCTATTCCTTAGTCCTATTCTTTTTTGTATTGGTGCCGGAAACCACACGGCAATGGTTATATCTGAATCACAAGGGCTTGGATTCGATCCCTGCTCAGGTCATGTCGATAAATGATCGAAAGATTGACCTGGGTTCATTGAATTAGAAATATCGATGTTAGAGAAATGTGTGGAGTGAAAGAGGATGTGGTGACCAAAATTAAAAAGAGCTTGTGAGATGGTTTGGACGACATAATGGATAAGGACATGCTAACGAAAGGAATTTATAAGGCATAGCTGACTGTAAAAGTTGAACAGGTTCAAATTTTCAAAGACCAAATTTCGAATGTCTTGAAAAAGGAAGATGTTAGGAGTACCCGTAATCGTCGAATATGCATGAAAAGAGTCATGTGTGTGGAGGAAGCATTTAGTAGAATCATAAACATGACACAAGGTTTAATAGCCAGGGTGTTCGTTATTCAAAATAAAAACCATGAAGGTTCAACAATTTCCAATTATTCCAAAAAAAATAATAATTTCCAATCCTAATCAGATTCATAGACGTGTTCCTCTGCCATTTTATGCCAAGAAACCTTACGCAGTGCATTAATCACTGAGCAAGCAAAGCATGAATTATTCAATAGCTTTCTTCAATCTCGCGTATATTGATGATGTTTTTATGATGTAAAATGTTTGACGCTAGCATATAACGTTCACCCCTTTGGCGCCACAAGATACTAATCATTTGAATATGATAATGATGTCTTTTTTAAGGCTACAAATGAGATGGAAAGTCGTCATCAGAAGGATAGATTTATTAACTTAAATTGAAGAGAATTATGAATGTGAATGAAGCGAAAGAAGTTTGCTGGGACAGTGATATGTGGAAAGTAGTGTAAGCTGAAGGAGAAACCGCCAGATATCTGGTTAAGCAAAGCAGAAAAGGAGAAGAAAGAAGAGCTGTTTTAAAATTAAATAGTACCTTCTTAAAATTAGTTTTTCACAACTTATTTTTAAAATTTTGCACATAACTTGGTAAGTGTTCGTTTAGAACAACAATAAAACTTCATAGTTGTAAGAAAACACCAAGGTCTGAACGGAGAAAAATTAATACAATTTTAAGTTTTTTTTGTTTTCTATTTGATAATGATCAGCATGATATGTTTAATATAGGACATACATACATATAATCACGTACTGTTGGCTCTGTCTACCCCACATATGATATAGACGTGAATATATGTATGATATAAAGATTCTTATGATGACATTGGAAAGGGTCGTAACTTCACTGACCTCTTTTATTCTATTTGGGGAATCTAACCCAATTTGGATCATTATTGTTTTTGCACAAGGTAAAAGTGCTTCCTTTGGTCAGCTAATATTATATTGAGAGATGTACACTGAGCCACATGGAAGAGTATACCGTCTGCGTATCATATTTGTATTGCAAATGATATACTTATCCATGTGGCAAACTGTACAAATACTGATTATGTTTCTTTTTAATGTCAGGTCACTGTCAGACAGATCTGTTTTGTTATGAGCGAAGTATAGTGGTAGGTAGGGAGTGAATTAAGTATAGTCATCGAATGATGTATTAATTATAACATATGAATATTAGAGCTTTCTCTTTACAGCGTCGGTAGTCGAATCGGTAAAGTGCCCGGTTAAAATGTGTGATGCGCAGAAAGACACAAGTTCAAATCCCGCCTTGGCCATGTATCAATACTATTTTCAAAGTGATGTACATTAGATTGAATACGAATCAAAGCTTTTTGGGTGAGGGAAAACATCGTAAGGAAACCTGCACATTCAGGAAACTGAATGTGTGACCATGGATCCAATACGGGTAAGGTTTAACCTGCAAAGGTTGCGGAGGTCAGATAGGAGTTGCTTCGTGTAAGAACCTGACTCAATCTAGGATCCATGGTCAAAGGCTTACCCCGGACTTCTCTTCAGAGAGGCGAGGATGCAACCTGGACTAAAGCCAGAAGGAAGATTACAGCTCTCTCTGAGCTACATTTACCTCAAAACAGAATAAAAGGCTAAGAATATTACAACTAAAGCTTCAATAATGACTCAATTCCCTATAATATCATCTCTTCGATCCACGCTCATATTTTATCTACAGACTATTTGACATTCGCACTGATGATAGTTATTGAATAATTCATGTTCTTAGTGATATGATTAATGCTTTTTGCTGGAGCTATTGAAGGAAGATAGAACCCACTGTTATGTACTAATGGGCAGTTATAGATAGATTTTTTTAGGTTGCCTATTATGTTTCTGACTTGGATTAATGACTGCCATCTAGTGGCAACAGCGTTAACTAATGAGGGTATTGAAGTAGATTGCTTCTCGTCTAAGGACTAAGTTTCATGCCTTAACTGATTAAGGACTTGTAGAGGGTTTCTGTATATGCCTACTTAGGATTAGACTCTATTCCGATGTAGTAAAACATAGTTTTCACCTGCTACAGATTTCAATATTCTTATTTTGCTTCGTCGGTAATACCATATTTTCCACCAGAAAGTCTCCGATTTTAAAAGTACGTTCGTCTGGGCGTTCTCTCCTATTGTTACAATTTATTTATTTTCTTTTTGTATTATTTGCGTTCATTATTTATGACCTTCTAAGCCATATTATTAGTATTTCTGTATTGATTGTATTCTTATTTTTTTCCAAAATTATACTTTCAAATAATGAGTGTGTATTTTTTAATTGTATTTTCTTTTATTTCTTAAAAGCAGCCTTTTTAAAAAACACAGACAAACAACCAAAATACAATGATAGTGCTATCTGTAAAATCAAAGTAATAACATATTCCCTTTGAATTTTAATAAAGAAATTTGGCTAAAAGCATTCTCCGACAATTCTCAAATAAGGGGTAATGTTAAATGTATTTGCTCATCTCATTTTCTATATTAATTAACCAATAAACACGAGAAAATTCGCTTTCATTATGAAGAGAGGAATTAATTTCCATGATTAAAGCTGTACTTTGTATCGTAATAATTATGGACATGTAGGGTAGGATCTGTCGACAGTGCTAATTATAAGGATCGTGGTACTTATTTTATACCAAACTAGAGGGCGCTTGTGTCTTCACCCGCAATTCCTGATAATTCGAATTTTTATTCATTATTATGGGACAATGTAAATATCACTTAATAATTGTTATGTCTTTTGGTTTTGAAGCATTGGTTGACGTCATTATTTCACTGGAAGAATACATTGTTATGATTGATTGATTGATCGAAATTTAAATAATAAATAATTCAATTTTAAATGGAATGTCACATTTAAATAAATTGATGCACAGAGTGTATTGAATTTTTTTTTTATCGTCGTTCCCCATATTTTTTTAATCCTTTATTAAACCTCTAAGTGTACTCCTAGACCACATAAGAAATCAATATGTCAAATCACAAGTCCGGTGGTACATATGTCATTAAGTCTCTTAGTAACGGAGGAGTTTTTTGTAGATATAAATATAAGCTTATTACAGAAGCTCTCGAAGATATTTCTAAGAAGAATCTACTTAAAGTATCTTTGAGCTAATTTTACGGTTGAAATTTATATCTCAGCAGGATTTGTCGCAGTTTTGTCATTTTTAAACTTCTTTTATGAATCACTTTAACTTTTTCACACATTTTTACTTGTCGAATTAATTTTCTATCACTAAAGTATGTTTTTTTAACTGAATTTGAACTTTGTCAGTACCATAAAATCTTAATTTTTAAACTACTCATATATGTGTCTGCTTCCTATTATCGTCCTAACTTATGAAATAAATTTATTCGCGTACACAAACAAACCTGCCCTAACAAACATTAGCGCTGTAACATACATACATACGGTCACATCTATATCCCTGGCGGGGTAGACAGAGCCAACAGTCTTGAAAAGACTGATAGGTCACGTTCAGCTATTTGGCTTAGTGATAGAATTGAGATTCAAATAGAGACAGATTGCTAGCATATCGTCTAAAAAAGAATCCCGAGCTTGAAAGCTTAAAATATTTCCTCATGTTTATGACCAATTATGTCGGGGTAGACAGAGCCAAAAGTCTTGAAAAGACTGATAGGTCACGTTCAGCTATTTGGCTCAGTGATAGAATTGAGATTCAAATAGATACAGGTTGCTAGCATATCGTCTAAAAAAAGAATCCCGAGCTTGAAAGCTTGAAATATTTCCTCATGTTTATGACCAATTATGTCGGGGTAGACAGAGCCAACAGTCTTAAAAAGACTGATAGGTCACGTTCAGCTATTTGGCTCAGTGATAGAATTGAGATTCAAATAGAGACAGGTCATATCGTCTAAAAAAAGAATCCCGAGCTTGAAAGCTTGAAATATTTCCTCATGTTTATGACCAATTACGTCTCTGTAGCTGACGGTGGGTAATATTAACCTAATTAAACTTTGCGTAGACTGCACTTACACATTACGGCTTCATTCATATAGCTCTGTTGCAGTTTAATTTTCTAGTGTATAAACATTTGTGAAGTCATAAGTTGTAATGTTATATGCCGTGTGGTTCCCGGCACCAATACAAAAAAGAATAAGACCAATCCATCTCTTTCCCATGGATGTCGTAAAAGGCGACTAAGAGAAAGGCTGATATAGTTTTGGGATTCTTCTTGCAGGCGATGGGCTAGCAACCTGTCACTATTTGAATCTCATTTCAATCATTATACGTGACCTTTTAGTCTTTTCAAAACCGTCGACTCTGTCTACCCCGCAAGGGATATAGACGTGATTATATACATGCATGTACAGATATTCAACACGGAGCTCACCGATGATGGCGTCTCAGTGTATGTTTCATCGTCTCCCGTAAATTTATTCCATTGGGTACGATGACGTGTGTCAACAGATGCGCGCCAACTTTGTTCATTTCATTTTGTTTTGTTCCTGATGTGTTGTCGTCAAAAGAGAACTTTCCAAAAACAAAATAATGAAAACTTCACTCTCAATACGTTTATATTTTAAGGTCGCTTTTGTTTAAACTCTGTATCAAAACAAAGGTGCTTCGTTGGGTTTGCTGGAAGATATATAATTTTTGATTCAGTACCTATTTCTGTACAGACATAGATACATATAATTACGTTTATAACTCTTGCGGGGTAAACAGAGCCATCAGTCTTCAAAAGACTGAAAATCCATGTTCAGCTGTTTGGCTTAAGATGGAATTGAGATTGAAATAGTGACCGGCTGCTAGCCCATCGCCTTCAGTAAGAATCCCAAGTATATTAGCTTTTCACTTAGTCGTCTTTCACGACATCCATGGGAAAGAGATGGAGTGGTCCTCTTCTTTTTTTCATTGGTACCGGGACCCACATGGCACTATACAAGGTTGCTTTAATATTATACATGATTATGATTATAAATAATCAACTAAAACTATGTATAACATACATTCTATAATTAGATTTCAAATTGAACTCCCAACAAATGTGGTTTTCAATTTTACCAAAATTCAAATACCAAAATCACGGATGACCAGACTGGCTGGAAATTTATCTGAAACTCATTAAAACACGGAGTTCGCTCTCGTCTATTATATTTTGACAGTGATTCCCAAATTGGGTCCGATCTACCCTTTTGTTGTTCCTTGAACACGGAACAATAGCTGTATACTTAGTCTAAGTAATTTCGAAGCCAGCGGACTCAGAATTTAATTGCCCACTATTGTGAATAACGGCCTTTATTGTTTTAGTATTAATAAGGGTATTTAACTGGTGACCGCCTTCGTGGTCCAGCCGTTGAATTCTGTAAGACTTGATAATGGTTCTACATACATACATATGGTCACGTCTATATCCCTTGAGTGATAGACAGAGCCAACAGTCTTGAAAAGACTGAATGGCCACGTTCAGCTATTTGGCTTAATGATAGTATTGAGTTTCAAATAGTGACAGGTTGCTTGCCCATCGCCTAAAAAGAATCCCAAGTTGTAAGCCTACTTATCCCTTAATCGCCTTTAACGACATTCATGGGAGAGAGATGGAGTGGTCCTATTCTTTTTTGTATTGATGCCGGGAACCACACGGTTCTAATTCTGTCGGAATCCGAACTACCATACAATACAATACAAATTATCTTTATTGCCCATAAAAAATACATATGTAGTAGAAACATACATTATGAATATGTTGAGCAAAGTCGTACTCATCGCTAAGCGATCTCTTCCAGCCAACCTTTGGGAAGTGAAAAGTAAACTCTTGGAACCGGATGGGCGATATACCTAATAATAAATTAGGCGGAATAATAAATTAACTACCTACATACATACGTAAACTATAAATATAAACTTATACAGACTACATTCATTATATTATACAGAATAAATAAATATGATATACATAACTATATAAAATAGCTTAATTAAAATAAATATTATATTATTACGATCCACGGGGTTTTTCACTAATGTTACTTAAACCTTGGAACTAACTTAATATTTTTTTATATATCAGCTTTCTTACTGGCTCTTTCTCAGTTATTAAAAATATATATATTTTTTAAATAACGTTAATTTACTTCTGATGTAAAGGCCGAAATGGCGAAATAATAGTTCATAGAATTATTATGAAAAACTGCAATTACGAACATAATTAAACTCGACGGTCTATTAATATAATGAAAGTAATTTGACGTTTAATTATTTCAGTCGTCCGTCGCTAACTAGAATATTGTAATAAATTGAGCGTAGTAATTTATTATTCATTTAAAATGTAAAATGTCATTGTAAATATAATTTATTATGAAAGGAGAAGGTTGTTATTATGAAAATGAACGAAATTTACTAATATTATAAATGTGAAAATGTGTTTGTTTGTCCACTTTTCACGACAAAACCACCAAAACGATAGACTGGGATGCGCTTTTTCTACCATGATCCTGATTTTTATGAGTCAGGTTTTTACACGAACTGGCTGCCATCTGACATTCGCAGCCTTTTCAGGGGATGGATTCCAACCCCTGGCAGTGTCCGCATATTTTTAGGCGTACATACATACATATATCTCTTGCGGGGTAGACAAAGCCATTAGTCTTGAAAACATTGAATCTTTCACATTCAGCTGTATGGCTAAATACATATAACCCTTTAATTCGCAGCGTTAGATATACATAACACACACATTTCGAAAATTCTACCTTCAAAACAATATCGATTCTACAGCGGTTTTTTCGATAAGTTAGTTAAAGACATCACTACCCACCCATAGCAAAATATAAAACGTTATTAAGTTGTAAATTTTGAAATTGAGGTACAAAATAGCGTCCCGACCACGAACTGCTCCCGCGCACAAGGTAAGAAATATTATTTTTATTTAATTAAAAGCATGATTTTTCGTTATATTTTACATTAAATATGTTTTTATGTTTGCATTCTACAATTATTAGTACAAAATATTACTAACAAAGTCATTTTGTGTTTTCTATAACATGTAAAAGTGGAATGTTAGCTACAATTAACATTGCGAAGCTAACGGTGATTGAGGCGAAGTTACGAATGTTAACAATAACTAACATTGCGAAATGATGAGCAATGTATTTAGGCTTTTTTATTTTAAATAACCATGGTGTTGGAGGGTGTTTGCATGAATGGTGGCTTGATTTTGTTCTAGCATAAGTTGCGCTTAGAGCGTGTGAAGAAGATTCCGGTCCTCATCTCTCTGGATAGCAGTATATCAGACGGTGACAAAGAGATAGTAAAAGACGAAACTGTTTATAGTTCTGCACTTCCCTCTCTAGATTCCTCTTTGGAACGTCTGAATATTATAGACGAGTCACATGATGATACGCTTTTGCCTGAAGACGTGATACCATCCACTCCGTCTATTTCCGAAGTTCTCGCATCACATAATTTACCACAAGATTTGCCTGCCATTCAATCAATATCATCTGTCTTGTCCGTTCCACCAACTCCTGAAGCTTCAAGTGTGCCCAAGATCACTCGTTCAAGAAAGAGACCTTTACCAACCTTGTTGATAAAAAAAGACAGCATTCATTAAAAAAAACCCTTGAATTTTGAATGGGAAGGCGGCAGATTTAAATAAACTGCAATTTTGGATGAAATAACTTTTATTAAATTTGGCTCTGAATCAAAGTCGCCATCTGAATACTATTTCGATTTCTTTAATGAAGATGTTATAAAAATAATTATAGAAAACACAAATTTATATGCCGTTCAAAAATTTCTAAAAAGTTTCAATTTCAATTTGAGTTTAAAGCGTTACGAACAGATACGTCAATTTTTACACTTTGTCGACAATACCCAACCAAATGATGATCGTTATTTCAAAGTTCGGCCGATTTTTGAAGTAATACGTCAAAACTGTCTTAAAATAGAAGAAGAACATTGGTACAGTGTTGATGAAATGATGGTGCCCTATAAAGGAACCAGAGCAAAAAAGCAAAGAAGTGGGGTTTTAAAATATTTGTCAGGGCAGAAGTATCTGGTAAGTAAAAAAAATCAAAAGCCGACGGGACCGAGGCCTTCTGATGCAATTCGCCGTGACCACGTGGGTCACATGCCTGACTTCATAGCAACTCCAGGCAGATGCAAATTTTGTAAGAATGGTATGACAACTGTTATATGTTCTAAATGTTATTCGAGATTATGTTTTGAGAAAAAATGCAACTGTTTTAAAAATTTTCATGATCAATAATATTTTTAGGTTCATGACAGTTTTTAAAAGAGTTCCATTAAACCATTCTATATTTTTGAAGATATAATAATAATAAATGTTTTAAACAAAATCAATAGAAATTTTATTTTTATTTTCCTGTAGCTTTCGCATTGTTAAAAATACATAACGGTATTTTTGAACACTTAAATGCTGGCCACTTCGTAATGTTACGTATTTTAAACATCCATTTATTAAAAAAATATATATAATTAAATTTTTTAAATATTTTTTAGATTTAGTATATTACATTACTAAATCAAATAATTAAAAAAATATAACAATTTTTAATACAATTCTTGTTGCGAACTAAAGGGATAATCATGTCTTTATCCCTTGCGGGGTAGAGAGAGCCAACAGTCTTGAAAAGACCGATAGGCCACATTCAGCTGCCTGGTTCAATGATAGAATTGAGATTCCAATAGTGACAGGTTGCTAGCCCATCGCCTAAAAGAAGAATCCCGAGTTTATAAGCCTATCCCTTAGTCGCCTTTTACGATATCCATGGGAACGAGATGAAGTGGTCCTATTCTTTTTTTTATTGGTGCCGGGAACCACACGGCACGGCTATTAGATACGATATAAATATATATTTATTTCCATATTTACCATCGCCATAATGTCCATGAGAAAGATATGCAGTGGTTTTATTCTTCAGCGCCGAAAACTACACGGTACATTTTTATGTGTGTGTGTGTTTGTAAAACACATAACCCCCAAACACGTTAAATTGTGACCATGCGTGTTATACTTGCGTGTTGTACTTCATAACAACTGGTTATTATTTCAAAGTTACCGTCCATTTCCTAATACGCAACTGTTTTATTAAAAACTTAGTTATTATGCTTGATTCACGCGGTTATATACGAGTATGTATAAAGCTGTAATGGAAAAAAAAATCAAAAAAAAATCGTCTAGGTCTTCCCACTCCGACCTTTCCCTCCACACTCTTCTTGTATATCTGCTTAGTCAACCTGCTTTCATTCATCCTCTCCACATGACCGAACCATCTTAACATACCCTTTTCTATTCCTGTAACTACATCTTCTTTCACATCACAACATTCCCTTATCACGCTGTTCCTTATCCTGTCACTCAATTTCACACCCATCATACTCCTTAACGCTCTCATTTCCACTGCATTTATTCTGCTTTCATGCTTCTTTTGCCATACCCAACTTTCACTCCCATACATTAATGTCGGGACCAACACGCCCCTGTGCACAGCCAGTCGAGCCTTTTTGGATAGTTTCTGACTGCTCATAAAGGCATGCAAAGCTCCATTCACCATGTTCCCCGCGTTCACTCTCCTTTCAATATCACTATCATACTTGCCATCTGATGTAAACTTTGATCCTAGATATACAAACTCTTTCACTTGCTCCACTTTTTCTCCTCCAATCAAAATATTACATGCTGTCATTTCTTTCTCCATTTCAAAAACCAGTGTTTTAGTTTTACTTACGTTCACTTTCATTCCTTTCTCTTTTAAAGCTTCATGCATACAGTTTACCATCTCCTGTAACTCCTCCGCTGATGACGCCAGTATAACCTGATCGTCGGCATAGAGCAGACATTTGACGAGTAACTCATTCATCCTTAATCCACTTTTAGACTCTTTCAAATCTGTCAAACAGCTATCCATAAATAGGTTGAACAGCCACGGTGACGCAACACATCCTTGCCTAACGCCTTTCTCAATCTTAAACCACTCAGTGTGCGCTCCGTTTATCCTGACACAAGCACTCGAATCCTCATATAAGGATTTCAGTGCTCGTATTAAGAGACTGCTCACCCCATGCATAGAAAGTGCTGACCACAATTCATTCCTCTCAACTCTGTCATAGGCCTTTTCCAGATCTACGAATGTGCAATAGACTTTTTGACTCTTGGCCAAAAACTTTTCGGCTATGCACCGCAAGGAAAAGACCTGATCAGTACATCCCATTCCCTTTCGAAATCCCGCTTGAGCATCCCATATTTTGTCATCAGTTTCATTCCTGACTCTATTAATCAATACCTTAGCATACAATTTGCCGACGACGCTAAGCAGGCTTATACCACGATAATTTTTGCAGTCCAGCTGTGACCCTTTTCCTTTGTAAAGTGGCACGATAACAGCCTTACACCAATCTTTTGGTACTCGGCCGCTTCTCCAACACAAATTGAAAAGGCAGTACAACTGACTAGCTACTACGCCTTTTCCTGCTTTAAGCATCTCGACCGACACTCTATCACACCCAGCAGCCTTTCCCGCTTTCATACTCTTAAGTGCTTCCACAATTTCGAACATTTCAATTTCGCCTTCCATCTCATTCTCTTTTTCTTCGCTATAGCAGAAATCTTTCTTATTTCCTTCCTTTTTTTCAAATAAACTTTCAAAATAGTCCTTCCATATCTTTAGTACACATTCTTCTCCTTTCACAACGCTACCATCCTGGCATCTGATCCTAGTCAGCTCTCTGGTTATAGTATTTCCTCGGGCTGACCTTACGGATTTCCAGAATACTTTCAGATTTGACTGAAAGTCTTCTGATAGCCTTTTATCAAAATCCTCTTTATACTCTTCTTTCTTTCTAATCACAGCTTTCTTAACCAAATCTTTCATTTTCTTATATTCCTGACGTGCTTCATTCACATCTTCATCTATAACCTCTTGCATTCTTAAGTTAGCTTTTGCTGCTAACAAATCCAGCCATGCTTTCTTCTTTAATCGCACAAGTTCTTGCACATCTTTACTCATCCACGCATTTTTGTGATTTTTTCCTTTCCTTCTTCTACTTACACCACACACTTCAACAGCTACTTTCACAATTCTTTCTTTAAATTCCTTCCATCCATCTTCAATATCGCTCATTTCCTCTAAATCTTCAAATTCATCCTTCAGTCTATTAATATACTTCTTACCTACATCCATATCTTGCAAATTTTCTACTTTTACTCTTTCCAAAGCGCTGGTTTGCTCCCTTACCCTGTGCCGCCAGCGATTGAAGATACCCCTTATCCGGGATATCACCAGTAAATGGTCCGAGTCAATGCCAGCACCGCGATATGCACGGGTATCCAGCACTTTGTTCTTCAATCTTTCATCTACAATCACAAAGTCTATCATACTTTTTAAAATACCTTCCACTCTTGTGTAGGTGTGGATCTCTTTATGTTGAAACATTGAGTTCGACACAAAAAGATCCCACTCTAGACAAATTTCTAATACACTTCTTCCATTATCATTCACCTTTTCGTCACCAAACGCACCAAGCACCTTTTCATATCCATCACGCTTTACACCCACCCATCCATTAAAATCACCTAACATAATAATCTTCTCATTTGGCTTGGTAACTTTCAATACTTCTCTTACACTATTCCAGAACTCCTCGTTTTCGCTTTTTGCTGATGTTGTACCCCTCGAACCCACATCCCAAGGTGCATAAACACCTAGAACGAAGATCCGAGTGATTCCAACTTTCAGCCTAATCCATAGAAGACGAGGGCTGACACACTCATACTCATTCACGCACTCAGCCATTCGTGCAGAAAGAATTAGACCGACCCCTTGACAGCCTCGGCTGGTACTGGAAATTCCAGACCAATACGCCGTGTAAGGGCCGTGCTGCGTCGCGTCGCATCCTTTCCGCTTCGTTTCATTCACGCACAACACATCCAAACGTCTTTCATCCATCATCTGGCATACTTCCTCAATCTTATCCTTCATTCCTCCTCTTACATTCATCGTCGCAAAGCGGCTTTCAGCAGACCGCATACCGCTCCCTCCGGGAACGAGACGTGATGGGGTGCGGACACCATCGCCGCCATCTAGGTGCTCTTTCAAAAAATTTGCATCCATGCGATTCCCACGAGACGCTAGGGAAAAATTTTGTCCGCCCCAGCAGAGCAGTAAATAAAACGTACTCTAAAGATAACTTCGTTTAGATTGACAGATAAGTAGGTAATTAGTTGTAATCTAATCATTCCTTTAGAGGAATTTGCCATTTTTTCAAGCAAGTAAATCTTCCATTCAAACAATATAAATATTCTATATAATGTTATGAATACGAAAGTGAGTTTATATGTTTGTTTGTTGTCTCTTCACGCGTTATCTACTGAACCAATAACCTTAAAATTTTTTTTATACCTTGAATAACCTTAAAACCTTTCTTAGTCTTGCTCTAACCAGCTCCTGGAAAACGAGCTCAAAGTAAAGTCTAGTTTTTAATATAATTTCTAATAAATTTAATCATGAACTTCATAGCTTTAGTTCATTCAACGCAATATTAATTATTATGCTTCTTGTAAGCGTTATCTGAATAAGATGAACTATTTTATATATTTTCTTATTTTTATCTTTATTTTTATATTATATTTTTATCGGTGCCGGGAACCACACGGCACTTACCATTTTGTATCATTAATTTAATCACCAATTAGTGTAATTGAGCGAAAGACATTATATCAAGTGTAGTGTAAACATTCTCAACTCTTCATCATCATACATACATACATAAACTCACGCCTCTTTCTTCATCATCATATACACATTATATATATATGATAATTAAAAGTTGAGATATATATATAATTTATATCAATTATATATATAATAGAAAAAATTATAAGACATCATCTCTCTCCGTTCCATTATAAACTTGGGATTCTTCTTTTAGGCGATGGTCAAGCAACCTATCACTATTTGAATCTCAATTCTACCAATAAACAGCTGAACGTGGCCTATCAGTATTTCCAAGTCCGTTACCCTGTCTACCCCGCAAGGGTGATAGACGTGATTATATGTATGTATTCATTACAAAACCAATTGGTGAAGCCATAAACTGCTTTCCAAAATAAACAGACAAGCAATCTCAAAGTTTATCAGTTAAGTAAATACCAGTAACTTGAGCCCATGTATTCTAAGAATTAATACATTTCTGTTACGAGTAATTCAAATCAATCAAATTCGCAAGTTTCGAAATGGATTATGATTAACAGACATACCTATATATAAGGCCACCTTTTTATCTTTCACGGGTAAGACAGAGTGAAAGTTTTGAAAAGTTAGAAGACCACGTTTCGTTAAATGGCTTTTTAATGCAGTTGAGATTCAAGCGACAAGTAGCTAGCAATCACTGATAACAAGAATCCCAGATTTCCCTTGATTGGATTTTACGATCTGCGATGCAAGCAAAGCAGATAAGTAATATTCATTTAATTTTAAAGGTTAAGACAAAAGTCTGTTTTCTCTGTCTGTCTGTCTCTGTCTTCTGTTCTGTTCATGGTTTAATTTCTTCGGGGTAGACAGAGCCAACTGGTTTGCAAAGACTGAAAGGCTACGTTCAGCTAGGTTTAATGGATGAATTGAAATTCAAAAAGTAACAAGTTTCTAAGCCGTCACCTACAACAAGAATCCCAAGTTTTTTAAGCCATTCCCTTAGTAACTTTTTACGACTTCGAACGTCCTATTCTGATGTGCCGGGAACCACACGGCACCTGTAAATCAATTATATTTTAATAATGTGAAATTTATTGTTGTCACTAATATTTTTTTTATGTATATATACATACACATACATACATACATATGGTCACGTCTATATCCCTTGCGGGGTAGACAGAGCCAACAGTCTTGAAAAGACTGAATGGCCACGTTCAGCTATTTGGCTTAATGATAGAATTGAGATTCAAATAGTGACAGGTTGCTAGCCCATCGCCTAAAAAAGAATCTCAAGTTATACTAAGTTTTCTGATTGTACTGGGTCTTGGATGTTTATCTACATAAGTATTTATTATAAAATATAGTATCGTTGTATTAGTATCTCGTAACACAAGTCTCGATCTTACTTCGAGGCTAACTCAATCTGTGTAATTTGGCCCTTATGTATTTATTTATTTATTAGTCGCTACAACAGCATTCATAGGAAAGAGATGGAGTGGTCCCATTATAAAGTTCCGGGAACCACACGGCGTGTTGCCCATTAAGCCCGCGTTACTAAGAAGCGTTAAATAGAAAAAATCTTTCCTTCTATACCTTCAGCATTTCGTGACTCATTCTTGGCTTCCTTCCAACCGAGTTAACTGTTATCTTCTTAACCCAAACTTAATGTTATGTACGACTCACATTGAATATTTATATAAATATATCCACATTTGTTTGCTTTCCCATTTTTCTTACTAATGGCTGGTAACTAATGTGTTTGTATCGGAATTCTTGTGTTGGAAAAATATGGATATTTTTCTTGGAAAACGTTTTTGCAGAAAACGATCCATTGTAATGACGCCATCGACTTATGTTGTCGAGAACGAACTCCTGCGTCGTTCAGATCCGTCAGTCGGTGACGATGTTTGAAGAAAGAATCGAAAAGGCTAGCTAATTTTGGGATTCTTCTTATAGGCTATGGGTTAGCAACCTGTCACTATTCGAATCTCAATTCCGTCATTAGGCCATACTGAACATGGCCTTTAAGTTTTTTCCAAACTGTACGCTCTATTTACCCCGCAAAGGATATAGACGTAGTTATAATATATACGTACCTATGAAAATAAAGTGTTTTTTTTTTTTCTAAAACGGACTCTTATTAACTCCACGCACTCCCACGAAAAATAATACATAATAATAACGTCCCATTCAAAACAGCTCATTTCCCTCAACTAACACCAATCACTTCCTAATTGAATTCGACATTTCAAGTTTGAACCACAAAAGTCGTTAACATGAAACCGGAATTTTTCCATTTGGAACCGCAAAGAAGCAATTTGGGGCAGAACTTGCAATTTACCGATTCATTAGAACGTTAAAAAATCCGTGTACGATGCCCATTATCGCCACAAAGGGCCCGTCGGGGCGGGATTTTATTGAAACAAAAGATATTTTAATTACTTTTAACAGCGAATCATTTTTAACGACGGTTGGGTATTTGGGTTTGATTGTGTTTGTTTGAAAAAAAATTGGGATTTTTTTATATAGACGATCTATCGTTTGACATCTGTCTAAACATTTCAGAAGCAAAATTGAAGTCTAAGGTGGTGTTTATTTATTCATTTGAAACTTTATTGCACAAAAAAAAAATTACAAATGGCGGACTGAATGCGGATTCTAAAAGTCTACTAGCTGACCATACAGAAAAACTTTAAGTTGGTGATGCGAAAAAGTGCACATGCATACTGCAAAACATACATTCCAAACAATATACATAAATACATATAATACATACCAAATACATTATAACAATAAATATAAATTAGGATGACCCATTATGGATCTGCCGAAGGAAGAACCCATTCACAAAATGTTTAAACAAAACATATATACATAAAATCACGCCTCTTTCCCGGAGGGGTACGCAGAGACTACATCTTTCCACATTCATAACAAGCTCAGCAAAACAAACAAATAAACTTACATTCACATTAATAATGTCAGTTAAAATTAACGAAATAAATGACATATAAATAATAAATAAACGTTTATATTTACAACCTTAAAGTTTCGGTTAACGTTTATTTATCATAAATAAAAACCCACACGAAACTGTATTAACTTAATAGTTCCATAATAATTTGGCTTTAACTCGGACCATCAATTTCAGTTTAGCGACCTCACAGCGGTCCAAATGACAATCACTGCTCCTGTTTTAAAGCCAAAATGTTCCGCGTAATGGCTTCCCATTAATAAACTTTTCAATTTAAAAACTCCCGTTTTTGTTAGGTTAGGTTAATTTATAACTTATTATTGGGCTCTGACTGATTCAACCGGGACTTAAACCAGGAGGAAGAAGATTATGTCGAAAGGTGTGCTTAAGAAATCAACAGAAATTGCTTATAATACATACTTCTTACGCTTCATGTACATAAAGTCACATACAAACTTTCTCCATTTTAGCTCATTAGCTTAGGGTACACTTGACCTGAACTTTCACCAAGGCGACGTTTTACAGTAGGTACGTTCGTCTAGGTTTTCGCCTTAAAGTTTTTTTTAAGTTAAACCCTGCCTTACCCAACCCATTATGGTGAAAAGGCACAAACTGCAGGCTCCTCTTCAGAGAGGTGACGATTTAACCAGGATTTATACCAGGAGATAGAGATTTTAAGTGAAACAATCCTTATAACGCGATAGATAAGATCCATCCAGCCAGTGGTAGTATTCCTGGTTCTGAGATCTAAAGCCCCGTGATCTATTTCCAGTCAAATCAAAATGAATAAACTACAAGGAGAGTGTGGAGGGAAAGGTCGAAGTGGGAAGACCTAGTAGATCAAATTAAGGACGTCGTTAAAAAGGTCAGGCCAAAGGGTACCCAAAACCGCCGAGCTTGCATGAAGAGAGTTATGAATGTGGATGAAGCGAAAGAAGTATGCAGAGATCGTGGCAAGTGGAAATATCTTGTCTCTGCCTACTCCTCCGGGAAAAAGGCGTAATTTTAGGTGTGTATATCATAGCTTTTTCTTATCAACCTGGGTCTTGGATGTTTGTTTGTTTTGGAAAAACAAAAAAAAAATTGAATTCCCTTACTTTTAAATATTATACTGCACGTATACAATTTATATTAACAACCTAAAAGTTTCGGCCGAATTTGCGATCCCAATTTGTTTTGCCCGATACGGCGATACAAGCGAGAGAGAAAATAAACTAATTGGTGAGCAAAAAAGAGATGGATATAAACCATTTACCACGTAACTACTTCCAAATCTAAACACGACAATCGTTCAGAAATTTTAATTGGCAATTTGTGTTCAAACGAAACTGGATTGGTACTAAGACTTGTCGAAATTAATTCACAATTTCAACAAAGCTGCCTCTTGAATCCTCAGACTAAATTCAGGAGCAGTAAGAGTTTTAATCTATACTAGTATTATAAAGCCAAAGAGTTTGTTTGTTTGTTTATTTGTTTGTTTGTTTGAATGCGCTAATCTCAGGAACTACTGGTTCGAATTGAAAAAATATTTTTGCGTTGAATAGACCATTTATCGAGGAAGGCTTTAGGCTATATAACATCACGCTGCGACTATTAGGAGCAAAGAAATAATGGAATATGTGAAGAAAAAAACGGGGAAAATTATTCTTCCTTGAGAGCTTCAACAGTATAATATATAGCGCTTAAATAATGGATGATTTAGGAGTCTTCGTCGATGTGACTCGAAATTTAAATTAAATATATGAACATATACATTACATACATTGTGCCGTGTGGTTCCCGGCACCAAAAAAAAAAAAAAGAATAGGACCACTCCATCTCGATCCCATGGATGTCGTAAAAGGCGACTAAGGGATAGGCTTATAAACTTGGGATTCTTCTTTTAGGCGATGGGCTAGCAACCCGTCACTATTTGAATCTGAATTCTATCCTTAAGCCAAACAGCTGAACGTGGCTTACCAGTCTTTTCAAGACTGTTGGCTCTGTCTACCCCGTAAGGGATAAAGACGTGATCATATGTATGTATGTATGTACATTACGCATTTACACGGTAGACAGGGCCAACAGTCTTCAAAAGACTGGAATGCCACGTTTAGCTATGCTTTATGAGTGAAGTCAAAGGAAATTCTTGATCTGCCATTTTTTTTTTTGATTGGCTGTGAACTGTAAAGTTTTACAAACAAGACGCTGAAAGGTTTGTCTAATGACAATAGAGAAACGGTTTTAAAGAACCAAAATTAAACCGCGTTCACACTAAAAATAAAATTTAGAAAATATAACACATCACCCACATCAAATCAAATTAAGGACGTCCTGGTAAAGGGTCAGGTCGAAAGTACCCGAAACCGCCGAGCTTGCATGAAGAGAGTTATGAATGTGGATGAAGCGAAGGAAGTATGCAGAGATAGTGGCAAGTGGAAATAGGTAGTCTCTGCCTACCCCTCCGGGAAAGAGGCGTGATTTTATGTATGTATGTATCACCCAGTACCCACATTACATCGTAACCAATGTTTTCGGTAAACTTTTTAATTTACTCATCGTCCCAGTTTGGGAGTTTGACATTACGCGAAATGCATACAAACGATCTTACCTTTTAACCCTACATTAGATTTGCCCCTACTATGAATACAAAACAGTCTTATGGTCGCCTTCATTGTGCTAACGTCGATTTGGAAACATTTTCATGTTGTTAAATTTATAAGTTAGAATCTCACCGATTCGGTGCCTAATTAAAATAGTTGTGGCTTATAAATGCACAGGTTCAAATTCCACGTCGTCGGCCATGTATCAATGACTATATATGAATACATGTACATGTGCCGTGTGGTTTCCGGCACCAATACAAAAAAGAATAGGACCACTTCATCTCTTTCCCATGGCTGTCGTAAAAGGCGACTAAGGGATAGACTTACAAACTTGAGATTCTTTTTAGGCGATGGGCTAGCAACCTGTCACTATTTGAATCTCAATTCTATCATTAAGCCAAATAGCTGAACGGCCATTCAGTCTTTTCAACTGTTGACTCTGTCTACCCCGCATGGGATAAAGACGTGATTATATGTATGTATGTATGTTATATTTTTTATAATAATTTAAGTGCGTTTGACCTTAATCTGCCTGGTAGTTATCAAGACGAGGCCTAAGGTGGTGTACGCAATGTCAAATAATGCCTATTCAGAGTTACCTTGAAAAATCCTCAAGTTATATGTATCGGGGAGGGGGAGACGCGGGGAGGGAAGCAACATCAAAAAAAAGGAAAGGGTAGGACGCAGCGGTAGTACGCACTGTCTGTGACACCGGAGGTCCCGGGTTCAAATCCCGGCCAGGGTATGAGGAGAAAAGAACTTTATCTGATTGGCCTGGGTCTTGGATGTTTATTTATAAAAAGTATTTATTATGAAATTTAGTATCGTTGAGTTAGTATCTCGTAACACAAGTCTCGAACTTACTTCGAGGCTAACTCAATCTGAGTAATTTGTCAAATCTGTTATACATAATATTTAAGACCTTGTTGTACTCATATTATGCAAATAAAAGTTTGAATTTGAATTTGAATTTTTGAATTCCAAATCCCAGCCGCTCACATGACAAAATAATTGTCCAATCGCAAGGTGCGAAGATGGGGTTTGTGTATCAACCAAATACAAATCTTTGAAGTTACCTACTATAATCTTTGGTTTCAATGGCTTAAAATACTTTTGACAACAGAGAAATTATAATAAGACCAAAATAAAGTTGCCAATTCTAAAACCAAATACATACATACATATGATCACGTCTTTATCCCTAGCGGGGTAGACAGAGGCACCAGACTTATAGATTCAAATAGTGACAGGTTGCTAGCCCATCGCCTAACTAAGAATCCCAAGTTTATAAGCCTATCCCTTAGTCGCCTTTACGACATCCATGGGAAAGAGATGGAGTGATCCTATTCTTTTTTGTAATCGTGCCGGGTACAACACGGCACAAATTGAATTCTAAAACCACAAA
Organism: Amyelois transitella; assembly: GCF_032362555.1. Taxonomy (NCBI): domain Eukaryota; kingdom Metazoa; phylum Arthropoda; class Insecta; order Lepidoptera; family Pyralidae; genus Amyelois; species Amyelois transitella. Next base: position 11,595,570 of record NC_083507.1, on the reverse strand, counting down.
GTGAAATTATTTCCCATTAAAATAATAGAATTTACATCCCCATATTTAGATGCGATTGTTCCGCGGTTTCCCTTAAAACCAGTGCATTATGGAGTAACCGCTTTTTGCACTTTAGTTTATTTTAATGCAGTCTAATTTGCATAATGAAGTTGGTCACGTGTTAAAAGAACCGCCCCTTTATTGAGATGTTAATTTATGGTTTTTACGGGCGGGTACACAATTTTGTTTACATACATACATATGATCTCGTTTATATAGCGGGATGGACAGAGCCAACAGTCTTGAAAAGACTGATAGGCCACATTCAGCTATTTGACTTAAAGAAAGAATTGAGATTCAAATAGTGACAGGTTGCTAGCCCATCGTCTCAAAGAGGAATCCTAAGTTTATAAGTCGCCTTTTACGACATCCGCGGGAAAGAGATGGAGTGGTCCTATTATTTTTTTCTTATGGTGCCGGGAACCACACGGCACCATTTTGTTTATACATTAATTTTTACCTTGTACGTTTATCGTCAAGGCTGTGTTAATTTGAGCAGAAAGAACTTTAATGTAACAGCTTAAATAAGTAAGCGCGAAGGTTGTGTATTCATAAGAATTCCATTTGTAAGTTCAGCATACGAATGTATATAATAAAGTATACATATACATACATACACACATACAATATAGTCACATCCGTTATGCATAGCCTATCCCTTACTCGCCTTTTACGACATCCATGAGGAAAGATATAAAGAGGACCTATTCTTTAGTGCCAGAAACTACACGGCACAAAAAAGGTTTATAATCATTGTCTTACTTTGATATCGATAATAAGAAAATCGATAATCCATTACGTTTGATTATTACCGGATGTCGTTTTCTAGATTACTTTGACCTTGTTTGTTGATTGTTCTATTATGAATATTTAATTTGATAGATTTTTATTTTTTTATATAAACTTCATGGGGAAAAAAGAATATGACCACTCAATCTTTTTCCCACGGATGTCGTAAAAGGCGACCAAGGGATAGGCTTATAAACTAGAGATTCTTCTTTTAGGCGATGCGCTAGCAACTTGCCACTAGGCATTTGAATCTCAATTCTATCCCTAAGCCTGAGCGTGGCCTATCAGTCTTTCAATACTGCTGGCTCTGTTTACCCCGCTAGGGATATAGACGTGATTTTATGTATATGTATGGATGTACATATGCTTACTTACGTTATTTACAAAATATATATATATATTCACACATGTCCTCGTACAAAAGTTTAAGGATTCATTTATTAATGCCACACTTCAGAAACCGCCGGAACAAAAGGAGCATTACCCTCGTGGGAGCGTGGGAAAGTTTTCGGGGGGTGAAACCTAAACTATTACATTGGCGAACGTCGTGTTATGTGCCCGGGCCCGTCTCTAGCATTCCGAGACCGGTTTGAGCCGAGTTTCGTGCTGATGTGGTTCATTTTATGAGATTTAGCGAGTGTGAAACGATTTAAGATGCTTTCTTCGCAATGAGGAATCTTTTTCTGCCAGGAAAAAAGATGCGTTGTGTTGTAGTAATAAATATATAAGGGACAAATTACACAGACTGAGTTAGCCTCGAAATAAGTTCGAGACTTGTGTTACGAGATACTAACTCAACGATACTATATTTTATGATAAATACTTATATTGATAAACATCCAAGACCTAGGCCGATCAGAAAAAAATATTTTCTCGTCATGCCCTGGCCGGGATTCGAATCCGGGACCTCTGGTGTCACAGACCAGCGTACTACCGCTGCACCACAGAGTTGAGTTTCTGTATGGGTCTTCTTGTGGTGTACAGTTGTGTGGAGAGAGGCTTCATTTCAGGGGAGACCGTAACAACACAACGTCACAACATACATACATACATATTGTCACGTCTATATCCCTTGCGGTGTAGATATAGCCAACAGTCTTGAAAAGACTGATAGGCCACGTTCAGCTTTTTGAGTTGATGATGGAATTGAGATTCGAATGGTGACAGGTTGCTAGTCAAAGTCACAACATCGCTCTAAAACGGAGTCAAAAGAAAACAATACAATACAAATTATCTTTATTGCCCATAAAAAAAATACATATTTAGTAGAAACATACATGTTGAGTAAAGCTAAGCAATCTCTTCCAGCCAACCTTGTAAAAGTATGGAACCGGGAAAACCCTTATGAGATAAGAAAGAAACGCCGAAATAATAATGATGAACGAAACTAAAACGAACACAAAAGCTATTGTTCTTCAAGGAATTGCAAATTAAGTAAAATGATAAACCAACAAAATCAAGTAGGCAGGTAATCCTTCAAGAAATAACGACGAGAAACGAAACTAAAATTGTCTTCCAATTTTCAATATCTAAGTCAATGTTACTTAAGTTAAGGATCGAACCAATTTCAATCGAGATCTCGAGTATTCGACACTTTGGAGCCATTTCAATTTAAATTCGAATTAACCTTTGAACAGTATAACGGCTCTTTAAGCTACAAACACCATTTGCATTCCAGTTAAATGAAATCTAATTTATTTATTTTTATTTATTTATTTAAACTTTATGCACGTAAAATGTACAACAGGTGAACTTAATGCCATAAGGTATTCTCTGCCAGTCGAACCTTTGGACCAAACTGAGATACGGGTGGTGCGATAACTGTAAAGTAAATAATAATAGGTTACTTAATACACTTGCATATAATATAATACATCTAATATAGTGGCATCAAAATTTATACTTTTGAACTGATTTATTTTTGCAGACTTTAATAAAATAAACGCGTCATTTTCTTATCATATCAGTAGTAGTCGTTACTCAGCTGCTTACAAACTATTTATTAAGATTATGTTTATTTTAGGTTCTCATTTCTTGTAATAATTAGTAGCTGTGTCGTAGAAAAACAGTTACAAAAATCGGCTCAGAATATAACGTCACCCGGACGTATTTATTTATGAATGCAATTCTTTCTGAATTATATAATGTAAAAAGAAGACTTTTGTAAAAAAAGAACCGCCCCCCATCGATAACCTTCTCCTAATTGTAACAAACACTTTCCCTAAACCCGTATTAAAATCGGTTCCACGAAACGTGGTCTAACTGAGAAAACCACCTTTTTTAGAAAGGCGATAAAAATAACAGTTGGCTTAGCCAATTCGTCCTTAAACTCACAACCGAACGTTCAAATCGCTATATCACATAACTTGGGCCCCTCGAGTAGCGTTAGTTGGTAATGGATTTCCCTCGGCTTACGTGACGCGACGTGGTTTCGTGCGTCACGATTTTTAATAATACTTTCCATCCAGCCAGTATATGCGGAAAATTGTTTAAAACAAATTTATGGACACGAACGCACAGGGCTAAGAATGGAATTATCGTAATTATTTTAATACTTTGTTGGCAACACTGTGTTTTTGTGATGTTTTCGGCTGTAGTACCTATCGAATTAAATCTGGTTATGAGCCTTTTGATAGAATTGATTAATGAAAATGAGGTTTCGGCGGTGTTTTACATCAATATGGCGGTCTGTAAGTACTCTTTGACACACACACACACACACACAAACATAATCACGTCTTTACAGGCAGACAGAGCCAACAGTCTCGCAAAGTCTGATTGGCCACGTATGGTTTGAAGATAGAATTGCGATTCAAATAGTGACAGGTTGCTAGCCCATAACAGCTGAACGTGGCCTTTAGTCTTTTCAAGACTGTTAGCTCTGTATAACCCTCAAGGGATATAGTTAGCCCATTTCCTAAGAGTAACTTTTTCATTAACTGTAGGTATCATGCATTTCCTCACTGAAATAAAAATAAAATGATACTTCATCACGGGTGGTATTCACATCATATTTCAATAGGCCGCACTTCTATTACCACCAAAAAATGAATAAGGCTCCCCTGCAAAGATTGCGGAGGTCATCGTGAGGTAACCTGCACATTCAGGCAACTGGATATATAACCAGTCGCTTCGTGTCAAAACATGTCTTACCCAATCCAGGATCATAGTCATGGACAATCTCCGAGCTTCTCTGGAGAGAGATGAGGACGCTGGGAAATTAATCGCAAATCACTATCTTAGTTGAGAATCAGTTAAAATTTTCTATGATCGAGATCAACTTGAATTGAAACTAACAGAGCATTGCTTATATAAATCCAAACGGAAAGAGAAAAGTAATCCTGCTCATTGGCAGTGCTCCAACGAATAGGCTCAAGTTTCTATTTATTAAGCCATTTTAAATTGGTCGTATAAAACAGAGTTGAATATCCAGTATTGCAATAGTTGGTGATACATTCAGTGATGTTATATTTTATGCTTATAAGTTATGTCGTTCCATCACTATCTTTGACCGATCTTTAGTCTCTTACACCGAATACAATCCGTTCTCGTTGTATTCCATCTAGCCACTATGACATTTGTTTATTTTTCTCCTGAAATGACATACATACATACATATGGTCACGTCTATATCCCTTGCGGGGTAAACAGAGACAATAGTCTTGAAAAGACTGAATAGCCACATTCAGCTGTTTGGCTTAGTGATAGAATTGAGATTCAAATAGTGCCAGATTGCTAGCCTGTCGCCTAAAAGAAGAATCCCAAGTTTATAAGCATATCCCTTAGTCGCCTTTTACGACATCCATGGGAAAAAGATGGAGTGGTCCTATTCTTTTTTCTTATAGTGCTGGGAACCAGACGACACTAAAACCACACACAAAAAAAAATAAAAATAATAAATTTTGAGTGTGCCAGGAGACGGCACTTATTCGGACCATCACTGAGATCTTTAGATGTTCTTGCTTTCTGCATAATTTCTACATGACCAGCCCATTGGAGTCGTCTCACTTTTTTGAACTTGATAACATTCGGCTCATTGTAGTTTGTGGTAGTGTAGTACAGTTAGTGGTCGTATTCAATTCGCCAACAATCACGATCCAGTATTCGGCTAGATTTGCATCTCAGTTCAAGAAATAAAAGATAAAATTTTCAGATTCACTAAATATCCAAGATTTCTAGTCAAATTATTTACAGCAACGTCAAGAAATATAAATTTTCCATCCAAAGTGATAACATTGCATGTTAACCGATCCCAACTTGAGCCGAATTTATTGAGCGAGCCCAAAGTACAATGCCTTCCATTTTGTTTAATCTATTATAAACCGGTCACGTCCAACAGTTTTTCTCCTAGCCCCGCATAAGTTACCAGAATCGAAACCTTTGTATTCAGATTTAAGGGTATTAGTTTTCTGAAACGGGTCATATTCCGAAGTAGACTGTTCGGAATTTAGAACTGACTTTTGATCTTTTAATTACAAGTTTTAATCAAGAGACTTAAATTTATAAGGATTAATTATGTATGTTTTATATATTATATACTTTACGATAAAACCAAACTAATAGATTAGTTAGGTATACTCAAAAGTTTGATGAAATTCATAGCAAGTACTGCAAATACTTTCTTACTAAAATTCGCTTCATGTCCATGTCTTGAATGCAGTAAATGGCACCAAATTGACGCTACAGCTAATATAATTCTTCTAGTAACGTACGATACTAATAAAATTTACTTTTATATTTACAATAAAAATGAGAACTCGATGAAGAGACTAGTTATTCAGGGTCAGGTGGAAGGCAAGAGAACACGCGGTTGATCACCAACTCGCATGGACTGACCTGATCAAAAAAGCTACTGAGTCTACCATGGTCCAGTGTACTCGCAACGTCTGTAACCGGCAGAAATGGAAGTAAATCACTGAGAGTACAATCCTCAGGAAAGAATACGACCCGCCGAACACCTCGTCTGCGCAACCACGACCACTCTGACAAGAGTGTTCGACTAAGAAGAAGAATATTTACAATGAAGAAAAAATATGACAAACGGTTAAAAATTACTGATAGAAGAACATAAAAAAATTGTATCTACAAATTTTATCCGAGCCATTGGCGACTTCACACGCCTTACGATATTTTTCGGGGCTACAACATAAATATTCTGAAAGTTGTATCGAGAAAGGCGACAGTGTATTAAAGGACAAATTTGTTTGCGCAACATTACCCCCTACGGCTTTATGCCCTTGTCATAGTATTAACGATAGCTGAGTCCATATTTTATCATATTAACTTATTTTCGTAAGATTATTTATTATGTCAATATTTTGTTATAATCCCTTGTGTTAAATGAACATCTTTATAAGTTAGTTGGTAGAATATGAAATAGTTGAACGTTTTTGATGATACTAGCTACATTTTATGAGAGCGAAGGACTTTATCACTACATTCATAAACATATTGAAATAGAGTGTTTTTACCGCAGAATTACATAGAAGTCATTATTTCAAACGAAATTTCTTAATTATATTTATTACGCAAAAAGAGCTTTGGTATCAAAGCACAAATTCGTGCCAGCTAACAATTTGCGTACATGCAAATAGCGTAATTACTTGACTTCCCAACCGGCTGGCTCGGCTCAAAAGGGCTGAAGTGGCTCATAAAGAACCACAGAAATACCTTTTAAGAAATCTCCACGAAATTTGTTTACTTATTCTCTTTCCCTCTGATAAATTAAGCTATAAATTAAGTGATGTTAGGGTGAACGGGCGTTTTTTATTCAGAATTGCTTTGGTTTCCACGAGATGAAATGGATCTGATATGCCCGGCCATGTTGCTTCGCCCTGGTTAATTTTGATGCGGAAATGTTTTAAGATGTGAACTTTAGATATTTTAGTAATCAGATTTAAAACCGCAATCGTTTTTAACATTTTTATCACGACAGGAACATGATTTTTTTTGCTTTTTATCATCGAGACTGAGAAAAACAGAAAAAAGGAAAAATATTAAGCAAAAAAAAAAATTTGGTTTGAAATTTATCCTCAAAACCTGAGGCAATCATTTACATAATATTTTGGCATACCTAGACGATATCATTATGCAGCGACCTACTTTATATTCGTATCAGAAGTCGATAAACGCGTGTGTCGGGAGTGAGTTACGTGGTATCACGATGTGGGGTTGTAAAAATAGATGGGACATATACCCTGGGACCAAGATTGTGAATTCACCGTTGGATATTTGCAAATTTATATTTATGTTCTAGAAATGTTTAGCGTTACGATATTGATGACAGTACCAGAGTCCCTGTGTGTAGTTACCTGATTTACTTTCAAGGAGATTGAGGTGAAAGCCGGACCCCGGGCTCGAGACAACATGCAAGCAATCGGAACTAAAGGCAAGACTTTAAAAATGTACATAGCAATTGGAATTTAGATTCATATTTTGGTAAATTTATCAGATTACAGTTTGTTGAAGACTACTTTAATATAAAATCTAATTATAGTGAGCATAAATGAAAAAAAAAATATGACAAAGTTAAAATCGAAACCTTACAGAATTTTTCGATATATATGGAACATAAAAGTCAGATAAAGAACATTTAAGGATAATCTACAACTCTATTTGACAAGAGCTAGCATTCAATTTGGAGATAATTAAATAATTAGCCATATAAAAATATTTAATCAATAGATTCAAACTTTTTCCATGATAAAAAAGAGCAATAAGACCTAATAAATTTGGTAATATAAATTTTCTAGCAATTTAGCGTTGACAGTTGCCTTTTAATCTTCGTATAATCAAGTTAATTTGATGTATTTATACCTTTAAATTCAAAATATGCTTTAGCTGAAATAATAATAGGTGTAGATGGCTCACTTACAATTTTACATAATTAACAAATTTTTGTTTTTGCTTGTTATAAAATGTTGTTTAAGCATTTTTTAAATGTAACGCCTTCGTTTAGATGATTGTTACCGTTAGTTCTGCAACAACTCTTCTCTTATCTTTTCATGTTCCCAGCTGCACCCTCCGCCATAGTGCATTGGGATCAGGGGTGGGATTACCTACATTTATCTTTTCACTTTGTGTGTTCTGCATTGCACATTTTTTTCAAGCCAGTTTTTCTTCGGTCTGCCCCTTCTACCTGCTTCGATATGGATTTTTTCATAGACATTAAAAAATTCATAATATCTTCTTATACTGTAATAACGAATCAGTTGCATAAAATTGAAGTAATGTTTTCATAACTACTACAACGGCCTTGTTAATATTTTTCATAAAGACAGACAAAAACTGTAGGAAAAAAATGCATATTTTTATTCCCACGTGAGCCAAAATCAACGCAAAAGCAAGTCTATTTGAAATTAAAATTAATGTCAGAAAATTCAGCAAAACCACCGACCAACTTAACAATTCATGCATAAAATCAACATGAACTACAACGAATGAGTGCACTAATACAAAATGTTCTTAAAAGTAAATTTACAACTACTTACACAAAATTCCTCTTGGCAAATCCATCAAGTTATGTAACAAACTGTACAAAAGACGCTTCACTTGGACCAAGTTTTAGCGAAAATATAAAGTGCATTCTGGATATCTTTCATGGTTGGCTGAACTTCACAATATGCTGATAGGAGAAACTAGACGAAATAATCTTCATTGTGTGGTGGAAAATAACTGTGAATGAAGAATAAAAGAAAAGTTTTGTAACTGGCACAGTCTGGTATTGAAGTTTGCGTGGGAAAAAATATCAAAAAAAACTATTAACAAATGTTTTCACAGCGTGATGATGATGATTTTTATCTGCGAGACGTAAATCGGAGTTTAGATACTGAGAACAATTAAGAACAATAGTGCTAATATATCATAGATTTTTTCTAAAACTCCATAACATTCCTTTATTTATATCATCATAATGTTCAGGTAAATCCACTCAGCAGTCAAAAATGTGTAACTTTTTTAATTTGTCAGCTGTCTTTACCCAGAATGTTACAAAAAGCTTTTTAAAAGTTAAAACAACTTTGTCAAAAGTAGCCACATTTGCTTACAGTAATAGAACTGATACCAATCTGGCCTCGCTTTATATACTTACTCAAAGTTTTTATTGTAGAGACAGAATCAAAAAAGTTTTAAACTTTTAGTTTATGACGTGGTCTATGCGCGGCTTTATTTAAGGATTGTAACAAAACGTACTTTCTTCTTATTTGTTTTTTACGTTGCTAAAATTTTCCATTTCAATGTTTCGGAGACGTTTTGTGCAAAGTTCAATTTTTCCTGTTCATCGTCATGGAGAGTGATAATATAAATATTTTTTTATCGCCATTGAAGATTTCTACCTGTCACTGTAGAAAAAAGCAAGGGTTTTAGACCGATTTATATACTCGTATTATATAAATCTGTCTTTTTTTCTTAATAAATAAAATAATTATTTTATCACTCTGATCATTGTTAAGATTTCGTATAATATTTATTCATTTAAACTTCATTGCACAAAGTACAAATGTATAGCACAAATGGCGGAATATCGGTTCACCCTTTAAGTTATTTCTTACTTAGTGGTTACTTCATTCCAAATATTATCGTCTCTATTTGATCTCACTCTAAGATTTCCTTGCCTTGGTTAACTTCTTAGCCGTTGTGTCTTTACCTAAAGCACATCCTTCACATATTTTTATTATTGCACTGATTGTTATATGAAGGTAATTCGCAGATCTCAAATTCGCATTTATTGGAATTGTTTTGTTTTTTGTTGTTGAAATTTTTTCATTATTATTTTAAGCTGCTTTTAGAAAAAGCATGATTATTATTGTTGTTTATATTTTTTTATCATCAAAATATTCGGTAACAATATATATTTCAAAAACCAATTTAATTGTTAAAATTATTAAGCTTATACTTTTAACAACTGTGTATTTTGAGCAAAGAGTTAATTGAATTTCTAGTTTCCTGAAGCTGCTTTCAAAAAGACTATTTTTAGCATAAATTTCAATTCAGTTTCGGCTTTCATCTCAATTTCTGTAAATATTTTGAAGCGACTTTGAGGAGTCTTATTACCGCGTTCCTAGTTAGATTAAAAAATTCTTAGAGAGATCTTCTATTGTTAATCTGAAGCAATAATTCATTTATTTGCCGTAAATTTACTTGTGTATTTTTTATTTAAATGATCGATGTAATTGTCCATTTTATGAAACATTAAAATGTTGTGTTTTGGTCGTGCTTTGACTGCGTTTAATAATTAATAATAAGTTATTCTTTCATTGAAATGACATGAATGTTACACTATACTATATCTATAACTAGTAAGTAAAAAGGACTGACGAAAAACATCCGAATATCAATAAAAATAGATTGTTATCGATATAAAGTTTATATGGATTTCTTGTAATGAAACTCTATTTTAAATCTTAACAATATCATCTAAAGTTCAAATTGCCATGCCCTCATATCTGAGACTGCATATTGTCACTTCCTTACCATCTCAAACTAGCGAACCGGAGTTGACTGCATGAATATTCCATACAACGGATACAAAATGCAAGTGTTGGAATTGTATCGACACGTGTTGTTGCTGAATGCTTAATAATAAATAACGTCGTGTCCTGTCTGTTTACCGATTAGAATAGACTTGTTGAGAAATTTGCATAGTTTATGGTTTGTAAGATGTGTAGGGAGAGCGATGTTTCGGGCTCGACCGCCACCAAAGAGAATGTTTTCGACAAATTGTGAGCTTGGGGTAACTTGGCTCCGATAAAAATTGAAGGTTGCAATTTCTCCGTTATTGATCCATAGAAAATTAAAACTTTTAATAATTACCTGTCATCAGTTTATTTTTAGCGTTCCTTCGTCACTTCTTCATCTTGATCATCATCAAGGGGCATGTGTATTAATTTAAAACTGCTTACCTTTATTAGAAACAAGAGGCCGCCCGCGACTTCGTCCGCATGGAAACCCTATCAATCCCGCGGGAACTCTGGGTTAAAAAGTAAGTTATTTGTGTGTGTAGCTATTCTGGGTTTTCAGCTACCCACATACTAAATTTTATAGTAATCGGTTCAGTAAAGGGTAACAAACGTCCATACTGACATCCTGACATACTCACAAACTTTCGCATTTATAACATTGGTAGGATAAGACAAAAATAGAAATCTTGAAAGAAGCTTTCTATAATTTCTTTACTGGTCTTTTAGCGAAGAAAGAACATAGTTTGTGTTAGGAATTCAATCAAGAAAATGACTTAAGGTTCTTATTTTGGTCTTTGGGCTAGCAATCTATTTGAATCTCAATTCCATCATTAACCCATGAATCTGAACGTCGTCGCTTATGAGTTTCTTCGAGAATTTGGTTCTGTCTGTCTCTCAAGGGGAAAAGACGTGATGTTTAAATGTGTGTTTGTAAGTAGATTTCAGAAATGAATGTTATTCATATACTAAAACATTATCATTAAACATTATGCAATACGTAAACCTCATAACGGAACTTTCTATCCACAAAACGTTATTACAAGAATTCTATATAACGTTGAGTACTAACATTAATTAAATAGGTACATCATATTATACCCAACTTCTTTGTTCACTAATGGACTCTTAGAGCTGTTTGTTCCTCAAAGTATTTGATATCTTAGAGTAACAGCGTCATAATGACTTTATAAGGATTTTCTTGGACTCATTCAAAGATATACATATAAATATATGTGGGACATATTACACAGATTAAATTAACCCCGAAGTTTAATACTTGTGTAACGAGTTGCCAACTAAATGATTTATATATTAAAAACTTATATAGATGAACATCCAAGACCCAAGCCTATTAGAAAATTTTCGTTAGTCATCATGCTCTGGCCGGGATTTGAACCCGGCATCTACTATGTCAAAGACAACCGTACTACCGCTGCGCAACAGGGGCCGTCGTTAAGATGCTCTTTAGGTGCAGTGACTTGAGAGTAGATTGTATTTTTCAGTGATATATTATGCAATTTTCTATTTGAGTACAGAAATACGGTCTAAGTGGCTTGTAAATTTTTTAATATTCACTCGATTGTTCGGTCATCAATACATTCCTTATAAATGGTGGTTATATAATAATATTTTTTATTGAAATTGATATAAAGATGAACTCTCTTTATATTAACTTTGAAAAACAATACTTTGACAAAAAATATGAATATGTAAAATTGTGTAGGTAAATGACAATATTCTTTTAATGTCATGATAAAAAAATGTGCTTTTTCAATCAACACAAAAGTAAACACAATACATATACATATAAATCGTTTTTATCCTTTACGGTGTAGCCACAGCCAATAGTCACAAGACTCGGAGTACCCAATTAGCTTAACGGCTTAATAATGGAATAACACTAATTAAACACCCACCTGAATTCAAACAAACGAAACCTGAATTCGTACTAAAAACCGCTGAACAAGCGATTTCTCAGCTAAATTAGACCGATATACCTAGCATCTGTTAGCGGTTACGGATAACCCAAATTGATCGGCTAATATTTGATCAAGCCATTGATAAATGATGGGTCGCCTAGAATCTCGATAATAGACATGCTCTATATAATAGATTAAGGCCTTTTGTAGTTGATAAAACATTGTTTACTGACAGACTATGTGAACTCAAACAAGATGAATTTATGAGATATACTTCGAAAAGACGTTTGGTTTGATGATCTGCAAATATTAACAGAAATAGGTATATTAGTTAAACGGGTTGGTAAAAAGCAGGTAGGTACGCAGTTGACTGTAAAAGTTCGCAAAATCATAAATTTCTTAAACGTTGCCTTTAAAGTCAGCTACCAGATTAAGAACAAATAATGTAATCGAAATCACGTTATTGAGAGAGAGAGATTTGTGTTCCCTTCTCGTTACAATTTTTCTTCAATCTTTTTAAGTAAGCTCGTCGGTTTTGACTTTTAAAGTACTATTTGACCTTTCATACATACATATCATTATCTCTATATCTCCAATGAAGCAGACAGAGCAAACAGTCTTCAAAAGACTGAAAGGCCAGGTTCAACTATATAGCTCAATGATGGAATTGAAATTCAAATTGTGACAGCTTACAAAGGAACCCAACAAAAGAAATTCAGAGCCTTTCCTTTAGTCACCCATATGAAAGATATGAAGTGGCCCTATTCTTATGTGCCGAGCACCACACGAAAATTGACCTTTCACAACAGTTAAATTAATAACTGCAATGCAATTAAACAAACAAACCACAACTAAATTTATCATCATGTGACATTTGCCAAAAACGAAAAGAATCTTAATAAACTTGGGCGTGACAAAATAATTTATTTGGAGCCGTAAACATGTTTTCATTAGTCTGTAAACATGAAGTTCAGGACTCATTAGTCCACGTCTCTCGGGTAATGTAATTCAGTGTCTTGTTCAATTTTCTCTTTATTTATAAAATCTTTAGTATATTTTTTGGAATTTTTCATTGCTGGTGTTTTTGTTACATGTGTAAATGCCAAAATATGCTGTGAAATTTAGTCTGTTTTGCTTTAATACTTGCTCTGCACCAAAGCCAATCTCCTATTTGGTTTCCTTCCACGCACAGGTTGACTGGAAGAGATTGCATTAGCGATAAGTCCGCCTTTGTTGTACCATCTCTTTCTCTTATGTCCTGTTTTATATATCTTACTCTTTTGGTGCCATAAAGAGTTTAACTATCTATCTATTTACTTGCAGTTGCCACATACTATTTGCCTATTATTTAAATTGAGTAATATTAGGTAAAATTATATTATTAAAAATGGCCGTACTTTTTTCATATCTGCAAATTTTAACCTAATAATATTCTCTCAGGGTAAAACCAAATCCAGATGTTAGCAGTCATCAAACTTTTACTTCGATACCCACATTACCTTTTTGCAAACGAGCCATCTTCTTGTAATGCGCGGTGTCCATTACCGTTTAAGTGGTCATCTAAAACCTTTGGTTTGCACGTGCGCGCAATGGAACGAATAAAAGTTAATGTATCGTATATGCGACCATACGTACGTTATGTGGTAATGTGGCAAGGGAGTATGTTTAACCCCCTACATGAAGAGGAGAGTTATGTTAATAAAGTAATTTTATATGCCAAGTTATTAGCAAAGTTATTCCCAAAAACACTTGTGTACCTAAATGCCTGAGTTTATAAGAATGTTATAATAGTTGCTGTTACCTCTTTAATTTATTTTTGTGATTCTCTTTGTACAACTCACAATACATGCATTCATAATAATCACGCCTCTTACACGAAGGGCAGAAAATACAAATATCTGCCTATATATTTGTTTTTTGATATATGTAGAACCCATAGTCTCTTCCTATACCAATAGAAAATATGCGTGATATATATATACATAAATATATTTATTTAAAGTACCACTGGTGAATGTCATTTTCCAAGACGACTGTTAACACACACACACTGAATAGTGTTCTAGATATAAAGAAACAGATATCGAAATTCTATTCAATGTTCTCAAAACCTACGAGTATCTTTGTGAGAAATTTTTATAAACTTCTCATAACAACATAGTCGTGAATTGCACTTTCCCGAATAATACCAAAGTATTCCAATATCCAATAGCGGCACTAAATTATTTTTTGCCATCTACATTAGCCCTAAAAGATTATTCAGCGTAAAAGTTCGACCCTTTCCATGAAACTTCTTTCAGGGTTGTCAAGCTGTGAAATTTTGCAGAGTAATGCACTCTCTGAGCAAAAACGGGTCAACATAAAACAGTAGGGTTGCCGTTAAGTGAAAAATATCGGTCAAGTAGCAAATGCTACTTAGCTCCGTATATAGATGACTTATTGGATACTTTCGTTCGATGAGATGATCCCAATACTCGCTTTAGTGCAAATTTGAAAGTACTTATATTTTAAAAGCAGTTTTAATATTCAATGAAAAATTGTACGTTTGAAGCTTTTGACTTTGTTCTTTTTGTTTTTATAAATATTTGACTTTTGGAGATAGTGACAGGCCGAAATCTCATTTAATTTGATGGTTTTATTTTTGTTTTTTTTAAGCTATTACGGAGTACTTTGAAAAAAAAAACGAAGGAAGGAAAAAATCTTTTTAATTCACAAAACTGTCCAGACTAAGCATGTGCTTGTGAATCTGAAATTGTGTTCTTTTTATTCCGAATTACCATGATTTTTTTATACGTGAGCAAATCTTTATTTTTTCTTACAACCTTTTCCTCTCACAGGTAAAAAAATGTGTACAACTGTGAAATTACCTAATTTAATAGCGTGTGTGTCACACATCGCCCAAGCACAAAGACCATGATGAGGGTCGACGTGTACGAATTCTGAGGAGCAAGTGGGAATTTCATTATTTCATTCTACCCGTATTGTGCTATATTTGAGAACCCTTCTTTTTTTGAAAGACACAAAATTAGCTTTGATACCTACGTTTTCAGTCGGATTTGTCAGTTCATTTTAACCTAGAACGTAGTACCCGTGTTGTGTGGTCCTTGGCAAACAAACAAACTCGATTTCTTATCCATGTATGGCGTAGAAGGTAACTTAGGGATAAATAACTTTACGTACTGCATCAAATACCATTGTGGTTAGAGTTAATATACCATACATACATATAATCATGTGCATATTCCTTGCGGGGTAGACAGAGCCAACAGTCTGTTTGGCTGAATGATAGAATTGAGATTCAAATAGTGACAGGTCGCTAGTCTGTTGCCTAAAAGAAAAATCCCAAGTTTATAAAGCGTATCCCTTAGTCGCCTTTTACGACATCCATAGGAAAGAGATGAAGTGGTCCTATTCTTTCTCTACTAATGGTGCCGGGAACCACACGGCACAGTTTATATACCTTTGAAGTAAAAGGTTTCAGTCAAAAAGATTTTGCATAATTTGTGTTGGCCTTTTATGAGGTATCGCAACCAAACCAACCTAATTGAAATTTCACATAAACATAACCAAGGGTTTGGAGAATGACATAGTGAAAGAACTAAAGTTCCCGTAGATTTGTGAAAAACTTGTATTCTTTTGTAGATGGCGCTAGGTTCTCGTTGGCGAAGCTGTAGGTAAAAGCTAATTTTAATATTTTTAAGCGTATCCAAGGTAATATCGTTCATATTTAAAAGGTCATCGAAGTCTGAAGGGAGTCGCTTCGCATAAAGATTTTCGACATGTTACTTATTATTGAGACCTTTCTGTAAAGGAACCAAGGTTCCGGCTTCATTTCAGGAAAGACTGAATTATGACTTAATGGATATTAATGAAACAAAAAACGAGAAAAATCTCGTTATAAATGAGTATGCAAGAAATTTTATTGGAAAAACTCACTCATGCTTATCGTGTCGCGTCTGAAAATGGAACCTCAAAATTGCGAGATAATACGCTTTGCTTCAAAATGGAGGAAATTTGGATGTCGGATTCCATTTAACCTCGAGTATGTGTGGTGCTTAAGGATAATGTAGATAAAATGATAATTCAATTCTCTTTGCCTCATATTTTCATGATGAGATTGGAGGAAGGTCTGAATGATATTAAGGCGGTCTTCAATGTGGAAGTAGAAGGTGTTAAAAATAAGTTGAGACTGAAAAACAATGGTGATTGGTGAATAGCTTGAAAGAAATTATGAGTAGTGAGATGGCAAGTGACAGAAAAAGTTGGGAAGAACTAACATACTGTGCCGACGTAACGTAAATAGTGAGTAAAGGTAACGACGTAGAAGAAGATGATATAACGAAGGTTATTCTTATAAGATTGCCTTCAGTAGGCTGTGACTCCTTTGCCAAATGAGTCCATGACATATTACTCGTAAGTATTGCATATATTTGGTCCATGATACCACTTCATATTGTTTTAGAAGAATATGCACTCTAAAAATGTATCTTTATTCTTTAGACCTTAGCGCACAAAATAAGTTTCGCGGAATTTTTATTAAGTTAAGCGAATCGGAATTTCAGATCGAAAACTCATTAAATATTTTTAATACGATTTCTACGCTCTAGGGAATAATACGAATAACTCGATCTGAAAGCACTAAGATATCTATGAGATATTTTTTATGTGAATCCCATCGAATATTTTAAATGAGAAATCTCTTTTTATTCTTATTTATTGCTTAACCGTGTAATCACTGAACCGATTTCCACGACTTTTTACAAAGATTATAGTGTGTGATTATAGGAGTATGGAAAGGAAAGTAGAGTATTTTTCACG
Organism: Amyelois transitella; assembly: GCF_032362555.1. Classification (NCBI taxonomy): domain Eukaryota; kingdom Metazoa; phylum Arthropoda; class Insecta; order Lepidoptera; family Pyralidae; genus Amyelois; species Amyelois transitella. Next base: position 11,578,547 of record NC_083507.1, on the reverse strand, counting down.
CGGGCGGACCGCGGATTTAAGATAATCTAATTGAAAATTCATAAGATCAAATGAAATTTAAGAGAGAGAAATTAAGATGTTTTTTTAGGATTATTTTAAATTTTCAAGCATCGTATTAACTGCTATTCCTCATTAGCACAAAACGTGTATTCGACAAAATCTTTATGTCTGATATTAACTTTATTACATTTCCAGTCTAGCGTGGCCTCAATAAAACTTGGATTAGATTTTACGACTGCAAGATGGCGTTAGGCGTTCTTTGTCTCGACAATTTTCGTCTTAAGATTTGAACGCGTACAATCGTAAACTCTCATTTCATTTTGGAAGTAAAAGATAATGGTGTTTCAAAGAAACACAAGTAAACTATAGCACACAAAACTCAAGTTAAAAAGACGACATATAAATTTATATACTAAAACTGTTCTTATATGGATGAAAGGTCTGTCCTTATATTTCTATTCCAGTATCTCGTATGGCTCTTTTTTAAAAAGGCGACTAGAGCAGTTGTTTACATTATTCCCTGTAAGTAGGTATTGTAACTTTAATCTAAAAGTAGTAAAAATTGTGCAGGTACCAAAAGGTAAAGAATAACTCCTATGACTAATGTACGAGATAGGCTTAAAAACTTGGGATTCTTCTTGTAGGCGATGGGGATGTGTCACTATTTGAATCCCAATTATATCAATAAGCTGAACGTGGCCTATAAGTATGTATGTATGTACTAAAATCCATTGTACAAGAGTTTCCACCGCCGTTTTTCCGTTCACCGTGTTATCAACTCTGCATGCAGTTACTGGATACAAGTGCAATCGATATTCGATAATTTGAGAATAATGAAAGAGATGTCATTAAAATAACAACAACATTGCCAGGAACATACAATCGATGAATTTAATCAGAATTCATAAGGCATCTGATACCCTCAAAACAATTTGTTCATAAATCAAAGAAAACCAATTTCGATAAATCAATGTACGGTGCGTTAAATTAAATTTTGCGCGTGTTATTATACCCGTCAAACCAAAGACATGTAATATATCAAAATGACAGTGCTAGGTAACCGACGGGGATTATAGCAAATTGGAATCCCTTTGCGGGGATTATCATTTACAACCCACTCGATTAAAATGGATACGAAACGTGTTTTATTGGTATCATTTGGGATCGCTAAACGTAACAAATTAATAATCTATATTGTGTGAAGAATATTTAGTATTTTTATTTATACTAAAACTTTTACATGGATGATATATTTGAATCATCCTAAACCCTTATTTTATATTGTACTTTTTGTAGTCTGAACTTCTAATGGAAATGTTACAGCTATTATCCAAATTTTTAAAATTTATTTACACCTTTACTGTTTATATAAATTAAAATTTGCATTAGATCATGGTCACAAGTTATAATTAAATTAGTTCCGCCATTATGTCAAACGTCGACTGAATTGTGTTTTTTTATTACTTCAAAAGTTTTATTACGTTGATATATTTTTTTTGTCTTTATTACTTGGATTGGTTTATGACGTCAAATCTGACTTACTATTTCTGAGAATCCTATTTCAAGTATTGTCAGTCTAGCCGTTAAATTAATTTTAAACCAAATCAAGCGAACTTTAGCGAACATGACTTTACGTCTTTCATTTAACCTTTGTGTGACAAGGTTGAATAGAACATTGGAATTGAACATTTAAAGCGAGAGATTAAAAGAATAGAATTAATTCCAAGCTGTTTGATATATTTTGTGGTCTCCAGAAACATGGTCAGGCAGAAACGATGAATGATCATCAGAGTAATTCTCTAAAGATGTTCAGCAATTACTAGCTACATATATACATAAATATAATATATGTCTCTATCCCTTACAGGGTAGACGTTCAGCTGTATGGCTTAAATATGAACGCGAGTTTCAAATATTGACAGTTCCAAGTTCTTAAGTTCATTAGCCTGTCCCTTAATCACATTTTTCAGCATCAATGGCAAAGAGATGGCATGGTCTTATTCTAAAGTTCTATTGGAAAGTTCATACCATATTTTTTAACGGGTTAAAATTGCTAGCCATTCTAACACTAAGATTGAGTCGATAGTAAAGCGTCGATACGCTCACGTGATTTCCATACTGGATCATAGTTTTTAAGAGCATATTATATTCTTGGTAAAGAATTTATGGGTTAAACGTGATCTCTTTCGTTATTCACTCGAACCTGTGAATATTATATGGGAGAGAGGGATGGTGATGTCTACTTTAAGTGCTCTAACGGGAAGCATGTGTTTTAAATGGCTGTCTTTAGTCATATTTTTGTTGAGGTATACACTTTTAACAAAAGTTTTGGTCCCGAATTGAAATGGAATTTTTTGATAACACAAATATTATTTCTAACAACATGCTTACTACAACTGAACTGAACTACAAACTAAGAGCCAGTTCAGTTTGCAATCTGGAATATATACGAAGAAATAAGAGGAAGTGAGATTAAGAACTGCGTGGTTTCAGAATCGAACCACTCCATATCTTTTCATGGATAATGTAAAAGGCTCCTAAGGGAAAGGCTTATAAACTTGGGATTCGTCTTGTAGGTCATGGGCTGACAAGCTGTCACATTTTTAATCTTAATTCAAACATAAAGCCATGCGGTCAAATGTGGCAATTCGGATTTTTCAATCTGTTGGCTCTGTCTACCCGCAAGGGATAATATACTTGGCTATACGTATGTATCAGACTAAAAAATATATCAAGACGAAACCAATGATGAAAATTACGAGAATAAAATACTAAAATTACATTGGCCAATTTTTTCTATCATCTAATCGGACAGTGTCAAAGAGAAAAATGTTCGAACGATGTCATTATGAAGGAACTTTTTCCTATAGCAAACGTGGCAAGAAATAAAATCAATGGTGAAGTGCCACTCAATGGATGACCAACGGTTTTTGTCCGGGTTGCTCGACTTTCTGGCGTTTGATTGGCGTAAGCTAATGACTCTACTCCCGGCGTAACTTGTGAAAATGTCTGTACTTTATTTGCTGGATTATTCGGAGTTGGTCCGTCGTGATTAATATGAGCATTTAGTTAGTGAATCAGGATCGTTTTGATGATTTCGTTAAAAGAAATGGCTGGAGTGTTTTAATCTTATTTTAAAAAGTTAGAAATAGATTTATTTTCAGAATAGGATGCTTACAATAGGAAATGATAAATTCCAAAACCAGTCTAAATTCAGTGAGAAAATAATTAACAATAAATAAATGCATAATATTATGTTGCTTGTAGCATGAAAATTATGTATGCAGGTTATATTTATCGATATTTCATTCTATATTTAGATTAGCTACAATTATAACTCAATCAACTGAACGTAAGATTTATTTTTAAACCCAATCATAAACCTGGATAAGCCTTGCGCTCGTTAATTTAAATTAAGTGTAGACCTTTTTAGCCATACATTCAATTTTTACTAACAAAGGGAATCTGATAAAGAGACGGGTAATTTTTTCATGCCAACCTTTTGTTCCGTTCAAAATGTAAAGCCCGAAGCTCCATTTGTTTTGTTTGGCCTGTAGTAGATTTCACGTGTTTCAAAGTTATATTTGTGAAAACTAAAAGAAAATTGTTAAAGAATTTCGTGTCGTATTGTTACTGTTATGAAACTCTTATTAGGTATACCAGGGGATTTCGGATTTTTGCGGATACTTTGTTTCTGTAACAAAACAAACAGTTTGAAATTCTACAGGTATATTGATATCACACATTTGTCTTTTAATAAAAAATTATCGTACAAGCGTTTTTTTTTTTTGACAACTACGTCCTAGTACACACCACACCACGAAAGTTTTTGGGCAAGACACGGAGTAGAAATGAATTGATATCTTCTAATATCTTTTTATAAGAAGGCTTATAAGTTTAATTTTAGTTCTAAGCCATATTTTTATCTTTGATCATTGTAAATCATAAATTTATTTCCCTTATGAAGTTTAAATTTGTTATCTTATAATGCAATAAAGCGTTGTTATCATTGAAATTTTCAAGAATCATGTTAGAAGAACATGTAGTCCTCTCTAGAGTAGTGATGATGTAACAGAAATTAACGCCAGATGGAAAACTAATATGGCAAATATGACTAGATTCACGAAAAAAAAAGGAAAGGATAGTGCATACAAGATCTTCAACATTCAGCAAAATATTTTAATATGGCTGATTAGACGTCTTTATTTCCCCATCAATATTCCTCTACGCCCTAATGGTACCTTTATTGATTTATTACAAGCGTTCGCAACGAATATCGAATAAGCCATTTGTCATCTTTTTTAACGTCTCAGAGGATTGAGTGTTCTCGTTTTAGATAAGATCGATGTAGGAGTTGCCGGAGTTTGTATCAGTCGCTCGCAATTTACGTGGTTCATGTACGACTGTCATTTTACTTTGATATTCTTTATGTTCCGGTTTTATATCGTTTATTTTATGGTCTGTTTTTTTTTTATATACTTAATCTGTTTGTTTTGGTCTATTTTATCTAATATTACCTTTAATGTTTAATGACCGTTCCCGAAGAATGTAGAAGGGCATTAGGGGATGTAAGAATTGAAAATTGTGGCTTCATGAGTTTGCGAACTCGCAATAGAAAACTAGGTCTTCGAATGTTTGTTTGTTTAGGTAAATACAAAATTGGACCGTTTAAAAATGGCGTTTTTTTTTTTCAATAATTTAATATTCAGAAAATTAACTCACTTAATTATTATATTAAGATTTGTAAGTATCCCCTCAATTTCTTCTTGTAAATATGATTAATTGACGTTGACATTAAAAAAAAAGTTCTCGCAGCATAATTTAATTTTATAAAATTTTCCTTAGCATTTTACAATTATATATTCATGAGAGAAAAGTTAAAGATTTGGCCTACTTTGTTATTCATTATTAAAAGTTCCATAAAATTTGCAGTTGGAACGAAATCTGAACAGCAAGTTTCATCATAAAAGAAATTGAAAACTTCTCACAACTTGGGTCTGATAGTTTAGCTTCTTGAAGCAGTAATTAGGGCAATTGGCATCAGCCGAAGTTGGCACACTACAAAGGGGTTGATGGTAAATTGTTACTTCTGTGCTAATTTACAAGAATGACATCACGGATAGTTGAATGATCAAAGCTTCTCGTTTAGAAAGTTGAAGACAGTGTTGTCAAAGAAATTTAAGTAGATTGACTTTATCAGAAAAAAAATCTATAAGAATAAGTGTTTCATACATAATTAGAGAAAGTAAAATAATGTTGTATAAAATTTTAAATTATAAATAAAAAAAAATTAAAGGTTTTATTTGTGTTTTTATATTTGTTACAAATTATTGTTATTAAAAAATAACTTTACTCACTTCATGTATTCGTCGTCGACTCAATTTCTTCAATCCTTTAAAATTGACATAATGCAAATATGTAAATTAATAGTCACAATTTCTTTGTTTCAGGTATCGCAATACTTGTGCCAATGACATACAGTAGTAATGAAGAAAATATTGGTAGAGATAACAAAAATGGCATAATAGGAATGTTAAAATCAATTCTAAATACATTACGCAGAGAATAAAGAAATGGGGCCACAAAGGTGATATTCACAGAAAATGGCCTACAATAGACTGCCGCTACACCTTTGCAATTCAATAAAACAGTACTTTATTCAGAAAAATAAACTAAATAATTTAATACTTGTAAGGGAAAATACTTGTTGGAGAAAGTTACATTTATGCGCAATAGAAAGAATCAAATTAATTTTACTGCTAATTTTATTGTTGAGTCAGAATACCGACGGGAATAGCTTTGGGAGTGGTAGAAATTCTATGTTAAGGACAAGGATTATAGGCACGAGATACGGAAAATTACAAGGAGTAATATTACCAATGGATCAGCATAAGTATCTGAAACCCGTGGAGGCTTATCTTGGGGTACCGTACGCCACACCACCAACGGGATCTAACAGGTATTCCAAATTTGTTTTTACGCTCGATTAAAGTCATATTTTCTGAAGCATATACCTTTGAAATTGAGGATGAAATGTATTCCGATATTAACCCGAAGATTATCCCTGTTTCAACGACATTGAAATGTTAATATCTTCCTTTGTAAGCTAAAAACCTTGTATATCTTTTACAACTTTTTTTTTATTGAAGTAAAAAGCATCTTTCTTTCACGAGATATTAAAGTTTGTTTTGTTTGCTCTTTGTTACCTTAAAATCATTATTTACTCTTATTGGGAAAATATTCTTCATCTCTACTTATCAATATGAAGAATTATATTTTATATCAAATTAATTTATTTCTACAAAGGTTTGCCCCAACACGAGCTCCTGCACCGTGGGATGACGTGAAGACTGTAGATCAGATGGGCCCGGTCTGTCCTCAAAGGTTACCAGATGTATCGAACGAAACTCTCGCTTTGGAGAGGATGCCCAAGGGCAGGCTGGAGTATTTAAGAAGATTACTACCACGCTTGAAGAACCAGAGCGAAGACTGCTTGTACATGAACATTTATACACCAGTTCAAGGTTAGTATATTTAGATAGATGGATAAAACTCTTTATTGTATCATAAGAGTAAAACATACAAAAAAGGCACAAAACAGGTATAGATGATACAAAGGCGGACTTATCGCTAATGCAATCTCTTCCAGTCAACCTTTGGGTTATAGGTTGGGTTTAGGTACATTTAGTATTTAAATTTACTTTGATTTGATAGGCACCTTCACTGGAGTTAATTTCAACCGATGATACACGCACTGTGGTGTCAGAGATTGTATAAATACCATCATATGGTAAGTTGTTCATGATTAAGGCCAAAAAATGGCGATCAAGGTAAACTTTTTAGATTGAATTGAAAGCACATCATCTTTCTATTTCAACAATCAGTTTATTTTGGCCAAAAATGTCCTATCCCAAATAAAACTAACTAAACCAAAAGCATAGCTTCGCTAAATACGAGCAAATTATAGTTTGTATTAGGCAAATTCCTTAACCAATGAATAACTATAAATTATATTCGCAATAGCAATCAGACCTTCAAACTCAACAACTAAACATTCCGTAAACAGCAAAAACAAACCGCGATCCGAAGCCAAAATTACCGATTTACTCGCCCGAATTCAGCATTTACCTTCACAGAAACAATTACATTGTTTGAATTTCAACTAACGTCTACATAAGCGTTCATATTTACGCAATTTATGTGCACTGAGAGCACTGCAAGCTCATATTGTTCGTATTCCTACACCGCAAATGTTAGACGATAAAATGGAGATGTAATGACAACTTTGGAATTGAATTCAAGGCAAATGTAGAATGCACATTTCTGTTGGAAACTATTTGAGCATTATCGTGAGGCTTTTTGTGTCAAAGTTCCTTTATTTAAAGTAACCATTTTTAGTTTATATTTAAACAATTATTTTTAGATACCAAAATCATTCTTAAATTACTAGCCATGATTACAAATTTCAACCCTTTCGGGATCACCATATTTCATGTCTATTTTTGTACATATCCTTGTTTGTTTTTTTTACGCTATGAGGTAACTGTGGTTTATATTTAATCCATGGGAAAGAGAAAGAGTGGACAAAGAGTTCAATGGAGCTATTTTTCCATTTGTAATCATCACTTCATCACTATCACTTCACTATCATCACTATTACTTCACTATCATCACTTTTTCACTATTTATTATGAAGTCCACCTTTTTCTCTGTCTTTATGTATGCAACTTTCTCGGATTTCGTTCCAGTTTGAAATGTTGAAAAAAGAGCTTTATGAGAAATGTTAATGTTTAAATGTTACCCATGCATAGCAGGTGCAGGTGGCTTTTAATAATACAGACATAAAATCACGCCTTTTCCCGGAGGGGGTAGGCAGAGACTACATCTTTACACTTACCATGATAAAATCATCCACATTCATAACTCTCTTCATGCTAGCTCGGCGGTTTTGGGTACTCTTGACCTGACCCTTTGCCAGGACGTCCTTATTTGATCAAGCACATATTAGTAATCGCTTAAGATTTGTCATGATTTTAATATGACACGTAGGTATCATTACTCAAATTCTCAAGCTTATTAGGTATATTATGTTCATATATGCATGTCATATGAATATCTGATGCTTTACGAATGTGATATACGCTGTTAATTGTAATTTGCATAATGGATCAAACAATTATGCTAAGATTACTCGTAATAAGCCTCAAAGCTACTAAGTGGAGTCAATTAAAGCTAGATATGTACATGAATAAATCACCCAAAAACGAAAAGTTGTGATTACAGTTTGCTATCGGGGATAAGTGATTTATATTTGCCTAACTGGGCAGTTTGAGGCCAACATTTCGCAGAATTCATATTTTACTCAAATTTGTTTTGTTGTTAATTATTTTTATAAAATAATTTTGAGCGCCGGTGGTCGAATCGGTAAGGTGACCGGTTAAAATACGTGATGCGCGTAAAAGACACAGGTTCAAATCCCATCTTAACCATACTACATACATAATTATAACTATTTTCTTAGTTATGTACATTCGTTTGCTCTTACGATGAGGGTAAAAAAACATCGTGAGGCACGCACACACACACACAACATCACCTTACTTTTAACAAATCTATTTATATTCTTTTATATAGGTACGGCAGTGCCGCGTGGTTCCCGGCACCAATAGATAAAATAATAGGACCACTCCATCTCTTTCCCGTGAATGTCGTAAAAGGCGACTAAGGGATAGGTATATAAGCTTGGGATTCTTCTTTTAGGCGATGGGCTAGCAACCTGTCACTATTTGAATCTCAATTCTATCTTAAAGCCAAATAGCTGAACGTGGCCCATCAGCCTTTTCAAGACTGTTGGCTCTGTCTACCCCGCAAGGGATACAGATGCGGTTATATGTATGTATGAATATAGGTACACTTCAACTCTTTGTAGTCGTCAATGCTTTAATAATAAAGATTCTTTTGAAATTCTCAAGCTCAATGCAGTCGTCAACATGAAAGGTGTCGTATTAAAAATCGAATAGGAAACGCGTGAATTACATTGTATTACTCGGAAATCCCATTTCTCACTGCAGAATTTTAATATTTCATGTCAATAGCGTCTTTTGAGAAGCGTCGGTCTTGGAAAGCTTCAACACGGCTTCCGGAGGCGAAAATTTTAATCATAGTTTACAATGGGAATGAAAGATAGTGCTGGATACTTATTTCTTTGTAGTTTCAACAAAGAACCGTATGGTTTTGTGAGTAAATGTCATTATTTTCAATACCTTCTGATATTACGTGAACTGTGTTACTTATAAATATATAAGCATGCATATCAGAAGTATGCAGAGATCGTGGCAAGTGGAAAGAGGTAGTCTCTGCCTACCCCTCTGGGAAAGAGGCGTGATTTTATGTATGTATGTATCATTGTATCACATATGCAACAAAAAAAATATTTTATGAGATACACACAGCCAATATCCTCAAGATTCTTAAGCCACGTTTTGTTAGACGGCTTAATACATACATATAATCACGTCTATATCCCTTACGAGGTAGACAGGGCTAACAGTCTTACAAAGATTGAAAGGCCACGTTCAGCTGTACGGCTTAATGATGCAATTGACATTGAAAAAGTAACAAGTTGCTAGGCCATCGTTTAAAAGAATTCCAAGTTTAATAGCCTGTCCTGTAGTCGCCTTTTACGATAACCTCGGGAAAGAAAGGGAGTGGTATTTGTCAACAAATATTTTGGTTATTTTTTTTTTTTCTTTATGAGAAAAACAGTCAATTTTGTTGTTCGGACCTTGATTGAAATTCGGAATCAATCAAAACTCCAATTTGCAATCTCAATTCGTGATTATTCACGGTTCATTTTAACGTTGTTTTAATCACAGGCTATTATTTAAAGTAGTTCATAGATGAATCATTACAATATTTAATTATATTTGATCTCTGTGGATCTCAATTCTATCATTAAGCCAAATAGCTGAGCGTGGCCTATCAGTCTTTGCAAGACTGTTGGCTCTGTCAACCCCACAAGGGATATAGATGTGACCATCTGTATGTATGTATGTATGTATCTCTGTGGCGCAGCGGTAGTACGCCTGTCTGTGACACCGGAATTCCTGGGTTCAAATCCCGGCCAGGGCATGATGAGAAAATACATACATACATACATACATAAAATCACGCCTCTTTCCCGGAGGGGTAGGCAGAGACTACCTCTTTCCACTTGCCACGATCTCTGCATACTTCTTTCGCTTCGTCCACATTCATAACTCTCTTCATACAAGCTCGGCGGTTTCGGGTACTTTTGACCTGACCCTTTACCAGGACGTCCTTAATTTGATCAAGATACGTTCGTCTAGGTCTTCCCACTCCGACCTTTCCCTCCACACTCTCCTTGTATATCTGCTTAGTCAACCTGCTTTCATTCATCCTCTCCACATGACCGAACCATCTTAACATACCCTTTTCTATTCCTGTAACTACATCTTCTTTCACATCACAACATTCCCTTATCACGCTGTTCCTTATCCTGTCACTCAATTTCACACCCATCATACTCCTTAACGCTCTCATTTCCACTGCATTTATTCTGCTTTCATGCTTCTTTTGCCATACCCAACTTTCACTCCCATACATTAATGTCGGGACCAACACGCCCCTGTGCACAGCCAGTCGAGCCTTTTTGGATAGTTTCTGACTGCTCATAAAGGCATGCAAAGCTCCATTCACCATGTTCCCCGCGTTCACTCTCCTTTCAATATCACTATCATACTTGCCATCTGATGTAAACTTTGATCCTCGATATACAAACTCTTTCACTTGCTCCACTTTTTCTCCTCCAATCAAAATATTACATGCTGTCATTTCTTTCTCCATTTCAAAAACCAGTGTTTTAGTTTTACTTACGTTCACTTTCATTCCTTTCTCTTTTAAAGCTTCATGCATACAGTTTACCATCTCCTGTAACTCCTCCGCTGATGACGCCAGTATAACCTGATCGTCGGCATAGAGCAGACATTTGACGAGTAACTCATTCATCCTTAATCCACTTTTAGACTCTTTCAAATCTGTCAAACAGCTATCCATAAATAGGTTGAACAGCCACGGTGACGCAACACATCCTTGCCTAACGCCTTTCTCAATCTTAAACCACTCAGTGTGCGCTCCGTTTATCCTGACACAAGCACTCGAATCCTCATATAAGGATTTCAGTGCTCGTATTAAGAGACTGCTCACCCCATGCATAGAAAGTGCTGACCACAATTCATTCCTCTCAACTCTGTCATAGGCCTTTTCCAGATCTACGAATGTGCAATAGACTTTTTGACTCTTGGCCAAAAACTTTTCGGCTATGCACCGCAAGGAAAAGACCTGATCAGTACATCCCATTCCCTTTCGAAATCCCGCTTGAGCATCCCATATTTTGTCATCAGTTTCATTCCTGACTCTATTAATCAATACCTTAGCATACAATTTGCCGACGACGCTAAGCAGGCTTATACCACGATAATTTTTGCAGTCCAGCTGTGACCCTTTTCCTTTGTAAAGTGGCACGATAACAGCCTTACACCAATCTTTTGGTACTCGGCCGCTTCTCCAACACAAATTGAAAAGGCAGTACAACTGACTAGCTACTACGCCTTTTCCTGCTTTAAGCATCTCAACCGACACTCTATCACACCCAGCAGCCTTTCCCGCTTTCATACTCTTAAGTGCTTCCACAATTTCGAACATTTCAATTTCGCCTTCCATCTCATTCTCTTTTTCTTCACTATAGCAGAAATCTTTCTTATTTCCTTCCTTTTTTTCAAATAAACTTTCAAAATAGTCCTTCCATATCTTTAGTACACATTCTTCTCCTTTCACAACGCTACCATCCTGGCATCTGATCCTAGTCAGCTCTCTGGTTATAGTATTTCCTCGGGCTGACCTTACGGATTTCCAGAATACTTTCAGATTTGACTGAAAGTCTTCTGATAGCCTTTTATCAAAATCCTCTTTATACTCTTCTTTCTTTCTAATCACAGCTTTCTTAACCAAATCTTTCATTTTCTTATATTCCTTACGTGCTTCATTCACATCTTCATCTATAACCTCTTGCATTCTTAAGTTAGCTTTTGCTGCTAACAAATCCAGCCATGCTTTCTTCTTTAATCGCACAAGTTCTTGCACATCTTTACTCATCCACGCATTTTTGTGATTTTTTCCTTTCCTTCTTCTACTTACACCACACACTTCAACAGCTACTTTCACCATTCTTTCTTTAAATTCCTTCCATCCATCTTCAATATCGCTCATTTCCTCTAAATCTTCAAATTCATCCTTCAGTCTATTAATATACTTCTTACCTACATCCATATCTTGCAAATTTTCTACTTTTACTCTTTCCAAAGCGCTGGTTTGCTCCCTTACCCTGTGCCGCCAGCGATTGAAGATACCCCTTATCCGGGATATCACCAGTAAATGGTCCGAGTCAATGCCAGCACCGCGATATGCACGGGTATCCAGCACTTTGTTCTTCAATCTTTCATCTACAATCACAAAGTCTATCATACTTTTTAAAATACCTTCCACTCTTGTGTAGGTGTGAATCTCTTTATGTTGAAACATTGAGTTCGACACAAAAAGATCCCACTCTAGACAAATTTCTAATACACTTCTTCCATTATCATTCACCTTTTCGTCACCAAACGCACCAAGCACCTTTTCATATCCATCACGCTTTACACCCACCCATCCATTAAAATCACCTAACATAATAATCTTCTCATTTGGCAAAATAACTTTTTCTAATCATGTAAATGTTTATCTATATAAGTATTTATTATAAAATATAGTATCGTTGAGTTAGTATGTCGTAACGCAAGTCTCGAACTTACTTTGAGGGTAACTCAATCTGTGTAATTTGTCCTGTATATATTTGTTTATTTCGTATTATGTTAAAAATGTAATTATGTTTCGTATTGCCGTGTGGACCACTTCATATCTTGCCTTTATTTACATTTTTACAATTTATTTATTATTTTTACAAAAGTATTATTTATTTTATTACAAAAGTAAGACATATCACGTTACTAATTGGATTGTGATTCAATACATTTTCTGTTCCTAAGAAGAATCACTCACATAATAGCTCGCATTGAGTATATTTATTTTGCTTTGCTAATTAGTACCACGATCGGATTTCTGGAAATTTCCAATGACATTATATTCTGTTTGTTACGAAATTGAAAAAGTATGTAAATGGATAGATTGTAATGTAAAGTGGACTGTATGTATTGGACTGGTAAAATAAAATTCCTTGAGTTAACGGACAAGACTCGTGTCGCTTTATTGCGGTGACCAACAGGAAGGAAGATCGGATGTACAATGTTGCCATATCGAACAAACAAATTAAAAAAAATAAAATATTTTAATGTTGGTGTTCCAACATATTGCCGGGGCAAAAGAAGGTTATATTATGTGAAACATTTTACAAACTTAATATACCGTGAGTACACTATAATAGGTACATAAGTAGAATGACATAATATATAATATTAAATATAAAGATATGTAGTTGCCATGCATTGTACATAAAGTGAAGTTAGAACTGCACTACAAGTTACAATTACAGATTGTTAATAGCAGTACAACACTTAACAGACATGAAAACATATGTAAGGCGTTTTAAAATTTACATTAAATGTTTAAAAACTATGCATGCCCTTTTTTTAATTTAAAATGTAACATTCTTACTTGTGTTTTATAGAAACACTAAATTTGTGCTTGTTCTATTAGAAAGAACTAGATAACAAAAAGTAACTTAATACTATTTATACGAAAATGTATGTAAGGCTGTTGCTGCGCCTATCCCTACGATAGTAAACACATATCTCGGGGTCGGTACACAACACCAATAGGCGCAGCTACTGCCGTTCTTCCGTATCTAGCGGTAGGACACATATTTTCACTACTGCTCTTCTATGTATATGGCCGTTTGAAGTTTTAACTTCAACTACACGGACCTTTCCATCATCGCCTGGATAGGTATTAATTACTCTGGCTAAGGGCCAGTACATTGGCGACAAATTTTCGTCCTTAAGTATAACAAGTGAACCTATCTTTACATTTGGTTGAGAGATCTGCCACTTAGGTCGACATTGTAATAAATTCAAATAGTGCTTACTCCACCTTTTCCAGAATTCTAATTTCATATCATTACATATTTTCCAAAATTGAGATTTAGTAATAACAGTAACATTTGCATCTGGGTATGTATTTAAAGCAGTACCTATCAAAAAATGTCCTGGAGTAATGCAGGAATAATCAGTTACATCATTAGATAGTGGCATTAAAGGTCTACTATTTAATATGGCCTCAATTTGACATAAAACTGTGTACAATTCTTCATAAGTTAAAATTGCCTTTTGTAACACTCTCTTTAACAAATTTTTACAACTTTTTACACCACTTTCGGCCAAACCGGCGAACGTCGGGGAATAACAAGGTAAATGGTGAAATTTTATCCCTTTTTGAGCTGTAAATTGAGAAACTAATTTTTGATGTTCTATGGAGTTATGTAATTTGTACAAAGCATCTAACTGCCTCTCCGCACACCTGAAGGTTGAAGCGTTGTCGCTGTATATGTCAGTAGGCAACCCTCTTCTGGCAATAAACCTGTTTAAACATGCAATGAAAGTCTCCGTCTTTAAACCTGAAGCAAGCTCTAAATGCATTGCTTTGGTTACAAAGCATACAAACACACAAACATAACCCTTTGTGATTATTGGCTTTCTAACTCTTGCTATTTTCAATGATATTGCTCCAGTGTAATCTAAACCGACTTTTTGAAAGGCGCGACATGTTTTCACCCTATCAGGAGGCAAAGAACCCATCAATTGCTTAGAAGCTTCCGCTTTTAATCTAAAACAAATGGTACACTTGAATAAAACTTTTTTAACTTCTCTTAAACCATGTACTATCCAAAATCTTTGTCTTAATGATGACAGAGTCAGCTTAGGGCCTGCGTGAAGGTTTCTCAAATGTTCACTATGAATTATTAAATTAGTGACGCGCGAGTCTCGCGGCAAAATGATTGGATGCTTCTGCGAATATGGCATATCAGCATTGTGCAACCGGCCTCCAACACGCAGCAAACCACTGTCATCAATAAAAGGAAAAAGAGATTTTAAATTGCCTTTGACAATTGCCTTACCACATATTAAAGCATGAATATCATCCTTAAGGAACTTTTGTTGTTCATACATCACAATAATTGACAAAGAGTTATTAAGTTCCTGACTAGTTACATAGTTGAGCTTATTTCTATTACCCTTGGACTTTGCATTTTGACAAAAACGTAGGACGTAAGCTAACACTCTTTGCATTTTATTGATATCTGAAAATTTGTCCAGAAAATCTAGACATAATGTTTTTGAAATAATATTGGTGGAAAAACAAACCATAGCGCTCAAGCATGTGGAAGAGTCCTTGACCTCAGGCAATTCTTGTGGCATTGTAAAATTTAAATTGGGTTTATACTCACTTGAATGTAAAAATGTTGGTCCCCTCCACCAGAGGGAGTGGTCAGCTAACTCGTGAGGTGGCACTCCTCTACTGAGACAATCCGCTGGATTCTCCTGCGAGCTAACATGCGACCAAGTGTGCGCATGTGTGAGTTGTATTATAGCCTTAACACGATTGGCTACATACGCTTTTAACGTGTTTATGTTAGTTTTAAGCCAAGCTAAAACGATTTGTGAATCTGAATAAAGAAACACATCATGGATTTTTATTTTTGTTGATAGTGTGTCATGGATTCTGCTAGCTAACTTAGCGAGCAGTAAAGCAGCGTTAAGCTCCAGTCTTGGAACAGATAAGCTTTGTGAAGCAGGATTTATGCGCGATTTTGAGCATAACAAGGAAACCTTAACATTGGCTGCCTCGTCAACACATCTTAAGTATACACAACAGCCATAGGCAGTAGTGCTGGAAGCATCGGCAAACCCAATAATTTGTGCAAAGCTGCTCTTGTGCAACCTTATGTAACGCTCTATAATTAGTGGTTTCATTGAAATTAAGCTAGTGTAAAACTCATGCCATGCTTGAAGCAACTCCTTATCAGGTAACGAATCCCAGTCTATTTGAGCTTTCCACAGTTGTTGCATGATGACTTTAGCACCTACCACTATGGGCCCAGCAAATCCTAATGGATCAAAAAACTGGCTTATAAAACTAAGAATCTCTCGCTTACACTGAGGCATATTACCAATAGGTTTTGGACTTGACACTATAAATGCATCTGACTGAGTATTGTAACACATGCCCAAAGTTTTTAATAAATGATTATTTGTTTGTAAATCTACCTCATCAAAATGTTGTCTATCTTGTGGGATGTCTTGTAATAATTGTTCTGAATTAGACACCCACTTATGTAACTGAAAACTACCTAGACTCAATAGTTTACATAGCTGCTCTCGGGCTTCTATCAAGTTATCCGAGGAACAGTCTGAGAAAAGAATATCATCAACATATGTACAGTTATTTAATATAAATGCAGCCAATGGGAAGTCATCCTTGTATAGCTCAGCTAACCATTTCAAACACCTAGTTGCTAAGTAAGATGAACTTTTCAACCCATAGGTGACAGTGTTTAGTTGAATGCACTGAACACTATCATTGGGATTATATCTCCATAGAATATTTTGTAAAGACCTGTATTTTGGATGTAATAATATATTGCGAAACATGTTTTTTATGTCTGTTATGAAGAAATAATTATCTACTCTGAATAGTAACAAAACATCAACAAGTTCCTTTTGTACTACAGGCCCATTAAGCAATAAATCGTTTAAAGAAGTCTTATTGCTGGTTTTCATAGAACCATCCATAACAACACGACATTTTGTTGTTTTCTTTTGTAAGTTAAGAACTGGGTGGTGTGGCAGGAAGTACACTGGATCAGTTGTTAAATTGTATTGACTGATGTCAATGACTGTACCATGCCCTTGATTTATGTATTCATTAATGAAGTCTGAATACAATTTATAAAGACTAGGGTCTTTTGTAAGTCTAGCTTCTAAGTTATAAAATCTTTGTAAAGCTAAATGTAATGAGTCTCCTAAAGACTGATTAATAAAATCTAAAGGCTGTTTTAATGGCAGGACAACTTGCATTTTGTTATTTTGTGTGTCCAGTTGAATATTTTCTAAAAATATATTTTCACACAATTCATGTTCAGAATGTGTTTCTGTAAATGTTTCAGGAACCTTTTCACATTGCCAAAATTCAGTAAGAGTATGATTTAAGCTAGAAGTACATGTTTCACAAAATAAGGAGGTTACTGCTTGGTTGTGTTTCAAATAAATATTATCTGAGTTAATGCTACCTGCGACTACATGACCAAACTTTGTATTAAGTAACGGAGGTGAAGCTGTGATGTCCCCATGCCCCGCACAGTTGTACCGGCTAACTCGAGGCTCAGGCGGCAGCAACACCTTAAACACAATGTCAGCACCCAATAATATATTTATGTTACTGGATTGATTAAATGTCTTGTCAGCCAATACTATATTGGGAGGCAAAACTAATTTATTAATGTTGAAAGTCTTCTGCGGCAATTTTGAAGTGATTTTTTCAAGTAAGTAGCACACAACAGAAATGCTATAGTTCTGTGTCAGTGAGTGTAATTCTAAATTTACTCTTTGCTTTAAATTGTTAAAAGTTTGGCCTATGCCTGTAACAGGAGTACTGGCAGTCTGAATCTGTAATTTTAATAACTCTGCTAGCTCTTTGGTCACAAAGGATACCTGTGAACCTGTATCAAGGAGAGCCTTGACATAAACCTCAGTTCCGTTGCTCGCTAAAAGTTTTACCTGTGCTGTAGGCAACACAACTTGTTCAGTAGCAGATCCAGCCACCAATGTGACTGGTGATGGGGCCTCTTCCACATGGAGAAGAGAGTTATGATCATTTTTACAGACCTGACATTTAAACTTATACCTGCATGGCTTATTGTGGTTATTCAAACATATTTGGCATAGATTATTAGCTGTAACAAACTTAATTCGCTCACTTATTGACATTAATTTAAATTGAGAACAAGAAAAAAGTTTGTGGTTAGACTTACAAAGTATGCAGCTCTTCTCAGCGCTGGCAGGCTGTACCTTCTTCACAGTGGCTACGTGGACAGCCTTCGGAGCCAACAGTACCTTATCTCGTTCCACATTCTCGAGCGCTAATGCTCGCTTCTCTAAAAATTCAATAAGGCTTGTTACACTAGGTTTTTCTTGTCTACCAAGTTCGAATTCCCTGTTGCAAATCATATCCAATTTTCTTGTTAAAATGCAAAGAGTGATAGGATCCCACTGATCAACAGAGTGGCCCAAGTTCCTTAATGCAGCTAACTGTTGCTTAACAATAGACAAAAAACTTCTAATATTAACAGCTGTGGATTTAGTCATAGGGCTTATATCTAACAATACATTTAAATGGTCATTTGTAATCTTATACCTATTGTTGTATCTATCATTTAATATTTTACGAGCTTCCTCATAGCTTTCAGAACATAAAGGTAGATTTTTAATAAGCTCATGAGGTTCATCCTTTAAATAAGATTGTAAATAGAATAACTTTTCAATACTTTCTAAGTTACTATTTTTATGGATAAGAGCATCAAAAAGCCCAATGAAGGCTTGGTAATCCCTGTATTTACCAATGAAAGTTGGAATTACTACGTTTGGTAACTTAATTTTACTTTGTTTTGAACTTTGACACATCACTACTGGGTCCTGATCATGTATTGAAGTTTGACACGACACTACTGGCTTCTTATCATGTTTTACAGAGAGTCTTCCAATTTTAGTGAGCGCTTCCAAATACGTACTTTCAACGTCGTCCTCGGGGTCATCAGGATCCATCGCTAAAATGTCGAGGCGTAAGTCCTCCCACTTAGAAAATGAAGATCGCAGACGTTCTTCTCTGACGCACAAAGCGTGTTTGTCTAACTCAGAGGCGCTTGGATCACGCAGGGCGTTATGCAATTTGGTGATAACACCTTTAACGGCAGCGCGTTTGCGTCGAAGAGCGGCCAAATCATAGGACTCAGCAATTGCGAATTCCGATTCGCCCTTATCTTTAGACATTTTGTTAAGACGGCGTAAACACTTATTTGTACGTAATTTGCACTGATGTAACGCACTGATTATGTTTATTTTACAATATTACTCGCAACACGATAATTAACGAAACTCAGCTTTGCTGTGATGTAACAATTAAAATGGCGGGCGAAAGTTGTCGTCGTAGTCTCGACGACAGCGCATCGGACCAATGATGCGCGTAGACGCCGCTGCAACAGCGCCAAATAGCTTCTCGCGTCGAAAATCGGCAACTTTACCGCGCCAATGCATCAATCAATGGGCGCGAATCGTGTAGGTAGGCGCGAACATGTATCGTTGAAATTGAATTGAAAATAAAATTGACACGCACCATGAAATGAAATGAATGTAAATTGGCAATGGATGATGTCACTATAATAATGAATGCAACATGTAGGTACTCCCGTCTATCCGGTGCACTGTGATGGCGTCTTCCCGCGTAGCGTCTTCTAACCAAAAGGAACAATGCGGAATTATGTACTGCACATCACTCACACTAAACTTCTGGAAATTTACTGGCCTTGAAGGACCATGAAAAAGTATGTAAATGGATAGATTGTAATGTAAAGTGGACTGTATGTATTGGACTGGTAAAATAAAATTCCTTGAGTTAACGGACAAGACTCGTGTCGCTTTATTGCGGTGACCAACAGGAAGGAAGATCGGATGTACAATGTTGCCATATCGAACAAACAAATTAAAAAAAATAAAATATTTTAATGTTGGTGTTCCAACAGAAATAGAGTAATTAGATTGAAAGGGTTTTTTTTTTACACAAACAAGCTTTTTAGTCCGTCATCATTTTTATTTTTCCATCCATCCATTAACATTATGACTTACATTTTGCTACTAATAAGATATTTTAATCCAAGCAAATTTGGAGCTATCTTATTTCGATTATCAAAATTTGGTAAAAATACATACATCCATAGATCGCAAATAATTACTCTAATAACAAATAATATAAAACAATAACATTATCTTCATTTCAAGTATTTTGGCTCTGTCTACCCCGCAAGGGATATAGACATCATTTTAAGTATGTACGTAATTTCAAGTTATTCATTTGATTTAAAATCTTTTTTCTAGACCAATGTGATCTCTTTACTTTGGCAAACTTTTATCCAAATCCAACGTACCTATTTCATGCATAGTTGCATGCATTACAATGCAGCATGCATGTTTTATTTAAAGCATATTTAATTAAAAGCAAAAATACGTTATATATTCAATAATTTTGCAACGCAGTGGACATTTTTTTTTAATTTATTTATTTGGGAAACATACAATTGTAACAACTCTGTAACAATACACAAGTCAATAAAATTTTCACTAGAAAAAAGTAAATAGAAAACGTTAAACAGACTTTGATAATTTAGATCCTACTACTATTATAAAGGCGAAAGTTTGTATGGATGTATGGATGTTTGTTACTCTTTCACGCAAAAACTACTGAACCGATTACCATGAAATTTGGTATGTAGGTAGCTGAAGACCCAGAATAACACATAGGCTACTTTTTATCCCAGAGTTCCCGCGGGATTGATAGGGTTTCCATGCGGACGAAGTCGCGGGCGGCCTCTAGTATTTATATAAATTGTTCTAACACCCCACTCATTAAGAGTCTGCTTGGTTATTAATAATGTCTTTTAAGTTCGACATCAGACAAGCAGGTCCACATCCGAAGGGATCGAGAAAACTTAATCTAATACAAATTATTGTCACATATTCTTATCCAGTGCCGTGTGGTTCCCGGCACCAATACAAAAAAGAATAGGGCCACTCCATCTCTTTCCCATGGATGTCGTAAAAGGCGACTAAGGGATAGGCTTACAAACTTGGGATTCTTTTCTAGGCGATGAGCTAGCAACCTGTCACTATTTGAATCTCAATTCTATCATTAAGCCAAATAGCTGAACGTGGCCATTCAGTCTTTTAAAGACTGTTGACTCTGTCTACCCCGCAAGGGAAATAGACGTGACCATATGTATGTATGTATTCTTATCCAGACTGAAGCAATGTGACGGACGGGATAACTTTACAAAGTTACAATATTGTCAGTTTACACGGAAACCGTTCCTAGTAAAGTTACGACAGTATGAAGCTTTAACTGAGGCAATTTTCTAAGAAACCCAATCTATGGCGATGTTAAAAGTTTTATATGTACTTAATGATTAAGCGAAGTAACTTTTAGTTGTATTACAGTTTACTTTTTGAGACTAGCCGGCGCCTGGGGTTTCTTTTTCTTATAATCAAGACTATTTATTAACGTATCTTGATCAAATTAAGGACGTTCTGGTAAAGGGTCAGGTCAAAAGTACCCGAAACCGCCGAGCTTGCATGAAGAGAGTTATGAAAGTGGATGAAACGAAGGAAGTATGCAAAGCAATGCCGTGTGGTTCCCGGCACCATTACAAAAAAGAATAGGACCACTCCATCTCTTTACCACGGATGTCGTAAAAGGCGACTAAGGGATAGGCTTATAAACTTGGGATTCCTCTTTTAGGCGATGGGCTAGCAACCTGCCACTATTTAAATCTTAATTCTATCACTAAGCTTCCCTTTTTTTTTCACATTTTCCATTATTTATTTGCTTCTAATAGTTGCAGCGTGATGTTATATAGCCTAAAGCCTTCCTCGATAAATGTTCTATTCAACGCAAAAAAAGAATTTTTCATTTCGAACCAATAGTTCTTGAGATTAGCGTGTTCAAAACAAACAAACTGTACAGCTTTATAATATTAGTATAGATAACGAAACGTATAAAGTCATATATTTGAAATCGTTCAGTAAGAATTTGTTTTGATTTCTTTTTTATCAACGTCTCGCATGACGGCACGCTCACGCTAGATAAAATTCGTACTTTGGATCCAAGCCAACAAAAATGAATAACGATTCCCTCATTGAATATGTTCATATTATTGTATTGGATTCCCAACAGAAACTTGTGCATTTGCAACGTGCATAAATCTAAGAGAAAACAAAAGCTTAAGGTATTGAGAATTCGAAAGTTATGTTCAGAGTTACAAATGGTGGTTTATTTCGGGATTACTAGTTAGAAAATAGCTATTTACATTCTCATGTAAATGTCAATGGTGTAGAAATGCAGATTTTAAAAGTCAATAAAGGGAAAGGCTAGTAAACTTCTTCTTCTTATTTTAGGTGATGGGTTAGCTACCTGTCTCCATTTGAATCTCATTTCTATCATTAACCCATGCAGCTTAACGTGGTCTTATCGTCGAGACCATTCTAGGCTCTGTCTATCCCGTAAGGAATAAATCATACATACATATAATTACGTCTTTATCTCTTGTCTGGCAAGAGAAAGAGAGAGCCAACAGTCTTGAAAACATTGACATTCACGATCAGCCGATTGATAGAATTGAGATTCATAAAGTGCCTAAACTAAGAACCCCAAGAATAATAAGCCTATCCCTAAATCGCCTTTTACGACATTCATGGGAAAGAGATGGAGTGGTTCTATTCTTCTATCTATTGATGCTGATAACCACAGCACGAAAAAAAAACATGATTATCAGTACGTTTGTATGTTAAGTCATATCAATAACATAAACTCCTTTGTTGCAGTTGGTCCAACACTCCAAGCAAAATACCCAGTCGTCATATTCATTCACGGCGAATCTTTCGAGTGGAATTCTGGCAACGTGTATGATGGTGCAGTTCTTGCGAGCTACGCTGGCGTGGTTGTCATCACCATCAACTATAGACTTGGAATTTTAGGTGAGTAATCTTCTTCAAGATTCAAGATTATTTATTTGTAAAACATGTAACATTACATACATATAAATGGGTACATACATATATTGCAGATGAAGAAGCATATTGTTGTGACTGAACTTGATTATTTAGTTGTCTTCCTCCCGGCTTTAGACTTGGTTGCATTCTCACCACTCTGGAGATGACTACGGGGTAAGCCTTTGACTTTGATTGGGTGAGTCAGGTTTTTACACGAAGCGACTTCCATATGACCTCCGCAAGTAAACCAGTTGCAGGTAAACCTAACCCGTAGTGTTTAACATTGATTACTATGAGTAATATTAATATCCCTGTAACTACCTATACCATATCTATACAACTGATATTATAAAGCTGACGAGTTTGTATGTTTGTTTCTTTGAACGCGCTAATCTCAGGTACTACTGGTCCGAATTGAAACATTATTTTTGTGTTGAATAGACCATTTATCGAGAAAGGCTTTAGGCTAGAAAATATCACGCTGCAATTTTTAGGAGCGAAGATATAATGGAATATGTGAAAAATAACGGGGAAAATTATTCATCCTCAATGATGAGGCTTCAATAATGCCCAAAATAACTATTCCACGCGGACGAAGTCGCGGGCGCAGCTAGTCTCAGATAAATTACCAAAGGCACAAACATTGCTGAACAAAAATCCTATAGTTTTATTTTTCTCTGATCTAATTATGCCGGGGCTGGCTATGGCGTCACGCCTCACTTTGCTTAATTAAACATTTCTTGCAGAGTTTTCCAATTCAAATCTTAATGCAATGAAATTTTAACCTTAAATGTAACTGGTTTGGGTACATTTCTGATCAGAACCCGCAAAAAATTTTCTCTTTGCTCTTTTAGCGCGATGTATGGAGATTCGTGTTAATTATTACGAGAGAAAATGTTTAAATTAAACACGAAATCTATTTGAATGATTAGACTAATGAGGTAGGGTGACTAATTCAAAGAAAACAAGAAAGTGATCTTATTAGCAGAAATTAATAATGATGGCCAGACGATGTGATTAGTAAGCGTAGCTTTTTGCTGACATTGTGAAAGTTGGAAAAGATGGCGAAATCACGATCTCTGCTTATTTTCGCTTCATCCTCATTCATAACTCTCTTTATACGAGCTCGGTGGTATCGGGTACTCTTGACCTGACACATTTATGAAACGACCAATATGCGAATTATAATTTAGATAACGATAAAATACTCTAAGCCTTAAGTATTTAATAATATGAATCTAGATTATAGTATATATATTTCTGATATATCAGATAAATTCACTTAAGCAAAAAATACGAGATTTGTTAAAAAGAAGAAATTCTACGAAGAAAATGTATGTAATACGAACATTTGTTACAGGATTTCTAAATGCAAACCCTATACCTCACTTAAAGGCTCGGGTAGCGAACTACGGACTTATGGATCAGATAGCAGCTTTGCATTGGGTGCAACAGAACATTGCACTATTTGGAGGGGACGCAGGCAATGTCACGATGTTAGGGCACGGCTCGGGTGCGGCGTGTATTAATTTCCTTATGATTTCACCCACTGTTATGCCTGGTGAGTATTCCTGTACTAACAGAATGATACTCGTTACATTTGAATTCTGTTTTCAGGCATTTAATATTAATGAGCTATCAAGTGAACCTATACATATAAAGAAGTAGAAGAAATGTGTAAATTTGATGAGATTATTCATATTTTATTTTTAATTTTAACCGCAGTTGCTGCAAGTTTTTTAAAGTGGTGAAAGCAACTATTAGTATGATCTTTAAAATAGGTACTAAATTATTTGACGATAATGAGATAGCCAATTATTGAAATTATGAAATGAGTATATTCTTTAACATAGGAAATCTCACAACAGCATATACAGATACTAACTCAAATTGTATTCCAGGTTTATTCCATCGGGCAATCCTCCTGTCGGGATCCGCATTAAGTTCATGGGCTTTAGTCGAAGATCCTGTGAGTTACTCCGTCCAACTTGCCAAGCAAGCTAACTGTACACTCCCTGAAGATATAGTCAAAGACCATGAACTTATAGTCGATTGCTTACGAGAAGTACCTCTTGAAGAACTTATGTCAGCAGAAATAAGCACTCCAAGTTATTTAACAGCATTCGGACCATCAGTTGACGGCGTTGTAGTCAAAACTGATTATGCAAAAGAGTTGCTCACATTCTTTATACCAAACGATCTTCAAGGGTTCACTAGCGTATCAGGGGTCAACAACGTCAAAGCCGACAAAAGAAGTGGGGATAGAATATTTGGTATACGAGGAGGTCAAAACAAATACGACCTTCTATTTGGAGTGGTTACTAGTGAAGCGCTTTGGAAATTCTCGGCTCAGGACATACAAAACGGGTTTGAGGGTGAACGGAGGGACAGAATAATAAGGTAAGGTCAATGTTTATTCAGCAAATTGGCGTTCGGTCTTTCCGTTCATAGGAATGGGTGGTAATGAAAGGTTGTGTATAGACAATTGTCACGATATGTGAGAAGTCAAGTAGTATCAATGCTTTTATACACGTAATGCGAAGGTTACTTGAATGAGTAAATTATGAGAGGGTTTATTTCATCGTATTCTTTTTCTGTGAATTATATATTCGTGTATACTTGTTTCATTTCATAAAATAAATGTTTTAGAATAACTCGTGATTCTGTATTACTTAAAAATTCAGGTTTAAATGTTTCATCAAGAGCTTATGCGATAAAAAGATTTTTAAAAATTATACTCACGTTTCGCTTTGCTTGTTTGCTACTTAAATTCTTAACTCTGTTTTATATTTTTGGGCGAAATGGTAAACAATTTTAATACTTACTAAAATCTCTGTTCTTTGTTTCAGAACGTATGTGAGAAATGCATATACATATCATTTAAGTGAAATTTTCTTCACAATAGTCAATGAATACACCGACTGGGAGAGAACAGTTCAGGTAATATTTTGTTTTTTTTTTATTTTTCAATTATACCAATAGATATCAACATTTTTGAATAAAGAAAAAAATCTGGAGCAACTGTTATCAGAGCACTACCAAGTGTCTCAACTAGGTTTAAATATTACCTCTTACTAGACGCTTACGACATTAAGGTAGTAAACTGAGTTATGACAAGTGTAAAGACGCGATATCAACCTACCCCTTCTGGAAAATAGGAGTCTTATGCCGATAGAGTAAAATTCCCAAACTTGAAATTATACGTATTTCTGGAAAAATTTACTACCATTCTATGTATAAAATAAACTCAATACTTATTCATATTTTGCATAAACTCCAGCAATATTGGAGATTTGGAGGACGTGTTCACACTCGCTTGGAATCCGGAATATATTCAAACATCATATCAATTCCAAACGAATCCAATTTAGATGGGGGTGTCGCCATCTGGTGTCGTCTGGCACCCAACATTTTGTAAGATCTGCCAAATAGTTGCAAGTGGCTGTACTTGAAAACTGCAATTTGAAATTATATTTGGGGCAGCGTTGTGTAGTTTCGTTATTGCCTTTTGATATTTTGTTTTCAATACAGTTCGAGTGTAATAAAGTTTTCAATTATTTGTGTTACACTTATATAACCTTTCCCGGAGGGTAGGCAGAGAGTACAGTACAACTTTTCGCTTTCTCTAAATGTACCATTATATCTTCATGCAAGCTTATCGTTATTCAATGAATATTTTTAGTTTTGAATAACAAGAATTAATAAAAAAACGACTATAACGAGAGAAATACTTTGTTTTATGAAATTAGTTTCTAAAGTTGCCACAGCAGATGGTCTGCGTGATAGCAACCACGAACCTTAATATTTTATAACATCTAAGCAGGAACGTCACAAAATGTTCAGATTTCAGACCATGAATTACATTGCAACATGCAACATATTACTTAACAAGCTTTTGCATATTTATTTGAACGCTAGGTTCCGAAGTTATTAGTTCAGTTTATTTTAAATGATCACAGTGATAATTTGTTAAGGTAACTGCAACGTTATAAGCGTCTTTTTCGCTCACCGTTCTTTTGTTGTTAATATATTTTTATATATATTACTAAAGAGAAATTCAGTACAAGGGCACTACTTATTAATTATAAAAATTAATGTACTATGTTAATCAACAAATAATTTCTATTCTTACGCACTTTAACGGCCTCTGTGGCTCAGCGGTAGTACGCTTGTCTGTGACACCGGAGGTCCCGGGTTCGAATCCCGGCCAGGGCATGAGGAGAAAAGAACTTTCTCTGATTGGCCTGGGTCTTGGATGTTTATCTATATTAGTATTTATTATAAAATATAGTATCGTTGAGTTAGTATCTCGTAACACAAGTCTCGAACTTACTTCGAGGCTAACTCAATCAGTGTAATTTGTCCAAAAAAAAAAAAAATTATCAAGGAGAACCAATGTCTATTTTATTACAGCATCCAATTAACACAAGAGACGCAGCGGTGCTAGCAATATCGGACGCCCAATACGTAGCGCCTCTGGTCCAAACTGGAGATTTTCTGAGCGTAGCCAAGAGTTCTCCGGACTCTGGTCCAAACACATTCTTCTACGTATTCGACTATCAAACTAAAGACGGAGATTATCCACAGGTAAGGTTCTTATGTATTATTTTAATCTGTACTATTACATTATAAAGCTGAAGAGTTTGTTTGTTTGTTTGAACGCGCTAATCTCAGGAAGTAATGGTTCGAATTGAAAAATTATTTTTGCGTTGAATAGACCATTTATCGAGGAAGGCACGATAGAACCAGCAGTTCCTGAGATTAGCGCGTTCAAACAAACAAACAAACAAACAAACAAACAAACAAACAAACTCTTCAGCTTTATAATATTAGTATAGATATGAATGAAACTTAACAATTGTGGATAAACCTTAATGTATTGACTTTAATTAAACAGTGCAATAATATCTATTACTGAATTCTAGCTATTGGTATCATTGATCAAAATTATTCATCTGAAAGCTTTACACAAAATGATTGATATAGTAATGTTTTCATCATAGAGATCTGAATATTCGGATTTATGCGGTTCGATATATGAGTTTCTAAATTAATTATAGGTTTGTAATGATCGCAATTTCTGTTATTATTACAAAACCATTATCGTTATTACATTTTAAATTGTTTGTTTCATCAGTTAATATATGTATGTATGTTTTGTTACAGCGCATGGGATCAGTTCATGGTGAAGAGTTGCCTTATCTCTTCGGAGCACCATTGGTTGAAGGATTGGGTCATTTTCCAAAGAACTACACCAAGTCCGAAGTGGCATTGTCTGAAGCATTCATTTTGTATATGGCGAACTTCATAAGAACTGGGTGAGTTTGTTATTGTTGTAACCTTATTGTCTGTTAAACCATCATCGTTATGAATTAAGTCGTCTATATATCTCTCAAATGATTTATTTATTATTCATTAAGGGCATGATGAGAAAAGAACTTTTTCTGATTGGTCTGGGTCTTGGATGTTTATCTATATAAGTATTTGTTATAAAATATAGTATCGTTGAGTTAGTATCTCGTAACACAAGTTTCGAACTTACTTCGAGGCTAACTCAATCAGTGTAATTTGTCCCGTATATATTTATTTATTTATTTTTTATTTTTATTAATTAACTAGCTTCTCCCCGAAGCTACTGCTGTTGAGTTCGCGTTCTGCAGTAAGTAGGTAGTCCGGTCAATTTAGACCAAAAAATAAGAATGAAGCTACATTAATTCCCATCAAGCTGAAAATAACACAAAATCATTATTTCAAAATTCCCCATGAATCCGGTTTAAGGAAAAAAAATTACTAAGGTCAAAGGTAAAAAATGGGGTTTTCACGATTTTCTTCTTGGGCATAAAATAGTTTTGAAATAATGCTTTTGATTGTGTTTTAAACAATTATACTCATTTTCAGCTTGATGGAAATTAATGTAGATTCGAATGTCTAGATTGACCGGACTAAAGTATTTTATCATAGAAATTAGTAGCGGCCCGCGCATGCCGCAAACGGTTCAAGCTAAATCCGACTTTCGGCGCTTTGAGTTACACTTTGAATCCACTGCGGGTAACGTAACGTGTGTTCGCGGTTCTACAGAACAACGTCTATGGATAAACTGAAAAAATTAAGATTTTTTTTTCTTTGTATTTTTCCAGGATAAAAAGTATCCTATTTTATGCCTAGGATAATAAGGTATAATTATACCAAGTTTCATCAAAATCGAACCGTTAGTTTTCACGTGATGCCTGAACATACAGACAGACAGACAAAAATTTTTTTTATCACTTATTTGTGTTTGGTATCGATTCAGTAACACCCCCTGCTATTTATTTTTTCAATATTTTCAATGTACAGAATTGACCCTTCTACAGATTTATTATATGTATATAGAAAACATGATAACACCCAGATTGTTGTGTCACCAAAGATTGGGTTACATGCTAGTTCACTAAATGTAATGTTTATTGTAAAGGTTTGTCATGTTTGTCTGCTGGTGTAATAAATAAATAAATCAAAATTATCCGTTTAGCCCGAAATGTTGAAAGTATACACACATACATACATATAAACACGTCTATATCCCCTGCGGGGTAGACAAAGCGATAAAGTTGAAAGTATAAAGCTTATCAATTCCATTGTAATGCAGTTTTGATTATTTAATTTTGTAGATAAACCGCTTATAGCCACATATGTGGTTTCCGTTGTGGTCATATAAAATTATGATGATTGAAACACAAAGTCGCACCAGGTTAAAACATTGTTATTAAAACAGCCTTATCTTTATGAAAATCATCAAACATCAGAAATTTTTAAAGATCTGAATTCAAATATTGCACTGTCTCTTAGAATCAATTTGGGTTCAAAATTCTTAAAGTTATTCAACACTAATGTCACAGGACTATAGATCAACAAAAAGGAAATGAAATGGCTTCCAGAGGAGCGCTTTAGGATTTATAGACGTCTTTGTGTTCAAATAAATCCTTGAACACAAGTTAAGCTTTGGTTCCAAAATTCGTTTAACCTAAATCTATATGAAAATTGAATCTGCCGTGTGGTCACCGGCATTGCCGTGTGGTTTCCGGCACCAATATAAAAAAGAATAGGACCAATCCATCTCTTTCCCATAGATGTCGTAAAAGGCGACTAAGGGATAGGCTTACAAACTTGAGATTCTTTTTTAAGCGATGGGCTAGCAACCTGTCACTATTTGAATCTCAATTCTATCATCAAGCCGAATAGCTGAACGTGGCCATTCAGTCTTTTCAAGACTGTTGGCTCTGTCTACCCCGCAAGGGATATAGACGTGACCATATGTATGTATGTAAATTAAAATTTCTATAAAAAATATGACAAGTAACAAAGTAAAGTAATTCAAGTAACAAAAAGTTGTTCACAAGCTGTATCTTGACATACACAAAATCACGCCTCTTAC
Source organism: Amyelois transitella (assembly GCF_032362555.1). Lineage (NCBI taxonomy): Eukaryota > Metazoa > Arthropoda > Insecta > Lepidoptera > Pyralidae > Amyelois > Amyelois transitella. The sequence continues at coordinate 11,548,250 of NC_083507.1, read as the reverse complement.
CCAAATTCTCATAGCCTCTTCAATACCTGATCCCTCGTTATAAATCAATATTTAAACACAAATAAATAATTCCACTCGAACAAAATACACCAAAAGTTTATCTCCACATCGTTACTTACTTTGAATGAAAATAATAAATGACAAGCAATTTATACTAAGACTTTGATAGAAGCATACTTGAGAGTCCTTTAACGGATCTCAATTTATTGTTCCCATCCATTTTCGTTCATTACGTGCCCTAATCGAGAGTCATATTCATCGCAATTTGAACCTTATTGTTATTGTGATTGGATGCTTTTTAGGAATCCCAATGAGGCTCAGCGGCAGGAGGGCGTTCTTCCAATATCCAGAGAAAGGAATCGATACAAAAGCATCGTTTGGGACGAGTACGACACATTACATCAAAAATATTTGGAAATAGGTAAGGTTTATTTAAAGTATTAGAAATTGATTTTTTTTTATTGGTGCCGTGTGGTTCCCGGCACCAATAAAAAAAAGAATAGGACCACTTCATCTCGTTCCCATTGATGTCGTTAAAGGCGACTAAGGGATATGCTTATATAATTACTTGGGATTCTTCTTTTAGGCGATGGGCTAGCAACCTGTCACTATTTGAATCTCAATTCCATCATAAAGCCAAACAGCTTTTCAAGACTGTTGGCTCTGTCTACCCCGCAAGGGATATAAACGTGATTATATGTATGTATGTTTGTATGTAGAAATTGATACTTTTATAAGATCCTTTTTTGAGAGCTGAAAGACAAGGTCGACTTGAACCACAATCGTCTAATTTGGGGATCTTAATTTTAGACTTTAAATGATTTATAGTAAGCTACATAATAATGCGGAGGCAAAGAAAGCTAAGATTTCACACAAATGCCTTCTAGATGATCTTCAAGGATATTGATAAAATATTCTCCTATATTATATTCTATTACTTATTTACACTAAAGGATTTGTATGATGTACTGGATAATGCCATATGCCGGTGGCGACACGCTGGTCTTCGCAAATATGATCTGCCACAATCGATACGCTAAAGATAGGAAGAGTTGTAAAAGTACAATTCATAAAAAAATATTTATTATACTCGTATAAACAAGATTTTTATTTTCTTTTTTGATGACAAGTCTGAAATTTGTTTCCCTGACAATTTAATGTTTTTAAATATTAACAGTGATTCAATACTCTGATTCGAACCATTCCATGGGGAAATCGATAAATTGATCCGATTAAAAGCTTTCTTAATAAAATTTAACATACATGCATATAGTCATGTCTATATCCCTCACGGGGTCGTCAGAGCCGACAGTCTTGAAAAGTCTTAAAGGACCCACCCACGTTCAGCTTTATGGTGGAATTGAGATTTAAATAGTGACAGATTACTAGGCCATCGCCTACTAGAGGAATCCCAACTTTATAAACCTATCCCTTACTCGCTTTTTACGACATCTATGGGAAAGATATTGAATGGTTCTATTCTATAAAACCAAATACTTTGTTAGAAGGATAATTATGAAAGAAACAATTTTGAAAAAAATGTATATAACAATTTTTTTTATTCTTTGTTATTTCATATAATAATGCTTTATTTATACTTTCCTTGGTAATGCAAACAATACAGTTAACAAAAGAGTCTTGGTTACACGAGTGTCATATAGGCACAAACAAAAATATTCGCACACAAATGCTGCCTGTTTGATTGTATCACACACTCGATTGCTCAAGGAAAACGATGATACCTCCGACTATTTGTATTCAACCGACGATATTTTATACTCGACAAAATAGGAGATAAGTGTGAGAAATATGACGCTATATAAATTTTTGCGTAAGATCGCGTAGTGGATGATTATGAGTTGCAAAGTCTCATGTTTGATCCATAGCCGGTTTTAAATTTAGAACGAAATTTTTCGGACTTTGTTTAGTCTTGGATACATATGAGTTCATTATTGCTGTGTTATTTTTTGATAATATAAATATAATGTTGGCACAATAAGCGGTAAAAGACTTATTTTTTGAGCGTTTGACTCAAATAGGATAAAAGCAGATTGATATTTTTTACCCGACTACAGCAATACAAAGAGAAAGAATGTGATAAAAGAAGACATCTAAACATCTATAATGACAAATACTGACTCACAATACCACTATTCTATAAAAATAATATAGTGTATGCGTTGGTATTCTCTGAAATAGATAAAACTTTGCTGACTGACGTGTTTACTCTTATCGCAACTCAGCGAGAATTGGACCGTGAAGATATGCTCGCGTCGCAAAAATCCATTATTACAACAAAAATATCCCTTTTACAAAATTAATATTTATGACGAAAATGAAATGTGAGACGTGTTGTGGATATTTAATAAAAGCAACAAAAATGTAAATTCCGTCTGGTCCCGCGCTCGCATAATATCAATTTTAAAGTTAATTACGTCGACCTTACCGTTCGGCGAGCGAAATGATACCATCCGCAAATTCCTTGACCCTTTTACATTCAAATTTTGTTGCAGGCATGAAGCCGAGGATGAAAAACCATTACCGAGCCCATCAACTGTCCGTGTGGCTACGGCTGATCCCCGAAATCCATAGAGCGGGAATGAAGGACGTGGTTGCGAAGCACAACCTTTTTCGTAACCACAACGATCCGGAGCTATACGACGGTCTGGTCCGCCCTGATCCACTGACTCGTGCGAACTATTACGACCCGACTTTGGAACTTTACCGCAAACCTATTTACAACGTCACTCTAGATATACCTTCCACGACAATGGACACTTACGTCACGACTTGTATAAGCGTTATGTCGGCTCGACCGGGCTCGGCAGTCACTCAGAGTCATACTCCAAATAATACCCAACAAGACGTCTCTAATTTAGAAGTGGCTGGGTACACTGCGTATTCGACTGCCTTGAGCGTTACTATTGCTATAGGCTGCTCCCTCTTGATATTAAACGTATTAATCTTCGCCGGGGTTTACTATCAGAGAGACAAGACTAGGTTGCAAGTGAAAGCGTTACAACAACAGCAGAAGAGGAATCATAACTCGACTTTCGACAGTGTGTCTTCGAAGCATCCACATTATTTCGTCGGTCATTCTCAAAGTTCCAGCACGATTGTCGACATAGATCATCAAGATAAGAACGCAATTATAGCGATGACAAACAGAGTTCCCCATTTTACGAGTTCGAATTGCCCTAACGTGTGTCATACGGGTATTCAAATGTCGAATTTGTCGCAGAAACCAAGTCCACCGTCTACTAGAGGGGGTCAATGTACGACTTTGCCAAGAAAAGTGGGGTTCAGCTACCAACAGCAGAACCAGATATGTAACGCGTCGAATTGTATGACGCTTCCGAAGAATGCTACTTTTATGAGCAGCGCTAGTAACCTGCCCGACGTTCAGGCACAGACTGGGCAGTCCCAGGGTCCTGGGAATGGGTCAGTGCTCCCTCCCCCCTCTTCGCCCCCCTCCCAGCATTTCTCGCAAAAGTCTAGAGTGCCCCAAGCGGCCATGTCAGAAATGAACGTATGAGAAATGGAGGATATTTACAATTATGTGTAAGTTATACAGTGATATGGACACGAAGTGTAACTGCTAGTTAAAACATGGTTGTAAATATCTAAAAATGAACAAAATGTAAATAATGTATTAATGTTTAAATACAGGTACAATGTTTTATGATTAATAGGTGTAATATAGCCAGTATATAGTGTTTTGAAGGATAAAGATATACTGATCTTTTGAATCCTTATTATTGGTTGAAATTGTCTATGTAGCTCACTATTATAAATATAATTTAGAATTTAATTTGTTAATGATCAGTGTAACTTTGCCCAAATCATGTTATTTTAAGTTGTAATTGTATATAATTGATGTTTTATAATTTCCATTGTAAATAGGCGAAATTAATGTAACTCAATGCAAGAAAATCCATTTTGTTAAATGAAAAAAGTTAAATCAAGTCCTTTTGAAAACATCAAAAAAAATCGTATTGTTATTTCGTGCTACAGTAATGCTATTCCAAATGGCAAATTATTGTAAATACATTAGAATCTTAAAGACTGTATACTATTATAAGAATCTTTGTAATGACATGACGCATGATTTCGTCTTTATCAATACCAAGGTATTCATTTTAATATATATAATTACATGTTATATAAATTTTAATTATATATTTAATTAGTTTCCGAATATAATTTTCAGAGTCATGTATTTTTTTTATTATTGCTTTTGTGATCTGTGTCATGTCATTTTAGTAAAACGATAGATATTTTTGTGATAAAATATTATTTCTATTTTTGTTTATTCCACTATAGGAATTTCTTTTTTATTAACCAATAGTTATATAATTCCTGGTGTATCATTTCTTTTAGTTCGATTAAAAATGATAATGAAAACAAAATGAAATAATAAGTCAAACATAATAATCTTCTAATATCCAAATGATTTCGGTTTTAAAAATTTTATCATACAAAATTAAATTTTTAACTGTCTTTTGCATTTATTATATAATGAGGATGTATGGATAGCAGCAATGAATATTGTAAAAAGGTTGACAAAGGGAGGTTTAAATTTAAAAAAAAGCATTACATTTTTACATTCGAATTATAAAAGATAATTTTGAACGTTCTCTTTAATGAAAATAAAAAAAAAACATAACATTAAAGAGAACGTTACATAAAAAATTTCAATACACCGCTATTTATTATATATTTTTTATTGCACAGTGGTGATACAACGTAATTACAGAATGTTTCAATAATAGTATTCCAAGAAACAAATTCAAATGAGCTGCCGATACACTCTTAGAATTTTATTTTAGGTGTTTTTTTTTTTTTTTTGTACGAGTAAATGAATACTGTGTTTTCAGAAAATGGAATTCTACATTATTATATTTTTAGTCGGTGCCGTAACAGAAGAACAAGTCATTTATGTTCGACTCAATTTTTTTTGATTACGTATACATATAAAAGGTGTTTGACTATTTTTAAAAACTAAACTCATTTTGTTTAAATAAGTACATTAAATGATGTGACTTTTGATAATTTATGTTCATAATTACAACGATGATTAGGAAAATCTTATCCCCAGAAAGACGAAAGAAAATCTTCGTTTTCTGGAGAAAATTAAACTTTATCTTAATTGATTTCTCCTCTATTCAACTAAAACCCTTCATGTTAGTTATTCATTATCATTTTTATGTAATTTTGTTTAGTTTTAATTTATTTTTATTTTTGTACCTATAGGTAATCAAAAATAATTTTATGTAAACCTTATAATTATCAAACTATGTTGAATTTTATAAGATAACAAGTTATCTAAACGTTACTACCAAATCTTATGACAAGTATCAAGATTTAAAAGAATAATACAGAATAAAATTCGTGAAAAAAAATTTCGCCTTTTTATTTCCATATCATTTTAGTAAGACCGTTATTTAAGTGAAGGACGAAGTTCCACAAAAGTTCACGGACAAAAGGCGCACTAGGGCTCTCCTCCAGAGAGGGGTGGATTCTACCCGGGACAAGACCCGCGCGACGCCGTTTCTATCGAGCGAAAACCATCGCTCTCACGTTTCACGTCGTAAAAGGCGAAACAGCGACGTATTTTGAAAAATGGCGTCTAGCGTGTCATGCTACTGGGGCAGCAGTTACGCCAGAAGGAAGAAGAAGACTTACGGCTTTTACCCGGAGGGGTAGGCAGAGACTATTTATTTTCACTTGAAAGAGAAGACAGAAAATAATGAGACTTGATTTCGATATATTTTAGGTTAAACAGTTAAACAATAATTACATACATACAAATAATCACGTCTCAATCAAAATACTGAGAAATAACGTTCAGCTTTAAGACTGAGTGACGGAAATAATGATTAAAATAGTTAACCTTTATTTAAATTAAGCCACAGTTTCAAAACGAAACTTCATAAATACAAACATTAAACCACCGCTGTTTTTCGAGGAAGACAGATAATAGTACATCATTCCACTTGCCCCGATCCTTGCATATTTCTTTCATCTCATCCACCTGCACCAATCTCTTCGTTCACTCTCGTCGCAAGCATAAACAAAACACGTATCATACTTCACCATTTTCAAAGTCTTAAGGACTCAGACGTTAACTCGAGCCGTGAAAAAGATTTTAGAGATATCAATGTCAAAGGTGTTTTAGTGCATGGAGAGCGAGCAGAGTGCCTTTCAAAAGAAAATGGCCACCCTCGTTTTAACTCCTATTTTTTGCCTCCTGCCCATGTAATTCAGAGTAAATATTTCACGAAGATACTCTGGCTCAAAGGATATATTGTGGAATTTTTCATGTTTGTAAATGGATACTGCAACTTGAAAGAGTAGGTGTTTGGATCGGTCATTTGGATACTGCAACTTGAAAGAGTAGGTGTTTGGATTGGCACAGGGAGATTCTCACTCCCAGATTCAGGATTTTTTTTCTTATACATACATACATACATACATAAAATCTCGCCTCTTTCCCGGAGGGGTAGGCAGAGACTACATCTTTCCACTTCCTTCGCTTCATCCACATTCATAACTCTCTTCATGCAAGCTCGGCGGTTTCGGGTACTCTTGACCTGACCCTTTGCCAGGAAGCCTTTAATTTTATCAAAATACTTTCGCCTAGCCCTTCCCACTCCGACCTTTCCCTCCACACTCTCCTTGTATATCTGTTTTTTCTTTTTTTTTTTCTCCAAATTTAATTGTAAAAAGTCAATTAAAGGAAATACTAATAAACAACTCACTAGGCACTGCAGCTGAACGTGGCCTATCAATATTTTCAAGACTGTTGGCTCTGTCTATCCCGCAAGGGATGTAGACGTGATTATATGTATGTCATATTAGTAAACTTAGGTTTCTCTTAGGAGATGGGTTGCCTCATTATTTGTATGTCAATACCATTTTAAAAAGACAGTCTCAAAAGTAATGTAAGGCTGGATTTAGGTGTATAAATCATATAACGTGGCCTTCCAGCCTCTTCGAGATGGGCTCTGTCTACTACGTAAGGGATAAGTATTTACACTCTTTGTAGCGGCCGTTCAGCCTCCATGGACAGACATACACTTTGACTTGACATTTTAGATGAACAAAACTGACTGACATATTGATGAAAAAATTACCAATCAAAATTTGGACTAAGACGACAATAAGACACGACGCCTTGAACAGCCAAAAATCGGGTTTTATTCTGACTGACTAACCAGATCGTCGATCGTCGATCGAACAGAGATCTATCATTAAGCCAAACAGCTGATCGTCGCCTATCAGTCTTTTCAAGTCTGGCTCTGTCTACCCCGCAAAGGATATAGACGTGATTATAGTATATATGTATGTATGTTCTTTTTTTAATCACATGTGTAAGTGGCTTAAGTTAAGTAGGTATGATGCCTAATCAGATGAAATTTTTGCTAGATACAAACTTTTTCCGTCACTGACCCAAATTACGGGCCGCCCTGAGCGTAAGAGCCCTTAGCTTTGCCGCGGCGTGTGCAACTGAACGTAGGGTTGACACAATTGAAACTAAATAATAGTATCTACATAAATAATATTAAGACAATTTTTATTTGTTTAATCTTCTTAATGTATGTAGTTTGAGACGACTAAAGGATTATCAATATTTTACATCAAATTCCACAACGAGGTAAGTATGGGAAAACAATGATTTTTTTTTCACTGAATGCATGCAATTACATAACATACATACATACATTATAGTCACGTCTATATCCCTTGCGGGGTAGACCGAGTCAATAGTCTTGAAAAGACTGATAGGCCACGTTCAGCTTTTTGGCTTGATGATAGAATTGAGATTCAAATATTGACCATCGCCTTTGTCTCCCGCCTCCCTTAGTCGCCTTTCATCATGGAAACAAGATGCCGGGACCATACGGCACTACCGCTGCGCCACAGAGGCCGTCAAATCCATACCATGAAGCCGTTTCAAGCCATGAATGAAATGAATGAATGAATTATCAAACTGAAATCTCAGGTGATAGTGTGACAGCCCTATCCCCCACCCAGGGGCGCGGTATAAGAGCCATTCCAGCACTTAACGTGTGTCTAACGTGCGCAGTCGGAAATTCGTTCCCAGAATACATGATTTATAAAGAATTTCACGAGAATTACATACAAAATCAATGATGGGAGGGGCTAACAGCGTCGGTGGTTGAGTGGTTAACGTGTCCGACTTAAAACTGATAGGTTTTGAGTTGAAATCATGCTAGCGGTCATGTATTAATTAATGATGAATTTGATGTGGAAGTAAATTTCAATGCTCTTCAATATTATTTGTTTGACATAACGTCAAATTTCATATAAGACAGTATAGAATTAAGAATGAAATATCCAAAATTACTGTAACGATTATTAACGGAATTCTTTATTTAACGCAAAAAAATTTAAGAGTGATTACCTGACAGGTAATCACTCAAACTAATAACTGAAAATCAAAGTAATGCATATAATAAAACGGTAAAAATATTTTGTCTGTACATTTAATATTTTGACTGATACGGATAGAGATTTTTTTTTTACATTTTTTGTCTGTCTGTCTGTATCTCACTGTATGATTAAGATTCAACTCAAAATTTACGCGGACGAAGTCGCGGGCAACAGCTAGTTTCATATAAGACAGTATAGAATCAAGAATGAAATTTCCATAATTACTGTAATAATAATTAACGGAATTCTTTATTTAACGCAAAAAATATTTAAGATTCAAACTGATGTACATAACTTAGAAAAGGTTCATTGAGATATCTTCATAAAAAGTCATAATAAAATTACAAAGAAGCTAACTAAGCGATAAACTTCGCTTAAAATTTTCACAATATAGTGTAAGGCTTGACAGGTATAAAATACAAATTGAGCAAGCCGACTTTAAGGCCCGTAGTATATAAAATGGGTGTTATTTTTACAAGAATAAACGTTTAATGTGAAGTTTACAGGTGATAACTCTTTATTTTCTGTTACAGCTACGTGTTTTGTATCGTGTGGTTTCCAGCACTTCACAATAGAACCAATCCATATATTTCCCATGGATAGACTTATATATGTGCCGTGTGGTTCCCGGCACCAATAGAAAAAAGAATAGGACCACTCCATCTCTCTTCCATGGATTTTGTAAAAGGCGACTAAGGGGTAGGCTTATAAACTTGGGATTCTTCTTTTAGGCGATGGGCTAGCAACCTGTCACTATTTTAATCTCAATTCTATCTTAAAGCCAAATAGCTGAACGTGGCCTATCAGTCTTTAAAAGACCGTTGGCTCTGTCTATCCCGCAAGGGATATAGACGTGATTATATGTATGTATATGTATAGACTTATAAACCAAGGATTCCTTTTGTAGGCGATGGGCTAGCAACCTGTCACTATTTTAATCTCAATTCTATCTTAAAGCCAAATAGCTGAACGTGGCCTATCAGTCTTTAAAAGACTGTTGGCTCTGTCTATCCCGCAATGGATATAGACGTGATTATATGTATGTATGTTCAATAATCATTCAACGCAACATTGTCCCGTCCGGTCAATAAATATAAAACCAATTTCAACGACCACAGAATAACATTTTCACCTCAAGCATGAATGCTTTCAATTTCTGAATTACAAACAAATCTAAACATTAAATTCTCCCGTAAAGCTCACAATCGTATTACAGTGATTCGTGCCGTAAAAAACTCGTAAAACATCCAAACAATGTAAATTGTCTGAATTGTATGCAGGGACAATACTTTGAATTTGTACCAACTCTGTTGTTGTTATTAACTATTGAAAACAAACTATTTTTCAGATCCGTGCCTTGTGGTTCCGAGCACCAATAGAAAAAAGAATAGGACCACTCCATCTTTCTCCCATGGATGTCGTAAGAGGCGACTGAGGGGTAGGCTTATAAACTTGAGATTCTACTTTTAGGCGATGGGCCAGCAACCTGTAACTATTTGAATCTCAATTCTATCTTTAAGCCAAATATCTGAACGTGGCCTATCAGTCTTTTCGAGACTGTTGGCTCTGTCTACCCCGCAAGGGATATAGACGTGATTATATGTATGTATGTACAAACTACTTTTCAGATCCAGTAGTTTTCATGTCCAGCTTAACGTGACCTTTGAGTCAGAGAGTGCTGCACTGTAGTTTGTTGCGCCGCATCTTCTACACATGCGCTTTGGGAGCAGTAGTAGTTATAATTAGATTTAAGTGATGTGACATCAATAAGTGATACCTTGTATCCAATTTTGAAAATAAATCTATTCTATTATATTATAGTCACGTGACTATTGCCATTGTTTGTTCGTTAAGATAATAAGACATCATATATGCATGTAATACCCAGACCAGAACAAGTTATTTTTTCAAACAAAGACGTTAAAAAAAATAAAAAAAAACGACATTGGACATCTGGCTAAGTTTTAAGATACGACCTCACTCTGGTCGGCCTAAGGCGATGCTCCAAACTCAGATTGGTACAATCAAAGAGAACAATCAAATTCAGATTTTGTAAGCACATCGTGAGGAAGTCTTATCATGAAACTGGAAAATAGGTCAATCACATTTAAAACTTTTACGTTCGGATGACCATTAGCCTGCGCCTGGAAGTAATGGAATATCTACATTTGGCGAGTGTACTTGAATGAGAGTGTGTTTTGCTGTTCTATATATATGAATTAATAATAGGGGAAAGTGGTTACCCTTCGTACACTTTTTAGATTTATTTTTTTTACTTTATGATTAATTGCCGAATTTATATAGTTTATGTTCCTAAGTATAACAAATATATTGCAGTTTGTTATAAAAAAGTTCGAAACTTTTATGTCAAAAGGTTAAAGGGTTATAGTAATTTTTTTATGATAAGATATTTGTACGAATGTACCTCACGTACGGGGTACGTTCGTACAGTAGGCGGGGTACTTTCGTACAGCATGGAGTAGATTCATAAAGGAAATTAAAATGCCAATTAAAGTCGTTAAATTTTTATTATTTATTATAAAAATATTTATTTATCAAAGAACTAACTTAATAACTTGTGACTTGACTCATAGTCGATAAATCTTTCTTTAGAAAAATAACAAAAAATAAAATCGTTCATCCTTAGTTTACTTATTGATAATTCTAAGTCTAAATGAGATGTTTACAATCATTTTGTATAACATCGTTGTACAGTCTTTGACAATTTAAACTTAAAGTATATAATTATACATTTGGTTGTTACTTTGGAACTTATTGCACATTATAATTATTTAAATTAACTCCAAAAGTTATAATTCTAGCCATTCTGGATGTACAGCCCGTTCGTGGTTGAGGATCAGGGAGGATCATGGCGACATCGCTGATATACACAGTGTGTATGTCTTCTATATCGGGGAAAATGAAGGACCACGATAATCCCGGTTTCTTCCGAAGATAACTTATTTTCATCTCTGTATCCGAATAATGACTGAGAACTTTTCCGACATAATAGACAACAGAAGTCTTTTTTTCAAACTTTACCAAAACATAACAATTATCTTTGATTTTCTCTGGTGTAACATTTAAATAATTATTGATACTAAGATCATCAGTCTCTTCGTCCATTTCAAAATCAACTGGAGATGTTGAACTCTCCCGCAAGCTAAATTGCGATCCTTTAGATTCATCTGAATCATCTTCGCTTTCTATTTTCTTAGCTTTCTTTTTCTTTTGTCTAGAATTAAGTTCCTTTAAATTACGTTTCACTGCTTTGGCTCTGGCTTTCCTTTCCTGTTCTATTTTTTTCAATTCTTTCTGTCTATGTCTCTCTTCTAGTTCAGTTTTTTCAGGTGTATCTGTATATATACGGGATTTACCCGGTTTTCTTCCTTTATTGGTTTTTCTATTTCTAACAATTGTAGGATAAGGTCTTATGACTTCTGGTGTTATGGGAAGATAAGAACTCGGTTCAGATTGTGCATCAGCCGCAGAGGGGGAAGATTCGCCAGTTCCGATAACAATGTCTTGAGTATTTTGAAGCAAAGAAGGCGACTGCTCACGAATATCTGGCTCATTCATATCAGTCGATGGCACGCTGATGGAAGGTTGTGGTTCTAGAGCCACAGTACTTGTTTCCAGATTAGGTGGCACATTTACCGAATTATTTGAAGCATACACGTCAATGGGAGCAAAATCTTCATCGCTGAAGGCCATTTCATTGAACGGCCATATACCTGGCTTTCCAAATCCACTTGTAATATTTTTTGCGGTGAAAGATTCGAAATATGCAAGTTTTACCAGTTTAGGAATATTATAAATGTTGATTGTTTTGCCAGGATTTGACATATGCCAATTATTGAACGCTATTTTCAACTTTGCCTTGAATGGGCCAAACACTCCAACGTCTAAGGGTTGCAATCGATGACTTGTGTGCGGCGGAAAAGACACATAAATGATGCCATTATCTCGAGCATATGTTATAGCTTGTAAGCTGATGTGGCTTTCGTGATTATCACATAGCAGTAAAATCGGATGTTCTTTAGAGCTTAATGTGTATTTCTGAATGTGCTTTAATACTGAAACAAATATGTCAGCATTTATCCACCCACTTCTATTAGCAGCTCCGAGGCTTCCTTCAGGCGCACCTTCAAGAAAATGGTCTCTGTAGTGCACCCGTGGAAATACAAATAGCGGAGGGATAGTATTTCCGCTTGCAGAAATAATAGCACCAAATGTTATCAACTCTCCTCTTTCCGCTGACACGATTTGCCCCACTTGTTTCTGTGATTTAGGGGCCAAAATTTTAGGAGTTTCTAAAACAGTTGATACCCCGGACTCGTCGAAATTAAATATCCTGTCGGCTGCAAAATTATGTCGCTGTAATACTTCAGCCAAATTATTATAGAACTGTTGGACTGCATTCTTATTAAACGCGAATGATCGAGCAGTGCTAGTGTTCTCTGGCTTTCGCAGACTGAGGTTGGTGTTTCGTTCCCTGTATTTACGCATCCACTCTGAGCCAGCCATTTGATTTTCGTCCCATTTCGCTGGATATTTTAAATTCAACGCTTTCGCATAATCGTAGGCAAGTTTCCGAATTTGTACTATCGTTAGGCCATAATGCATTTTGCAGCAATTAGTAATATAGTCATTTAAGCGTACCTCTTCTTCCAATGAGAAGACTTGAAGACTCGTGAACTTTGAATGAAAAGTTCGTGAGAGTCCATCGGCATTAGAGCCATCTTTAAGTTTCTTAACTCTGCTTTCCAACGTTGATGTTTTGATGTTGTATTTTAACGCGGCTTTCCTATACGACAACCGTCCTTGTATCACATCATCAATTGCTAATTTCATGGACTCTTCATCCACTTCTTGAGTACGAGTACCCTTTTTTTTATATTTTCGCACCATGATTCTGCAATAAAAAATAAGTATAAGGTTGACTTAATAAAAATATTTCATTTTGTTAGAACAAGAATACTTCAAAAGGTAATACTATATTTTATTTCATAAAAATTTAATTTTAATATACTGGTAGTTGATAAAATCTAAAGGGGAGCATTCGTACCCGTACGAATGTGCCCCCTGTCTGGCTGTCCGAATGCACCCCATGCCTTTGCACAAAATTAAAATAAAACTTTATACAAATTCTTATTTAGTTTGAGAAATATAACAATTAAAGCTCAAAATAAACAATGTTAACATTGATTAAGCATCACCATTTTATCAAAAACATAACAATTCTACTTTCAATTACGAATTACATTTAGGTAAAAAAAATTACTCACCGTGCGCGAAAACACGTTACGTCTTGTCAGCTGATACACCGTAATGCGACTGGCGCGACAATCCGCTAGCAACATGGCGGCCGATATGTCTATGCACACAAGCAAAGGCGTGTTTGTGCCCCGTTTAGTATTTCTGTTATACTAACTGTACGAATGTGCCCCGCGTACGAATGGTGACCACTTTCCAATATAGACTAATTGCAAAGATCGAGTTAGCCTCGAAGTTTGTTCGAGACTTGTAGAGAGATACTTACTCAACGATTTTATACTTTATAATAAATACTTATATAATTAAACAGCCAAGACCTAGACCAATCTTCTATTCCAATCTAAACTTCGGGACCTTCTGTATCACAGACAAGAACATGAATTATTATTATTTTTGAATGCATTTGAATTTCAGTGGAGTAGCTGTCACTATTTGAATCTCAGATCCATCTTAAAGCCGTATAGCTGAACGTGGTCTTTCAGTCTTTTCAAGACTGATAGCTCTGCCTACCCTTTGAAAGTTTGGTGACAGATTTTGTTCCTGTTTGAAATGTTGAAAACTGGTTTTTCGAGGAAGGTTTTTATCTTTAATTGCTATATGCCGGGCGAAGCCGGGGCGGGTCGCTACTAATTTTTAAGTAGCTACTCAACTTTCAGAATAACTGAAAGACTCGCCATTCGACTCGACCACAGTATACATTGTTTGCGACAACAGAAAGCAAAGAAATTGCTATTTAAATGACCACAGGATTTGTATTGTTCTATTTTTAAAATGAAAAGAGGAATGCGTGAATCTGTACTTAACTTTATTAATATATCTTTATCAGCGTTTTTGTACTCTTTCAGTGCAAAAAGATCTCTGAGTTATGACCGTTTCGACTTGTTACAGCACATCTGTGTTAGTTTAAAGAATTTGTTATTGTTGTATTTGTTTAGTATCTGTAGCACTGTCGAATAAACGTTTTACCTCTCGACTTTGTGCCATGAAAAATTATTAATTACAATATTATTTATTCCGATTTATTAATTCTATTTCTTTAGTGCTATTCCACAATGACTTTTATTGATTACTAGCTTCCGCCCGCGACTCCGTCCGCGCGGATGTTGATCTTCGCGTGGATGGTTTATTTCTCCATTTTGAGTAACTGACAATGACATCTTATAAATATCTATTGGATCCAAATAAGGCTAGGCCTATTATAATTAAGGAGATCCCTCTATTGAGCTACTGCTATTGAGCTCGCGTTCTGTAGTAAGTATTTTTTTCATAGTAATTCCGACCTTGATAAGTAGCATCTAGCAGTAAATTACTGACAGTCACGAAAAGTTTGCAAAAATAAAAAAGTGATCCTGACAATGCGACAGAAAGTTAATTGAGATCTTCAGAATACACAATATTGTTAGTGAGCTCATCCGGAATATGAACATGAAGATTTCTTCGACTGCTCACACGGGAAAGAGCTACGTAAAGAACAACAACTCGCCGTAAGATCTACGCCAGCAACTCCTAGGGTCTGACCTTGAGCCCTATTTATTGTCATGTCATAACACAAAGCTACAGGAAACTGTATTCTCTTAAATTGAAATGGAAAATTGTTGAAAATCAATGGTGTAGCGGGAGCGATGATTCGGCTCGACCGCCACCAAAGGGAAGATCTTCCGCCAGGCTAGGTGTTATGCCTGGGGAACCGCGGCTCCAACGATGTTGTGTCGGAGGTTGTATATATAGCTCCAATCCGTGAAATCTTTGCTTGCGCGGTTTAGGTTTTTCGCTGTTTATGATTGATTGCGTCGCTTGTTTCTATTTTTTATTTTTGTGACTTGTGGCGTAAAGATTTTGCCACAGTACTGCCCCCCAAGACCGGAGGTCTGAAGTCTTGAGATCTTGCTGTGCAATCTATGATTCAGTTAGCTTGCAAGTGGCAGTTGTCTTTCAGTGAGTCGGAAGTTACTCGAAGTCCTAGTGAGTCAGGAGTGAGCCGTTGCGTTGCTCGTAGTCTGCGGTGAGTCGAGACAGTAGAGAGCGAAGTCGACTTGTCGGCGCCGGAAGAAATCGTGCAGAGCTGCCACGCTGGAGAGAAGAGCAGCCGTCGAAGATCCAGGCGTGGGCTGCGGTAGATGCGTCGTTCGCTGAAGTCGATGAAAGTGAGTGCGGGTGGAGACAGGACCAGGAAGCTCGGTGAATTGATTGCGATGGACCTGCTGCGATCCCTGTTGCTGGTTTGCTATGAGTCTGCTTGCAGAGTGAGGAGTGATGATGGTAAGGATTGGAGTTGATGTAGAAGGTTGCTTCCAATCACGTCGGGGTCACCAATGTAGCGGAGCGATGATTCGGCTCGACCGCCACCAAAGGGAAGATCTTCCGCTAGGCTAGGTGTTATGCCTGGGGAACTGCGGCTCCGACGATATTGTGTCGGAGGTTGTATATATAGCTCCAATCCGTGAAATCTTTGCTTGCGCGATTTAGGTTTTTCGCTGTTTATGACTGATAGCGTCGCGTGTTTCAATTTTTTATTTTTGTGACTTGTGGCGTATAGATTCGCCACAATGGTATTCGAGGGATTAAAACACTTTCCCCGGCACCACCACCGGTTAAAATTTCAGCTTAATTTACGTTAGGTTGTAAATTAACGACCTTAAATCGAATGCCGTTAAGAATAATAATCGACCCGATTTTTAACTTAATTATCGTATGTGAACGAACTACAGAAACATTTAACGAATTTGAAAATTCTATGGGGTAAATAGTGGACTCTTCTTGATCCATCATTCTATTAATAGAGATATACTCTCGACTTTCTCCTTAAATATGTGCCAATAATTCATTATTTATTGCAGATGTTTGGTCATTCCAAGAAGACAAAATGGACCTTTTGCATAACCAAGTATTGTGCTAATGTGTAACGCTGCTAAGTCTCCGTCAACAGCAAATATTAGCTCTCGCAGGGATGAAAAAGTATAACACAACTCATCATTTAAAGCTACTTTTCCTTCATCATTTGGATAAGTTTCCTCGCCAATTTTTAATATTAAATTTGAAAATTGTTGTGCCTGTGTGTCATCTCCGAGTCTCACCCGCATATTTGTTGTTAAATGCATAGATATAATATGTTGCCATAGACTCGACCTTTTAAGGCAAGCTCTGGCTTCATCAGCTCGTGTTCCTCGTGGTATCACCGGCAGAATTTGTCTGAAGTCGCCACAAAAAAGAACAGTTATTCCACTCATGGGTTATTACACGCATACAATATTATTAATTCCAATAAGAACGACAGCCCGCGTTTGACGCAAACGGTTCAAGCCAAAGCCGACTTGCGGCGCTACAGGTTATTTTTTTTTTGATTTATTTTTTTGCTACGTATTTTTCCAGGGTTAAAAAGTATCCTATTTTATGCCCAAGATAATAAGGTATAATTATACCAAGTTTCATCAAAATCGAACCATTAGTTTTCACGTGATGCCTGAACATACAGACAGTCAGCCAAAAATTTTTTTAATCACATATTTGTGTTTGGTATCCATCCAGTGACACCCCCTGCTATTTATTTTTCAATATTTTCAATGTACAGAATTGACCCTTCTACAGATTTATTATATGTATAGATAAGAATGACAGCCCGCGTTTGACGCAAACGGTTCAAACCAAAGCCGACTTTCGGCGCTACAGGTTACGGCGCTTAATCCACTGCGGGTAACGCAACGTGAGTTCGCGGTTCTACAGAACAACGTCTATGGATAAAACTGAAAAATTAAGATTTATTTTTTTTCTACGTATTTTTCCAGGATAAAAAGTATCCTATTTTATGCCCAGGATAATAAGGTATAATTATACCAAGTTTCATCGAAATCGAACCGTAAGTTTTCACGTGATGCCTGAACATACAGACAGACAGACAAAAATCTTTTTAATCACATATTTGGGTTTGGTATCGATCCAGTAACACTCCCTGCTATTTATTTTTTCAATATTTTCAATGTACAGAATTGACCCTTCTACAGATTTATTATATGTATAGATAATTAGAAAGATAGTTTGTATGTTTCTCATTAATTAATCGAAAATTTTTAAGGTAATTTTTCCAAAGTATAAAAGATGTAGTCTCTGCCAACTTCTGCGGGAAAGAGGCGTGATTATAGTTTTAAATTATCTCTCCTTCTTCCTCCTGGCTTTGAGACCCAGTTGCATCCTTACTACTCTGGAGAAGAGACTTGGGTCTTCTTTTGGTAATGGACCCCAGATTGGGTAAGTCAGGTTTTTATACGAAGCGATTCCCATCCGACCATCGCAACCTTTTTAGGTTTGACCTAACCCGTCCGTTTGACCTAACCCGTATTGGATCGGTCATTGTTACACATCCAGTTGACTGAATGTGCAGGTTTCCCCACGATGTCTTCTCTCACCGTAAGAGCATCGGTTGGTATTGAAACGCTAAAGAAATTTATATGATTTTCTAAGCGTAGCCGTAAGCAAAAGTAAGTCTTTAATCCTTCGTTCAGAAGTTTATGGATCTCAAAAGATTATTATGCACTTCATAAGAAGTGCATCCTAGGTACACCTAAGTCTAATGGAGTTTTAAAGTTATCTTTTCATTACAAAGCCTTTTATGAAACAACCTTTAGCCTGAAGCAGCTATTAATGTGTTGAATAATTAATTCATACATTCATACAATCACGTCGATATCTCTTGCGGGGTAGATAGAGCCAGCAGTCTGTAAAGACTGACAGGCCACGTTCACCACACTAAGGTAATAAAAAAATATAAAGTATATAAGTTGAAGGCAGAGTCAAAAAATGCATAACAAGAACTCTTTAAAAGTACATATTGCATGTTTGTTTATATCGTACACATTTGTTTGTCCATCATCTCTTCTCAATCTTTCCATGCAGCTCCGCGTTTACAAATTGCTTATTTACAACACCCTCCTTTTGAACTAAGAATACCCACTTATTCCTCTCACGAAGGACCCTCGTGCCTTTACTCTGCATTTACATACAAGCTAAACAAACGGCTCCCATAAACTTGGATCTGAAATAACCTCGAGAATCAAACAATGCTATAAAATCTGATCACATTATCAGAATTTGCAATATGTATTCATGTTTGGTGTAAGTCACGTAAAAGAGCGGCCAAGAGCGAGTTTGGTTAGATATGAAGGGTTCCGTACTGAAAGGAATATAGAGAAAAATGTGATTCAGTTCTGGGTTAAAACGTACCTTGATCAAATCGGAGTCGTTCTAGCAAAATGTCAGGTTAGGAGTACCGAGCTTGCGTGAAGAGAGTTATGTGAATGAAGCGAAATAAGTATGCGGGGATCGGGGCAAATAGAAAGATGAGGTCTCTGCCTAGCCCTCCGGGAAAGAGGCTAAAACCAACTATGCCGTGTGGTTCCCGGCACCATTAGAAAAAATAATAGAATCACTCCATCTCTTTTCCGTGGATGTCGTAAAAGGCGACTAAGGGATAGGTTTATAAACTTGGGATTCTTATTTTAAGGCGATGGGCTAGCGACCTGCCACTATTTGAATCTCAATTCCATCTTAAGCCAAACAACTGAATGTTATCTATCAATCTTTTCAAGACTGCTAGCTCTGTCTACCCCGCAAGAGTTATAGACGTGATTATATGTATGTACGGAACGAATTACTCAGATTTAGTTAGCCTCGATTTAATTTCCAAACTTTTGTTATTGGATGGCTAACAGAAATACATCTTCAGAAAAAAGTATGTATTATCAATTTTTTTTTACAGCTGCGTCATAATTCAGTATCCAGTTCCAGCTGTAATACACGATTTGTTTGCAAAACTCGCTAGATTTCTTCATTAACGCTGATTCGTTCTTCAACTGGTAATTGGCCGGTGTCCAAACTTCCCTATTACAAATGGAATGGGTATCGATTTTTCTTGGTTAACACAGTTTGCTAATTACGAGAATTCAAAGAGTAGTAAACATATTGTAGGGTGAATCAGAAGTAATTTGTTTGCTGTAATCACGTGTGTGTGTGCCGTGTGGTTTTTGGCACTTTAGAATAGAACCACTCCATATTATTCTGATGAATAAACTTGGGATTCCTCATGCAGGTTATGTTCAGCTGTATCGCTTAATGTTAGAATTTAAATTCAAATAACGACAGTTTACTATCCCATCGCTTAAAAGAAGAATCCCAAGTTAATAAGCCCATACCTTAGTCGCCTTTTACGACATCCATGGGAAACAGATGGAGTGGTCCTGTAGTCTAGTAGTAGTGGGAATCACACGGCACTTCGAAGGACATTTTTATCGTGACCAAACCAAAGCCGTTATCATCGTCACCTTATTTACCTTTTTTCGCAACCTTTCAATTTAGCCAATATAACCCTATTTTTATATATAAGGGATATAGACATGACCATAATTATGTATGTATGTACGAGTATTCGTATAACCCAAACCAAACCAATGAATATCATAGACGGTATATTATTACGGGTAGTCTGGTGCCGTGTGGTTCCCGGCAGAAATACAAAAAAACAATAGGACCACTCCATCTCTTTACCATGGATGTCGTAAAAGGCGACTAAGGGATAGGCTTATAAAATTGCGATCCTTTTTTTTTAGGCGATGGGCTAGCAACCTTTCACTATTTGAATCTCAATTCCATCGTTAAGCCAAGCAGCTAAGCAAGCTTTTGTGGACTTATGGCTCTGTCTACCCCGTTAGGGATATAGACGTGACTATATGTATGTATGTAGTCTGGCTTAGTTCTCGGTTGCGTTCTCACCTCTCTGGAGATGGGCCCGGGGTATGCCTTTGACCGTGGAACCAGGATTGGGTGAGTCAGGTTTCTATATGAATACGAAGCGACTCCAATCTGACCTCAGAAACCTTTGCACGTAATTCGTATTATATTACGTGTATATTACGTGTATTGGATCCATGGTTACACATCCAGTAGTCTGAATGTGCAACAGGCGTGTCTACAGGCACTGTCGGAGTGCATACATACTGATACATAGTCACGTCCATATCCCTTGCGGGTAGGCAGAGTCGAAAGTCTTGAAAAGACTGAAAGGCAACGTTCAGCTGTATGACCTTTTGATGGAAATGAGATTAAAAAAAGCACAGGTTACGCTAGTCGACTTTAACGACATTCATGGGACAGATATGGAGTGGTACTTCTTCAAAGTGCCGGAAACCGAACAATCTATACTAATATTATAAAGCTAAAGAGTTTGTTTGTTTGAACGCGCAAATCTTAGGAACTACATGATTCAAATTGAAAAATTCTTTTTGTGTTGAATAGACCATTTATCGAGGAAGGTTTAAGGCTATATTACATCACGCTGCAATTTTTAGGAGCGAAAAAATAATGGAAAATGTTAAAAAAAAACAGGGAAAATTATTCATCATTGAGGGCTTCAATGATGCCCAAAATAACTATACGCGGACGAAGTCGCGGGCACAGCTAGTTATAGATATGAACTACACTTGTACATATTTTTAAACCAGAATTGGACATGACTTATGTTACTGCAATGACAAGCATAATAGCTGAGCTTCAAGTGAAGCATGGTATTACAGGAACCTCATAAATCTTAGTAATGCAAATGGCGCGAAATCCTATTGTAGACGACAGTCGAATTTGAATTACGAACACTTTATTCCTATGATTTTGGTCATGGTCAGTGGTATTCGAATTTGTGGCGCAGCGGTAGTACGCTTGTCTGTGACACTGGAGGTCCCGGGTTCGAATCCTAGCCAGGGCATGATGAGAAATGAACTTTCTCTAATTGTTCTGGGTCTTTGTTGTTTATCTATTTATTATAAAATATAATATCCTTTTTATTTATTGTTTTTTTTTTAATTTGAATCTCAATTCTATCATTAAGCCAAGTAGCTGAGCGTGGCTTATCAGTCTTTTCAAGACTGTTGGCTCAGTCTACCCCACAAGGGATATAGACGTGACCATATGTATGTATGTATATCCTTTTATATATATATGGATTGATATTACATAAGTATATAGTTTTTTTTATTTAGATAGATATCATTACCTATACTATAATTATTAAACATTAACAACGTTACATCTTTTTTATTTCCTCAAAAATAAAAGCGAGATTAACATAACATCAGCAACGTTCCTCAAAACGGAACGGGGATTCCCTGAACTATAAAGAGTGCCGTAAACCGCGGACAGACAAGCAATTATGCTCCTTTGTTTATTGTCGTTTGCCTACTGGCGGGCTTGGTGCAAGTGACAAGATTTATTTGTTTATTTATTTACTAGCTGTCCCGGTAATATAAGTTTATTGCTCACCATATAAAAAACTTAATTCTAAGACAATTGGTACATTTACAATTTTTATTCTTATTTAGGTGTTAGGCTAATAAAACAGTACCTTCTATAAAATTATGGCGGATTGACACCTGAACTAGGACTAGTCCTAATATAAATATTTTTAAAGTAATTTCTAGTTAATGATCGTGGCAGGTGGAAAGTCTCTGCCTACCCCTCCGGGAAAGAGGCGTGATTTTATGTATGTATGTATGTATGTAAAGAAAAATGTTAAGGGTGGACAACCCTTATCACTAAGGGGTATGAAAAATATATATATTGGCCGATTCTCAGACCTACTCAATATGCTCACAAAATTTCATGAGAATCGGTCAAGCCGTTTTGGATAAGATCCAGTCAACCAGCTGACCGAACAAAAAAACTTTAAGTTGGTGGTGCGATAAAATGCACGTGCATACTGCAAAATACATACATTTTTGACAAATATATTATTACAAAAGATTGACGATATTTAAGTTGTTACTATAAAACTATATTGAATTCAATTAATAGCATTACATTTTTTCATTACATTACATTAGTTTTAAATGTATTAACCAAAGAAACAATTTTTCTATTTTTTTTGATTCGTTTTGGATCTTGAATTGGTTATAAATATACATGTACAACGTATGTTATTTGCCGAATTTCAAGTCTCTAGTACCAGTGGCTCTGAACTAATACATACATCGAGTTTTACTGAATATAGATTTCCTTTAATCAGCTCAAATAAAGGTCTGTCACGGTAACTAAATCAACTGTAACTAAATTACAATTTAAACTAGAATGTCAACCCTTTCCAGCCAACACGAAAAAACAATTAGAGAAAGGATTCAACTGAATCAATCGAGTGAAGAGGTCAGGACGTTGATGTAAAAAGAGAATAGATGCGCTAAAGATAACCTTAATGTAAAACCTTAATGTGTAACCTAAATATGATCTAAATATTTCCAATAGAGTCAATAAAATATTATAAGGAAATAGTATTTATTTATTTCAAACTTTATTGCACAAAAAAAATTACAAATGGCGTACTTAATGCCGTTTGGCATTCTCTACCAGTCTACCAGCTGACCAAACAGAAAAACTTAGTATGTATAGGAAAAGTTGGTAGGTAAATAATTATTAAAGCTGTTTTTAAACCCTTTTATAGGTACTTAAGTATGTACTGTGCATTATGGAAAAAAAATTCCACTAGCTAATATGAATGTTTATGACATCCGAACCATAAACAAGAAGTACTCTCACTTACTTCTAACTCTTAAGGTGACAAAAATACAGTAATCTCAAATTAAGAAAGCTTAAGGTGTATGTGAACTGTAAATAAGGACATAAAAATGTATTAACATATACCGCGCACCTATTGAGATAAAAATTCAAGACCTGTGTGTGTATATTCTATAATATTCTGACCAAGGATTAAATCCAGGACGCATTCTGAAGTAGGAATACAAACACAACATCAGAAATCAGCCAAACCATAATCGATGGCAATTAACAAAAAAAAAATTGACAATTCCAACGCATCTATTATTAAAACATCTTTCTTTATGTCCTAGTGTCCTCAAATCCTCATCGCTTGTACCATTCGCAGGGTTACGCTCCGTTGCAACGGGATCCCGAATTACTTATGGGTCACGAGGCTTTTCTACTGTATTTTTTAAGTGACAATAGCCGTAATAAAAAATATTGGTTTATGGTCTGTGTTTTATATTTATATGGACGATTTGGTGATCTGTTGAACTGTCCTTAGATCTTAATTTGAGAAATTGGGTCAGCAAAACTTGCAAACTTGTCGTGTGGTAAATTTTTGATTGGAAAGGCCATTGTTGATTGTGAATAAATGAGTGGTTGAGAAACTCAATAACTGAACGACTATTTTGGAGAATTCAAGTAATGTTTCAGCCTCAACTTGTTAGCAGAAAAAGCTTTATTTTTTGTTTCATTTACATGGATGCATTAACACACATTGATAGTGGTGCCGTGTAGTTCCCGGCTCTAATATAAAAAAAAGAATAGGACCACTCCATCTTTTTCCCATGGATGTCGTAAAAGTCGACTAACAGAAAGGCTTATAAACTTTAGATTCTTCTTATAGGCCATGGGCCTGTCACTATTTGAATCTCATTTCTATCATTAAGCCTAACAGCTGAACGTAGCCTGTCAGTCTTTCAAGACTGCTGGCTCTGTGTAGCCCGCAAGGGATAAAGACGTTATTATATGGATGAATTAATGGATACATTAAGTTTCAGTGACGTTTTACCACAGATGAGAAACCACATATTATTATTCATCTATCCAGTCTTGGTTCCATCAAAATCTGCTGTTTCATAAGTCATTAATATTAATAAGTTTGAGATAGCATCGGTGGTCGAATTAGTAAGATGTCCGCTTAAAATGCATTATGCGCAGAAAGGCACAGGTTTGAATCCTACCACGGCCATGAACCAATGAATATTTTCGAAAGTACATTAGTTTGAATACTTAAGGTGAGTGATAACATCGCGAGGAAACCTGGGCATTCAAGCAACTAGATGTGTAAACATTATCGATCCAATACGTGTTAGGTTCTCCTGAAAAGGTTACGGAGGTCAGATTAGTCTTCTCGTGTAAAAACCTGACTCACCCAACCTAGGATCCATAGTCAAAGGAATACCACGGGCTTCTCTCTAGAGTGGTGAGGATGCAACAGAGACTAAAGCCAGGAGGAAAATTAATAAGTTCTAAAATAATTTTCACATAGCAGCCACCTTAGGCCTTATCTTGGTAACCAGGTAGATTGAGGTCAAGCGCACTAAAATCTATTATAAAAAAAGTGCGACATCTTTGACTTGGGAATCATTAAACAATTAATAAACATAACATAACATAAAATCACGCCTCTTTCCCGGAGGGGTAGGCAGAGACTACCTCTTTCCACTTGCCACGATCTCTGCATACTTCCTTCGCTTCATCCACATTCATAGCTCTCTTCATGCAAGCTCGGCGGTTTCGGGTACTTTTGACCTGACCCTTTATCAGGACGTCCTTAATTTGATCAAGATACGTTCGTCTAGGTCTTCCCACTCCGACCTTTCCCTCCACACTCTCCTTGTATATCTGCTTAGTCAACCTGTTTTCATTCATCCTCTCCACATGACCGAACCATCTCAACATACCCTTTTCTATTCCTGTAACTAAATCTTCTTTCACATCATAACGTTCCCTTATCACGCTGTTCCATTAATGCATTACTATTAAATAAAAACTGAAGTGAAGCTTTTAGAAGTTTTACTTTTTGCTGTAACTAACTTATGTCAGAGATCCAAACCATATTTTTATTGATACCTAATAACTTAAAGAATAATTTACTCCAATAACTGGCGTAGAAAGTTATAACGAGTGGCTTAGCGGGCAGTACTTATCAAGTTTTGTACTGGTTTCACTGGAGTTATAGATCAGATTTAATTGCAGATATAGCAACAATTTGTAGCAACATAACAAAAAGCCGTTTGATTCCCGGCACCAATAGAAAAAAGAATAGTACCACTCCATCTCTCATCATCCCATAGATGTCGTTAAAGGCGATTAAGGGGTAGGTTTATAAACTTGGGATTCTTGTTTTAGGCGATGAGCCAGCAACCTGTCTAAAAGCCAAATAGCTGAACGTGGCCTATCAGTCTTTACAAAACTGTTGGCTTTGTTTACCCCGCAAGGGATATAGATGTGATTATATGTATGTATGACAAAGCTCTTAAAATGCAGAAATGTAACATGGTTATCATATACATTTTTAGTATTTCGAAGGACGTTTGCCTTGACTCATTTCACCATCCATTTCAGTTTTGTGCTTGGAGCTGACTTCTAGACGACTAAGAGATAGGCTTATAATAATTTGAATCTCAATTATATAATTCAGCCTAACAGCTGAACGTGGCCTATCAATCTTTCAAAAGCTGGCTCTGTCTATCCCGCAACGGTTATAGACGTGATTATAGTGTATGTGCCTTCAGATAATTTTATGGTCTGAGTGACTGGTTCAAGTCTAATACTCACCGTATTAGACTTGAACCAGTTATCTGTTTATAAGACTTCTTCTGTCTAAGAATTCTACAATCATTTGATGTAGCGGAACATACAACCTGTTACTCTACGGTCACCCAGCACTGGATTAACATACAACACCCAATTCCTACACATTTAAATCAGCGCCATGCGCTACGATTGCAGAAAAATTTTCAAAAATGGCATCTCATCTCCTTGTATCTTATATCTAAGCTCGGGCAGAAAAGATTTTCTGTGAGAAAACTTACCCGCTCCAAGGGTTCTTTGAAGTTGGTCTTTACGACATTTCTGGAACTTTCTTGGTTTTAACAACATATTGTGTGAATGATTATTGTGGTGTTTATATTATATCATTGTATTATAAACTTGGAATTTCTTTTTTTAGGCGATGAGCTAGCAACCTGTCTCTATTTGAATCTCAATTCTATCATCAAGCCGAAAAGCTGAACCAACCAACCAACAGTCTTGTCAAGACAGTTGGCTGTGACTAACCCGCGGGGTACATAGACGTTACTAAATATGTATATTAATTTACACTTATACCTTTAGCAGAAATGAATTTCTAAATAAAGTATATTTTACTATCCCGGTTTAGTAGTATCGTTAATATTGTGAGAACGTTATTTTTACTGCCGGCCAAGATTTTACGACCGTAAATTCAGGATTACACTGAAGGGATCTCACTGATATTAATATAAATAGAGAGCGAATGTAATGATTTCGATTGCGAACATGTTTCGCGTCATTTCCCTTACGCGGTTAAGTTAACAAGCACATCATCAGTATTAAAACATTTCTATAATACTCGTATATGATTCAAATCGTCTGCTAAACAAAACTTTGAGTAATTCATTAGTTGATTGCATATTTACTAAGATTTTCAATTAATAATTTGTGGTGAAAATGAATTCTAACCCCGGTCGTCTCATGATGGGAGATACAACATTGTCGTATAGGTCTGGGTCTTGGCAAATGATTAATAAGAGAAACTTTGAATTCATTAGCAAACTTTAAATTTTAGATAAGTATGTTATTCAAACATAGGAAAAAGAATAGGACCACTCCATCTCTTTCCCATGGATGTCGTAAAAGGGGACCAAGGGATAGGCTTATAAACTTGGGATTCTTCTTTTAGACGATAACCTAGCAACCTGTCACTATTTGAATCTCAAACCTATCATTAAGCCAAAAAGCTTAACGGCCTATAAATTTTTTTAAGACTGTTAGCTGTGTCCACCCCGCAAGGGATATAGACATGTTTATATGTATCTATATATAATATCGGAATAGTCACATGTATATCAGAAAATATCATACCTAGCATTTAATAATATGTCACAACTCACATGATGAACAATTTTAAAGCAAGTTAATGATGAAGCATAAAAATAAATGGACTTTTATATTATCTGTGTTACTATCTCATGACACTAGTATCGTGTTTTCAATGTAAGTTAAATTTGTGTGATGCGTCAAGTATCAGAAGAATAAAAAGAAGAAGATGAACAAGAAAAAGAAGAAGTAATTTTTTCTTAAAGACCTTATCTCATTTAGTTGGAGTCTGCCTTTGTTCTTCTTCTTCACATCAGACGATGATGAAGCATCTACGTCTTAGGTCTTTTTCGGTATTCGTCAAGTATATTTATTATTATTTATTTTAGAGTTATTTCAAGTACCAAATTTTGAATGTCTTGAAAAAGGAAGATGTTAGGAGTACCCGTAATAGTCGCATATGCCTGGAAAATCTTAATCTTAAGAAAGAGTAATCTTCTTCTTCTTCCGCCTCTGGTCTCGTTATGTGGCGTCGGGTCTCCTCACTTTTCTGCGCCAAGACATTCGGTCTTGGGTTATCGATTCTGGCAACTGAGCTTGCTTGAGATCCTTTGGATATTTGACCACCAGGTCGATGGTGGGCGGCCTCTTCCTCTTTTTTGTTCTGGCAGCTTTAGCGCAATTTTGTATTGCAAAGAGTAATGAGTGTGGATAAAGCGAGAGAGGTTTGTAATGATCGTAGCAAGTGGAAATCCAAGTGGAAGTCTCTGCCTACCCCAATGGGAAACAGGCGTGATGGTATGAATCTTCTTCTTCTTCTTCAGCCCATATTCATCCACTGCTGGATGTAGGCCTCTAGTAATGCACGCCATTCTCCACGGTTTTGTACTTTTCTCATCCACCTCCTTCCAGCAATCTTGACCAGATCGTCCGTCCATCTGATAGGTGGTTTACCCACATTTCGGCGACCAGTTCTGGCATCTGAAATAATAATAATAATAAATAAATAAATATATACGGGACAAATCACACAGATTGAGTTAGCCTCGAAGTAAGTTCGAGACTTGTGTTACGAGATACTAACTAAACGATACTATATTTTTATAATAAATACTTATATAGATTAACATCTAAGACCCAGGCATATCAGAAAAAGTTCTTTTCTCATCATGCCCTGGCCGGGATTCGAACCCAGGACCTCTGGTGTCACAGACAAGCGTACTACTGCTGTGCCACAGAGGCCGTCAAGGCCGAAATAAATCATCAATATGTTCATGGTATAGAGTCTATCCCGCTAGTTGGTCAGCGTTAAGGGTGTTTATTTCGAATCCCACTGTAGGGATACCGATAATTTCACAGCGGGGGCCGTTTCGTCCCTCGATGGAAAGGGCTCAAAGCTTTGTTATATGGGCTCTTACCGCACCGATGATATTTGGTTTTAATTAATGAAAATGTAATCTATACGTTTAAAAGGTTATCCGTTTGTTTCATTTTTGGACTTTAATTACTGAATGGTCTAGACTTACTAATGGATGAAATGTGATAATAGCGGTTCGTTTTGTAATAAAAAATATTTGATATGGAATTGATGTGTAATGTTATATGAAAACTCAAAATTACGTAGTAAAGCGCTAATATAAATTATATAATTTGGCAGTACACGTACATACATATCCATATATCATATATTTTCGCGTGATAAAAACGATGGTTGAATAAATACTAGATCCTCTCGACGTAGTTCCTTCTTAGGAAATACTAACCACCACGTTTCAAGAATATATCAGTCAGGTTATACAAAATGGCTGTGACCCGTCTGATCTCTTAAATCGTGAAAAACCCCTGATTACTAGAGCACATTGTCAAATTACACTTAGGATTCTTCTTTTAGGTGATGGGCTGGGGCTGTCACTATTTGAATCTCAATTCTACCATTAAGCCAGGCAGCTGAACGTGGCCTATCAGTCTTTTCAAGACTGTTGGCTCTGTCTACCCCGCAAGGGATATAGATGTGATTATGTGTATGTATGTATGTATGTTGCGCGTATCATGCTACAGGAGCTGGTTTATTCGATTAGTCTAGCAGTCAATTCAGATATTTGGTGGTACAATAAAAAAAAACTTCAAATATACTATAGAAATCTCAGCCGTTGAAGCTAGAAACTAGACTTTGTAACTTCAGTAATAGTTATTTCCCAGCAGTTAAAGTCATATTTTCTTTTTAACTTTTAACGATTGAGTCCCAACACATTTTATACCTGTAGAAGGCAATACTCGTTAAATTTTGAAACGTTTTGATGAAAAGATTCAATATGTGATATTTTTTTTAGTAAGTTTAAAATATAATATAAATACATATAATAACGTCTTTATCTCTTGCGGGGTAGACAGAGCCAACAACCTTGAAAAGACTGATAGGCTACGTCCAGCTGTATGGCTTAATGAAAGAATTGAGATTCAAATAGTGACAGGTCGCTAGCCCATCGCCTTAAACAAGAATCCCAAGTTTATGAGACTATCTCTTAGTCGTCTTTAACGACATCCATGGAAATGAGATGGAGTGATTATATTCTTTTTTGTTGGTGCCGGGAACCACACGGTCTTGGATGTTTATCTTTAATTGTATTTATTATGAAATGAAATATAGTATAGTTGAGTCAGTATCTCGTAACACAAGTCTCGAACTTACTTCCAGGCTAACTCAATCTGTGAAAACAGTTTTGCAGAATATTGTTTTAAGTTCATAATGAATATTGTGTAATAAATAAAATAAATAAAATAAATAATAAATAAATAATCTGTGTAATATGTCCCGTATATACACATATTTATTCATTAATTCCGTTTTCTTTACAACCAATGCGTTATTTAAACAGAAAAAAACTTATATTACTTTAAGAAAATGAGGACTTTTAAAAAGCAATAGTTGTTCTTTAGTAAATACAGAAATAAGAAGTCTTAATATCGAAGGAAATGAGAGCGGACGCTTGTTAGACGTTAAAAGACGCTGGATGCCGGTTTGAGAGTCAATCTTTGTGCTCCACTTTTGTTGGCAACGCATTTTGAATATTGAAGTTTTAATGCAGACGGTTTGCATTTTGTGCCGTGTGGTTTACGGCACTTGTAAAAAATTAAAGAATAGGACCACTCCAACTTTTCCCCATAGACTTCGTAAAGAAACTCTTCAACTTTATAATTTTCATATAGATTTGAATGTATGAATAAAAGTTTGTTAGCATCACACAAATATATTTTACACTACAGTACTTTTTTTTGAAGTAAACACAAACAGTTACTAGCTGTGCCCGCGACTTCGTCCGCTTGGAATAGTTATTTTGAGAATCATTGAACTTCATTGAAGCTCTCAAGGATGAATAATTTTCACTGATTATTTTGCAAATTTTCCATTATTAATAAAGCCTTCCTCGATAAGTGGTCTATTCAACGCAAAAATAAATTTTCAATTCGAACCAGTAGTTCCTGAGATAAGCGAGTTCAAACAAACAAACTCTTCAGCTTTATAATATTACTCGTAGTATAGATGTTCATCCCGTGATGGATAAATGTATCTGGACATTGAACCCTAACCCTGCGCCTAAGACTGTCATTCCAAATACTAATAGCCTACAAGGGCTCACCAATTCGTAGATAGCTTACGCTTAATTCCGATACACAAGCGCCACAAACAGTAGATCCGCAATTTGCAAGGCATCTATCCGATGGCCACACATTTGCATACTCAGAACCGAGGTATTGAGTACGGAATGGATAAATAATCCTGAAGGTTTCTCATACTTACCCATACCTATACCCAGGCAATAGGCAGTTTCAAAGGTCTGGTAAAGTCTCACTATCTTTCTACACTTGCCTAATTTATATAATCTATACTAATATTATAAAGCTGAAGAGTTTGTTTATTTTAACGCGTTAATCTCAGGAACTATAAGGAGCAAAGAAATAATTGAAAATGTGAAAAAAAAAACGCGGAAAATTATTCATCCTTGAGGGCTTCAATGATGCCCAAAATTACTTTTCCACGTGGACGAAGTTGCGGACACAGCTAGTCATGTATACATATATTTGTAGGTTCTCATAATTATGTATTTCATTTGTAGAGATATATTTTGTAAGTTATTTATTTATGTTACCTACATAAATAAATAACTTACAAAATATATTTCAATGTAGTATGTATTTATGTTAGGTTTAGGTATATTTATACTTTGCATTTCTAATCCGCTTTTACGCCAATCGCCTTTCTATTTTAATTACCTCCCATCCTAAGGTTGATTGTTAGCGCAATAATATTACCTGCAACCTTTTTTAACCTGTCAGCGTATTTGTTCCAAATGTACTAAGCTTATTATAATTATTGTCGTGTGGTTCCCGGCACCAATGCAAACACATTATACACAATCGTCATCACGAACTGCAGATCCGCAATTTGCAAGCCGAAGCTGTCGCTTCAACGTATTTGCATGTTTGTTTAGTGAGCTATTGCAGTGAGTGTGTAAAGACATCGCATTCAATACCATCCATCCATATAATCACGTCTGTATCCCTTGCGGGGTAGGCAAGAGCTAACAGTCTTAAAAGACTGCCGGGCCACGTTCAGCTGTTTGGCCTTATGATAGAATTGAGATTCAAATAGTGACAGGTTGCTAGCCCATCGCCTATAAGAATAATCCTAAGTTTATAAGCCTTTCCCTTAGTCGCCTTTTACGACATCCATGGGAAGGGGATGGAATGGTCCTATTCTATCTTATATTGGTGTCGGGAACCACACGGCGTGAATTCATTAGTATCTCGTAACACAAGTTTCGAACTTACTACGAGGCTAACTCAATCTGTGTAATTTTTCCCATGTATATATTTATTTATTTATATAGATCATGGTTACGCTTACATTCGGTTAAAGGTTGAGGATCGATTTGCAATTATATCTAATACATACATACATACATAAAATCACGCCACTTTCCCCCAGGGATAGCCAGAGACTACCTCTTTCCACTTGCCACGATCTCTGCATACTTCCTTCGCTTCATCCACATTCATAACTCTCTTCATTATAACTAATGCACAATTATAATTCAGAAAACAGTCTTTAGGATTTGAAACTGAACACCACGCTCTTATTTCTCGGATACTTCAATTGCTCGATCACGGACGCCGTAATTTAGTGAAACAAGTTAATCCCTTATTCCCAGTTCAAGTTCTAAAATACCCTCACAAATAAACCGAATAATCAGTACAATTAATTGAACCAATACATTGAATTACACGTTACATAACAAAGTTCCGAACTTTGTAATCTTCCCTCGTTACCGTCGCTCTAGGAATTATTTATTCACTAACTGTATACCGAAAGTACTTAATTTAACTCGAGAAATCCCTCCGAATGCTCTCCTTATCTCATTCCATATTCAAAGTACGTCATATTTACGAAGCTTTCGAATTGAAGTCTGGCCTTTTAAAAGTCTAAAAAAGGATTATAATTCCCCCCTCTTTGGGAGCACGTCGCTGGACAGAAATTGAATGTTGCGCAAGTATTGAAGTAAATACGCTGGAAGTGAAAAATGTTAGCGACTTGCATCAAACACGCCTCTTTCCCGAAGGGGTAGGCAGCGACTACATCTTACCATTTCACTATCGACGCTCGCTTTTATTATACTTAATTATTATTAAACAAACGAGGTATGCAATTGTTAATTAATAAAAGTAAGCATAGCAGTGTCACTGTCACTATTTGAATCGAAATTCTACCATTAAACCCAACAGCTGAACGTGGCCTGTCAGTCTTTCATGACTGCTGGCTCCGTCTACCCAGCAAGGAATATAGACGTGATTATATGAATAAATGAAGCATAGCAGTGGGTAACAGGGGAACTCGCAGAAATGAAAGAGATAATAATGATCTTGAATTGACGCAATTCTGCGACTTTTCACGTCTAAAACTATCGCTGTCCCATTTTTCTTCACAATAAAAAGCGAAACAGCGATAGTTTTTCGCGCAATGAAAAGGGCGTAGCGC
Source organism: Amyelois transitella (assembly GCF_032362555.1). Lineage (NCBI taxonomy): Eukaryota > Metazoa > Arthropoda > Insecta > Lepidoptera > Pyralidae > Amyelois > Amyelois transitella. Next base: position 11,514,850 of record NC_083507.1, on the reverse strand, counting down.
GTGCAATGATACGGTAGCTGGTATACGTTTCTTAAATAGACTAACAGAAAGTAAATATAAAGCTTCAAATACAACGTACTAATCGCTATATATCTAGTGAATTTTTCCTCAACGTTTGATCGTCTCTCCTTGTTCGATTTACATATGAAACGTTTCGGGCCGCAATGGGTTCGCCATTTCGCATTTATTTATGCTTTCATATTATTATTATTTTTAACAGAATATGATTCACTGCTATTTTTGTGTGCAATAGATGATACGTTAGCTAAATATTAATAATGATTATTAACAAAATAAGGATTATATTATTATTAAAATGAATCTGCAATCTGAAAGTAGTTATGTTTTTATTATACACTAGCCACCCACACGGGCTTTTCATGGGAGCAAAAGCCTTCCTCAAAAAATTATCTTTCCAAAATATCAAACAGGATCAAAATTAGTTAACGATTTAAATACAAACAGACAGGGACTCTATATATATTAAGGGGGACTCTGTTTATTTATTAAAAACTTTATTGCACAAAAAAACAAATGTGCAAAAGGCGGAGTTAATACCGATTGGCATTCTCTACCAGTCAACCAGCTGACCAAATAGAAAAACTTTAAGTTGGTGATGACTGAGACTTTATTTTCTAATATGTGGTGATGAATAGATATATTCACCTTATATTGTAAGTCAACTATCTGTCACTAATGGCCAAATACATACACACATATGGTCACGTCTATATCCCTTGCGGGGTAGACAGAGCCAACAGTCTTGAAAAGACTGAATGGCCACGTTCAGCTATTTGGCTTAACGTGCTTAACGTTTTGCTAATGGCTATATAAGCTTTCTTTTTCATTTAATCCCTTAACCCCACTACATTTACAGTATAAAATATCATGTACTGCAAGACAATGATCGATTGCTTAGTTAGGTACTTATAACAAAAGTACTCTCTACTTACTAAATAATTTCCCGAATTTTCCACAGGAACATGGAAATGAAAATGGCTAATTAAAAATAAAACAGGAAAACGAAAGACACAAACCACGTTATGCCCGTCTCCGTTTAAAAAAAAATGACGCAAATTAATCCATTTCAAAATACTAATTTTGCTCACTTTATTTGGCCAAAACAATTAACGTTAATTTATACAAACAATTTGTTTTACGCAACGACCGCGTAATTTATTTCGAGCAAATTATTTACTCGATAAATTGCTTATGCGGGCAGTTATTTGAAATAACTTCATCGGACCGCCCGTAACTATGTATTTAGATAAAGAGATATGTATATATATAGTGTAGATACACTCTATGTGTGATCAGTTTTCATGCTGATTTGGAAGCGATGAAAAGAATATTGTGTGCGCCAACCGCTTCCCTTCCAAAGTACATTAAAAAAGGAACCCTTTTGGTTTCCAGCACTAAAGATTCGAGTAGGATAACTCCTTCTGTTCCCCATGAATGTCGCAAAAAACTACTAAGGGTAATAAACTTGGGATTCTTCTTGTATACACGTGTCCCTATTTGAACACTATTTGAATGTCAATTCTATCATTAAGCCTAACAGCTAAGCGTCTATCGGTCTTTTAAGACTGCTGGCTCTGTCTACCCCGCAAGGAATTAACAGTCTTTTTCGGCAACCATGGGAGAGATATGGTCCTATTCTATTTTTATATTGGTGTCAGGAACCACACGGCATATTCGTATTTAATTCGTGCAGTATAAAATTCGTGCAGTATAAAAGAAAAATACTCCTAAGGAGCGCCAAAATGTACACGCCTCAATATTTAGATGTAGTCTATGGATCGTACTATGATGATTTATTCAGCGTAGGGCGAAGCTTTCTCATGTAAATAGGTTTACTCTTTGATATACTTCAAAGATTTTCGACTTTACTACGTGTAGTGTTTACTAATTCATCTCTATTTTTGTATATATAATGATCAAAGTAAGATCAAAACGTTTATTATGAAATTTGCCTCACGTGAACTAAGCATTTTTGACAATTTTGATGATAGGTTGAGCTGATAATGTAAAATAGATATAGTTACGTGTCTACAAAGAATTTTTGCGTAGCGAAATAAGTATACATAGTGTGTGCGAGCCTTTACGAGCAGGTTGTAAAATTTTATTTAGCGAAAGACTAATAATTTTGGGATGTTTTTCAATAAATACATACATACATATAATCACGTCTATATCCCTTGCGGGGTAGACATAGCCAAAAGTCTCAAAAAGACTGATGTGCCACGTTTAGCTGTTTGGCTTAATGATAGAATTGAGATTCAAATACGAGTAGTGACAGGTTGCTAGCCTGTTGCCTAAAAGTAGAATCTCAAGTGAATAAGCCTATACTTTAGTCGCCTTTTACGACATCCACGGGAAAGTGACGGAGTGGTCCTATTCTTTTTTCTATTGGTGCCGAGAACCACACGGCACTTCAATAGATACCTACTATCATTTAGCCTTACAGACGTGGCCTTAATATCTTGTGACATTAAGCCATGTTTACATAAAAAGGAGTTTTTAAAACTTAAATCTAAAAGATTTTAGACGAACCGATTCCTGACAGTCTGCCATTGGTGTGTACGCGAACCTTCATTATGGTTACAAAATACACAACCAAAGCTCTGACATGGAGGTTTCATAACGTTCTTTCAATCAAATTAATTACTATTATTTCTTTTACAGTTATCGCATCACCCGTACATCCATCTCAGTTTGGTCCAAAGTTTCGACTGGCAGAGAATGCCTTGTGGCATTAAGTCCACCTGTTGTACATATTACGTGCATAAAGTTTAAATTAATAAATGTTTGAATAAAGAAATGAAGAATAGCCGAGACTTTGTCTGATAAAGACGTGAAACTATTTGTATAATATCTACCTATCACCAAAACTGCGTCGCAAACCTCATTTACATGAAGCGATGTGTTATGTACGTAAATGTATTACTGTTCTTGTATTCGATTGTAGAGGTTTGTATGCTAGAAGTACCTTCAGTATTACCTTAATGGACTTAACTGTGTAATGTCATAAATTTACTAACAATTTACACCTATTTTAAACTGTCGCGTTGCATTATAATATTTATATATAGTCACCCACACAAAGGTCTTTAGCATTAAGTCCGTCTAATGTATTTTACAAATTGTAATTGTTACAATAAACAATAAATAAATAATGTAAGTGTAATCTTAAGATAAATCCCAAATTTTTGAAAAACTTTAGTTTTAATTAATCTTTCCCAGAATATTTCCATAACAGAAAATTGTGTGATAATATGTAATACTACAGAATTAATACAATAACAGGCGCAAAAATTTACTCGAAACTCAAGCTTTAGATAACAGAAACAAAGCAACACGGCGAGTCGATAGTCTTTTGTCACATGACAAAATTCCCTGCACCGACACTAAACTCCGTCATTTCTAGTCAACAGAGAACGTCGAAGGCTCACTGAATGATACGAACGTTCCCCTGCATCCGAAATACACTGCAGTTTATCGGAAAACCGATTCAGGTATTAGACCTGAGACGAGGAAAGAAATGAGGAGATATGATAGTGAAATAAACAACTAAACGATTAATGATAAGATTAATTATAATTGTGAATGAAGCAAAAGTATGCCAATATCTCCTTTTTTCTCTGCCTTCCCCTTCGGTAAAGAAAATATGGTTTGCACAAACTGATTTGTCCGCCTATCATATGTATTCTAGACACAAAACTGTCCAATTCAATGCTGAAAAAAAAAACCCAGAAAATACAAAAATTTTGTTTGTTTTTCTTCGAAATCAAATTCAACATCGTCCTTTAATATGAAAGGTGAATAGCAAAAAATGCTTTGAAAATAATTTCACATGTTATACCACATTATTTATTTAAAATTACGAATTAAAAATATTTTACACATCTCTCTTTTACTTTAATCTAAAACCTGAATATTCCGGTGCCAGATATGTGCGCAGAGTTTCGGGCCACCGAGTTTTACTTGATAAGGACACTAAATATTGATACACCTATCTCATTTTCAGAAGATCAAGAATTTCGTTACTTACATATACCTTTAAATCCAGTTAGCTAGCAACTGGCCTTGAATATTCAGGAGATTTGAATTCAATTCCAAAATATCTTTATTCATGTGACACAATTTCGGGTTTTTGCCTCGATTTTGTATTACTGGGTAAGAGACCGGGAACCGCCTTTGACCGCCATCCAGGGTATTGATGTGACTCTCGATTGACCTCCTGACTATGACATCAAAGGAAACTACATAAGTTCAGCTTTGATCATGCATTTCAGTTTTACGAATATTTATTATAATATTTACTTATTTATTTGGTACCGTGTAGTTCCTGGCACCAACAGAAAAAGAATAGGACCACTCCATCTCTCTCCCATGGATGTCGTACTAGGCGACTAAGGGGTAGGCTTATGAACTTGGGATTCTTCTTTTAGGCGATGGACTAGCAACCTGTCACTATTTGAATCTCAATTCTATTTTAAAGCCGAATAGCTGAACATGGCTTATCAGTCTTCAAGACTGTTGGCTCTGTCTACCCCACAAGGGATATAGACGTGATTATATGTTTGTATGTACTTATTTATTTATTTAACTAGCTATTCTTTGGAGCATCGCTTAAATAAGATGTAGGTATTACAGATAAAGTAAGTCAAATAAATTTAATTATTTACATGAACCAATTATTTGCATCTTCGGGAAGAAATATACTGGAAATGGTATTACTATAGGACCAAACATTTAAATATTAAGATGGTTTACAAACTCACGATTAATGTTTCTTCACATTTGTCCGTGAACCCAAAGTCATATTCATTAGAATATTCAGCCTGGAAAATAAGTGTATTCTCTACAGATCTTTGTTTATTGTCAACAAGTATACACAAATAATATTACACAAATATTAATATTTGTATATTAATATACAAAGTATATTCAATTTTGTAGATACACAAGTCATTTTCTTAAATTTTTAAGATTTATAGTAAAATTTACTTTATAGTGTCGGTAGTCGAATCAATTCGGAATAGGAGCCTGTTAAAAAGGCGCAGATTCGAATCCCACCTCAACTATGTACCAATGACTATTTTCAAAGTTATGTACATTAGTCGGAATACTAACCGATGCTCTTACGGTAAGAGAAAACATCGTGGGAAACCTGCACATTCAAGCAACTGGATGTGTTACCATGATCGATCCAATACGGGTTAGGTTTACCTGCAAAGGTTACGGATGTCAGATGGGAGTCGCTTCGTGTAAAAACCTGACACCCATGGTCAAAGGCATACCCCAGGCTCCTCTCCAGAAAGGTGAAGAAGCAACTGGAACTAATACCAGAAGGAATATTGTAAATTTAATTTGATCGTGTGCCGTGTGGTTCTCGGCACCAATGAAATAAGGAATAGGACATCTCTTTCCCACGTATGTCGTAAAAGGCGACTAAGGGATAGGCTTACAAACTTGGTATTCTTTTTTAGGCGTTGGGCTAGCAATCTGTCAATATTTGAATCTCAATTCTAACATAAAGCCAAGCCATTCAGTCTTTTCAAGACTGTTGCCTCTGTCTACCCCGCAAGGGATATAGACGTGACTATATGTATCTATGTTAATTTGATGATATGATACAAATCAAATGGTCCCAATGAGAACAACCCACTGCAAGGGTCTAATCTTCCAAAGCTGTTCAGCCTAATTACGTAAACAAAGACACTTTGCCCAGGGCACTGTGACCCCGATGAATCTATAATGTCTCCTGAATTAACCTGTTACACCATTAACATTAATGATAATGCGCACTATAATGAATGAGCCATTTTGCTAGTAGAATTTGATGTTGCGGGCAGTTTGAACGTTGAATAACAATTTATTACATACATACATACATATGGTCACGTCTATGCCCCTTGCGGGGTAGACAGAGTCTTGAAAAGACTGAATGGCCACGCACAGCTATTTGGCCCGCGCGAGGGTCACCCGTTGCCTCTCTCTGCCTTTTGAAGCCCACGTGCGCCTTGCGAAAATGAGAAATGTTATTGAATTAATAATTAGTGCCGTGTGGTTCCCGGCACCATTACAAAAAAGGATAGGACCACTCCATCTCTTTCCCACGGATGTCGTAAAAGGCGACTAAGGGATAGGCTTGTAAACTTGGGATTCCTCTTTTAGGCGATGGGCTAGCAACCTGTTTGAATCTCAATTCTATCACAAAGCCAAACAGCTGAGCGTGGCATATCAGTCTTTTCGAGACTGGTGGCTCTGTCTACCCCGCTAGGGATATAGACGTGATGATATGTATGTATGTATTAAGGTTGGAGTGAGAAGGCCTAGACGAACGTATCTTGATCAAATTAAGGACGACCTGGTAAGGGGTCAGGTCAAGAGTACCCGAAACCGCCGAGCTTGCATGAAGAGCGAAGGAAGTATGCAGAGATCGTGGCAAGTGGAAAGATGTAGTCTCCGCCTACCCCTCCGGGAAAGAGGCGTGATTATATGTAGGTATGTATGTATGTATTTATTTCTTTCATTCTTTAAAAGGACAGTCCCCGTGAGATTTTCAATGGACGACTTAAAAAAAAGTGGTAATTAATTTATCGAAAAATTCAATTGAATGTGCAATGTGATAACTGCACCTTTATGTTAAAATACACTGACTCGGTGTTCGACGTGGAAACTGAATATTTTCACTAAAAAAAATACTCGATAAACATTTTCATCAAAGCTTTTTGCTCAGTGATTTCCAGTTAAATTCGACGATAAAAAAATACTGCTTATTTTTTCAGGTTGAACAGACAAGTGAACATTGTTTGCGATATTTAAAAATAAATTATTTTAAAACGAAAATATGTGTAACCAGAGAACTAACTAACTAACTAGTTAAATAAATGCACTGCAAAGTCATTCTTTCATTCTTTCACAATGTAACATGGTAACAACAACACATAACGGTGCCTGGAACCACACGGCATCGGTACGGTACGGCACGTTATTATTTATAAATTGAATATATGTTATATCTTTTTCTATAATATTGAATATTCAATATATATTTTATCACTATCAAACAAATTGTTATCTCTCTTATATCGTTTGCGAGTTTTGCAACAATTGCGAAGTCAAACAATAGCCAAACTTCTGAGGAAACTAAAAGGCGGATCCGAATGGCCGCATTATCATAATGTTTTAACTACAGACCGTTTTTCGCTGACCAAGGGATTATTTTGACTATGTATGTCCTAGTATCTTCTTACTTTTGTTATTACAAATGCAGTAAGACTATTATGTGTTAAACTATCTGTTGTTACTATTATGTTATGTCATTATACTAGTATATTGAGACAAATGCCTTATCTAATATTGAATAAAAAATCCTTGGAGAAATCAGGCAAGACCCTTTTCCGTATTAATTATTTGTTTTTGTAGGAATCAATTAGTTCTTACTTCCAGTTAACATTTTTATATATACCTATGTAGTAGGCTAGGTGATATGCCTGAGGAACCGCGGGTCCGACGATGTTGTGTCGGAAGTTGTATATATATCTCCAATCCATGAAATCTTTGAAATCGCGTCTTAGATTCTTCGTTGCTATTGGTTGAGCGCGTCAATTTCTTTGCGATGATTGACAGTAGTTGTTTGATTGGATGTTGTGACGAGTGGCGTAGAGATGTCGCCACACCTACATTAGTTTAATTACTTACCGACACTTTAAACCTACACATTCGGGTAATGTGTAACCCAATATATGAGTACGTTAGATTCAACGATTGCAAGGCAAAGGTTGCGGAGGTCAGATGCTGTATCCAGTTGCCTGAATGTGCAGGTTACCTCACGATGTTCCCCCTCACCGTAAGAGCATCGGTTAGCCTTCATTATGTACATACATACATACATATCATCATGTCTATATCCCTTGCGGGGTAGACAGAGCCAACAGTCTTGAAAAGACTGATAGGCCACGTTCATCTATTAGGCTTTAAGATAGAACCGAGATTCAAATAGTGACAGGTCGCTAGCCCATCGCCTAAAAGAAGAATCCCAAGTTTATAAACCAATCCCTTAGTCGCCTTTTACGACATCCATGTGAGAGAGATGGAGTGGTCCTATTCTTTATTTCATTGGTGCCGAGAACCACATTGCAGTATATTGAAACAATGCCAAATTAATTTGCTTGCGGGCGCGCCCATCGGCCCAAACTACGCCTTGGCACCTAAATTGTCCCTTAGTTGATGCCAGTTACGTAAAGTCTGTTACTAGAACATTATGAAGTTAGGTCACACAAAGTTTGCTTGCAAATCGAGCGACTATATCAGATATAGTACTCGATTTGTAAGCAAACTGACATACAAGACAAAATGACACGTCATACATACATACGGTCACGTCTATATCCCTTGCGGGGTAGACAGAGCCAACAGTCTTGAAAAGACTGAATGGCCACGTTCAGCTATTTGGCTTAACGATAGAATTGAGATTCAAATAGTGACAGATTGCTAACCCATCGCCTAAACAAGAATCCCAAGGTTGTAAGCCTATCCCTTAGTCGCCTTTTACGTCATCCATGGGAAAGAGATGGAGTGGTCCTATTATTTTTTGTATTGGTGCCGGGAACCACACGGCACGACAAAATGACAGTTACATTTTGTAACAAACAAAGGTTTTCACGTCATTTTACAATTCCGAAATTGTATTAAAGTGTAGAGAGTGAAGAGATGATTCGGCTCGACCGCCACCAAAGGGAAGATCTTCCGCTAGGCTGGTTGTGATAGCTTTGAGAACCGCGGCTCCGACAATGTTGTGTCGGAGGTCGTATATATTCTCCAATTCTTGAAATCTTTGCTTGCCCAATTTAGGCTATTCGCAAAATCCCTATAAAGAACAGAACGAAAGCGTCTCCGACGATGTTGTGTCGGAGGTTATAATATATTCTCCAATTCTTGAAATCTTTGCTTGCCCAATTTAGGCTATTCGCAAAATCCCTATAAAGAACAGAACGAAAGCGTCTCCGACGATGTTGTGTCGGAGGTCGTATATATTCTCCAATTCTTGAAATCTTTGTTGCCCAATTTAGACTATTCGCAAAATCCCTTTAAAGAACAGAACGAAAGCGTAACGTTGAACGCATATAACTATTGATGAGAGAGAGAGAGTATGAGGGAATGTAGCGAAAGAAGTACGCAGATATCGTGGCAAGTACAAAGATGTAATCTCTGCCTTTCTTTCCGAGAATAAAGCTTTAGTAAATATGTATTCGCGTGCAGATTAATAAAGAAAGTTTCACGTTTATATAACCCTGTGCCTTGGCTTATATTAACATGAAATTTTCTTTTTTTTAATATGATGTGATCCAATTCTTGAATATCAAAACCTGAATTGGTGCCGGGAACCTCACGGCACATTTAAAAACATTAATAAAGTTGCCGTGTGGTTCCCGGCACTATTACAAAAAAGAATAGGACCACTCCATCTCTTTCCCATGGATGTCGTAAAAGGCGACTAAGGGATAGGCTTATAAACTTAGGATTCCTCTTTTAGGCGATGGGCTAGCAACCTGTCACTATTTGAATCTCGGTTCTATCATTAAGCCAAATAGCTGAACGTGGCCATTCAGTCTTTTCAAGACTGTTGGCTCTGTCTACCCCGCAAGGGATATAGACGTGACCATATGTATGTATGTATAAAGTACCACGAAAAAATCCATTGGCAATAAATAAGTAGCACCTTTGTAATAAAATTACTGTATTAAACGCTCCTGTTTATAATTTTGTGTACCTGCCTACATAAATGAATAAATAAATTAACATTAAATCTCATGAACTACCAGCATCTAACATTCGGTACACAATCGGAATATGCATTGAATCTTGCCACGTCAATGTGGAATGCAATATAAACGCCGGAGCCGTGAATCGTGTAACGTAAATCAAGCCAAACTGATCTCCAAAGAAGAGATACGATGTTAGGATTGAACCGGCGATAAGGAAAACGGAATGCGTTCTGATTTATACGACAAATACGAGGGGGGAGTCAGTTTAACAATGGATTTTTGTGTTGAAACTTTCTCGACTTGGTAACGCTGGTAATTGTATGTGGTAAAGAGGGTTTGACGAACACTCTTTGCCTTGACTTTTTAGATGACCAAAACCGACTGACAGACTTATGAAGAAAATGACAATCGACACTAAGACGATAAGACGACATCTTGAACAGCCAAAATTCTATTTATATTCTGACAAGACCCAATAGACCCTCGGCCCGTTCAAGGGTAGTTCTCTTAAAAATATACCTCATCATCATCATCATCATATCATATAATAACGTCTATATCCCCTGCAGGGTAAACAGAACGACTGAAAGGCCCTATCATCTGGTTTAATAATCAAATATTATAAAGTTGAAGAATTTGTTTGTTTGTTTGTTTGAACGCGCTAATCTCAGGAAGTACCTACTGTAAGTAAGTTAGCGCGTTCAAACAAACAAACTCTTCAGCTTTATAATATTACGAGTACCTAGTATAGATTAGTATGAATTTTTGTCATAAGACTGGTTCCGCAGGATAAGATATATCTCCTATCTCCTGGCTTTTAGTCCCGGCATCCTCAACTCTCTGGAGAGGAGCCCAGGGTATGCCTTTGACCATGGATCCTGGATTGGGTAAGTCAGGTTTTACACGAAGCGACTCACATCTGACCTCCGCAACCTTGGCAGGTAAACCTGACCCGTATTGGATCCATGTTAACACAACCAGTTGCCTGAAAGTGCAGGTTTCCTCACGATATCTCCCCTCACCGTTAGAGCATTAGATATATCGTTGGAACTTTACACATAGGTAATCAATATTCAAAGAATAACTATACAGAGACAATATTGACGTGTTGAATCTGATTCAGGTATATCGTTTCAATCTTTGGTAATATCACGATGAAAAATAAACATTTCAATAAGTCTGGGGTTTAATATGTTCACTTACTCGCAGCATGTGTAGAAACAGCGGCGGAACAAACTACACTGTAGCATTTTTACCGGACGTCAATTTACAAATATGGATCTCTCAAATCTAAATCGTGGACGAATGCACATTGTCTACATAAAAGAAAAGCGAATGATATAATAAAAAATAGTTGATGTAGATGTAGTTACAGGAATAGAAAAGGGTATGTTGAGATGGTTCGGTCATGTGGAGAGGTAGAATGAAAACAGGTTGACTAAGCAGATATACAAGGAGAGTGTAGAGGGAAAGTCGCAGTGGGAAGACCTAGACGAACGTATTTTGATCAAATTAAGGACGTCCTGGTAAAGGGTCAGGTCAAAAGTCCCGAAACCGCCGAGCTTGCATGAAGAGAGTTATGAATGTGGATGAAGCGAAGGAAGTATGCAGAGATCGTGGCAAGTGGAAAGAGGTAGTCTCTGCCTACCCCTCCAGGAAAGAGGCGTGATTTTATGTATGTATGTAAAATAAAAAAAATAATGATTCAATGTGTATTCTACATTTATAACTCTTTGACGAATGCCATTTCTAATACAGTCTATAGGCCCTGACGTATTGGCCGAGCTTCCTATGATTGCATGCCCTACGTAGGTTCCCGCCCTTGGCACATGTCCAGGAATTCTTTTGGAGATTCCCAAATATGGCCATTTTTACATATTGAGGTTTTTGTAGATTCATCGATTCTTTTATCTGGTATTTAAGATAATTTTGAAATTGTAACTATAACTATAGCTATAACACATAATTTATTTATTTATTTGTTTGTTTGTTTTTAATATCTAAAGTACAATAGGTTGACTTAATACATACATACATACATACATAAAATCACGCCTCTTTCCCGGAGGGGTAGGCAGAGACTACCTCTTTCCACTTGCCACGATCTCTGCATACTTCTTTCGCTTCGTCCACATTCATAACTCTCTTCATACAAGCTCGGCGGTTTCGGGTACTTTTGACCTGACCCTTTACCAGGACGTCCTTAATTTGATCAAGATACGTTCGTCTAGGTCTTCCCACTCCGACCTTAATGCTAATATCATAAACATAATATAATTGTATTAAATATCTAGACTAATGTATATAATTATAAAATCCTCTTACTGGGTAATCGGAGCCAAATATCTAGGTTTAAAGAATTTATTCTCATAAAAAGATTACTTATTGTAATCCAACTCCACTTACATGAGAAAATAATTTACAAATATGCTTACACTAAAATGCAGTCACCGTAATAACATTTTCAACATGGGGCAAACAAAAGGAAATATCTAGAAAATATAAGAAGATCGTGTTCAGCTGTATAGCTTAACGATGGTATTGATTAAATTTTTATATTAATTAATTGTTTTCTTTATTCAAACAACAGTTTATGCAGTATTTGTTAAATAGAGATAAGTAAAGCTAATATTTTGCGCATAAATTTTCGGGCAAAATAAATAAATCTGATATGAAATCGTTTAAAGTCATGACAAAATGCAGGCGGAAATGAAAATAATACAACATATATATATAATCACGTCTATATCCCTTGCGGGGTAGACAGAGCCAACAGTCTTGAAAAGACTGATAGGCCACGTTCATCTGTTTGGCTAAATGATAGAATTGAGATTCAAATAGTGACAGGTTGCTAGCCCATCGCCTAAAAGAAGAATCCCAAGTTTAGAAGCCTATTCCTTAGTCACCTCTTACGACATCCATGGGAACGAGATGGAGTGGTCCTATTCTTTTTTTTCGTTGGTGCCGGGAACCACACGGCACTGCCAGTATTTCAGTATGGATGTTTGTAACTCTTTCTCGCAAAAACTACTGAACCAATTACGACGAAATTTGGTGTGTAGGTAGCTGAAGACCCAGAATAACATATAGTTTAAACCCAGAAATAACATCTCATTATCCTGGAGTCCCCGTGGGATTGATTCCACGCGGACGAAGTCGCGGGCGGCCTCTAGTATTTTATAAATTACATCTATAAAGTTAGATCATTTCCAAATCTAGGTCTGAGACAATAGTCCGAGTTACTGGTGCTTATTGCAAATGTTAGCTATTTCAGTACAAAGGAATAGTCAGAAATCACGTAACTTGATTGAGGGTTTACATCTAATATCAACATTCTACATACCGTAGAGGCAATAGGTAGCATTTCTAATGGCGCATTTACATTCTTGTTGGTGCACAGTGCGAGTGGATTATGGCGTTTAGTGCTTAGTAAGTACCTATAAACTGAAACCACATTATCTTTAGTTTTTTCTTCTGGAGTTAATAACCGTTACATCCTAACCTCTCTGGGTCGTGGTATACGCGTTATGAATATGATCTTGAATTGCGTAAGTCAAAGGTTTGACTCCCGTCTGACCTCCGTAACGTTTGCAAGGGAATATAGTCCATATCGGATCATGGTAAAAGCTGCCCTAGATAAATGTGCCTTTTCCCTTAGTCTTCTTAAATAAACTATTTAATTGTATACCCAAAAATTATAGTGGCTTTAATAACCTCATTGGGTAAGGAGAACGTATTCACAAATAAATCCATCTCCCGCCATTCTCTTAGATGAGGCAACATCACGTTAAAAAACATTAATTTTCCGTACCTATGAAAATTATATATAATCCCTCTACACTTCTCCATCTCCGACTTTGGTCCCAGGTTGTATCCTCATTACTCTATAGAGGGAGCCCGGGGTATGCCTTTGACCATGGATCCCGGACCTGCGAGTTAGGATTTTACACAAAGCTACTCTCGCCTGACCTCCGAAACTTTTATAGGGGAACCTAACCAGTATTGATTCGATCATTGTTACACATCCAGTTGCTTAAATGTGCAGTTTTACTCATGATGTCAGTTCCTCATCGTATCAGTTAGTATTGAAACCAAAGCTCTCAACTCAGAACAGAGTCATTGGCACATAGCCTATGTAGGATTTGAACCGGTTACCCACACGCATTACTTAAGCGTTTTAACCGTTCGACCACCGACGCTCTCTACATTGTCCAAAAATTATTTTACGTGTTTAGGCCCAATGATGCCCAAAAACAATAATGAGTAGCCTTTGCCAATATTAAAAAAAAATGTGTTGTGGCGATGGTACTAACTGTCATTGTCATATTTATCATTGTAAAAAACTTTACTTTTGGCGGCTTCGACCGACGTTACGCGCTACTTTAAAACAATTTGTAAATATAATTTCTAAATACACTAAAATTCAAGAAGTCTGAGTTTTATGTGGCTCCTGTGTGTCAAGTAATGACAATACACATGCCTAATTAGTTTCAATTACAATACGTCAGTAAGAATTTTCGAAAATTAAAATTAAACGCAACTGCATAATTTGTTCAGTTCGCAGTTTTGAAGTGTCAACAATATAATTTGTGAAAAGAATTGAAACGACATACAGCGAGTATGAACACCACAACACAAAATAGTGAACAAAGCGAAATGCCACAGATAAACGACAAAAGGCGTCATAAAACTAGTCTAGGCTTTGTGTGATGTAGACCGAATGAAGGCGGAGTGACTGAATCGCGCGATAAAAACTTTACAGTTTCCGAAAATGTTAGTTGAATTACATTAAAAAATAAAAATGTACAGAGAGATTCATTCATTCATTCATATGATCACGTTTATAACTCTAGCGGGGTAGACAGAGCCAGCAGTCTTGGAAAACTGATAGGCCACGTTCAGCTGCTAGGCTTAAAGATGGAATTGAGATTCAAATAGTGACAGGTTACTAGCCCATCGCCTAAAAGAAGAATCCCAAGTTTACAAGCATATCCCTTGGTCGCCTTTTACGACAACCATGGGAAAGAGATGTAGTGGACCTATTCTTTTTTCTATTAGTTCCGGCAACCACACGGCACGGTTAATATAATAGTAAGATTGTTGTTGATTGTTTGATTTTACCATCCTTTTCCTATCCACAAAAGTGGAGCAATGAATATTACCTATTTAATTACATTGAATAGGTAATATTCATTGCTGCAATTCCGATGTAATTCAACTATCATTTTAAAATCTGACAAATTTTCGTCGTTATCAGCCTAGTTGTACTATGTTGTAATAATTCTTGAACTGTTACAATTTTTATATCAGCAAATACTCAACCTGAGTGCATATAACGGAACTTGGAGCTTGTAACATCAAGATGGCGCACCGTTTGATCGTCTTCTGTTTTATTTGACAGCGAAAGATACGTCTTATAATTGCGTACAACATTCTCAATTTAGTCTTAGTTTGATCGATCTCCTTGCATAAACATAGCCTTTTTTAGAATATGGTAAAATCTGGCATTCTAAAATAAAAATAAAAAAACTACTTAATTGATTTTTGGTTTCTTTATCGAGGACGGCGAGGGACGGTCATTAACTTTGTTTTTATTTAAACATCAGTTCAAGGAAAAACATGTAATTTGTATACTAATACTATTGAACAAAATCGGATGACAATCATTGGTTAGTAATCATTAAACCCAATGACGTGCTAATTTCTTTTAAATAATAAAAAATCATACTAACATGTTAATAGCTCAGTTTATAGTTACTTCTTATCAATAATTATTCTATTATATTCGGCCATTATATATACATATTTTTCAATTCTAGGAACTGTATTTTATAGTATTGTTATTTTTTTTGTGCAATAAACAGTTTACAAACAAACTTTGGTATTGTAATACCTTAAGCAAAACAAGTCTCACGAGAAGCTCGACAAAATTTTAGCTCGTATGTACACTCCATTTGGAGCACTCAAGTGATAACTGAACACTAATTAATTACAGTTAATGGCGTTTCTGCTTTTACGCTTTGTAACGTTTGATGTAGCAGTTATTTGATGTTACGGAACATCTGTTGGTTTGTTTACACCTTAAAGCTCCATTACTTTCCCTATGACCAAGAAGTTTAAAGAGATTCCTAGAAAGTCTACAATGTAAAGAAAATCCTGACCGATCAATGACGGACATATAAAGAAACTTGTAAAGGTTTTATTTATCAATTTCTTACTGGAGAATAAGGATAAAAATATATCTGTTGAAAAAAAAACCTGAGGATAAAGTCATAAATATGTACGGGACATATTCCTCAGATTAAGATAGCCTCGAAGTTAGTTCGAGACTTGTATACTCAACTATACTATACATTATAATAAATACATATATACCTTGATAAACATCCAAGGCCCAGGTCAGTCAGAAAAAGTTCGATTCTCATCATGCACTGCGCCTGTAGCAAGAAAACTATAGTTGTTTCGCTTTTTAATGTGATGGGAAAAGGGACAGCGACAGTTTTTCGCGCGATAAAAATGGGGTTGCGCGTGCAATGCTAAAGGGGCTGGCCGGGATTCAAACTTTGAAAAGACTGAGGCCACGTTCAGCTAATTAAATTAATGATGGAATTGAGATTCAAATAGTGAAAGGTTTCTAGCCTATCGCCTATAAGAGAAATCACTATAAGCATATTCCTTACTCGCCTTTTACGCCATCCATGGGAACGAGATGGAGTGGTCCTACATACATACATACATACCGTCACGTCTATATCCCTTGCGGGGTAGACAGAGCCAACAGTCTTGAAAAGACTGAATGGCCACGTTCAGCTATTTGGCTTAACGATAGAATTGAGATTCAACTAGTGACAGGTTGCTAGCCCATCGCCTAAAAAAGAATCCCAAGTTTGTAAGCCTATCCCTTAGTCGCCTTTTACGACATCCATGGGAAAGAGATGGAGTGGTCCTATTCTTTTTTGTATTGGTGCCGGGAACCACACGGCAGTGGTCGAGTGGTCCTATTGTACAGAAATTATCTTACTGTAATATTAAATATAGTAATATAGGAAATTAGCCGTGTGGTTCCCGGCACCAGTACAAAAATGAATTAGACCACTCCTCTTTCCCATGGATGTCGTCGTTAAAGGCCACTAAAGGATAGGCTTACAAACTTGGGATTCATTTTTTAGGCGATGGGCTAGCAACCTGTCACTATTTGAATCTGAATTCTATCATTAAGCCAAATAGCTGTGCGTGTCCAGTCTTTTCAAGACTGTTGGCTCTGTCTACCCCGCAAGTGATATAGACGTGACTATATGTATGTGTGTTCATTAGATACCTACGGAAACGTTCCATTTGATCACTTGTACATAAATTATTAAACATTTCGGGATTCATTCCGTTTTATCATTACAATTTTTTCTGTAAAAGCTTTTTTCTGTACCTTTTTATACGGCGTCCTATTAAATATGTATTGGTCTCGGCCAGAATTGTATACGTATATGATTTAGGTCGTTTTCAGTACGGAGGTTGTGTGTGTGATTTTTTTTCCGCAGATTTAGAAATTTTATTATTTCTGTTACCTATTTAAATAAAAATAAATGCAGTGTAATAAGAATAAATGCAGTGGAAATGAGAGCGTTAAGGAGTATGATGGGTGTGAAATTGAGTGACCGGATAAGGAACAGCGTGATAAAGGAATGTTGTGATGTGAAAGAAGATCTAGTTACAGGAATAGAAAAGGGTAGGTACGTTAAGATGGTTCGGTCATGTGGAGAAGATGAATGAAAGCAGGTTGACAAAGCAGATATACAAGGAGAGTGTGGAGGGAAAGGTCGGAGTGGGAAGACCTAGACGAACGTATCTTGATCAAGGGCGTCCTGGTAAAGGGTCAGGTAAAAAGTACCCGAAACCGCCGAGCTTGCATGAAGAGAGTTATGAATGTGGATGAAACGAAGGAAGTATGCAGAGATCGTAGCAAGTGGAAAGATGTAGTCTCTGCCCCTCCCCTCCGGGAAAGAGGCGTGATTTAATGTATGTATATATGTATTTAAATAATCGTTTAATTAGGATGCAAATGGTACACTAGTATATTTAGTTTTAAGACTGATAGGCCACGTTCAGCCGTTGTTTAAATTAATGATAGAATTGAGATTCAAATAGTGATAGGTTGCTAGCCTAAAAGAGGAATCACAAGTTTATAAGCCTATCCCTTAGTCACCTTTAACAATAACCTAGCTGTAGCTACTATCCCTTAAAATAATATGTTTCTTTGAATGACCTGGTTGACTGGAAGACATCGATAAGAAGATAAGTCCGCCCTTGTACATCGTTATTTTTAATGTTCTTTTATGTACTTCTTATAATTTGTTACGTACAATAAAGTATTTACAAACAATAATAGATATATTATTATCATGTCTATATGATGATATCGCAATTTAAAAAAGCAGAATAATTCCAAAGACGATTCAAATTTAAATCAAATTTAACAACGATCTTACAGCGATTCAACGCGAAATACACTCAAACAAAGTGAGGATACCACCTCAAACAATGCAGTTGACAAATCGCACTAATTCACATCCGGCGGGTAGTACGCGACCCTACCATTACCGTGATTGTTATGCGGTGAGCGGACATTTGTCTACCACATGTGCGGGGATTTATAATGATTTAAATTGACAGCTTTAATTTATCAATTTATATAACCGTAACTATATATGTAGGTAGTATGTATGTACGTACTATTCGTTCGCCGTGAACACAAACATCGCAAACGCTTTTAGTTTCAAAAAATTGTGGATATCTCAAAAACGACTTAATCGATTTTGTTGTGAATTGAACTTTCAATTGACAAATTCAACATATAATTTAAACTTAACCAAAATCAGACTAATCTATTCATATAGTCACGTCTATATCATTTGCGGGGTCGACATAGCCAATAGTCTTGAGAAGACTGAAAGTCCACGTGCAGCTGTTGAGATTCAAATAGTGACAGGTTGCTAGCCGATCGCCTAGAAGCAAATCTCAATTTTATAAACCTTTCCCATAGTCGTCTTTTTCGACATCCAAGAGTGAGATGTAACGTAGTTCTATTCTAAAATGTCGGGAACCACACGGCACATAGTTCATGGTTTAAGATTAATTCCTTAAGGTCTTGATACCCCTTTGTATTTCTTACTTCTTCAAATCTTCTTTATCACTAGATATTATTGTGTGGTTCTGGGCACCAATAAAAAAAAGAATAGGACCACTCCATCTCGTTCCCATGGATGTCGTTAAAGGCGACTAAGGGATAGGCTTATAAACTCGGGATTCTTCTTTTAGGCGATGGGCTAGGAACCTGTCACTGTTTGAATCTCAATTCTGTCATTGAGCCAGGCAGCTGAATGTGGCCTATCGGTCCTTTCAAGCCTGTCGGCTCTGTCTACCCCGCAAAGGATATAGACGTGATTATATGTATGAATGACCCACCTTGTGAAAAATTATAAATTAACACACCATTCCGAGTATTTCATTTTTTATATTGAGATATATAACAATAAAAAAGTTTACGTTTTAACGAATACTTGTAAACACATTCTCGAGTATTCAAACATTAGAATTTCTAGAGCGTATATCACACTAATGCTTTATCCACGTGGTACACTCAACCACAGAGACGGACTTACCCGTGAAATAATATTCGTCACACAGGGCAAAGGTATTAGAGGGCGCCGGACGCAATTTAAGACACATTCATGTTTTATAATATAGCCCGTGTCTGTCTGGCGTAGTTAAAGTAAGTAGATTAGAAAGTAAGTTTTTGAAGTTTCCCCGTGTCCTGAAGCGCTGAAATGGAGGTCGCATCCGGAAATACGCAAAGAAAGAGATAATGTAAGAATCCCAAGTTTATAAACCTATCCTTAGTCTTATACCTACTTTTTGTGCCGTGTTGTTGCCGTCACCAATAGAAAAATAGATTAATACTTATATTACTATTTAACAACAGCCTTACCAATGGGCGCAAGTTTCTCGTAACACCCAGGAACCAATAACGCTAGAGCCGTCACCGTTCAACTAAATAAATTTCGCATGTGAAACACGTCTGCTTGCTATAAAGTTTGAGCTAGAATGCAGCTTAGATTTTTCAGGGTACCTACCATTAAATTCATCGATGTAGTGTTAGTCTGAATTTTAACAACGAACAGTGACGTTCGAAAGATGGATTGTTCGTCTTCAATGTTTAACTTTTACGTTGGAATAAACATACATATAGTCACGTCTATATCCCTTGCGGGGTATACCGAGCAAACAGACTTGAAAAGAATGAAAGTCCAAGGTCAGCTGTAATATGGCATTATGATAGAATTGAGATTCAAATCGTAACAGGTTGCGAGCATATCGCCTACAAGAGGAATCCTAAGTTTTTAATCTTATTCCTTAGTCGCCTTTTAGACATCAATGATAAAAATACGGAGTCATATTGTATTAACATAGTTGTTGGTACACTAAAGTTTGAATTACTAAATTAAAACTATAAACTTAGTTTATTTGAAAAAAAAAAATTGTAGAGAGAAATAAACTCTCTTCTTCTCTTATCTTATATCTTCTTAAAATATATATGTAAATGAGCAAAACTACAAGTAATAAATTAAAGACAGTAAGATTAAGAGAGACTGGCGTCTGAACTAAGCGAAAATTGTACCTCAAAAAATATTTAATTATATATCTAAACATATTTTTTTTTTTTCAACCGAAGCGTAAAATGCATGTAGGTAGGAAACGCGTGGTAAAATTTTTCCACCATAGCTAATATTGACAAAACTCTTAATAAAACACACAGCAACCAACCTACATGCCTATGTTTACATTTTTTATTTAACAGATTCATATTTCTGTTTGTCTGTTTACATGTATTTTCCCGAGAATCTACTTGCTTGAATGAAAACAGCTATAAGCCTTTTCACTCATTTCGGTAATCGCTGCATCTATTTATTTATGTATATTGTTTATTTATTGTAGTTTTAGATAACTATGTATATTATAATTATTATTAGTATTAGTATAAAATATATTTAGTTTGACCCCACATAACTGTTCTCTCTGTCCCAATGGTTGACTGGTAGATAATGCTTCTAGCATTAAGTCCGCGAATTGTGCTATATATTCGTATTTTGTGAAATAAAGTTTAAATAAATAAGTAAAACAGTTTAAATCTGCACATATATATTTTGATCATGATGAATTTTAATGCAAGATCTTAATTATTTATAAATAATAAAGGTGATAGAGTCAGTGGTCGAATCGGCAAGGTGCCCGGTTAAATGCATGATACGCGGAAATGCACAGGTTCGAATCCCACCTCGGCCATGGACCAATGACTTTTTCCGAAGTTATGTACATTAGTTGGAATACTAACTACTACTACAGGAGAAAAATATCCGAGCAAAGTGGTTATACATATCTAAATATGCAGGTATGATTCCGAAATTGTTTTCATTCCACTTTAAAAACCCTAAACGAGTTTACCGATTAAGATAAAACACATATTTCTGAACTGTTGCGATATTTTTGCTAGTTTAGCTATATTATACTTCTATGATGACGATGTTATTCTCACTACTAATGAACGCACACAACACAATATAATCTACGAGATAACGTATATTGCATGTGACTTATTGCGTAATTACAAAAGGTGTTTTTCGCATACAAGCTTCCTTAAATACATACATATAATCACGTCTATATCCCTTGCGGGGTAGACAAAGCCAACAGTGTTTAAAAGATTGATAGGCCACGTTCAGCTGTTGGGCTTTAAGACAGAATTGAGATTCAAATAGTGACAGGTTGCTAGCCCATTGCCTAAAAGAACAATGTCATACAAGCCTATCTCTTAGTCGCCTTTTACGACATCCATAGGCACGAGATGGAGTAGTCCTATTCTTTTTTTATTAGTGCCGTAAACCACACAGAACCGAATGTTTAATATTTTTTACTAAAAACATACTTATTATTATAACGTCTTTATCCCTTACGGGGAAGATATAGCAAATAGTTTAGAAAATACTGGAATAATTAAATGTCTTCAAATCTTACTAGCAACCATTCCATTTATATAGGTTCTTGGCAATTGAGAATATCACCACTAGCTCTCGTTTTTATTGACAGACTCGCAAGAAGTGACAAAAAGATTAATTACATAACCTCAATTCTTGCTATTTTGAGATCTTCTGTTTATAATCCACGAAAAAATCCACGAACTTCATATTGTAGTGTCTTTTGGCGAAAAAACCAGACGTACACGTACCCCTTTTGGACTAGTGACGGTACTATGAGCTCCTCTCAAGAAGCTATCTTTGCAATGTCAAAAGGGTTTAAAGAAAATGATCCTATGAACGTGTCTGCATATATGAATCGGTATTGTAACTATAATCGACATTAGCCTAATGGATTATCCAAATCAGTTTAATTTATTTAAACCTATAACTATTACCAAAAGATTGGTATTTGTAATATTGTCTCCTTCTTGTTTGAGATAGACTTCCTTTGAAATGCTTGTTTTGTTAGAGTTTCAACTTTTTGTTGTGAAACCTAATCATGCGCACTCCAAACATCTCTAATGACAACAGCGGTGCGTATCGTCAGTCATTTACAAGCAACTTGACAATTGGGATTTCCGATTTGATATTTTAACGCCGGATGTAAATATCCGCCCGTTGTTTATTTGTACACCGATTTCCATAATATTGCTGCATACGAGCAATTATATCTTATTACTGTTTGTATTGAGTCAGTTCGCGAAAACATTATGTTTGGAGAAGACTTAACTCATTAGTTATCTCGGCAGCAGGCATTATCTTGCCTTATCTTAGGTAATTTGTGAGCTAGATACACGTATAGGCAAATAATGAGCTCAAAATATAAAAGGGTGTTAGAAGATTTGGAACTATATGTATCGAACGAGCTCGTATGAGACACTTGGTCTTAAGAAGTGTTTAACGAACGAATTTCGCTATCAATGATTTAAAAATCAGTGACAATGAAAGTGTTATATTGTCTACTAATTGTAAGTACTGTTTTGGACTTGTAAGGTTGTAGTTTTTTTCTTTTGTGACTTGTTGTGCTAACTAGTAGTTGACTAGCAATTTTTCTTGTTAGTTTTTGATTCACTACTTTGAAGGGTATTGTTACTTTTGTAGAAGCGTATTGTGTACTATTTATTCGGCCATGTCTTTTTCAAAAGTGACATTGATTATTTTTATCAAGTAATTGGAATTAAAATTAACTTGTGCCCGTGTAAGAGTTATATGTGTTGATATCGTGAAAACTTTAAAAATAAAATGCATTTGACCTACTCGTGAGACAACATGAGAAAAAAATTAGGTTTATAAGTTCAGTCACATGTAAGCACATAATACTTTCTTTTTTATTTCTTGGCGGATTTCAATATTAACATGTATATTTTAAAATTAATATTTCGCTGCTGATGTTTGTTTAAATCACCAGTTAAATCAAAAATTAGTAGTAAAAGATTCGATTTAATATTGTATCATTTTTCTTATTTCAGGTATGCTTCGGCATTGCAAGTGCGAAATATTTGCCAAACAACTCAAATAATCAAAGAGAGTTATGGCGTCCCGATGGAAGTGCATCTGATGAGTCCAGCGAAAAGTCATTTGAAGAATCTAAGCACGAGGAAATACAAAAATATGAAATCAAGATAAGGGAAGTAGTAAGAAAGTATGAAGAAAATCAAGATAAACTCAGAATTAAGTTGGAACATGAGAAACAAGAAATTCTTAAAGATATAAGAGAATTGGAATCTGATTTTGACAACAGTGAGTCATCTGAACACGACAGACAGAAAGATATAAGAAAACTGGAAAGGAAACTTCAAGAACTCGAAAGGAAGTATCAAGAGAAGCAACGAAAGGAACAAAGAAAATTAGAAGAAGAGAAGAGAAAACTACAGAATAAATTACAGAAAAATCTAAGAGAACTGCAGCAGAAGGCAATTGAGCAAGAACGAAAGATTCAAGAACAACAAAGAAAACTTCAACAAAAGAGAGAAGAAGAAGAGCGTAAGATTCGCGAAAATATAGAAAAGGAGAACCGAAAACGGGAAGAGGAAGAGAAGAAAAAACAAGAACAACAAGCAGTAAATAAATCTGATGAGGATGAATCTTCCGAAGACGAAGACTCTGTAGATGTTGAAGACGTCTGGAAGCAATACGTCTATGAAAAATACGGACTATCTAACACCAGCTCCAAGCTCGAGAAAAAGATAGCGGTGAACAGGTACTTATACGAGGAACTCGGTCTTACATTAAACAGTACCAAGAGTGAAAGAAGACAAGCTGTAATCAAACTGCTGCAAACAGAACTACAGCAAACAGCTCAGTCTCCAAGCGCTCTGAAGGTTTACTTAGCAAGTCATGTCAACGCAGCAGGTATCCAATTATTGCAAGTTCAACTTGACGAAGAAATCAAGAGTTTGAATAATGAGTCGCAATTGTTGACTAACGTAAACTTGCCATGGGTAGCCGCTGCTCAGCAAAACATCGAGGAGAAAAAGACACTGCTCCAAACTGTATCAACGTTTTTGGCCAACCTTTTACCAAATTGGGTAACTGGAAATTCTGCTAACAATGGCTCTGCTCCCAACGCGGCTTCCAACGACACCGGATCTGCAGTAAGTTCTGATTCAACATCATCTTCAGCAACTGAATCTTCATCTGTTAGTGATGGTTCAAGTGTTACATCGGCAGGAAATTCTGGTACTACTTCTTCTCCAGTTTCTGGCACTACTAGCTCATCAGGAGTGAACGCTGATTCAACATCTTCTTCAGCACCCGATGCCACTACCAGTTCTGCAACAACCGACGGATCTGCGCCCAGTGCTGACGCTTCCAGCTCTGTCACTAATGATGGATCTGCAACCACTGCTGATGCCTCCAGCTCTGTCACCAATGATGGATCTGCAACCACTGCTGATGCCTCAAGCTCTGTCACCAATGATGGATCTGCAACCACTGCTGATGCCTCAAGCTCTGTCACCAATGATGGATCTGCAACCACTGCTGATGCCTCAAGCTCTGTAACCAATGACGGATCTGAATCTAGTGCTGACGCTTCCAGCTCTGTCACCAATGATGGATCAGCGCCCAGTGCTGACGCCTCAAGCTCTGCAACCAATGATGGATCCGCGCCCAGTGCTGACGCCTCAAGCACTGCAACCAATGATGGATCAGCGCCCAGTGCTGACGCCTCCAGCTCTGCAACCAATGATGGATCTGCACCCAGTGCTGACGCCTCAAGCGCTGCAACCAATGATGGATCAGCGCCCAGTGCTGACGCCTCAAGCTCTGCAACCAATGATGGATCAGCGCCCAGTGCTGACGCCTCAAGCACTGCAACCAATGATGGATCAGCGCCTAGTGCTGACGCCTCCAGCTCTGCAACCAATGATGGATCGTCACCCAGTGCTGACGCCTCAAGCTCTGTAACCAATGATGGATCAGCGCCCAGTGCTGACGCCTCAAGCTCTGCAACCAATGATGGATCAGCGCCCAGTGCTGACGCCTCAAGCTCTGCAACCAATGATGGATCAGCGCCCAGTGCTGACGCCTCAAGCTCTGCAACCAATGATGGATCAGCGCCCAGTGCTGACGCCTCAAGCTCTGCAACCAATGATGGATCAGCGCCCAGTGCTGACGCCTCAAGCTCTGCAACCAATGATGGATCAGCGCCCAGTGCTGACGCCTCAAGCTCTGCAACCAATGATGGATCAGCGCCCAGTGCTGACGCCTCAAGCTCTGCAACCAATGATGGATCAACGCCCAGTGCTGACGCCTCAAGCTCTGCAACCAATGATGGATCAGCGCCCAGTGCTGACGCCTCAAGCTCTGCAACCAATGATGGATCAGCGCCCAGTGCTGACGCCTCAAGCTCTGCAACCAATGATGGATCAGCGCCCAGTGCTGACGCCTCAAGCTCTGCAACCAATGATGGATCAGCGCCCAGTGCTGACGCCTCAAGCTCTGCAACCAATGATGGATCAGCGCCCACTGCTGACGCCTCAAGCTCTGCAACCAATGATGGATCAGCGCCCACTGCTGACGCCTCAAGCTCTGCAACCAATGATGGATCAGCGCCCAGTGCTGACGCCTCCAGCTCTGCAACCAATGATGGATCAGCGCCCAGTGCTGACGCCTCAAGCTCTGCAACCAATGATGGATCAGCGCCCAGTGCTGACGCCTCAAGCTCTGCAACCAATGATGGATCAGCGCCCAGTGCTGACGCCTCAAGCTCTGCAACCAATGATGGATCAGCGCCTAGTGCTGACGCCTCAAGCTCTGCAACCAATGATGGATCAGCGCCCAGTGCTGACGCCTCAAGCTCTGCAACCAATGATGGCTCTGCCTCAAGCGCAGATGCTGCAAGCACTGCCACCAATGATGGATCTTCTCCCAGTGCTGATGCATCAAGCTCTGTTACTAATGATGGATCTTCTCCCAGTGCTGACGCCTCAAGTTCTGTTAGTAATGATGGCTCACAAGCCAGTGCTGACGCTTCAAGCTCTGCTAGCAGCGATGCAACCACACCTAGTGCTGATTCTTCAAGCTCTGTAACCAATGAAGGTACTTCTCCCAGTGCTGATACCACAAACTCTGTCACTGGTGATGGATCATCAGCTAGTACTGATGCCGCTAGCTCTGCCACTGATGGACCTACACCCATTGCTGACGGTTCAACCTCCGGTGCCATTGATGCATCTACACCCAGCGCAGCTTCTGATGCAACGGAGCCCAGCACCGATTCATCAAACTCCGTAACTTCTGAATCTACAACAACCGCCGCTGACTCCAGCTCTGCAGCTGACACTTCTGTTCCCAATGCTGACGCTCCCGCCTCCGTTGTTGATGTAGCTACAACAAATTCCGAATCAACTAATGCACCAACTGAACCAGCTGTGACTGTTGTTGACGCCTCAGGTTTGACTACCGAATCTGTCGACAGCACTACCGTAGTGTCTGATGTATCAAGTTCCGTTATAGTAGTCAATGAACTTCCTACGACTACCGAAGCTAATGTTGTAGAGGATGCTCCAACTACTGTTGCTGATGCTTCAGGGTTAACAACGGAAGCTGTGGATAGCACTACAGTATTATCTGATGTCTCAAGCTCTGTTATAGTTGTTAATGAACTCCCTACCGAAGCTAATGTGGTCGAAGTTGTGTCAACAAGTGCTCCAAGTGAAGCTGTGAATGCTGACACAAATGCACCGTCGACAGAAGTAACACCAAACAGTACCACAATTGCTTTGGTAAGCACAACGGAGGCTGCTCTTGACGCAAACAACCCAAGCACTGAAGGGTTACCCATCACCACTGAAGCGACAGTAGAAACTACAGGGACTATTATTATACCGGTTCCAGTTCAAGAATTAATTGTTAACCCTCAAAATGTTGCAATTCCCTTGGAAGAAGGAGCAACTATCGTTGATGTCACCCAACAATAGTCTAACAAATGAGATTAACTAATTTATGTTGTAAAATATTGTAATTATTGTTTTGAGAGAATTAAACCGTTTATGTAAATAAATAAATAAAGATTTATGCAGTATTAACCGGATTTTTTAACTCTAATTAATAAACACATTTACAGTTAAAGAGAATACAAGGATAATATTTATTGAGTTAATTATTTACTGATTATTATGAAAATTAAGATTAATATAGCATCATAAATTTAGTTTTGACTTATGTAGTGACGTTTATGTGTTAATAAATTAAAACTTGAGAAATTATAGTAAAATAAATAACTTTCATTAAAAAAATTTATCTAAGCAACAATAATTGAATGACTTGTTTTATTTCATTGTAAAAAAAAAGTGCATTTATACTAACGTAAAATATACTAAAAATATAATTTGAAGTCTATTCTGAAAACCATAGAGCTACGCTCCATATTATTTCCATTGAAAGGAAACAAAATTGAGTCCAATGAAAGGGTCATTGGACCTCGTTTTGTATAACAAAATAAACGTTGAATTGAGAAAACTTTTCCATCCCAATTGTATTGGCTAAACCTGTTTTCAACACTCATTAATGTTTAAACTCCGCTTAAAACATGACGTAACACGCGTCGAGCACATTTTCCACGATAATTTCATGCATCCCTTAGGACTGCCTTTCATAGTCCAATTTCCGTCAATTCAACAATATATTCGACGCATTTCCAACCTTACGGACGCATTATTAACACCTATTATGCGTCACATACACGCTTCGGAAGCACAGTTAATTTCCGTTGCACATAATAATAGATTTTACGGTAACAAAGAGCCTGGTTTAAAATACAATGCGATTAAAATGAAGTGTTAACGTTTCGTATATAAATAAAGTTTAAGTTTGTAGCATTTTAAATGAGGCGTATAATTGAATTTCCCTTTGCTCCGCCGGTTTAATAAAGAGGTTGAAGTTGCTCAGTTTGAAAATAAATTAAAATGCAGTTCATTACTTCTTGAAAGAAGTCTTGATAGCAATAAAGAAATGATAGATGATGTAAAAATATGCTTATTATAGAGACATAAGCCGCTGCCTTAACAATGAAATTTAAATTTTGCAAGATAGAGGTCAGCTGTTTGGCTTAATGATAGAATTGAAATTCAAAGTGCTAGCCCATCGCCTAAAAGAAGAATCCCAAGTTAATAAGCCTATACTTTAGTCGCCTTTTACGACATCCATGAGAACAAGATGGGGAGGTTCTATTCTTTTTTTTAATTGGAGCCCGCAACCACACGGCACGGCACGGAATATACGTATGTATGTTATGACAAAAAAAAAATGGAATGTACAATACACTTATTCTATAAATTCTAGACTATTTTTAAGCGTTACATCATAATCGCTAACCTGTATCGCGGTGATTTGGCATGACCACTTGGGCGCCGCTCGACAATAATCATGATTGGACCGCATTCAAAATCGAGAATTGTGTGCAGTTCGCTATTAACTCGTATAAAATATTAGACCAGTCATCGAGTTAACAAATGAAAGAGCAATCAAATCAAATTTATTTCGAAATAATTTTAGCGGAATCACAGATACATATGTATTTATATACAATCACTCACAATCGCATGCCGTGTGGTTCCCGGCACCATTACAAAAAAGAATAGGAGCACTCCATCTCTTTCCCATGGATGTCGAAAAAGGCGACTAAGGGATAGGCTTATAAACTTGGGATTCCTCTTTAAGGCGATGGGCTAGCAACCTGTCACTATTTGAATCTCAATTCTATCATTAAGCCAAAAAGCTGAACGTGGCCATTCAGTCTTTTCAAGACTGTTGGCTCTGTCTACCCCGCAAGGGATATAGACGTGACCATATATATGTATGTATGTACTCACAATCGCAGATATACAAGATCACGTCTTCACACCTCTACGGGGTAGACATAGCCAACGGTCTTGCAAAGACTGACACGCCACGTTTAGCTGTTTGACTTAAAGATGGAATTATATAGAATGACAGGTTGTTAGCGTCCCGCCTAAAAGGTAAATCCCATGTTTATTAGCCTATCCTTTAGTCGCCTTTTACGACATCCATTGGAAAGAGATGGCGCAATGAACGTACGATTGATAAAACAAAAGAAGCTCCTAATCAAAAGCAGTAGAATGAAGTGAATGAAATTTGATGAATTACCGTAAATAATTGTTGTTCATGCGAAGTCGAGCTTTTTAGCATAACAGTAAAAGTTACATGAAAAATCTGATGAACTAATTTTTGTTGAGCATTTGTGAACGCAACATTTTCTTGTATAATTTTCATCCGTCAAACTGACATATGTATGTCGATCTCTCTCTCTGTGTTTGCCGCGCTATTGTATACGTTTTTCGCTCCGAAAAAATTACTATAGATTCTACACTTTTGTTTTACTACTTATTTTTACTACCTTTTGTCATGTAGGAATTTCATTAAAAAATGTTTGTGTAAAATATTATCGAAATCGGTTCAGCAATCATAGAGATTAGTTATTTGTTATGCTACTTATTTAAAATTTATGTATATAATTCCGACGCCTTAAAATGTAGAATGTGTGTTAACAGAAACTGTGCCTGAATACTTAAGACCTATATTGTAACCATATTCAAGTAATAAATGATTATGATTATGATGGTAAAACAAAGAGACAAAGATACAAATATTTTTATTTCTAATAAAAGTTGGTCCCCACAACATACTTCAAGTATGGAAAGTGACACATGATAAGCCATATATTTATTTACGCTCATGACAAGAGCGTAATTGTAAGTCTATGTTGCAATATTGTCCCGCTAAATTTTCCACGCATTTCAGATTGTTGTATTCGTGAGAGGATTGGTAATTGAGCGAAATGAATCCAATTATCTTATTAAATACAATAGAATAGATTTATTTTCAAAATTGGCTACAAGGTATCACTTATTGACGTCACATCACTTAAATCTATATTATAACTACTACCGCTTCCAAAGCGCATGTGTAGAAAAAGCGGCGGGACAAACTACACTGCAAACAAATACCAGCGTTATATGTGTCAAATTGTTATATGTTTGTAGCTTACGTCTTCATTCGTTCGCTTAAGGTGCGTACAGATTCAATAATTTTAACACTTAATGTTATACATACATACATACCCATACATATGGTCACGTCTATATCCCTTGTGGGGTAGACAGAGCCAACAGTCTTGAAAAGACTGATAGGCCACGTTCAGCTATTTGGATTCATGATAGTATTTAGATTCAATAAGTGACAGGTTGCTAGCCCATCGCCTAAAAACGAAACCAAAATTTGTAAGCCTATCCCTTAGTCGGCTTTTACGGCATCTGTTGGAAAGAGATGGAGTGGTCCTATTCTTTTTTGTATTGGTGACGGGAACCACACGGCATGTTTTAGTATTAAGTTATTATTGTTTCTTTCAAATGTCCTTATTTTATCGATTTATGTATAACAGAAAATACTTTCATAATCGATAGTCAAACCACATAGAACAGTTGTATCTATGGTCATAGCTTCCTAAACACGTGTAATATAGACAGAATCGTCAGCCGTAGCGTGCCCACAGTCATTACGGTGCCGTGCCGCGGTGCGTTTAGCCGCAGATAGAAGATATAAGGAGATATGGCTTTCAAATAAAACTTGCGTCCGCTAATATTGATCTGCTTGTAATGCTTAAGACCAAATTCAAGAGCACGTGAAAACGCACGTGAAGATAGAAAATTATAGATTTTTAGTTTAACGACAATATTAATTAAAAGAAGACTACAGTTTTTGGAAAATTAAAATAAAGATGATGCAGAAAAATAGAAGAGTAGGTTAAAAGTAAGGTTAAGGAGAACCAGCAAGTGGTCGAGGATAGCAAGATACTTGGTGAACTCAGAGGTAGACCAAAGAGAAGTTATGACCGCACCGGCTTGCTTAATAAAGAGTGAAGGGAGAAGCCCGCGGCGGCACGACGTCATATTCAAAATGATGCATTTGTAAAAAAAAATTGAGTATTTGAAATATATTCCAAAATTTTATGGTAGGAGAAGTTCCAGCCACTCGCCGTTGTTTCTATATATATAAAAGCAAATATAACAACGGCTTTCTACTGGATTTTAACCCACAAGCTCCAAGTTAAAAGCACACACCCTGGCCATTCAGTCCAGGAATCAATATTTTTAATGATATTTTCTCTTGCAAGAGTACACAACTGTCTTTTGCTAGCTTACGCATCAAAAGACGATTGTAATAGGCTATTTTACACCATGTAAAAAAAAATATAAAAATGCACGTATCTTATAGATTTTGTAAAAAATAAAAGAAAAACATCGATCATTATTCATAAAAGTGCAATATGGATTTTATAATTCAATTTTATAAATCCTCTTTTTTAATCTGTTCTTCAAAAGTCGAAAACGCTATCCGCCATGTTGGGTACTGACGTGACGTCATACTTTTAGTAAACAAATATCGAATCGAAAACATATTGATGATGTCAGGCTCTGTTTATTTTGAAATTTTAAAATTTCTATCACGTTTTTGGGTTTTTACTCTTTAATAATTTAATAGAATCATGGAAGACGGTTTTGTGAAAGCAGACAATATAAATCTACCGAGGATTAATACGTTGATGGTGGCGAAATTTTTTGCGTCCAATCCCGATTTCTGTTCTGCTGAGTTAAGAAATGTTAAAACAGCGATGTAAGTATTTATTGTATTAAACATTCTCTTACAATACACAATTATAATAGGTAAATTATTACACAACCAATCCAACATAACCTATATATATTCATATCGTTTTCGAGCTAAAACATGAAATAAGTATATAATATGAAATCAACTCGCATCATAGGTTCATAACATAACCTAAAAGTACTCAAAGGTTGTTGGTGTTATATTAACATGACTTGTGGTTACTTTACTATTTACAATGAATGCTAACTTACATCAAAGTGGTCTTCACAGAAATACAATCTTGATTTTGTAGACAATGCCTTTGGATCTCTTCTTGCTAATTTCAACCAAGTGTTTCTCATTTTAATATCACTTGGCAGTGGAATCCACAATTTTTCTGGTGTTTTTATACTTGTATTCTTGCATTCAGGAACAAGACACCAACAATATGTATTGTAATTCATTATTACAAAAATCTTTTTACTTTACTCTTACGTAGAGCCGTATTGTTTACTAAAAGTATGACGTCACGAGTCAAAACAGCATGGCGGATGGCGTTTTCGCGCGAAAATACAAAATCATAAATAATAAATCGTTTTTAGAGCACTTTTCGGCTTCAAAAAATTTTAATAAAAATTCTATAGGTATAACACAGTCTCAGGATTGATTTAAAACAGTTTTCAAAAAAGAGTGTAATAGCCTATTGCAAGATTCATCTCCTTTATTCTTATATCTCATGTTTCGATATACCCCATTAAATACGCCCTGTTTTAGATGGCACAACGGCAGTACATGTTAATATAAATAAAATACGACAATTTGTCTGTCAGATATTAAGCAACTAAATTTGAAATATAAATCTTAAGATTAACAATATAACTTACTTATTTTTGAGGCGGAAAACTTCTAAATAAGTTATTATTGAATCAAATTTTAAGTGCCGTGTGGTTCCCGGCACCATTACAAAATAGAATAGGACCACTCCATCTCTTTCCCATGGATGTCGTAAAAGGCGACTAAGGGATAAATGATTGTTTCAGGCTTATAAACTTAGGATTCCTCTTTTAGGCGATGGGCTAGCAACCTGTCACTATTTGAATCTCAGTTCTATCATTAAGCCAAATAGCTGAACGTGGCCAATCAGTCTTTTCAAGACTGTTGGCTCTGTCTACCCCGCAAGGGATATAGACGTGACCATATGTATGTATGTATGTATGCAAATTTTAAATGAATCCTTTGGGTATATAAAAATTTTTACCTACTCGACAAACCACCCAACCAAGTCCGTCTAGACGATATTACTTATTTTACTAAAAATAAAAACGACGGTAATGATATAGCTACTACAATGTGTCACGTCAGACCGTAATCCGATACGTCTTTCAAAAACCTCCTTCTGTAGGTCAAAACAAGGAGATTAACGCAAGCTAAGCCTGAAACAAACACAATATGTCTAGCAAAATGCTAGCAGAATTTTCTCATAGACATCAATCAAAATAGACATACCCAAAGAAGTTCTAGAATCCATCGTCAATGGCATACCCCGAGCTTCTCTCCAGAGGTGAGGATGCAACCGGGACTGAAGCCAGGAGGTAGGAGATACCCACGAAAGTTATATATGAAAAATTGATTAAAAAAATTTTAGAGTGACGGGTAACATTTCTGAACTACACTTTACAAGACTAATGAAATCATAACGGACTCTGTAGCGCAGCGGTAGTACGCTTGACACCGGAGGTCCCGGTTCGAATCCCGGCCAGAGCATTATGAGAAAAGAACTTTTTTTGATTGGCCTGGGTCTGGGATGTTTATCACAAGTCTCGCACTTACTTCAAGGCTAACTCAATTATTCTGATATGTCCGATATACCTATATAAAAAAAAAAACAAATTATTGGACCCAAGGCGTTTACTTGTTACTAATTTGTATTAACTTCCTGCCTCTTATTTTTGCGTGTTCTCGATTACTCCCTCCACCAGGATCAGAAATCACAAAAATACAAATTACATACATACATACATATGGTCACGTCTATATCCCTTGCGGGGTAGACAGGGCCAACAGTCTTGAAAAGACTGAATGGCCACGTTCAGCTATTTGACTTAATGATAGAATTCAGGTTCAAATAGTGACAGGTTGCTAGCCCATCGCCTAAAACAAGAATCCCAAGTTTGTAAGCCTATCCCTTAGTCGCCTTTTACGACATCCATGGGAAAGGGATGGAGTGGTCCTATTCTATTTCGTATTGGTGACGGGAACCACACGGCATGTCATAATTATATATTCGGTATCTATCTAGATAATTGGTCATTGTGAATTCCGTACCGCATTGTAATGCGGCGGCCAACGTTGTCGTTTGTCATTCATTTAGCCGGAGTGTGGTTACCAGCGTGTGTTGGCCTGGCCAATGTTGGCAATTCTCATCAAATGTTGGTACAGATATTCTGTATATGGCACAGTTTTTTTCATCAAATCTTAGTGATATATATCAAATGTTGGTAATAAAACAACTCACCCATAAGTCTGCAGAAATTTGAGTATGGTCTAGGATTTACTTCAAACGTTGGCGATTTCTATCAAATATTGATAATTACACAACTTACCTCAAATCCCCTATAAATCTGAATATGCTTTAGGATTATTTACAAATGTGGGCTATAAACTTGGGATTCATCTTTTAGGCAATGGGCTAGCAACCTGTCACTATTAAGCTTTTATTATTAGCTGAGCGTGGCCTATCAGTCTTTCAAGACTGCTGGCTCTGTCTACCCCACAAGAGACATAGACGTAACTATTAATGAATAAGGAAAAATTTCGTTTCGAGCCTTAGATGCACTATAAACTAGAATCCCAGTCTAGCATTTTTTTATCCCTTGGTCGCCTTTTACGACTTTCATGGGAAAGAAATACATAGTGCAGTCCGAATCTTTATCTATTGGCGCCGGGAACCGCACGGCACTTTTCCATATCTTAAATCAATTTCATCTCTCGGCCAAGATAGATGATAATATTCGGCAAAACCATAAAAATAAATGTTATCCAAGTGAACGAATAGGACAAGACGTGAGACTAGCGCTATCAGTTCGTGTCACGTCTTGATATTTTTGATAGAAAAACACGTTTGTTAAAGGATAAACATGATACGATTGTTTTCCCTGTAGATGCTTCACTGAATCCTTGAAATATATATATATACATATTATATATATAATATAATATTCTTTATTGTCTTGAAAAATATACATTTTTAGAACCCAGGTTGGGCCTTTCTTTTAAGTTATATAAACCTGTATTAGAAATTATATATGATATATATTTGGATCACCAACTTTTATGCTTATAATGAAAAATTTTAGAGCCAATTACAGGTCTTCACAGAAAAAATAAACTGTTTAAAATTAATGTCACTATTTAAATCGCAATTCTATTATCAAGCCAAAAACTGAACGTGGCTTATCAGGCTTTGTCTACCCCGGATATAGACGTGACTATATGTATGTATGTTTGTATAAAAATAAAAAAGCGGGTGCACCAACTACACATAGTCACGTCTATAGCCCTTTCGGGGTAGACAGAGTCAACAGTCTTGAAAACAATGAAAGGCCACGTTCGGCTGTATGGCTGATGGGATTGAGATTCAAATAGTGACAGGTTGCTTACCAGTAGATACCATAAGAAGAAGCCCAAGTTTATAAGCCTTTCCCTAAGTCGCCTTTTACGACATACATGGGAAAGATATGGAGTGGTTTTATTATAATCAATTCTAAAGAGCCAGCAACCATATTGCATACACAACTAGATATTTCTATCATAAGGCCAAACAGCAGAGCCTGGTCTATCAGTAATTAGAAGACTGTTGGCTCTGTCTACCCCGCAAGAGATAAAGACGTGATTATATGTAATATAAATTATAAATATATACGGGAAAAATTACACAGATTGACTTAGCTTCGATGTAAGTTCGAAACTTGTCTTACGAGGTACTAACTCAACGATACTATATTTATAATAAATAGGTACTTATATAGATAAACATCATCATTTGTATGTTGTATGTACATATTTGTGTGTGTGTTTTTATAGTTATTCTAAAGGCAAAGACACGACTTGAAAAACGTGACTTTTACGCAACATATAATAAATACTTCGCTTGATACTTGTATAAAAATAGTTTTTGTACAAATATATGTATGTCATCAAGAACATCCTGTAAAAAACCCAAGTCTCGCAGCTCAGTCTTTCAACCGTAAAAAGTTGTGAGATCC
This sequence comes from Amyelois transitella, assembly GCF_032362555.1. Classification (NCBI taxonomy): domain Eukaryota; kingdom Metazoa; phylum Arthropoda; class Insecta; order Lepidoptera; family Pyralidae; genus Amyelois; species Amyelois transitella. The sequence goes on along the minus strand of NC_083507.1, from coordinate 11,478,628 downwards.
ATGTAATACCAAGTCAGTTAATCTATTTAGTCTCTACTTAAACGACCTTCTGTCTGAAGTTATTACATAAGTTATTATCATGCTAATATTAAAAATATTTTACGTTTTAAACAAAATGATCGACTTTGAAATCGCATGAAAACACAATGTATATTACAGTTATATTAGATTCTTATCTCTAGAGTATCTTTTAGATGTGCGGTTCCCGGCCAAAAAAAAGGAATAGGACCACTCCATCTCGATCCCATGGATGTCGAAAAATGCGATTAAGGGATAGGCTTATAAACTTGATATTCTTCTTTTAGGCGATGGGCTAGCAACATGTCTCTCTATTTGAATCTCAATTATATCATTAAGCCAAACAGCTGAACGTGGCTTATCAGCCTTTCCAAGACTGTTGGCTCTGTCTTCCCCGCAAGGGATATATGTAGAAATGACTATATGTATTTATGAAGGCATCTTTAAGTGCAGGTTTTAGAAGTAAATCAATTCTTTATATAAACTTAGGATACTTTAGTAGCACTAGCAATTGAGCGATAGTTGACCTCGAAAATCTACATATCTACAATATCGACAGGTATCGACAATGTGGTAAAATATTATCAAAAACTAATAATACTATCCAATATTTGACGGCCTCTGTCACGCAGCGGTAGTAAGCTTGTCTGTGACACTGGAGGTCCCGGTTTCGACTCACAAAATTTCATGAGAATCGGTCAAGCCGTTTCGGAGGAGTACGGGAACAAACATTGCGACACGAGAATTTAATATATAAGATTGAAATTGTCGTTGAAGGACTTATAGACCGTGAAGGCAAAACCGCGGGCAGCAACAATCTGACAAAGGAATTTTAATAAAAGTAAATCATGTTTATCTCAAACCGTGTAGGTACCTTTTGATAAAAGCAGTGAAAACACAGGAAACTGAATTAATTGAGTGAGATAACAATTGGCTAAGTGAAGTTTTTTTCTGACATACGTATTTTGTAATGATTTTTAGGAACTTATAACGTAAACCGTGTTTAAACACGACCATGCATGTTTTTCAACGATTCATGGAGATTTTCATTAAGATAAGATAAGATAAATTTATTTGCAAAAACATATGTACGTACACAACATATAAATGCATTTAAGATGTCAAAATTAAAATAGACTTCCAACAAGTTTTATCGTCATGACAGTGTGCAAATGTTAAAAGTAGGTACATATGTAATGACAATATAATGTGAAACATTTATTAAAAAGAAATATTTTCATAGTGCGACGTCATCTTTTTAGCAGATTATTGCGTTATGCATTCTACTCATCAAATTAAGAACGTCCTGGCGAAAGGTCAGGTCAAGAGTACCAGAAATCGTCGAGCTTGCATGAAGAGAGTTATGAATGTGGATGAAGCGATAGAAGTATGCAGAGATCGTGACAAGTATAAAGATATAGTCTCTGCCTACCCCTCCGGGAAAATGGCGTGATTTTATGTATGTATGTTTAACTTCTCATCAACTTACAAGCTATTAAGATTATATATGTAGGTTTATATGTTTTTCTTGAATTAAATTATTTTTTACTTTATTTCTTATCTGTGTCGCAGGATAATGCAGTTACCAAAATTTACTCCAATTATGACGAATAGTTCCACAAATTATTTATTTATAAATGAAAACCTAATCACTGTATTTTTTTTTATTATTTAAAAAAAAGTTGTTGAAGTGATATTATGTTAAAAATAAAGTTTACTTATCCAATTCGCCATGAACGCCTAGATACGCCGTATAACTGTTTCATACAACCATATAACTCATTTTTATATGCCTATAACTGGTGTCACATTTGTAGCGAGTTTTTGAATAGCATTTTTTTGTGTTGCTGCCCGACAGCTAGATGAGAATTTATGATCAGAATTTGTAAAACGGTAAGTGGGGGTGTTCATGTCGTGTAAATACGACTAATCCGTCTGTTCAATCAGCCACTAAGTAAATGCTGCAGTGCAGTTTGTTACCGCTTCTTCTGTAGGTACTGACGCTTCGGTAGCGGCAGTAAATCTAAGTAAGTAATTTATTTGACGTCAACCAATGTTGTGAAACCACAAAATGATAATTATTAAGTGATATGAAGTGTCCTATAATGTAAAGTCTAAAAAGTAAAAAAATCTCTAAATATAATGAATAAATATTTTTGAATTTGAATTTTAATAAAGGATAGGCTTATAAACTTGGAATACCTCTTGTAGGCAATGTGCTAGCAACATTTCATTATTTGAATCGCAATTCCGTCACTCAGAACTAAACGTGGCCTATCAGCCTTTGAAGTCTGTTGGCTCTGTCTACCCCGGAAGGGATATAGACTTGATTATATGTATGTAGGTCTACTCTCCCTGGAAGAAATATTATTAACCTTTTATATACATATATTAACGCTAATTATACTTTAGTTACCTAAAACATGTTCTAATTAGTGTTAACAAGATACCTTAGACATGCATAACAGATTATAACACGTAATTATCCTATGAATGTATAATGGAGTATTACTATGAATAAAAGTCAAAATGCGGGGATTCTGATGAAAAAAAAAATAGGTACATTAAATACATCTTCTTCTTCTTCTTCATGCCTAAAGTTCTGGTTGCATCGGAGGTCAGGGTAAGTCTTGACCATGGATCCTGTATTGGGTAAGTCAGGTTTTTACACAAAATGACTCCCGTCTGACCTCCGCAACATTTGCATGGCAACCTAACCCGTATTGGATCAATGGTTACACATGTAGGTTTCCTCACGATGTTTTCCCTCACTGTAATAGCATGTGCCGTGTGATTTCCGGCACCAATGAAAAAAAAAGAATAGGACCACTCTATCTCGTTCCCATGGATGTCATAAAAGGCGACTAAGGGAAAGGAATGTGCAGGTTTTCTCAACGTAAGAGCATCGGTTAGTAATCAAACTAATGTACATAACTTCGAACATAGTCATTGGTACATGGACGCGGTGGGATTTGAACCGGTGTCTTTACGCGCAACACGCATTTTAACCGGGCACCTTACCACCGACGCTCAAACATATTCGCCTTTATACATACATACATACAGAGCCAACAATCTTGAAAAGACTGATAGGCCACGTTCAGCTTTTTGGCTTGATGATAGAATTGAGATTCAAATAGCCCATCGCCTAAAAGAAGAATCCCAAGTTTATAAGCCTATCCCTTAGTCGCTTTTTATGACATCTATGGAAAAGAGAAGGAGTGGTCTTATTCTTTTCTTTTTATTGGTGCCGGGAACCACACGGCACGCCTTTATAACACACATATTCGTCTTTAATGCTTATGTGGACGACTTGGCCAGTTTTGAAAAGACTAAAAGATCACGTTCAGCTATTTGATTTAAATAGGGGAGTTGCTAACTCTTCACAGAATCCCAAGTTTATTTGCCTTTTTCTTCATTACTTTTACAATCTGCGTACATCCACGCGAAGACCGACATCCGCGCGGACGGAGTCGCGGGGGGAAACTAGTTTTATAATAAATACTTATATAGCTAAACATCCAAGACCCAGGCCAATCGGAGAAAGTTATTTCCACATCATGCCCTGGCCGGGATTCGAACCCGGGACCTCCGGTGTCGCAGACAAGCGCACTACCGCTGCGCCACAGAGGCCGTTGAAAGTTGAACGCGTCACTAACCCTAATATTGGGCCTGAAATTGGATCAAACATAGTGTATAATAAAGTGGCCTCTGTAATGCGGCCGTGCAACCCTTTGTCGTAATTAAGCTACCAAATTGGCTGCCAACCTTAATACATTGTCAACGGTGTAAAGGAACTTCTCGAAGCTTCGAGAATTTTCAATTAATGCGTTCGGGTTACGCTTGTTTGATTAATTTCAGTTCAGCGTGATCTAGAATTGAAGGAAAACTAAATGTTCGTAACTAGGTAGTGCCTATGTGTTAAGAACTAACTTTTCTTTATTAGCTTCGGTGGACGATGTTTATTTATACATACATGCATACATATGGTCACGTCTATATCCCTTGCGGGATAGACTGAGCCAACAGTCTTGAAAAGACTGATTGGCCACGTTCAGCTTTTTGGCTTAATGATAGAATTGAGATAGAAAATAGTGACAGGTTGCTAACCCAAAGCCTAAAAAAGAATCCCACGTTTGTAAGCCTATCCCTTAGTCGCCTTTTACGACATCCATGGGAAAGAGATGGAGTGGTCCTATTCTTTTTTATATTGGTGCCAGGAACCACACGGCACGTTTATATGTAAAATTTGTAATTAAAATACATAAATATTCATACGTCACCTCACTGTACCTTGTGGGACAGAGCCAAAAGACTGATAGGCCACGTTCAGCTCTTTGGCTTAATGATAGAATTGAAATTCAAATAATGACTGGTTGCTAGCCCATCGCCTATAAGAAGAATCCCAAGTTTATGAGCCTATCCTTGAGTCGCCTTTAACGATTTTGGGAAAGAGATGGATTGGTCTTCCTCTTTTTGGTATTGTTGCCGGGAACTACACGGCAATGTAATTAAAATAAAATATATAAAAAAAAAATGGTATCGTTGAGATAGCACTTCATAACGATCGAACGAACGAGATAAAAGTATTATGGCACTAAGCTTGGGGCTAGCTCAACCTCAACCAATTTGAATCGTACTCAACATAGTAAATTGATCCTTCAAATGGTCCGATATAAAATACACATATACATATATTCATGTCTATACCCTTGCGATGTAGGTAGAGCCAACAGTTTTGGAAAGACTGATAGATCACGCTCAGCTATTTGGCTAAATGATAGATTTAAGATTCAAATAGTGACAGGTTGCTAGCCCATCGCCTAAAATTAGAATCCCAAGTTTGTAAGTCTATCCCTTAATCGTCTTACGACATCAATGGGAAAGAGATGGAGTGGTCTTATTCTTTTTTGTACTGTATATATAGCAACTAATTACCAACCTATCGAAGGAAATTAGTGCATAGCCAAATATCCTTTTGGAATATTGCTAAAGCTAACATTTTGTTTATTTAGGATCGTCTACATGGTTCGGAAAATAATAATTTTCTACGAATTAAAACCATTTCAATAATACAGTACGCGATCCAAGTAATAGAAAATAGGCCTAATAGGACAGTATTTAAATAATGAAGTGCGATCAAAAAGAAAGTATAAGTCGCGATCATTATTCTCCTTTTTGTTGTATTTTGTTTTTTATCTTATGTTTATTGATTGATTGATCACTCTTGCTTGTAACTTTTACATGCTTAAGTAGTTTCTCTTGAATTTACTTTCACTTATTCAATGAAATTTCATTGTTGTTTATTGTGGCGTTTTAGTAAAACGTCGCAGATAATGAGAAATTAAAAATGATTAAATTATTGATTGAATAAAGACAACAATTTGTTTGAACTTGATTTACAAGGTTGTAGGTATAGCTATAGACTTGAAATCCAGCAAATAGCAGCTAGAGGATAACGAGCTACTAAACTTGGTGAATGCTGATAGTCCAAAAGTGAATCCGGGATGCGCGCGCGACTGTGAAGAGGGACGCCGAGGAGACCGATGTGATACGACGTCATAATAACTAATTTATTTATTTTTTTAAACTTTATGCACGTAAAATGTACAACAGGTGGACTTAATGCCACAAGGCATTCTCTGCCAGTCGAACCTTCGGACCAAACTGAGATGGATGTACGGGTGGTGCAATGACTTTACTCATCTTCTAATCTTCATCATCAACTAATCTTGAAGTATAAACGATACTTTCCAACAAGTTCAGTACACCCGCCACGTATGCGCCGGTCGCTTCCGGTTTCAGCCTGAATTAGGGTTACCAACTATCAGTTATTCGTGGACGGAATCTGAGATCGCTGCTCGTTACTTGAGTTCAAAAAGTTCATTAAAACTTGTGTTTCATGGATTATTTCGTTTGTATTTCGGAAATTGGGTGTAACGCTTTGTCTCTTATGTTTTACTCGCGACCCGCCCCGGCTTCGCACGGGTGCAAAATTCGGAAAAAATTGTACATAAAAACCTTCCTCTTGAATCACTCTACCTGTTACAAAAAACCGCATCAAAATCCGTTGCGTAATTTTAAAGATTTAAGCATACAAACAAACAGACTAAAATAGCGACTTTGTTTTATACTATGTAGTGAAGAGGCCTTTTATAGTGCGTGCGTTGCGAGCGTCACCTCTTTTCATACACGTGCTAACTAAAGATTTATATATTACACTGCCTCTGTGGCGCAGCGGTAGTACGCTTGGCTGTGACACAGGAGGTCCCGGGTTCGAATCCCGGTCAGGGCATGATGAGAAAAGAACTTTTTCTGATTGGCCTGGGTCTTGGATGTTTATCTATATTAGTATTTATTATAAAATTTAGAATCGTTGAGTTAGTATCTCGTAACACAAGTCTCGAACTTACTTCGAGGCTAACTCAATCTGTGTAATTTGTCCCGTATATATTTATTATTATTATTTACATGTACTTTTTGAAATACCATTTGTCTCAATAACAGGCTTTTTGACTTAGGATTTCAGTCATTTAAATTGTACTGCCGTTAGGTCTTCTGCCATCTTTTGCCCTTTAAGGGGACATGTGTTGGTGTCACTGAAAAGACTTCACGCTAAAACGACCAACAAAGTTTAGCTCCAACCGCCTTAAAGACGCCATTTTTAACACGCGAAAACATATCTCTGTCCCGTTTCAGATCATAATAAAAAGCGAAACAGAGATAGCTTTTCGCGCGATAAGAACGGCATAGCGCTGCAGGGGCTGTAAACGGGTCCTTGAAAAAATTACAAGAATATATTACTTTGTCTAAATCCCAAATATATTAACTTTCAATGTTTTAAAGATTTTATATTGGTGTCGTGTGGTTCCCGGCATCAATAAAAAAAGAATAGGACCACTCCATCTCGTTCCCATGAATGTCCTATAAGGCGACTAAGGGATAGGCTGATAAACTTGGGATTCTTCTTTTAGGCGATGGGCTAGCAACCTGTCACTATTTGAATCTCAATTCCATCATAAAGCCAAACAGCTGAACGTGGACTACCTATCAGTCTTATCAAGATTGTTGACTCTGTCTACCCCGCAAGGGATATAGACGTGATTATAAGTATGTATGAATTTTATATCGGACCATTTGAAGGATCAATTTACTATGTTGAGTACGATTCAAATTATGTAGTTGCTATTCTATTATTTCGTTTCCTACTAAATACAGCCTTGGCAGCCCTACATACATATATCTACATTATAATATGTAGTCATGAATGTATGCTGTCGATGTTAGATAACCTAGCGCATTGAGGCCATGATTGCTGGTAATTATAAGCCATGTTTGCATTACATTAGCTATGTATATCTATGTGACATAATATTAGTAAAGTTACGAGTAAATCAAGTCAGTGGCAAAAGCTGATAAAGAAAATATTCTCTTTGATAAATCATTCTGAGTTTGAATCTATAGTTATATAAGTTATAATATAACTATTGATTCAAACTCAAGAGGATTACCACTTGGCATTAGTCCCGATATATACATACATACATATTATTACATCTGTATGTCTTGTGGGAAAACAGAGGTTAAAATACCAAAAGACTACGTTCAGCTGTATTGCCAATTTCATTAGTAATCCCTTAGTCGCCTTTTACGACATCCAAGGGAAAGTTTAATTCTTAATAAAATGATGAAAAGAGTTATTAATAGTACATCATCCTGGCAAGATTAGTACAAGTATACTTCGGAACTGGTAACCTTTTTCGGTCTGATAACCATTCGACTAAAGGAAAATCAGACTAAAGGACTATTAGAAAAACGTGACATCAAATAGAATACAATTATCTCCAAGAATATCTCATTCATCTCTTTTCAATACCTGCCTAAATAAAAGTCAACTGCTTCACGTAACGCCCATTGAAAATAGTTGGCGCCGTTCCACAAATAACAGGTGGGATCTGCCCAAAACCAGTTCAAACTGGTACTAACTGGTACTAACAAGCGTCCACCGGCTATTGTACGCAAATACTCGGTAACAAGTGCTCGTTCGTTCGCATTATTATTTTGTGTTACATGGTACTCACACGTACGCGGTGACAAAATACTAGGTATTTTTATTAATAAGTTGGTATTCTGTAGTGCATACAAACGCAGAAGTAGATCTCGTTTGGTCTTGGCATAACTTGACTTAGTCACACTATACTTAAAAATTTGAATAGCACTAAGATTATTTTCCAATTTGAGTAAGATAACTAAATTCAAAACTTAAATATAACATACAATTGCGAAATTGTTTGACTACTTTATAATTAAAGAATTAACCTAAAACTAATACAATTTGTTTTGCGTTACAAATGTTATTTAAAAAAAAATCGAGATATTAGCAAAAATATGAATCAAAATACGTGGTCGACGTGAACGTGGCTTAACGTGGCCTGTCAGTCTTTCAAGACAGTTGGCTCTGTCTACCCCGCAAGGGATATAGACGTGGTCATATGTATGTATGTATGTAAAACGTGGCCAAGAGTTAATAAAAAGGGAATAAAATTATAGCAATTAATTAAGTACCAACACAGACCCTTTGGATTAACAAAAACCATTTCCATATTGGAGTCGGAAGCCATCTTCACCCATTAGTACAGTCAATCGCATATCAAGTTACCTTGCGTGGAACTCTATGACGCGGTAATAGGAGCGAATTTGCAATGAATTTAGCTGAATCAGATGTACAGGTCATAATGGTTTCAATTGCCTTTCCCACCGAGAGCTGGTAATATGATTTTCATGATCGTTATACCTTTTCAAGTAATGTTACAATTAGTGTATTGAAGCTTTTTAATAAAACAAAATTCACTTTCTTCGCCTTTGTTTGTCTTTTGACAGAAAGGAAGTGGGGTACTGATAGTATTTAATTGATTTTGACTTAATGATACTTCGAGCTTATAAACATTCGAATCTATACTAATATTATAAAGCTGAAGAGTTTGTTTTGTTTGTTTGTTTGTTTATTTGTTTGTTTGTTTAAACGCGCTAATCTCAGAAAGTACTGAACCGATTTGAATAATTCTTTCACTGTTAGATAGTCTATTTATCGAGGAAGGCTATAGGCTACATTTTATCCCGAATTTCCTACGGGAAACGTCAACAATGCAGGTAAAAGTTGAATGAGTCGGCCATCTGCGAGCTTTCCACGCAAACGCTGCGAAAACCAACAAAGATATAGTAAAACAATGTACTAAAGATGTGAAGTACTCATTTTTTGCCACAAAAAAGTCCGCGAGTGCATATATCTATTTCTTAAGGTTTACTTACAATAACCACTTTTATGTTCATTTCTTAAGATTATTTTTTCATTATAAACATAAGTTATTTTGAAACCAATTTTCTTTAATTCAGTATTAATCCTTATCCAAATAAATATGTTTATTACTTTCGGCTTTTCATGTAGACTAAAATTGCCATTTACAGTATATAAATCAGACGAATAGGTTTTGAGATATAGTCGTTATAAGCAATTTGCAGCGAAACATTTAAATACGGCGAACCAGCGTTCTTTATAATATGATGCCCAAAATAACTATTCCACGCGGACGAAGTCGCGGGCACAGCTAGTGATCTATAAGGCTTAAGGGGACTTACAAGGAAAATTATTGACAATCGAATATTCGACTTCTATATGTAAAAATGATTATGTCGCCATTTTTCAAAAACCGCTATAGCTAACTGTTGCAACAATTATAGCAAATTAAATGATCGGTACCTATGTAGATATATTTTTTAAATTTAGTTGTTCTTTTAATAAGGTTTACAATATAATGAAAATCAATGAAATTTATTAATCAGAAGAAAAATATATTTTATAACTAGAGTCATATTACATTTCTAGATCAGGCTTTCATAATTATATAAAAACCCAAAACGTGGGTCCGGTTGTATAATCATTGTTTCGCCTGACTTTTAAAACAAAAAATTATAAAAAGTAATGCAGTATTAATGTAATGGCAATGGCATTATTTGCCATTAAAATATTTATACATATTTGTTATCCAAAATAAACTCTTAAACATATGTATCTATACTAATATTATAAAGCTGAAGAGTTTGTTTGTTAGAACGCGCTAATCTCAGGAACTACTGGTTCGAATTGAAAAATTATTATAAATAGACCATTTATCCAGGAAATCTTTAGGCTATATAACATCACACTGCAACTATAAGGAGCAAAGGAATAATGGAAAATGTGAAAAAAAACGGGGAGAATTATTCATCCTTGATGATTGATGATTCAATGTTGCCCAAAATAACTATTCCACGCGGACGGAATCGCGGGCACAGCTAGTTTAAAAAATAAAAGGAAACCCGTATAATTTAATGCTTTGTTTAAATCACAACAGATTTCCGAAGCATCAGTATAGTTGGCTGCAATTCATTAAATGACCAATGTGTCTGAATGTGCTTGATATATGACCGAAGAACCCGGTATGTGGTGCGGCCCAAGTTAAGGAATGAAGCGGAAATTAACCTACAGTATTGAAAGAACCCACCAACTCTGGGGAGGCTTTGGTCCAGAAGTGCACTTATATAATAAATAATTTTAAATAAATAATTTCTTCATTTCTGTACCAACTTAGATCAAACATATTTGTGACCGAGATCTCCTTTTAAGTAAGGAATTACCTGTGTTAGGAGATCCCGCTCTTCAATAACAACAAGTATTTAATATATATGCTTTCAAGGTATTGTAATAACTACCTTAAATCCTTGACATGTAGGAAGGTTACCGGGTTACTCAGCTAAGATGCAGAGGTCACGCAGAAGATGCTTCATGTAAAAACATTTTTTAACCAATCCACTACAAGCTTGCGGAGGTCAGACGAGAGACGCTTCGTGTAAAACTGACTTACTCCATCCAAGATCGTGGTCTATATAGGCGCAACCCGAATCCTGTGTAAGGATGAGAGTCACATATGTATACTGGGTTTTCCAAACACCAGTCCCAATTTTCTCAGCAAGTTTAATTTATGAATCGCATAATAAAATTGTTTTTGCCATTCCATACCCAAACGATTAGCTAATTCCAATTATTAATGGAATGATGATAAGCTACTGTAAGTTTTTTGCACCACAAGATAATTCCCGTCTAATCCCACTTATCCCAAATAAAATAGGACTATTATCCTAGTATCAGTAGTAATTCATTAATTCTAATTTAAAAAAAATCCCCCTCTTCACTGTACACGGATCATGAAATAATGTCAAAAGAAATAACAATACCGTGTGGTTCCCGGTACCAATACAAAAAAGAATAGGACCACTCCATCTCTTTCCCATGGATGTCGTAAAAGGCGACTAAGTGATAGGCTTACAAACTTGGGATTCTTTTTTAGGCGATGGGCTAGCAACCTGTCGCTCCTTGAATCTCGACGACGGTTGGCTCTGTCTACCCCACAAGGGATATAGACGTGACCATATGTATATAGAAATAATAATCATTATATTGTCCGCTCAGCTCACACTTTGCACCACAATTTTTGTAGTGATTTGTAGTTGGGCACGGATGTGATCGCTTGATTCACTCGGCCTGTTTATTATTAAAAGCAATTACCTACTGACTTATACGCTTCCATGATATCAGTATTCATCTGTTATGTACTAATTGACCGCTGCACGAGCGGCGTAATGTTTTCTGCGAATTTCAAAGGAATACATAAATAATTTTACTAGTAATAGACGCTGACGTATGTGTGTATACTAGCTGTGCCGGCGACTTCGTCCGCGTGGAATAGTTATTTTGGGCTTCAGTGAAGCCCTCAAGGATGCCGTTTTTTTTTTTTTCACATTTTCTATTATTTCTTCGCTCCTAATAGTTGCAGCTTGATGTTAATAGCCTAAAGCCTTCCTCAATAAATGGTCTATTTAACACAAAAAGAATTTTCAATTCGAACCAGTAGTTCCTGAGATTAGCGCGTTCAAACAAACAAACTCTTCAGCTTTATAATATTAGTATTGATGAGACTGTAGTATGTGCAGTTTGATTTCAATTCCACCATTAAGACATCTTAACGTGGCCTTTCACTCTTTTCGACTGTTATAGCTTAGCCTACCCTGTTAAGACGTGATATATGTATGTATTATGTATATACATATGTTTGATCTCTAGAAACCTAAAGTATCTTTCATTTAGTTTATCCATTTTTTATTATTTATTTTGTATTGGTGCCGTGTGGTTCCCAGCACCAATTCATATAAATATTTAATTCAATTCATATATTATATATATATTTATTTATTCATTCAAGTCATATTAAATTTGTTGTATCCTTCCAACTTCACGAACTGGGACAAAAAATTAAATTATTCAGCTGAGTTGCCTTAAGGAAATAATTAGTATTAACCGAGCCGGGCGTCGCTTGAATTAAGCTTTTAACGTAATTAATATTTGGACTCTCATAATAATAATCAGAGTGGTGTCATAGGAACTGAATTAGGAAATTTTTGGATGATTGGATTATATTTCAACTTTAATAAGATTCAATATATTTTTATTTGCATAAAAAGAAAGCGATGGAGTGGTCCTATTCTTTTTCTGTTGGTGCCGGGAACCACACGGCACAAAAGTACCTATTTTCTTTTTAAAATTTAAGCTCAATTTAACAGACGCCGCTATGTACACACTCCTCCGATGAACGTTCATTGTGTTTAAAATTAAACGTGTTAGAACGTTTGCATTAGAAAATTAATCGTAGCTTTTCAATGATTTTATTTTTTATTTTTGTAACTAACTTACCGAAGCGAAGTCTCATGATAAATACTGGTATTATCCTTGGTAAAGTCTTATCATCTATACTGACGCCTTGGAAGAGGCAGTAAATTAGTTTTAAGTAATTTTTTTGACGTCAACCAATGTTATGAAACCAAAAAATTTTACAATTTTTAAGCGATATGATAGTATCCTATAATCTAAACTAATATTATAAAGCTAAAGAGTTTGTTTGTTTGAACGCGCTTGTCTCAGGAACTAGGTACTGGATCGAATTGAAATTTTTTTGTGTTGAATAGACCATTTATCGAGGAAAGCTTTAGGCTATATAACATCACGCTGCAACTATTAAGAGCGATGAAATAATGGAAAATGTGTTAAAAAAACGGGTATAATTATTCAGCCTTGTGGGCTTCAATGATGCCCAAAATAACTGTTCCGCGCGGACGAACTCGCGGGCACAGCTAGTAATGAATAAAAATTTTGAATTTGAATTTGAATTATAGACTTTAATGTAACACCGACAAAGAGCAGATTAACACCGCGATAGACTTTGACGTCAAGTTTTAATGAATTCCACTTTGTTTGCTTTTAAAATTTTATACCGCTTATGAAGTTTGTTAGATGAGGTTAATAATAATAATAATAAAATAATAAAATAAATTTATTGATAGTTTCTTAAACTACTTACGCTAAAGTACATGGTTAATGTAAACAGCGCCAAATCCGCATGCTCCACAAATCAGCAACCCGCGATTGAGCTAGGAACTAACCTGTGATTACAATTCACGTGAGGCGTCATGAGGGGCCTACGGAAGTGGCTTATTAAAGAAACAATTGAAAAGAATACAGATATGTTTGATTCAGTAATTCCCAAACTAGAAATTTTCTGTATTTTGGGAATTTGTAGAAATTAGTCTGTTGACACCATATTTTGTATTTTAGAAAATAAGAATAAAAATCTTATTTCTACATAAATATATGCTCTCTACCGTCATTAAAAGGAAAATAAAAGAAAAAGAAAATGTCACAAGTGCCCATTTACAACTCAATATATTCGCATGCATGTATTGTATATGTATATTTATTTATATTTATTTTTGAAGTTTATTTTGAAATAGCTCATAAGTTAGATAAGGTCTTCTGTTTTGGTATAATCTAGTGTTAATAACCATTGTTTAATTTTCTCTTTAATTATTCTTTTAGAATTGGGATATATATTTAATATCTTATTAACTTTATTATATATGCAGCATCCAAACACTTTAAAGTGCCGAGATGCAAAAACTGTTCTGTGGATGGGGGTAGCGCACACGAGATCCGATCTGCGTCTCCGCTCATATATAGTCGGGTCATATGGCAATTGTGTGTGTTTCCTTTGAAGGGTCATCATAATATAGATCTGTCTTACTGTTAGCACTGATGTATCGGCATAAAGTTTTGTAGAGGGATACCGATAAGGTTTTCTTGTCATAACCTTAAGAACGGCTCTTTGAGCTCTTTCCAACGGCATAATCGTGGTCTTGGCTGCACCACCCCATGCAGTAATACAGTATGCTAATAAGGACTTACAAAGTGCATTATAAACTAGCTTTAGTGTATCCAGGTCTGCGCATTTATTTAGGTTTTTAAAAATGTATATGAGTTTTCTTATTTTTGGGACTAAAGCTTTAATATGCTGTTTCCATGTTAAGAAATTATCGATTTGAACCCCCAAATACCTAACAGTACACGATCTAGTTAAAGGCAGACAGGTACAGTTTGAGAAATTATCCCCACAAGTATGCGCTTTGATACTGTATTCGTTTTCTGGAGGCAAAGTGGACGAGTTTATCGCAAAGGTTATATAATTTGTTTTGGTTGAATTTAGGGTTAGTAAGTTTGAGTCTAGCCAAGATATGATCTGGGATAATGATTTTTCAGCACGCTCAAAAGCTGTCGGCCAATTTGGAGCTTTAACGATCATAGCAGTGTCGTCTGCGTAAACGAAAATCTGGCAATGAGGGATGTGAAGCTTACATAGATCATTTATGTATATGAGAAACAAGGTTGGGCCAAGAATAGATCCCTGCGGGACACCAAATACAAGTTTTCGCTCATCACCTACCACCCCATCTATCTTTACACATTGAGTGCGATTTTGTAGGTAGTCCTCGAAAATTGAGAGGGGAAGACCGCGAATACCAATGCTTTCTAATTTTGTTACAAGCAAGGGAATCGAAACGGTGTCAAAGGCTTTGGATAGATCCAAGAACATACCAATACATCGGTGTTTACCATCCAATGCCTCAACAATCGTTTCGAGTAATGAATTGACTGCATCTTCTGTACTAATACCCCTCCTAAAACCAAACTGATTTTTTGCTAGAATATTTTTTGACTCCAAATAGTTTATCAGCCTATTGTTTAAAATCCTTTCTAAAATTTTAGAGAGAGCAGTTAGAACCGATATGGGTCTATAATTGGACACATCATCTTTATTTCCAGACTTATAGATTGGATGCACTAAAGCTTTCTTAAAAGCATCAGGAAATTTGCCAGTAGATATCGCTAATTGACAAATGTGGGTAAGCAAGGGAACAAAAACTAGTTTCGATGTCTGCAAAATACGTGCAGATATACCATCCCAGCCAATAGCGCAGTCACTGCGGAGACTTGTTATTATCGCATCTATTTCGTGTTCATCGACATCATAGAAAACCATTGAGCTTGGCTCAGGATGAGACTTCACCGTTGGGGTTTCATGACTTTGTTATTGTTACGAGCATAGAGACAGGTTGCTAGCCCATCGCCTAAAGCAAGAATACTTTTAATTATTATTTAGTTCATTAGGTTTAGTTATTTTTTACTAGCTTTTGGCTTCGCTCGCGTGGGAAATTCCAGTAAAAAAGTAAACTATATGACACTCCCAAAGGTCTATTCTGGGTCTATTTTATATCTGAGCCAAATATCATTTAAATCAGTTCCGTAGTTTTTGAGTTTATTCGTCACAAACATACAAAAAAATAAAAATACAAATTGTTTCTCTTTATTAATAGTATAGATATATTTTTAGTACATTAAGTATGTTTAATATACTATGCATTATATATATAAAACATATTATATTTATTATCACACAAAGGTTATCTGTCTTGACTAATTAGTAGACTGTTAGATAATGCTATTAGCACTATGTTCTCTTCGCTGTCAGAGCGAAAAAGCTATTAATCTATAAGGTATTCATTTAATCGGTTTATTTTATAAAATAACTAAAGAAAGCCCACGGCCCCGCCTGCATTAAACGAAATATCATTCCGTAAATTCCAATTCCCGTAAGAATATCCCTAAATCCTCTGTTATAATACACCTAAATCACATAAGAAACGGTCATACCAAATTTCTAGTATCTGTGCGTACTGTGCTTTGTGTCTGTCAGTCACTAAATAACGGAAGAGTTCCGGACAGAGAATAAAGAATTATTTTTCTTTTAAAGACAACGGAACCCCAAAAATAAGCCATGTTCACACTCTCAACCGACCCTACAATGAATGCAATCAATACCTTATACAAAAACTCTGTTGATGTCACGTGAAAAATATATATCACCCCAATCGCTTTGATGTCGACATCAAAGGTGTCATTTATTCGGGCTTCGAACCCTGCAATCTGATTAAAGCAGCCAATTAAGACGGATGAATGGTAAGTAATTAAGGTCTTAAAATTAATACACCTTAATTTAGCTGGGATCGACACCGTTCGGTGTTTTTGCAAACACTTTTCCAGTTAAAAGACTACTTTTCAATAGAGTTTAATTCGTACTGGTTTGGTTGCAGTTCGAAGGATTAAAAGGATTTCGAGCGAGACTTGAAACGAGAAGGATAAACGCTGGAGTTAATTATTTAACTAACACTTTTTGCAAAATAACTGATGACACATGATGAGAAAGGAATTTTTCTGATTGGCCTGAATCTAGGATGTTTATCTTTGTAAGTATTTATTTTGAAATATAGTAGGTATCGTTGAGTTAGCATCTCGTTAATCAAGTCTCAAATTTACTTCGAGGCTAACTCAATCTGTGTAATCAGTCCCGTGTATATTTATTTATTTATAACTTGAAAAAATCATGTCTCCATTGCGACCTCTATGAAGTCCTAGAATTTGCCAAAAACTATGAGAAAGTCGTGTACCTAAATTACATACATACCGACAAATGCTTTTATTCTTTTGGTGCTCAAGAGCCTTGTAAGAGAACCAACCAGCTTAGACTAGATTAATGAACACACATTAACTGAATAAATACATTTATTAAAAATCCTTAAATACATTAAAAATCCATTCATTCTCCCCTATTCATTCGTTCGTTCAAATAATACGTAATATTTTACGTGATATTCAAATCCCACTCAATTCCAAAATGCCTGCCTTAAGGTAAGATACGGACAGACCTTTCATTTTAATTAAATAATTACATTACGGTACCTTGAAATAAAAGGGCCGATTCTATAAAATATTTTAAGATAATGTAATTCATAATCCCCGGTGTATACAATTGAGGTAATATTTAATAGTATAGAACGGACAACAGATATATTTTGACGCAAAATCGTGTTCTAACATTTCAGAAATAATCAACTCTCTTTATACTCCGTTCCTATCTTCCTATCTTTCCAAAAATGACTTGAGAATCTATTTTATGCGATTGGATAGCAACCTGTCATAATGTTAACCTCAATTCCATCACTTAGCCATATTAGCTGGATGTCGCCTATCAGTCTCTCCGAGACTGTTGGCTCTGTCTACCACGTAAGGAATAAATATGTAATTACGTGTTTGTATGTTTGTACAGCTATCCAGCCTCCGCAGCATAGCACTCGCGAGGCCGTTTTTATAGCGCGATAAAACGAATGCCAAACCAAAGTGCCGTGTGGTTCCCGGCACCAATAGAAAAAAGAATAGGACCGCTCCATCTCTTTCCCATGGATATTGTAAAAGGAAACTAAGTCATGGGTTTATATACTTGGGATTCCTCTTTGAGGTGATGGGCTAGCAACCTGTCACTATTTAAATCTCAATTCTATCAATAAGCCAAACAGCTGAACGTGGCCAATCTTTTGAAGACTGTTGGTTCTGTCTACCCCGCAGGAGATATAGACGTGATTCTATGTTATATGACCGAAGTGGAATAAACCCACGCTGCGGGTGCAGATCTTTCTTTTAGTGGCGAACCCGAAACTTCGCTCCCGCTACAGAGTCATTGAATATCTTGTATATAGTAAGTATTTATTATAAAATATAGTGTCGTTGAGTTAGTATCTCGAAACACAAGTCTCGAACTTACTTCGAGGCTAACTCAATCAGTGTAATTTGTCCCGTATATATTAAAAATATACCTGATTTACTTACAATTATATTTTCTCTTCTCAAGCATGAAGCGCTGGAAGTCAAGTCACGTCATTTAGCATTAAAAATTACAATAATGCAACAAAATTAACGTGTCAAAATTTGCATTTTGCTACAACAGTGGTTCATGGGTGTAACACAGTAATTAATTTTCAGTTTCAGCAATAATTTCAGGTAGCATTTGTTTGAATTATTAATGTTTTGCCGGCATAATGTGCTTCTTTGAGCGTGATAGGGCTGTTAGTTTATTAGGAAAACAATTCATAGTTGTAATGAGCGAATATGCTTCTGAATAAGGGTATGTATTCAGACGGTGACCGTCATCGTTACATGATTTATGTTACATGATGATGATGAAACGTCCGAGATAAAATATAATACCTGTATTATTTATTAATGGTACGTTTACAATTCGCAGGTCATTGAAAGTAGTGGAACTCAATTCAAATTATAGGATACTTCATATCGCTTAATAATTGTCATATCGTTTGGTTTCACAACTTAGGTTGAAGTCAAATAAATAACTTAAAACTAAGTTTAGTGCCGCTTCCAAAGCATCAGTGCAAAAGAAGCGGTAACGAACTGCACTGCAGCATTTAATGTAGAACTTAGCAATAGGTTTTTACACAATGCTTTTCAAGATTAAACTCGTAGTTTATGACGTCACAAGAACTACCACTTCATCATAAAGATTGGCATTAGCCTTAAATATTTTAATAAATATTAAAAAAATAGATATACAAGGAGAGTGTGAGGGAACGGTCGGAGTGGGAAGGCCTAGACATACGTATCTTGATCAAATTAAGGACGTCCTGGCAAAGGGTCAAGAGTACCCAAAACCGCCGAGCTTCCATGAAGACAGTTATAAATGTCGATGAAGCGAAGGAAGTATGCAGAGATCGTGGCAAATGGAAAGATGTGTCTGCCTACCCCTCCGGGGAAAAGGTGTGATTTTATGTATGTTTAGTATAGTGCCGTGTGGTTCCCGGCACAAATACAAAAAAGAATAGGACCACTCCATCTCTTTCCCATGGATGTCGTAAAAGGCGACTAATCGACTTACAAACTTGGGATTCTATTTTAGACGATGGGCTAGCAACCTGTCACTAGTTGAATCACAATTCTATCGTTAAGCCAAATAGCTGAACGTGGCCATTTATTCTTTTGAAGACTGCTACCCTGTACAGGCTCTGTCTGCCCCGCAAGGGATATACACGTGACCATATGTATGTATGTATGTTTATGAATGTATGTATGTATGTATGTAATATTAAAAATATGGACATCACCAACCCTAGTGAGGTCAGACGGCCCAGGGTCCAACCACGCGACTCCGGCATTCATCATAATTTCTTGCCTAACCCGGACGAATCCCACGACATACTACTCTGTCAAGAAAGTAGCAGGAAAAGATCAATGATACACAAACTGTTTGTTATTCATCCAAATTTATTTTATCACCTTCAAAATATGCTCCTTTAGAAACGATACACTTACGCCAACGAATAATCCAATCATCAAAACATTTTTTAAACGCTGTTTCCGGAATTGAGGTCAGTTCTCGCCGCGAATTCTCTTTTATGTCTTCTACCGATTGAAAACGGGTGCCACGAAGTGGTAATTTGAGTTTAGGAAAAAGAAAAAAGTCGGCTGGAGCCATATCTGGTGAATATGGTGGTTGCTCGATGGTATTTGTTGAGTGTTTGGTTAAAAATTCGTTCACAATGATGGCCTTGTGCGAAGGTGCATTATCATGGTGCAAAATCCAAGAATTTTCTTTCCACAAATCTGGCCTTTTTCGTCGGATTTGCTCTCTTAAACGCCGCATAACACTCAAATAATATTCCTTATTTACCGTTTGACCTTCCGGCAAGAATTCCGAGTGCACAACACCGCGATAGTCAAAGTAAACAGTCAACATGACTTTGACTTTTGAACGACTTTGGCGTGGTTTTTTCGGTTTCGGTTCAGTTGGAAGGCGCCACTCCGAAGCTTGTTGACTAGTTTGCATGTCAAACTCGTAAACCCACGTCTCGTCACCAGTAACAATGCGTTTCATGAATGTTGGGTCGGAATTGACTCGTTCTAGCATGTCCTCAGCGACACTCATGCGATTGAGTTTTTGAAAAAAATTCAGGTCTTTTGGGACTAGCCGAGCGGCAACATGTTTCATACCCAAATTATTAGTTAAAATGGTACGGATCGACTCGTGAGATACAGAAAGTTCGGTGGCTATCTCTCTCAAAGTTGAATGAGGATTTTCAGTCACTATTTCCTTCACTTTTGCGATGTTAACTTCAGTTGCAGACGTTGATGGCCTACCAGAGCGAGGCAAATCTTCCATCACATCTCGACCGCTTTTGAACGCTTTGTACCACTCATAAGCACGAGTTTTTGATAAAGTCGATTCACCGTAAGCCTTCTGTAACATTTTCAGTGACTCCGAACACGATATTCCATTGGCAATGCAAAATTTAAGACAAACTCTTTGTTCGATGTTTTTATCCATTATGAAATTAGCAATACACACTAGATATGATATAACTAAAAATAGCACTGTATTTAATGTAAACAACAGATGCAACTCAAACTCCGCGACAAAATGGAAAACAGTTGTGTCAATCTAACAACAACAAAAAAAACAAAAATTTGAATTTGGAACCATAAATAAATAATCTATTCCCGATACTTTTCTGACTGAATGTATATTATTATATGTTATATATGAATCGTAGGATGGGATTTACCGTTTGTTGTGACAGTTTTGTGAGAAGCAGGTACGATATAAATAGCAAGAGAATTCCCACAGCTCCAACCGTGGGAATTGAAAAACATACATACATATAATCACGTCTGTATTCCTTACGGGGTAGACAGAGCCAACAATCTTCATAATACCAATAGACCACGTTCAGCTGTTTGGCTTACTGATAGAATTGAGATTCATGTAAAGTGACAGGTTGCTAGCCCGTCGCCTAAAAGGAAAAGTCCCAAGTTTATAAGCCTATCCCTTAGTCGCCTTTTAAGACATCCACAGGAAACAGCCTTGAAAAGACTGATAGGTCACGTTTAGCTTTTTGGTTTTAAGATAGAATTTAAGTCCAAATAGTTACAAGTTGCTAGCTCATCGCCTAAAAGAAGAATCCCAAGTTTATAAGCCTACCCCTTAGTCGCCTTTTACGGCAAAATTTACAATTTCTATAAATCGAAAAACTACATTTCCATTCAGCTGTAGGACCAAAATCAAACATCATTAAGCCACTTCACTCTCGTCACAACGTATTTACCTGTACCAGGTCAAATTACTGCTGCCGTAGATAGAATTAACGGACTTATAATTTTGGGCACAAACTTCCAACTACCCTCGTTTTGAAAATCAACTTTATAGTCTCACTACTAAAGTAGCTTTTCCACTGATATCCTGCTAAAGTATTGGGTCACGTTGTCCAATGTGCTTTAATTTCCGACTGGCTCTTAACGTGATTTAGCGCTCTAATGACCAAGAAACCTGACGATGGAAAAAGTTATTGCATGCTTTTTAATTGGCTCAGGCAATCTGTTGCCTGCGAGTTTATTATTTCTCTTTTATTGATATAGATACTAGCTCTTAGCCGCCCGCGTGTATTGAGGGCCATCTACAAATTAATGCAGGTTTTTCGCAAATACATACCACGGAACTTCAGTTTTCTGCGAGATGAAAGGCACCCTATGTCGTTCTACATTCATACATATAATCATGTCTATATCCCTTACGGGGTAGATGGAGACAACAGTCTTAAAAAAACTGATAGGCAGCGATCAGATGATTAGTTTTATGATAGAATTGAGATTGTAATAGTGACAGGTTGCTATCCCATCGCCTTAAAGGAAAATCTAAGTTTACAAGCCTGTCCCTTAGTCGCCCTTTTACTTCATCCATGAGAACGAGGTGGAGTCAGAGTGGAGTGTTATTATCTTAATGAATATAATTAATTCAGATAAAAACAGCTTGCCAACCTATCACTTAAAAAAAAAGCCAAGGAAAAGGCTTCCAAATGTCTTAAGAATTATGAACTAGCAAACCTGTATTTGAATCAAAATTTTCGTATAAAAGTGGCCTTCGATACTTCTAACTATTGGATCTATATACGCCTATCTTTAAAGGACAGAGACTTCATGTAATACAAAATAAAGAACGTTCAAATAAACTTGGCGATACATTAATTTGAATTTTATTAAAGGCTTTTTAGGAGGTACAAAAGTCCGCATAAAGGTAGAACGGCCTCGTAATAGACTTGTCCCTAATTTAATATGCAAACACAACGAGCCTGTTTAAACATGTTTCCGCTTATGGGACTCTTCTAAATACTTCGCGTGGAGTGTTTGCAGGTACCTACCTAAGCAGGAAGAGTTAGGGAAAAGGTGTGAAGTGTTCTTGTGCAAATTTTCATACGAAGGACCAGATTCTACGTATGCGTTCGTGATTTTTATCTGATTTTGAAAGGAGAGTTTTTATGTATACAAGTATATATATAAACCTACATACAAACACACATATGTTCACGTCTACATTCTTTGCGGGGTAGACAGAGCCAACAGTCTTTTCAAGACTGAATGGCCACGTTTAGCCATTAAGCTTAATGATAGAACCTATATATTCAGAACTAGCCACCCGCCCCGCACGGGTAGCATTTATACATATAAACCTTCCTTTTGAATTATTCTATCTATTATCTATATCCCTTAGTCGCCCTTTACGACATCCATGAGAAAGAGATGGAGTGGTGCTATTCTTTTTTTTTTGTATTGGTGTCGGGAACCACAAGGCACATCGCTTCAAGTTAATATAAAACAAAATTGACAGTCACAAAGCTAAAATTTTGGTATATTAATGAGGTTTTAATTGTATTTTGATATAGCTTAGCTATGTCACATTTAATATAAACAACCCTGTATTGGGGTGAAATCTCAAATATCTACTAATGAATAATTCATGAAGAGTGGGGGAGGTCAAGGCACCGAGGATCGTGTAAAGAGGAAATTGTGAAGTATTCGTACTTGGGAACTGTTAGGCTGAGTTCACATGGCCATAAGCCCTTTTAACGTACATTTATATATACATAGCCTACATACATAGACGGCCTCTGAGGCGCAGCGGTAGCGCGCTCGTCTGTGACACCGGAGGTCCCGGATTCGAATCCCGAAAGCCAGAGCGTAATGACAAACAAACTTTTCTAATTGGATTTTGGCTGTTTATCTATGCAAGTGTTTGAGTATTACTCATACCTGCCCATGCCCAGAGGGGTAACGATGTAACCTGACTTAAGCCAGGAGGAAGGAGAATATATATTTATTGCATACGTACATACATATAATCACGTCTATAGCCCTTGCGAGGTAGACAGAGCCAACAGTCTTGTAAAGACTGATAGGCCACGTTCAGCTATGTGGCTTCAAGATAGAATTGAGATTCAAATGAGAGAGATGGAGTGGTCCTATTCTTTTTTTTATTGGTGCCGGGAACCACACGGCATATATTTATTGATGATAAAGAAATTCCACAACTTCTATTTCCCACCAGCGTCAATCGTGCCTTACTATTTGCTTTATCAGATGACCACTCAGGAACTAAAATACATGCAATGTATAATATTTTGGCTTCTGCCCAAGAGCAATAGCCTCAAATTATTTCTACTAATGGGAGCGACGAATAAAATAAATAACCGAATTTAGAGCTAAGAAATAGAAGAACTGTGACGTGTGGTTCCTAGCACTTACATACATATAATCACGTCTATATCCCTTGCGGGGTAGACAGAGCCAACAGTCCTGAGCGGACTGATAGGCCACGTTCAGCTTTTTGGCTTTAAGATATAATTTAGATTCGAATAGTGACAAGTTGCTAGCCTATCGCCTAAAAAAGAATCTCAAGTTTGTAAGCCTAAAATATAACATATTAAACTTGTGTCAAATAAATTATTGCTAACATTTGTATACTAATTCTTAAGTTGGACCAGAGCTAACCTAAGAAAACTACATTCATGTTGGAGTAAAAGTTTTCGCGTGATACGCGAGTACAAACACACAGACAGACAAACATATTTTTGACTTCTGTTGATCTTATATAGATCCCCAATATAGATTTATTGACAATATCTTTTAAGTACGGACAGCGGTCAGTTACTATTTTATTTAATGTATAGAATTCATGTATACATACATAAAATCACGCCTCTTTCCCGGAGGGGTAGGCAGAGACTACCTCTTTCCACTTGCCCCGATCTCTGCATACTTCCTTCGCTTCATCCACATTCATAACTCTCTTCATGCAAGCTCGGCGGCTTCGGGTACTTTTGACCTGACCCTTTACCAGGACGTCGAATTCATGTGTTACGGTCTTTTTGGCGCAATGACTGTAAATTATGTTCCCAGGTTCATTTCCCGTGTGCATAAAGCGATTTAGTAGCCCAATAGATATATTCTAAGAACCTTAAAAAATGTATGACAAATTCATTGTACGCCGTAGTTTTACGAATTCCGTTTTACACTACGAAATCCAGCTGCAAAAATTCTGGAATTGTATCCCAAATAAATACTTCCGAAGTAGAGCTTTATCTCATTCGTTTATAGATATGTATATGTATGTGTAAAAATATGATGTAAAAAAATCTGTCGCTAAAATGTTGCAGCATTGATTACGAATAATAAAAAGATTCCATCACGCGGTCATATATTTATTCTTTTGGAATAGGAACACCAACAGTAGGTATATGTACATACAATACATTGCTTAAAAGATTAAATCTAAATTGTTCTCACGTATATACCTATTACAATTGTTTCCATGGATATCGCAAAAGGCGACTAAGGGATAGGGCTTATAAACTTGTGATTCTTCTTTTAGCCGATGGGCTAGCAACCTGTCACTATTTGAATCTCAATTCTACTCGTATCAATAAGCCAAACTTGTCCTACATTCTAATATATAAAATTAACAATTCTACGGGACCCAGTTGTGAATATCCACTTAATAAGTGCAGCATTTTAGCTCTCGCTATTGTGACGACTTGACTATGAGTCCATCTATAAATGAATGGATATTTTTTTTGTACACTATAACTATAACTGAATAAACGTTTTTATCTATCTATCTATCTATCTACACCGAAATAATACATTGTTATAGAATATTTTATTTATATATAAGTACATTATACATACACTTCCTACTATGATTGTTTATATTAATTTTCAAATATTACGATTTTGTATGTCTTCGCGACTTCGTTCGCGTAAAAGTTCACACAGAAAATCTTAACCCCCTTAGAGAGGTGAGAGTAGAAAATTTGGTACATTAAGTTTTAAAGTTGAACTAAGCCTTGAACATCCCGTCCTTTTCGCGCCATGCAAATGCAAACATACAGAAATTCTAAAAATTTTGAAAAAAAAAAAACTATCACCGTTTCGCTTTTTACTACGACGTTAAACGGGACAGCGATAGTTCTACGCGCGATAATAACGGCGTCGCGCGTGCAATGCCACAGGGACGGACCTTAATTTAAACGGACCTTACATCGAGTACATACATACATACATACATAAATATAATCGCGTATATATCCCTTGCGGGGTAGACAGAGCCAACAGTCTTGAAAAGACTGAGTGGCCACGTTCAGCTATTTAGCTTAATGATAGAATTGAGATTCAAATAGTGACAGGTTGCTAGCCCATCCCCTTAAAGAAGAATCCAAAGTTTATAAGCCAACCCTTTAGTCGCCTTTTACGACATCCATGGGAGAGAGATGAAGTGGTCCTATTCTTTTTTCTATTAGTGCCGGGAACCACACGGCACATCGAGTATGATATTGATATAACTAGACAAATATAAGAATTATATTACTACTGAAATAACTACGCACGTACATATAGCTGTTATCTCGACATTTGGAAAAACCGCAGATATGAATAAATCCTGAACAAATATTACGTATTTCTTTGAAAAACAATGTCTCTAGGAATGGAATCTATAAACACTTACTTGATCATAGAAAAACAGATTTATTCCAGTCTGATACTACTAAGTTTTGATCCCAGTGGGATCACGATTATTTTATTTATTTTTTTATTCCCGTCGGATACCACTTGCATAATATACCAGTGGGATCAACTTTTTTTAATTTATTATATATTCCATTCTGATCCTACTAGTGGTTTAAACATATTTTTAGTACAGCCAGTAACATAATTTCTACTATCATAATGATACTAATTTAAAAAAAGTAATAATAGCCATACATGCAGCTTTTTTACCTGCGAACGTAGTAGGCGCGCTTGTCCATCCAATCAGAGACAAGTATAACTAATATTTCCAGGAATTGTTTCATACTTAGAGCTAGTTGACCTTGAGAAAGGGGTTATCTTTATTCTAATTGCCAGTCGTCATTTTGCTTTCCAATGTGAAATTATGTGCATCTCATTGTACGTGACGTGTTGAAGTGAATTACTAGACAGTAAGTACGCATCTTGTAATATTAAACGATTGCTATAGATTTATTAAATTCTATTTTCATTTACAAAGTTTTATTGTTATAGAACAGTTAAGGCATGGCAGAGAATAGTTATATTTCGTTTATAGAAAAGATTAACGTTTATTTCAACACATCAATTTTATTATCATCATTATCCTAGAACTTTATGTTTTTAATTGATGTATAATAATGAAAATGTTATTCGTTTTAGGAAATGTCAGAAGGTAATAGCAAGCCCTCTACCTCTAATAACTCTGGTGGTGAGTTCACAATTATACAGAGGAACGGTGGTGCAGTTTTGTTGCGGGCTGGTTACCAATATACTAAGAAAATAACATTCAAAAGTGGATGTATTACGTGGAGATGCGTGAATTGGCGCAAAAAGTGCCCGGCATATATAAATATAAAGGTATGAGCTACTTTATATCCACATAAAATAACGAACTGACTTGCTTTAATTTTTTGGCTCATTCATTGATTCATTTTGACGACCTGAGTAGCGTAGTGGTCACCATGGCGGGTTTGCTATGCACGGGTCCCGGGTTCGATCCCCGGCCGGGCAGAAAATGAAATGATGAATTTTACTATCTGTGATGGGTCTGGGTGTTACTATGTATAATGTGTATATGTCGCAGTCATCTGGTTGAATCTGCTTTTTGATTAAATGACTAGCTCCTTTATTGAATGACGATATTCAATTGAATCACTAGGCTAAACGTTGATAGAACAAGCGTCACTCAACGTCCAACTAGTTAGCTGATTGTAACATAGCTCTTTGAACAGGGCGGACGTAAAATCAGTCAGGTGATTCAAATTTAGTTCATTTTTTTCCCACTGCAGCGCTAGTAGTCACCAAAACAAATGTGGCGTCAAACAGCTTGCACAGAAAGCACTGTATTGAAATTCTTTTCGATTAAATTAGCGTTAAAGTGCCTTATTTGTGATATCATAAATAAGGTGTGCCATATTATCCTGCAACATATCATGTCCTCATTTTTGTTATGTAAAGTAAGGTTACCTTTTTAATTTTACGAAATTAGCGAACTTATGTTCACCCTAATCAAATATTACAAAGTCGTACAGATTCTATTTAACGAGATATTTTATAATTAACTTATTTTTATTTAAAGTAAGGTTAACTTTTAAGTTGCGAACTCATGGTCATCCTAACCAAACATTACAAAATGGGCTATATCCCATTCAACGACTTCGCTAAATGACGTTCAGTCAAGACGTTAAACGTTACACGACTTGACGAATTGTCCTTTAGTCATTCAATTGAATATCGTCATTCAATATAGGAGCTAGTCATTCAATCAAATAGTAGATTCAACCAGATGACTGCGACATATATACAACAAAAAAAACTATTATAAATAGTAGGAATATCCGTTAATCTAGCACGCATAACATAAGCATTTAGTTGCTTAGCTTGGGGCTAGATGGCGCTGTGTGGATTAGTCTAACAGTATTATTATTATTCATTAAAGTGTGTAATCTAACTTGAAGTTTTTTTTTTCATCAGGAAAACAACATTATAAAAGAAAAAAGTCACCAATGTAAGCCGGACGAAATAAAAAATGTAGTAGATCAAAAATTACATGAATGCCGAGAAAAGGTTCTATCTTCGAATTTTTCACCAATACCCAATATTTACAACAACTTTATGTCAGAATTCGAAAATGCAGGCTTGGATCTCTTAAAAAAGCTTCCGTCATTCGGAAACATTAAATCTTCTTTATATAATGCCAGAAATAAGAAAGCCGGAGTGACAAAAATACAATGCAATTTGCCTGAAGAAGTTATAGTTCCTTTGCAGTTCAAGGAATTTGTTCTTGCCGACTACTATAATGAATCTTCCGAAACTCGAATTATAGTTTTTGCTGATAGCGAAGTCCTGGAACAAATTAAACATATCAAGATTTATTTTAGTGACGGAACTTTTGAGTGCTGCCCAAAACCATTTGTACAACTTTATTCTATACACGGCGATCTCGGAAGCAATGAAGAGCACACAAGAATAGTGCCTTTAATGTACGTGTTGCTGAATAGAAAAACTGAAGAAATTTACACAACACTTTTTCAAGTATTAAAGGAACATATTCCAGATTGGGAACCGTTGATATATGTGACAGATTATGAACAAGCGGCTATGAATGCCATATCAAAAGTTTTCCCTTCAGTCGAAGTAAAAGGATGTTACTTTCATTTTTCACACAACGTGTGGAAGAAGGCTAAAGCGCTAAATTTAACTAAAGAAAAGAGACTCCGAAAACATGTAGCGCTCTCAGCTCTCCTGCCGCTGCTACCTCGAGAATTCATCTCAGACGGGTGGTGCTATTTAATGGAAGACAGTCCTGAATCTAATGAAATTCAACAATTCAACGATTATATGGTGACACAATGGCTGGAAGACGAAAATTTTGTCAACATTTGGTGTGTTCATAATCAACGTCACCGCACAACCAATGCTGTAGAATCTTGGCATAAAAAACTAAACAGTACTCTGCCAAAGAAACCCAATTTATTTCAACTCTTAAAAGTTTTAAAAGATGATGCCAGTCTTCAAAAGGTTAACATTAAAAAGCATAATTTTGAGCTGCCGAACCCGAAGCGAAGACTAACCAAAGTGATTGCTAACGACAACTGGTTTAAACACGTAACTAATGAACTTTTGTCAGGTAAAATCACAGTTGGTCACTGCCTGGAAAAGTTAAGATTATGATTTCTTTTTATTTTATTTCCTTATTTTGTAAATTTTTATATACAGATTATATGAATGACTTATCTATATTTTTAGTTAAGATAACAAGTTGATTTGAAGCTAGTCGTTGTAATTAATATTTGATAGTTTTAATTTAAATGTAAAGTGTTTTCTGTGATGATTTATTTTTCTATGATATCTGTGATAATTGTTGTAAATAAATGAATGTTGATTTTTAACGAATGACTTTTTTCCTGACTGTACATACCCCTTTTTTAACTTTGCAAGAATGTAGTAGGATCCGTTGGGACGTACAAACTGCAAGTGGGATCAGACGAGAAATTGTTAATAATACTCACGGTAGGAGGATCACAAATAGTGGTATCCGACTGGAATAAATCGAAAAACACACTCGGTCATACTTACATACATATAATTCCGTCTATCTCCCTTACGGGATAGACGGAGCCAACATTTTTATAAGGACTGATCGGCCACGTTCAGGTGCTTGACTTGGTTACTAGCACGTTGCTTATAAGAAGAATCCCAAGTTTATAAGCCTATCCTTTAGATATCTTTTACGACAACCATGGGAGATGGAGTAGTCCTATTCTTTTTTTCTATTGGTGCCACACGTCATACTCGCTCAGGTAACTAAAAATATGACGGGGGGAAATTTATAAATATGTGGTCATAACTAGCTTAAAGGGCCTGTTCATTTATTCGCCTCTTACTATATCCACGAGATAGATGGTGATGTTTTATTCCAAAGCTGAGTGAACGAATTGGAAAATTTGAAAGTGTGCGAAAGTGTGTTCGTAATTTGATCAAATCTTTCATACGTATCAGATTTAAGTGACCCTATTGTAAAGTGCTGAAAACCACACGGCACTTAGAGAAACCTTCACTAAAGTCTTATCTACGGCTGATATTTTCTTCATACTTCAAAAAAAATATCCGAGAGAATTCGCAGAGATCGTGGCAAGTGGAAAGAGGTAGTCTCTGCCTACCCCTCCGGGAAAGAGGCGTGAATTTATGTATGTATGTATGTACTTCAAAATAACAGTGCTCATCTCCTAATGAAGATGTTCTAAAAAGCCATTTTTCCTAACACTTTCTTTCAATATTCAGTAGACAGGAATCCGAAAAGCGGAAAAACAAAACGCAAAGTTTGAAAGTCTCGTTGCATCTTTGTCATAATACTTTATGCGCTATGCGGCGTTTTGTTATCGTCCACAGAGGATTGTTTTTATCACTTTTACTTTTAGAACAGTTCTGTACTTCAGACTAAATCGAAGAGTTAGTACGAGGAACGTATTATGGGTTAGTACTTTCTGTACCATGAAACATGGAATCTCACTTTGGATAGTGTTTATCTATCCCTTCGTCGCCTTTTACGACATCCGTTGGAAAGAGATGGAGTGGTCCCATTCTTTTTTTTGTAATGGTGCCGGGAACCACACGGCACATAATTTTAATTATTTTATTAAATTTTAAACACAGCACACTCAAACAGTCTGCGCGCTCGCCATCTCAATCTGAAACAAACAGCAGCTTTTGTTGAGAGATAATTAATTCTTAATTGCAATTAAATCTTGGCCAGGAATTAAGGATGGGAATACTAAGGGTGTATTTTAATTATTATTTGCAGAAGGTTAAGGGTGAGCGTTTACATTGAGCGTTCCTTCAAATTCGGCCTCTGAAAATTCAGAAAATTCCCGCAGAAGAAAGGCTTTAAAGGGATTACGATTACGATTTTGGTGGCTTATATTAATTATGAGAGATCAAATATTTATTAATGTTGTGCCTTTATTATTAAAATTAAATTAATTATTATGTACAAGTTTGAATTACAATATCTTTTCAGCGCGGTCTTACAGTCTTATCGCGAGACTATTGGCTCTGTCTATCTGTTTTTTGAAAATTCTCTAACCATGTAGCATGGATAAACTGTAGTTTTACGTACAAATTAAAAGTCAATAGATCCATACATACATATAGTCACGTCTATATCCCTTGCGGGGTAGACAGAGCCAACAGTCTTGAAAAGACTGATAGGCCACGTTCAGCTTTTTGGCTTGATGATAGAATTGAGATTCAAATAGTGACAGGTTGCCAGCCCATCGCCTAAAAGAAGAATCGCAAGTTTATAAGCCTATCCCTTAGTCGCCTTTTACGACATCCATGGGAACGAGATGAAGTGGTCCTATTCTTTTTTTTATCGGTGCCGGGAACCACACGACGAAAAATAAGAACAAATCGAAATCGTGCCTAGTTCAAACTCAGCTCCGAAGATACATGGATATAATAGCATCCTTTACCTACCTGTTTAGACTTTTATTCAACGTTTGAAGGTGCAACTCCGTCTTGCAGTTTATTCCAAGGTGCAGTTCTGTTCTCAGGAACATGCAACCTAGCAGTTTTAGAATCCAAGTTTTAAAGTTTACCGACATAGATTTAGGTTTACTGGATGTGATGTCTGACATTTTTCCGAAAGCAACGTTAAAATAGCAATGCTGTTCCCATGGGTGTCGTAAAAGGCGACTAAGGATATTTGATACGTATAGTCACGTCTATATCGCTTCCGGGGAAGGCATAGCCTGCTGTCCCACAAGCGATATTTCTATTGAAAGACTGACAGGCCACGTTCAGCTGTTAGGCTTAATGATAGAAATGATATTCAAATAGTGACAGGTTGCCAGCTCATCCCCTGTTAGAAGAATCCCATGTTTATAAGCCTATCCTTTGTCGCCTTTTACGACATCCGTGGGAAAGAAATTGAGTGGTCCTATTCTGGATCTGTCCTAAAGCATTCGATTATAGAAATTTGGCCAATCAGTCTTTCAAGACTGATGGCTCTATCTACGCCGTAAGGGATATAAACGTGATCATATGGAAATGGATGGATGGTTGACAAAAAGATACCTAATTATAACCGGTCAGGTCAAAAGTACCCGAAACCGCCGAGCTTGCATGAAGAGAGTTATGAATGTGGATGAAGCGAAGGAAGTATGCAGAGATCGTGGTAAGTGGAAAGAGGTAGTCTCTGCCTACCCCTCCGGGAAAGAGGCGTGATTTTATGTATGTATTATAACCTCATCCATTCTCCGTAAGTCCGTGCCTGATCCCGGCTCCGGATTTTTGGTATCGGAAAAGTAGCTGTCAGCCAACAGCACTGCAGCGAGTGTATTTTGGATACAAACAAGTATTCCTAACTTTGTTGATGCCGTATCGGCTTTTGATAAAATATTTTGAGTGAAAACTTTGTATCCGAAATTTTGTCATGGGCGGATCAATATTTGAAAGTGTATCTTGTCTTTTGTTAAATGTTGAGTGATAATGTGGTATGTAAAATTTGGTGCCGTGTGTTTCCCGGCACCATTACAAAAAAGAATAGGACCACTCCAACTCTTTCCCACGAATGTCGTAAAAGGCGACTAAGGGATAGGCTTATTAACTTGGGATTCTTCTTTTAGGCGATGGGCTAGCAACCTGTCACTATTTGAATCTCAATTCCATCATAAAGCCAAACAGCTGAACCTGGCCTATCAGTCTTTTCAAGACTGTTGGCTCTGTCTACCCCGCAAGGGATATAGACGTGATTATATGTATGTATTTTGAGTGAAAACTTTGTATCCGAAATTTTGTCATGGGCGGATCAAATATTTGAAAGTGTATCTTGTCTTTTGATAAAATGTTGAGGGATTTAAAATGTTGTCGGGAATATGAGCGAGGGCAGCTGATGCTCCTGGCAACAAAGCGGTAGGCGATGGCACCGTGTGGTTTTAGTGGGTTCAAGCTCCACATAACCCGTCTCGCTTCCCGTAGCCGGCCGGGTAGAGAGTGGATGAATACAAAAAAGTAGCAAGGAAGTGCATTTGTAGTATCTACTCTCTACCTATGAGATTTAAATACTATAAAATATTTATATTTACATTTTGAACCCCAGTCGGGCAAATAGAATTTACAAATTTGATAGGACTGATGATTATTTTCCTATCCATTCAGCAATAAAAGGCTTTCAACTTGAATTTTGCCGTGTGATTCCCGGCGCTTTAAAATAGAACTAATCCTTATCTTCCCATGGATGTCGTAAAAGGCGACTGAGGGAAAGCTTGAGATTCTTCCTGTGAGCTAGCAACGCATCACTATTTGAATTTCAATTTCATCATTAAGCTATACAACTGGACGTGGCGTTTTGGTCATTTCGAGACTGTTGGCTCTGTCTTACCCTCAAGGAATATGGACGTGACTTTATGTACCATGTATTATGTATGTAAAATTTAATTGCACTAGGAATCAAAATTTTAAATCATACTTAGTATAGTTCGTTATAAAGTATGTCGCAACATAGAAAACAGTATTACGTTATATACAGCTATATAATTATTTAGAAATCTAAACCCAAGTAGTATTAAAAAGATGTCCTCTTTTTGACAGTACTCTCTCTAATTGATGTACAATTTGTTCTTAACCTAAGAACCAAATAATATTCTAAGAATAACACACAAACAGAACATAATACGCTCGGAAACACAAAGGTAATTCTAGAAAAACATGATATTTTCCGATCACAAATTATAGGGTAATATTCTAGCCTATTTCTTTTTAGTATAGGTTATTCGGTACCTACTCAACAATCTATTATCGTTTTCAGTCCACAGATTCAATCAAATGTTATTTAAGTACACATCTATTTCTAAGAGAATTGTTTCCATTTCTGTGTTTTGTTTGTAAAAAACTTCACTCTTATTAAAGTCTGTGTCTTCTTGAAATCCTTTTTTGTTTCTTCTTCAAACCTGATTAAAAAAAAAAGATTTCTCAATTTCACCATAAGCATATCTAAATATTTTTTTTTTTAATTAATACATGTTTGTTTGTCACGATTACTTCGTTGTTTATGAATCGACTGCTATTTTAATATCTTTCCCTTGATTGGTTTTATAAACTTAAAAAAAGCAAACCATAAATATTTTGTTCTTCACTATTTAATGAAGTAGAACTTAGGCAAACGATTGCAAAAAATATCTAAAATAAATGAATAATATCTCGTTAAAAAAATTACATAGACTACACTAAATCAATGTTTCGGTAACATCAGAAATTCCTAAGCAGTAGTGCGACAAACTAGTATAAGCTGGTGTCGCCATTAACACCCTTCCGTAGTGGAGTGGGTCCAATAGTTGCTTAGCTCGCTCCATTGGCCCGACGCTTATTTGAATGTAAACACACGAGCGAATAAAACTTCGAACCGAGCAAACATTGTTGCACTTAAGATTCAATTTGAAGGTTTTTGTATGAATTTATTCAAAACATAATTACTTACAGAAAACACTGAATCTGGTATACAATTAATAAAAAAAAAGAAATAATTTGTAGACTAATTATCGGGTAACATTCATACCTACATACTAAACGAATATATTTTCTTCGTCCCAACAAATGATAACCAATGATAAAATGTTTGCCTTTTAATAACTAACAAGATATAAAATATGTATTAAATAAATCTATACTAATATTATAAAGCTAAAGAGACTGTTTGTTTGTATGAAAGCGAAAATTGAAAAAAAAAATTTGCGCTTAATAGACCATTTATCGAGGAAGGCTTTAGGCTGTAAAACGCTGCAACTAAAAGGAGCAAAGAAATAATGGAAAAGAACGGGAATAATTATTCATCCTTGAGGGCTTCAAAGATGATCAAAATAACTATTCCACGCGAACGAAGTTGCGGGCACAGCTAGTGAAATGATAAAAATGTAAGACTACTTTTTTATTTACTAACTTAGCTACTTTCTACGCTAAAAAGACGTGATTATTACGTTTTATGATTTATACACTATCTACTTTTTCTTAACTTTTGATTTTTTACTTTTAATTCAAGTCGCCTACAAGACGAATTCAAAATTTATAAGTCTAACCCTCAGTCGCCTTTCACGACATCCATACTTATTCTTTGTTCGCCAGAATATCCACCCGTATGTATCGCAAATGTATCTCGGAAGACGCTTTAGAAGTTTCTGATGGAGACTTAGTTTGCAACTTGATAAACTAGTAACGTGCCGGTTTGGGGTTTAGTGCCTGTAAGTGCAATCTGCCAATTTCCAACAATCAAGAGGTTCAGTTAGAAATCCATTACAATTAAACACTTAATAAAACGTATTATTGTAACGTGTGGTTCCAAGCACCAATTCAAAAAAGAGTAGGACCACTCTATTCATTTCCTATTGATGTCGTAAAAGGCGACTAAGGGATAGGCTTATGAACTTAGGATTCTTCTTTTATAGCTCTGTCTACCCCGCAAAGGTTATTCCTGTAAGTGCAATCTGACAATTTCCAACAATCAAGAGGTTCAGTTAGGAATCCATTACGATTAAACACTTAATAAAACGTATCATTGTGCCGTGTGGTTCCCGGCACTAATTGAAAACAAGTAGGTAGGACCACTCTATCCCTTTCCTATGGGTGTCGTAAAAGGCGACTAAGGGATAGGCTTGTGAACTTGGGATTCTTCTTTTAGAAGATAGGCTAGCAGCCTGTCACTATTTCAATGTGAATTCTATCATTAAGCCAAACAGCTGAATGTGGCCTTTTGGTATTTTTGAAATGTTAGCTCTATCTACCCCGCAAAGGTTATTATAGACATTATTATTTGTATGTTTGCATGTATATATATAATTTAGTTTTGGATTGGGACACTTCGCTATGAAATACAACGTAAATATTATAAAGGGTTTGCGAGTTAGATAGTTTTGGTTCAGCAACTTGTTATACTAAATTACCTTTACGACCTAGTGATAAATGTTATTTACATATGAATACGTTGTGGGAATAAGCTGGGAAAATGTTCACAACTCCTTTATATATGAATGAACGACGCTCAACGGCCCATACAATTAAAACTCAGAATTATTAGTAGTATGTGCCGTGTGGTTCCCGGCAGTTTAAAAAATAATAAGACCACTCCATCTCTTTTTTACGGATGTCGTAAAAGGCGACTAAGGGATAGGCTTATAAACTTGGGATTCTTCTTTTAGGAAGGATTGAACCTTTACCTTCCGCACATCACGCTTTTTATTCGGACAACTTAACAATCCAACCATCGACGCTCTATCCGCACCTTTGCACACAGAAAATTGTGATTTACACCATAATAATGATAACATTCATTGGATCCCCTCCAAATGTCAAATAACCACAGACAAATGTCCCTTTGTTTAATAGTAAACAATTTTAATAAAATGTTAACAGCCGCTGCGGGCTTCTGATAAACGACACTTTGATTGGAATGAATTGTTTTTGATAAAATAAATTCATTCGTAACTAGAGTATGCTTGTATCTCGTTGATTTCTGTTCCCGCGGGAATTTTGGGAATACCTCTTGAAGTGCAACCCTTGACGGTGAGCCTGTACGTAGACAAATCAGTTATATCATTTCATCATCATAATTTTTTATAGAGGTGATACCAAAGATGATGTTTTACCTTTCGGCCGCCATGTCAGTTTTTATTGCACATATATTTGTATCATAGAAATTTAATTACTAAGTATATTATGCCGGTTTCTGTGATTTTCATGCTATTTTGATATAATAAAATATGTGATATCATCACGTCTTGTGGGGTAGATAGAGCCAAGAGTCTTAAAAAGACTGAAAAGTTCAGCTGTATCGCTTAATGATGCAATTAAGTAAATCACTTGGGACGTACGTGACTTAACCTGATTTGAATGACAGAAGTTCGACTAAATGAAAATTAAACAACCATTTTTGTCAATAAATTCTTAATAAAGTATAATTTACGCACTGGCCGCTAACAAAAAAGTAATAATTTTAAGAGACGAAAAAGTAAGATCGTCTTTTGTTAATTTTTCGCACAATGATATAAATAAAAGGTAAATTGTATCCTACTTAATTACTTACCCTTATAAATTTTACGCCTACCCCTCCGGGAAAAAGGCGCGATTTTATGTATGTATGATATTCAGACGCAATTGAAATTAAGGTATTCTACGACTATGTTCTAAGTTATATGTTATAATTTTCATTAATTTTAACAAACGCAGTGTTTATTTTCATCCCGACAATAAACTTTATATACAGCTGGTATTATTTTTCATTCAACCTCACATCGTAGCAAAATATTCCCAATTTTTTTCTTTTCATAAAATTTACCGTGGCTAAGAAAACTACCCCGCCTTACTCACCTTGACTTTATTGCACATTCAAATGACTTATAGCCCGATATAACTTATATTGTGAGTTTGTGACTATTTTTGTGCCTGTAAGAAAACAAATGGTTTTGTAACATTTTTTGTGGGTTTTTTAAGGAGTTAAGGTGTCATAGATATATTGTGTGCAATATTCATGTTTTATTCATTAATTTAATCACCTCTAGTTCCCTAGCGGGGTAGGCAGAGCTAGCATTATTGAAAGGCCACGTTCAGCTGTTAAGCTT
This sequence comes from Amyelois transitella, assembly GCF_032362555.1. Lineage (NCBI taxonomy): Eukaryota > Metazoa > Arthropoda > Insecta > Lepidoptera > Pyralidae > Amyelois > Amyelois transitella. The sequence goes on along the minus strand of NC_083507.1, from coordinate 11,440,804 downwards.
AATGATAGATTTGAGATCCAAATAGTGACAGGTTGCTACCCATCACCTAAGAAGAATCCCTAGTATCACAAAATAAACATTATTTTTGAACAAAATAGAATCTTTTACAGCACCACTTTTTGTTCCTTTTATAAAAACCACTTATTACAACACGGGTCTTCGCTCAAGTCTACATTTAAAAATTAGCCTATGTGTTATTTATTCCAGTTGAATTGGGAAGAAATTTTTATTAGAATCCGGTTTGTGTGAAATAATGGTGAAAGATTAACATACATCATTGCAAACTTGCGCATTCATTTGTAGATATACTTAACTGGATAACAGGAAAAGTAGTAACTAAATGACCCAATCACACTACCAAGCTTCCAAAATTGGGAATTGTCTTGAAAGATCGTATCACTATGCCTAATAGTCCTTATTAGCAGTCTCAAGAATACTCCAAGCTTACAACTGAGTTCAATCGAGCATTAACTGTACGGAGAGAGAAAATCATTAGATACGTTAAATATTTAAGCATCACCTACAACGAGTGTCATAAAAAAGGTTCCCACCTATTATTCATTTCGAACGAAATATTTCAGTAGCAGGAAGATGTTCGCGCGAGAATTGTGAAGGATACCACCTCCCAAAGGTTATCGACACACAAACATTCAATTCCCCGTGTAAATGAAAACTTTTTTTTCCTCCTGCGGGATATAAAATAGGGTCCAATTTCGGGGAAACCGTTGTGTGATCTCGAGACGTCGGTGTGACGTCGCACGAATGAAATGACGGAGGTCCATTGATAGACGATTTTTATTTTCCTTCAATTCACCCATTAAATAAATATGGAACTATAGCTATATACATATATTGGATACATATATATATATATATATATATATGGTGCCATGCATTATTATTCATTGGTGCCGTGTGATTCCCGGCACCAATACAAAAAAGAATAGGACCACTCCATCTCTTTCCCATGGATGTTGTAAAAGACGACTATGGGATAGGCTTACAAACTTAGGATTCTTTTTTAGGCGATGGGCTAGCAACCTGTTACTATTTGAATCTCAATTCTATCATTTAGCCAAATAGCTGAACGTGGCCATTCAGTCCTTTCAAGGCTGTTGGCTCTGTCTACCCCGCAAGGGATATAGACGTGAACATATGTATGTATGTATGTATGTATGTATATATATACACCTGAATGTGCCCATTCAGTATTTTCAAGACTGTTGGCTCTATCTACTCCGCAAGGGATAAAGACGTGACCATATGTGTGTATCTATGTAAAGAAATATGGACTGGGCAAGAACGCAGATTGAACTAGCTCCGGAGTCAAAGCTTCTGGATACAAACTGATTCAAATATATTAAACTAGCTTTTGCATGCGGCTTCGCTCTCGTTGGAAATTCCAGAAAGCCTATGTTATTCACGAAGATGTTATATGTGTCAATTTTTTGTCAATTCTCGGTTTAGAGATTAATTTTATTCCAATAATATAAGATTTAATTACCGACAGATTGATAACCCATCGCCTAAAAGAAGAATCCCAAGTTTATAAGCTTAGTCGCCTTTTACGCCATCCGTGGGAACCAGACGGAGTAGTCCTATTCTTTTTTTTATTAGCGCCGGGATACCACACGGCACCTATTATAAACTAAACAGATTATAGAAACAATACATTTTTTAAGCAGAATGTAAATTTTTTTTTTTTATATACGGGACAAATTACACTGATTGAGTTAGCCTTGAAGTAAGTTCGAGACTTGTGTTACGAGATACTAACTCAACGATACTATATTTTATAATAAATACTTATATAGATAAACATCCAAGAACCAGGCCAATCGGAAAAAGTTTGTTTCTCATCATGCCCTGGCCGGGATTTGAACCCGGGACCCCGGGTGTCACAGACAAGTACACTACCGCTGCGCCACAGAGGCCGTCAAAATTAAAGAGTAACAATGGAAACGTTCACGACACCTGCTTGCATCGGGAAATTGGATCCGATGATATCGCAGCTGTGTTAAGTGAAATCTGAACGTCGAGCCCCCACTCTTTTATCCCCACTCTTTTATTTCCAATCGATTGGTGAAGGTTAACCAAAGGAACTACGCTAATCAGGTTGAACCAGGTTGAATTTACAGGTGTGGAAGATAAACTTTGCAAGTTTCATTGCCTGTTTGGGCCAATATTTTCCTATTATTTCATATTATAAATAGTGCATTTCATTTTTGCTGTACAGTGCCGTGTGGTTTCCGGTACAACTTCTTAATTTTTTTTAAATTACTTTAGTTCTATTTCAATCTACTTAAATTGCCCAAAAAAAGATAAAAAAAATGTTATGATTGTCGTTTATACAAAGTATTTTTTATTCTTACTCAAAGCAGTTACGAGATTTGAAAAATCGTTAGCGTTTATTTGCTAGCTTGTTCTATAAATACACGTTTAAACTTGAAAAACAATCATCAAAAGATCGGCAATTACTTTCCGGGACGAAAACAGGTGAACATTGCGTGATCAATCATAATTCCCGTCGCACGGGAATCTTGTAAACGCTATGTTATTGATGGTTTTTATATTTCCGAGAAATATTTGGATCAAAAAACAACTTTCGTAAGAGGGTAATTCATTTATCCATACGTAAAAATTTTGAACCAAAAATTATATAGTTATAAAACCTTTTTCATTGTGTATTTATCGGTCTTTCTGTGCTTTCTAGTCACTAGTTCAGAATTTACTAGATTTTAAGTTTATACACCACAATTAAAATTTTATAATGGTATAAATGGCTATGATTCAAAACTTATAGTTAACTGATTTTATTCTGGCTTCAATTTCAAAGAAAACTTACAACAAAAATAACAAGCCATATCAAATACCCACGCGTCACGTCAAGACTTCAGTTATTGCAAGTTGCCCGATTTTCCGATGGGAAGGACTCTTTGATTGTATACGTTCGATATTGGGCCCAACACGCGTCCCTGGGATGCTCCAATATGTTCAATTATATTTATGAAGTTATTCTTTTTCTGCTTTTTTTTTTTGCTATATTATATATGATTGAATGAAATTATTACTTGCTAAAACATGGTCATTTCATTAATCAATACTTCTAAAATTTCAACAGAACGCACACTCAAATTATGGGTAGGTACAGAAAATTTTTATTAAACAATTTAAATGTGTCTGTTTTATTTCTATTAATAAATATAATAGCGAACAAACTTAATGTTTTGGCTGCAATGAAAATTATAATAATGAGAAATATCCAGTACTTATTTGATACAATTACATTAAACTTCGATTATAGTTGTCGACTATTACTCGGAGGATATATAGAGAAGAGACTAAATCTATCTGCTTGCCACGATCGCTTCTTTCACATTCTCTTTTCTTCATGCAAGCTCGACAATTATTTGTCAAATTTTCGAACATTATCCTTTAGATGTCACAGTATTAATATGGCTTCTCCTATACATCTGCTGAACCCAAGTAAATCCTTCGAACAATGTTCCCGCACAGATTTCATTTCTCGACTTCCCGACGATTTCCCCTATCTTTCCATTTGTATCAATGGATATATCAATCCTCTCAAATATTGGCTTTGTAGGACTTCCACTCGGAAAAATGATAGATTTCAAGAATTAATTTGATGTTTTTTTTTTGCTGGTCTGTCATAAAATGGTCAAATGTTTTTATTTCTACAACTCTTTTTCTATTTATATTTTTTTCATCCAGAAACATGATATTTGCCTTAAAATGTTTTAATGCAGCAATTATTATTGCTAGTTTTTAATCTACATATATTGCTAGTTAAAGTAACTAACGTGATTTGCTAACATCAAATTGACACTATTATTTCTGGATCTTTAGTCAAACGTGGTTTAAGTCCTTTGGTTTGTGTGTTGGCCTCATTATGAAATAAAGCCGTGATAATAAGTGCGTTTGTTAAAATTTGTGTACTTGCAAATTCCTATAGTTTCTTATCGTTATCTTAAATCAAATCTGACATTACCTAATTTTTTTACTATGTGACAAAATAATTACAGCAGGCTTATCTCTGAAAAGAATTTCCACTTCTCAATCAGTGTGATGCTCAATGAGTGTCTGTTTTAATATAAGCACTACGAGTATTATAAGTTCTGTTGTCCAACAATAAAACACAGCCATCCAGCGCTCGTTAACTCCCGTGTTGATTTGTTGAATGTACAAAATGGACCAATTTTAGTATTTGCTGCAATCCCGATTTCGTTTCCCGGTTTGAACTGAGTACGTCTAGTTTTTAAGGGGATGATTGAGCGTTTTCATTATCAGTGAATTGTTAATTTTCATTGATTTGATGGAGATGGAAAATTCTAAGGAAATGTTATCATTAAAGCTAAGCTTTCCTAAGGCGACTAAGGGATAAACTTGAGATTCTACCTTTAGCCGATGGGCTAACAACATGTCACTATTTGAATCTCAATTCTATCGTTAAGCCTAACAGCTGAACGTGGCCTATCAGTCTTTAAAGACTGCCGGCTCTGTCTTCCCCGCAAGGGCTATAGACGTTATTATATGAATGTATGTTAAGGAAAGTCTGTCTCGAACAACTTCGCGTTAAGAGATCCGCGATTCTGCAACAAGTCGCGACTACGATAATTGGACTTTTTATAGCCAATTTAATTTTGTTGTTGTTTGTGATTTTATGCTCCAGTACTTTTACGTTTACTGTCTTATCTGCAATCTGGGGAATAGATACATCCATTTGTACTTGCCGTGTGGTTCCCGGCACCAATACGAAAAAAGAATAGGACCACTCCATCTCTTTCCCGATGTCGTAAAAGGCGACTAAGGGATAGGCTTACAAACTTGGGATTCTATTTTAGGCGATGGGCTAGCAACCTGTTACTATTTGAATCTCAATTCTATCATTAAGCCAAATAGCTGGACGTGGCCGATCTTTTCAAGGCTGTTAGCTCTGCCTACCCCGGAAGTTATATAGACGTGACCATATGTACATATGTATGTGTATTTCTATATTGTTATTTTTCTACGCAGTTTCATATTAGTATTTCTGAAATTGAACCGGGTGGAATAGTACCAAATCATTTCTCCTTGTTATCGTAAGAGCCGAGTAAAGGTAATTTCTTAATTACCTTAAGAGCATTAACTACGTATAAAAAGATTTTTATGGCGCATTGGTTTCTGACATATTATAAATTCATATACCAAAAAATTCACAGCTAAATAATTTTACATGAGATTGTTTACTTGTAAATTATCAAATGGTAATGCTAAAAACGATATATTGGTTTTGGTTTGACGCATCCGGGTAAAAGGCATGAAATGCACAGCTCATCACAAGATGACCATAAACAACCTTACTACCTTGACCTTATTACCTTACAAGCGTACAGGGGCCGATTATTCGGAAACACTTCGAACCTTTTTATTGTATCTAACTTACCCCACGCATTATTCTCACGCATCAGGTCTTCTAAACAGGAACTACTGCTGTACAGTCAACACACATCAACCTACCCAAATTCACTCCAATCCGCCTCTTTAAAGAGTTCGTCATAGAGTGACTTGATATGCGGTTGACAGTACCACGAACGAGAAAGGTTTATATTTATAAAACTCTCAAACATAAAACTCAATTTTTGGACGTGCAGAAATATCCAGCAGGTTCAGTTCAGTACAGTTGGCTTGCGTTGCAACAAGTTGAACTCCGATCGCTATAATTGGAGCTTCACCGGCGTTGTTCTGTTTTGTCTGTTTTTCACTTCCTCGCTAAATTGTTTGTCTGTGAACCGATCAGTTTCCAGCCGTGTGGAGTGGGTGAGTTTTTGTTCATTTTTAAAACTGCCCAAAAAAGAATCATGTTTAATTTTTAGGTTCATTAATAATATTAATTGTGCAATGTCAAGACCCACAAATTAATGATCTAATTCAATGACAAGAAACAATGAGACAAATAACAATAAGAATGTAACAATAATGTCTTTGTAAAGTAAAAAACTAAAAATCTCTTTCCCATGGGTGTCGTCGTCGTAAAACGCGACTAAGGGCTTTTAAACTTGGGATTCTTCTTTTAAGCAATGGGCTAGCAACCTGTCATTATTTGAATCTCAATTTTATCATTACCTAAGCCTTACACCTGAACTCTGCCTTTCAGTTCAAGACTGCTGGCTCTGTCTACTCCGCAAGGGATATAGACGTGATTATATAAATATGAGGACATGAGGAGGATAAAAGGACATACATATATACAAAAAGAGGTTTTAATAAAAAATAGTTCACAACACAAGTCATTAACAGGCTACACATACTAATAAGGAACATGAATGTGCATTTAACACCTATCCAAGAAATCTGCCGGCCATCTTTAAAAAAGTCAGGTCACATTTACATGCAAATGTTGCACCGTTGACAGCTTTCAGGCATCACGTGACACATTCTGTATTCAGAGCACGTCCGTCGTGTGTAAACTTGACTGGAGTACAGGTATGCTTGGAAATAGTCAATGTTTTTCTCATACACATACATACATATCGTCACGTCTATATCCCTTGCGGGGTAGACAGAGCCTTGAAAAGATTGAATGGCCACATTCAGCTATTTGGCTTAATGATAGATAGAATTGAGATTCAAATAGTGACAGGTTGCTAATAAGCCCATCGCCTAAAAAAGAATGCCAAGTTTGTAAGCCTATCCCTTAGTCGCCTTTTACGACATCCATGGGAAGAGGTGGAGTGGTCCTATTCTTTTTTGTATTGGTGCCGGGAACCACACGGCACTGCCGGGAACCACACGGCATATAATGTTTTTCTCGACTTACAATATGAAATCATTCCCATTATGATTTTGAAAATTTTATCGTATTTACTTATCATATCAGTTTCTCCTTTTTGTAAGTGTGGTTTAATGTATTAGTACAGAAGTGATTTCAACTATATTATCAAAAGTGAGAGGTTGCTAGCCCAACGCCTACAAGCAGAATCTCAAGTTTATAACCCCTTACCTTAGTCGCCTTTAACGTCATCAATGGAAATGAGTTGTCCTATTCTTTTTTTTTCTTCTAATAATAACCTTTCCAAAAATGTTATACTATAACATGTTCTTTATCCCAATATTTTTATAACATGATCTTTATCGATTTCACGAGGCAACACAACCTTTCATTCTAAGTGTATCTTCGGTATTTCTGACATCCACGTATAACACCCCTCCCTTTATTCGATGATCGAAAATAAACAATCCATATAAGCATAGTCTGATCGAATCTGCCTATTAACGCCGATGTTTTTCGGTTGATCGAGAAATCGAGCCTCAAAAATCGCAATCTCCACTCAAGTGGCAAATGCTCAGTTAGCTGAAAATAATTCGATACCGTTATTTGGTTGTTTAGAAGCTGCGGAATTAGCTAGATTGTTTTATCAGAGGCACGGTTGGTTGGAGTGTACGGGTGTTATCTGTTTCTGAAATTTATGTGGAAAAATTTATTAGGTACGGCACTTTGTGCTTTGAAATCGTGTCAAGATGAACAGCTTTTTTCTGGTTTGTAAAGGAATGAAGGTCATATACTTACACATATTAATGCGTAGACTTTAAAACTATTATTTCCAGGCAGAATCATTCAACGAATTTCTCCAGAACTTGTCATGGCATCATTGTTCAAAATTATGATAAGATAAAGTTTCACAATGAGATAGTTTTGGCAAAAGAAGAGAGTATAGAGTTTTCTTATTTGAGTTTAAACCAAGCAAGATTTCTGATAGTAATAGATTTGTAACTTTTTTTAATGTATTATGTTAGTGACCTTTTAAATCATCATCATATGGGTATAACGTATTTTATAAAGTTTCAGATATGAACTGGACGGTTGAGATTCAATTTTCAGTTATTTTTCAAGCCTATACAAATAGATACAGAAAAATATTCCATTCCAACGTACCCTCGCGTATAAATTGTCAACAAGTTGCTTCAATAAAACTGTACTTTAAAGTGTTTGTGATAAGATCGAAGTAACAATGTTTTATCAACAAGCCAATGTTCAGTGGAGCGGTCCAGTGGCGACCAGTGAACAGAATGAGCGAGTGAGTCGGTGAGTGAATGATTTTATGGAACGAATGGGAACCTGCGCAATCGAGGTAAATGTTTCGTGTCTCGTTGGACTTTCAATTTGATTAAAACAACAATGTTTTCAGTACATTTTAAATTATTTTAAATGTTTTCAATGAAATTTTTTGAGGATTGGGGAGGTTCTGACGAAAGATCAGATCAAGAGTACCCTAAACCACATCCAGTTGCATGAATGTGCAGGTTTTATCACGATTCCTCACCGTAAGAGCATCGTTTAGCAAACATACTCGTCATTTTTTTTATATTCGAAAAAAGTCACGGACTATATTACGAGGTAATGTCGCAATAAAATTGAACCTGCGGCATCGCGCTTTTTATTCGGCCGCCTTAACCGCCGTTCGACCAATGAAGCTAAAAAGAACATACATCATATACATCACGTCTATATCCCTTGCAGGGTAGACAAAGCCAACAGTCTACCTGTGGCCTATCAGTATTTTTCAGACTGTTGCCACAAAACATAAAAGAGCACACATTTTAGCTTTTACAAGTTACAGTAAAGTGAAGTATAAAACCAATGAATAGGGAAATAATTGCCTTCGACTCCCATCGAGAGCTTCAGAGCTTTTACACTTAAAAGCGCGTCGCTAAAAGTTCAGCTTTTAGTATTTTTTCAGTTGTGGTTTACCTATACCATTACCTACGTGAATTCGTTCGCTTGAGAATTAGATGTATATTTAGGATATCTTTTTAGCTTTATGGTGCCGTGTAGTTCCCGGTACCAATAGGAAAAATAATAGGACCACTCCATCTCTTTTCTTGGATGTCGTAAAAGGCGACTAAAGGATAGTTTTATAAACTTGGGATTCTTCTTTTAAGTGATAGGCTAGCAACCTGTCACTATTTGAACCTCAATTCTATCATTAAGCCAAAAAGCTGAACGTGGCCATTCAGTCTTTTCAAGACTGTTGGCTCTGTCTACCCCGCAAGGGATATAGACGTGACCATATGTGTGTATGTATGATTTACATTTTACTGAAAATGTTTTACACATTTTTTTTTTAAATACACGAATGTGAAAGCGTGTCGGACTTCATGTTTTTTAATTTCGAAAATCACAAACGAAAATATATATTCCCACGACGGTTCTTCGTGACTTCACTCGCTGCTAACATGCGAAAAATGTTTTTATACGGTATTAAAAAACTGGCCGAATGAGAGGATTGAACATATGGTAAGGGTTCCGCTTACTAAACGTAGGTACCTAATTTGTTATTTTAAACTAAATAAATAAACCTACGAACTCTCATAAAGAGAGGAATTAATGTGATTGAAGCGAAAGAATTATGCTGAGATCATAGCAAGTTGAAAGATGCACCTCTTACACTTTCTTAAATTCGGCTTACAGCTAAACGTGGCCTTTCATCATATAAGTATTTCAAGACTGCTGGCTCTGTCTACCCCACATAGGATAATTATGTAATTAGGTATATAAGTGAATGAATGAATATTATACCACAAAATATACAAGAGCACACATTTTAGCTTTTCGTCGTGGTTCTATACATCCTACTAATATTATAAATACGAAAGTTTGTGAGTATGTCAGGATGTCAATATGGATGTTTGTTACTCTTTCACGCAAAAACTACTGAACCGATTACGATGAAATTTAGGTACATAGGTAGGTGAAGACCCAAAATGACATATAGGTTCCTTTTTATCCCGGATTGATTCCACGCGGACGAAGTCGCAGGCGGCCTCTAGTACATACATAAAATACATACATAGATACATAGATACATATGGTCACGTCTATATCCCTTGCGGGGTAGACAGAGCCAACAGACTTGAAAAGTTTAGTGACAGGTTGCTAGCCCATCGCATAAAAAGAATCCCAAGTTTGTAAACCTATCCTTTAGTCGCCTTTTACGACATCCATGGGAAAGAGATAGAGTGGTCTTATTCTTTTTTGTATTGGTGCCGGGAACCACACGGCACGGTCTATGTATGCATACTTATTCTTTCGCTTCATCGACATTGTAACTTTCTCCATACAAGCTCTGCGGATTTGGGTACTCTTGACCTTTTTTTCCCCCAGGTCTTCACCCGGGAGAGTATGGGACTCCTGGCACCTAATGTACCAGCCTACCCACTAAAACCCCTCCGTGCGCCCTTCTTACCATTTTGAGGGCGTCATAGGATCGCAGGCATTTCACTACGATACCCTCTGGCTTCCCGGCGCGTCTATATCAGTGTTTTGTCTATACGGGAGACCAGTAAGTTGCTGGCCGCTCTTTCCATTCCAGGGTCGGGAACTGAAGTACTCTTGACCTGAGCTTTTGCCAGGACGTCCTTAATTTGATCAAAGTACGTTCATATAGGCAAAGGTATAGGTAAAGTACGTTCCTTTCCACACAACACTAGAACAGACAAGATTTATTTATGAAATTTTAAAACAATTATTATCGTCCATTCGACATATCGATTAATGCGGTACACCTTCGCGATATAAGCTGTAGATAGTACGTTTTCGATGTTACAATCACAGATTTCATTCAGCGCGATATGTAGTCATAAACTATTTCTTAAAATAAGTTATATTTACAATAAAAAAATTATATTTTTGTAAATTGACGTCCGGTGCAAAAAGCTGCAGTGTAGTTTGGTACGCCGCTTCTTCCACACATGCGCTTTGGAAGCGGTAGTAGTTATTATAAGAATTAAGTGATGTAACTTCAATAATTGATACCATGGATCCAATTAAAAAAAAAAAATATTTTCTATTCTATTCCAAAAAAAAAAAACTTTTGAAATAACATCGTACATACACACCGAACATAATATTCTTTCACTTCGTTCTCCCCGTTTAAATGGACGGATTACGGAACCCTAAAAACAATATTTTCCCATGTTTCCGACGCGCCATCGTTTGTTGATGCTGGCTGTATTTATGTAGTTGGCAACATAAGCCTTCGGAAAAACGTAGCAACGTCGGATTAAGCGACCGCATTTACACTACTAGTAGTATTTATTACTATTTATTATTTAAAATCCCGTTGATTGAAAGGCCTCTTTGACACCGCAGCTATGTTTAACCGTCATTAGTGTGTTTTTCATTTTTTTTTGTCATATTTCCAGTATTAATTCAGATGCGTTTTTACCTGTCAAGAGAATAATAAATAAATATTTACGGGACAAATTACACTGATTGAGTTAGCCTCGAAGTAAGTTCGAGACTTGTGTTACGAGATACTAACTCAACGATACTATATTTTATAATAAATACTTATATAGATATACAGCCAAGACCCTGGCCAACCAAAAAAAGTACTTCTCTCATCATGCCCATGGATTCGAACCCGGGACCTCCGATGTCACAGAATAGCGTATTACTGCTGCGCCACAGAGGCCGTCGTCAGAGATAGTCTGGAGGTTCGTCTTTGATCGCAATCATAAAATGAGTAAGTCACCTTTGTATAAGAAAATTTGGTAGGGAATCTAAACCATATTGCTCAGTGAATGCATGGTACCTGTTGTTAGTGTCAAAAAAATATGTGACAATATTTTAATGAAAAATTGAACTGAACAATTGAAAAAGCTGAAATTTATCTAGGTACAATTTTTTTTATTGAAATTAATAAATTATCGTAATATTGTAAAATTAAAATATACAACACTAAATAACGGTGTGAATAAGGCTGCGTACAAACTACGTATAGCTTGATATTAAAAGTGTCCATCACACAAAATATTTTGTTTGTATGCCCACATAACCGTTAAAGTTAACAGACTAAGTTAAGTTTAACTGTATTCAACAATTAATAGTTTAGGTTACTTGCTACCCTGGTGCTTCTTATGCCGTGTGGGTCCCGGCACCAATAAAAAAAGAAGAATAGGACCACTTGACCATACATACGTACACGTTTATACCCTTTGCGAGGTAAAAAGAGCCAACAATCTTGAAAAGACTGAAGACCACATTCAGCTGTATGGCTTTGCGATGTAATTGAAATAATATACCTAATGACAGAAAGCTATCCCATCGCCTACAAAAAGGAATCCCGAGTTTATCAGCCTTTCCCTTAGTCGTCTTTTACAACACCTTTGCCCTTAAACTAAATTTCCCTTTAGAAATAAATAAATAAACATCAAATTAAGGACGTCCTGGTGAAGGATCAGGTCAAAAGTACCCGAAACCGCCGAGCTTGCATGAAGAGAGTTATGAATGTGGATGAAGCGAAGGAAATATGCAGAGATCGTGGCAAGTGGAAAGAGGTAGTCTCTGCCTACCCCTCCGGGAAAGAGTCGTGATTTTATGTATGTATGTATGTAAATAAATATCCAAGGGAAAGATATGGAGTTGCACAAAGAGACAAAAAGAAAAAAAATTAAACTATTTAGCTATAATGGTTTCTGATACTTTAACCGAAGGCAGATCCGACCATTCGACATAAAAACGGTCCGTTAGACACCGTTAACGTTTCCGTAGGACGCTCCTCGTAAACTTAGTTACCGCTATTCAATTTTCTTTGCCATTTGTATAGATGATACTGATATCGTGGACATCGCTATGTCTTTGACGATATTCTATTCTAAGTTATATATAGATTCTATTCTAAGTTTAATTGATATTGTGAAGTTGTCGTTGTTGAAGAAAATGCTGCAGTGCAGTTCGTTACTGCTTCTCTCACTGACGCCTTGAAAGCGGCAGTAAACATAGTTTTAAGTAATTTATTTGACGTCAACCAACCTGTTGTTAAACCATACGTTTTGAAAATTATTAAGCGATACGAAGTATCCTATAATACATACATACATACATAAAATCACGCCTTAGGGGTAGGCAGAGACTACCTCTTTCCACTTGCCACGATCCCTGCATACTTTGCTTCATCCACATTCATAACTCTCTTCATGCAAGCTCGGCGGTTTCGGGTACTTTTGACCTGACCCTTTACCAGGACGTCCTTAATTTGATCAAGATATATTCGTCTAGGTCTTCCCACCCCGACCTTTCCCTTTCCTTATCCTATAATAATGAATAAAAATTTTGAATTTGAATATAAGAATTATATTTATTAAGTTTTACCTCATCAATCGCCTCACTCATCATACACATACGTACATACTTATAACTCTATAACACGTCGATATCCCTTGCCAACTTGGTTGTTGGCCAACTGGTTCCCGGCGGCACCAATAAAAAAAGAATGGGACCACTCCATCTCGTTTCCATGGATGTCGTAAAAGCGATTAAGGGATCGCGGCTTACAAACTTGGGATTCTTCTTTTAGGCGATGGGCTACCAACCTGTCACTGTTTGAATCTCAATTCTATCATTAATCCAAACATCTGCACGTGGCCTATAAGGCTGTTTGTTGGCTCTGTCTACCCCGCAAGGGATATACACGTGATTATATATATGTGTGTTTGTATCTTGGGTAAATTACACAGATTGTGTTAGTCTCGAAGTAAGTACGAGACTCGTGTAACGAAATACCAACTTAACGATACTATATTTATACACTTATACAGATAAAAATCCAACACCCAGACCAATCAGAAAATTCTCATCATGCCCAAGCCGGGATTCGAACCCGTGACCTCCGGTGTCACAGACAAGCGTACTACCTCTGCGCCACAGCGGCCGTCACGTGCCTTATCAAAAACAACCTATACACTATTCTTGCACAGTCGCGTAAAGTTATTCCACAGCTAGACTACCAGTTAAACGCAGTTTACACCGCAATAAGTCACACCTCGTCGTCATATTACCATACAAAGTGCGGACGAGGGAAAGACCCGCATTTTTCAAGCAAATAATGGACGTTTAATATTTTAACGGGACCTTTTCTCATGGGATAGTGTCAATATTTATTATTTATAGTGTTTTCTTGGTTAATGCAGATGGTAAAGATTCGGCTGCATAGAGTTTCATTGTTATTTTACAGAGGCGTAAAATAAGTGGGTCTTTGGAATAGTACATACATCTATATTAATATTATAAAGCTAAAGTTTGTTTGTTGGAACGCGCTAATCTCAAGAACTACTAGTTCGAATTAAAATAATATTTTTGTGTTGAATAGACCATTTATCGAGGAATGCTTATATATAATGGAAAATGTAAAAAAAAGGGAGGGAGAAAATTATTCATCTTTGAGGGCTTCAATCAGGCCCAAAATAACTATACCACGCAGATGGAGTCGCGGGCACAGCTAGTAAATACATATAATCACGTCTTTATTTTTTGCGGGGTAGAAATGGGTCTTTAGAAAAACCCGGTGCTTTAGTAACGGGAACCACACGGCACTATTAGTACCTGTCTCGCATTCCAGGTTTCGTTTGCGAACACATCATAAACGGCTATCTCAGAGTGTGCAAACTTGCGCCAACTCGTAGTTATCTATAACTACAAGTTGGATAAACTCGTGTAATTGGATGACTGACCACTTCGTTACAGTCATTAGTGACTCGCTCTTTGTAAACTATTGCCTCCACACACTAGTTTGATACGGGAGTCTTTAAATATTACCTCGTATGTAGTAGAGTATGGCGAGACGAAACCACTTATATTTTGCAAATATAATGTGCCGTGTGGTTCCCGGCACTAATAGGGGTAGACAGGGGTAGTCTTTAGAATTACCCGGTGCTTTAGTAACGGGAACCACACGGCACTATTAGTACCTGTCTTACATTCCAGGTATCGTTTGCGAACACATTCTAAACGGCTATCTCAGAGTCTGCAAACTTGCGACCAACTCGTAGTTATCTGTAACTGCGAGTTGGATAAACTCGTGTAATTGGATGACTGACCACTTCGTTACAGTCATTAGTGACTCGCTCTTTGTAAACTATTGCCTCCACACACTAGTTTGATACGGGAGTCTTTAAATTACCTCGTATGTAGTAAGTAGTATGGCGAGACGAAACCACTTATATTTTGCAAATATAATGTGCCGTGTGGTTCCCGGCACTAATAGGGGTAGACAGGGGTAGTCTTTAGAATTACCCGGTGCTTTTGTAGCGGGAACCACACGGTATTATTAGTACCTATCTTGCAGTCCAGGTTTCGTTGCAAATCTATACTAGTATTATAAAGCTGAAGAGTTTGTTTGTTTGTTGGAACGCGCTAATCTCAGTAACTACTAGTTCGAAAATTTTTTTTTGTGTTGAATACACAAATGCTTTAGGCTATATAACATCACGCTGCAACTATTAAGAGCGAAGAAATAATGGAAAATGTGAAAAAGAACGGGGAAACTTATTCACCCTTGAGGGCTTCAATGATGCCCAAAATAACTATTCCACGCGGACGGATTCGCGGGCACAGCTAACATCACTACATAGTATAAAACAAAGTCGCTATTTTAGTCTGTTTGTCTGTACGCTTAAATCTTTAAAATTACGCAACGGATTTTGATGCGGTTTTTTGTAACAGGTAGAGTGATTCAAGAGGAAGGTTTTTATGTATAATAACATTTATAATTTTGCACCCGTGTGAAGCCGGGGCGGGTCGCTAGTATGGCTATATACGGCTATCTCAGAGTCTGCAAACTTGCGTCCAACTCGTAGTTATCTATAACTACGAGTTGGATAAACTCGTGTAATTGGATGACTGACCACTTCGTTACAGTCATTAGTGACTCGCTCTTTGTAAACTATTGCCTCCACACACTAGTTTGATACGGGAGTCTTTAAATATTACCTCGTATGTAGTAGAGTATGGCGAGACGAAACCACTTATATTTTGCAAATATAATGTGCCGTGTGGTTCCCGGCACTAATAGGGGTAGACAGGGGTAGTCTTTAGAATTACCCGGTGCTTTTGTAACGGGAACCACACGGTATTATTAGTACCTGTCTTGCATTCCAGGTTTCGTTGCAAATCTATACCTACTAGTATTATAAAGCTGAAAAGTTTGTTTGTTTGTTGGAACGCGCTAATCTCAGTAACTACTAGTTCGAATTGAAAATTTTTTTTTGTGTTGAATACACAAATGCTTTAGGCTATATAACATCACGCTGAAACTATTAAGAGCGAAGAAATAATGGAAAATGTGAAAAAGAACGGGGAAACTTATTCACCCTTGAGGGCTTCAATAATGCCCAAAATAACTATTCCACGCGGACGGAGTCGCGGGCACAGCTAATATCACTACATAGTATAAAACAAAGTCGCTATTTTAGTCTGTTTGTCTGTACGCTTAAATCTTTAAAATTACGCAACGGACTTGATGCGGTTTTTTATAACAGGTAGAGTGATTTAAGAAGAAGGTTTTTATGTATAATAACATTTATAATTTTGCACCTGTGCGAAGCCGGGGCGGGTCGCTAGTATGGCTATATACGGCTATCTCAGAGTCTGCAAACTTGCGTTCAACTCGTAGTTATCTATACGAACAGCGGCGGACCTCGTGTAATTGGATGACTGACCACTTCGTTACAGCCATTAGTGACTGGCTCTTTGTAAACTATTGGCTCCTCACTAGGTTAATACGTGAGTCTTTAAATATAACTTTTTAACTCTTTAAATATAACGAGGTAATCGTATGTAGTAGTATGGCGAGACGAAACCACTTATATTTTGCAAATATAATGTGCCGTGTGGTTCCCGGCACTAATAGGGGTAGACAGGGGTAGTCTTTAGAATTACCCGGTGCTTTTGTAACGGGAACCACACGGCATTATTAGTACCTATATTGCATTCCAGGTTTCGTTGCAAATCTATACTAGTATTATAAAGCTGAAGAGTTTGTTTGTTTGTTGGAACGCGCTAATCTCAGTAACTACTAGTTCGAATTGAAAATTTTTTTTTGTGTTTAATACACAAATTTATCGAGGAACGCTTTAGGCTATATAACATCACGCTGCAACTATTAAGAACGAAGAACTAATGGAAAATGTGAAAAAGTACGGGGGAAATTATTCACCCTTGAGGGCTTCAATGATGCCCAAAATAACTATTCCACGCGGACGGAGTCGCGGGCACAGCTAATATCACTACATAGTATAAAACAAAGTCGCTATTTTAGTCTGTTTGTCTGTACGCTTAAATCTTTAAAATTACGCAACGGATTTTGATGCGGTTTTTTGTAACAGGTAGAGTGATTCAAGAGGAAGGGTTTTATGTATAATAACATTTATAATTTTGCACCCGTGCGAAGCCGGGGCGGGTCGCTAGTATGGCTATATACGGCTATCTCAGAGTCTGCAAACTTGCGTTCAACTCGTAGTTATTTATACGAACAGCCGCGGCCCTCGTGTAATTGGATGACTGACCACTTCGTTACAGCCATTAGTGACTGGCTCTTTGTAAACTATTGCCTCCACACACTAGTTTGCTACGTAATTCTTTAATTTGCCGTGTGGTATCAGGCACCATTAGAAAAAAAATAACAGCCATTAGTGACTGGCTCTTTATAAACTATCGGCTCCACACACTAGTTTGCTACGTAATTTTTTAATGTGCCGTGTGGTTTCCGGCCATCTCTTTCACGTGGATGTCGTAAAAGCCGACTAAGGGATAGGCTTATAAACTTGGGATTCTTCTGGATTTTAGGCAACAGACTAGCAACCTGTCACTATTTGAATTTCAATTCTATCATAAAGCCAAACAGCTAAACGTGGCCTATCAGTCTTTTCAAGACTGTTGACTTTGCCTGCAAGGGATATGGACGTGATTAAATGTATGTATGTATGTTCTTTAAATTACCTTGTATGAAGTAGTATGGCGAGGCACAACAACTAATCATTGGCAAATTATAATGTGGCGTGTGGTTCCCGGCACCAATAGAAAAAAAAGAATAGGACCACTCCATCTCTTTCCCATGGATGTCGTAAAAGGCGACAAAGGGATAGGCTTTTAAACTTGGGGTTCTTCTTTTACATTTTTTGTTTCTTGTTTACATTCATTATTATACCATTCAGTTTCACTTACTAGCAATTATTATACTTGTGTATACGCCTTATAGGTAAAAGTTACAAACAGCTCATAATGACAATGCACTGAGCTTCATTTAATTACGTTAGGGATGTTGTAATTGCTTTGAGATTTAAATCGGTGTGAGCAATTATAGCTATGAACCTTTCTCACAAAACTCTCTTTCCAACATTTCACGTCTTTAACCCTTGCGGGGTAGACAGAGCTAAAAGTTTTGAAAATACTGATAGGCCACGTACACCTGTTTGGCTCAATAATAGAATTGAGATTCAAATAATGACAGGTCGCTAGCCCATCGCCTAAGAGGAGAATCTCAAGTTTATAAGCCTATCCCTTAGTCGCCTTTGACGACATCCATGGGAAAGATATGGAGTCGTCCTATGCTATTTTATTAGTGCCGGGAACCACACGGCACAACGTAGAACATCACCATTATCAACAACCATGGGAAAATTATGAAAAGGCCCTAATGTAAAGTGCCTTGAATTAAACAGCACGAAAACTTTAACAGTATCCAAATATATTTAACGCAAACTCAAATACTACAGCAATTACGACACACAGTGCAAATAATAAAGCCAAATTGACCACGCGAATGAAAACTCTAGCGCTTAGATGTTTAGATGCAATGTTGCTTGTTGTTCAGTCAAATACTTCATAAGGTCGGGATACACTAGTGTACAAAGCTCATTATATTATGTCGTAATGAGCGAGGCGTTGCAGGCTTCCGTTTAACTGCGACAGTTTATGTGTACCTGCCGTTTTGGGGGTGTGGTCCAAGTTATAAGATAAATATCGTCACATTTTTTTTAATTATTATTTTATGAAGTTTTGAAATAATATCTAATTTATATGAATTAATAAAGTTAAAAGTCAAAAGTACCCGAAACCGCCAAGCTTGCATGAAGAGAGTTATGAATGTGGATGAAGCGAAGGAAGTATGCAGAGATCGTGGCAAGTGGAAAGAGGTAGCCCCTGCCTACCCCTCCGGGAAAGAGGCGTGATTTTATGTATGAATGTATGTATGTTAATTGAATAAAAATTTAAATTTAATACTTTGAATATGAAAGTGAGTTTGATTAATTATTTACTTAACTGTAATTTTTGTCGTTTACGAACTAACCGAAAAGGAAAAATCATTATGTACTCTTTTCATGGAAAATGAAGCCAACCACGAACGAAATGGTTGAACAAGCGAGCGAAGAGCAAAGGTTTCCAAACTTGGGAACCTTACTCACTTCCCATTTTTTTGTATGTCGATAGAATCGATCGATCTGTCAATAGAATTTTCAAATTTGTAAGGCACCAAAATAGTCGAATAGTTTTTGAGATATTCACAAATTAGTTAAAAAAAGTATACGCGAGATCTAAGTCCGAGTAAAACATAAAATTCCCAGAATCCGGGATGAAAAAGTATGGTCATTATTTGTTTTTTAATTTAACAGTTTATACAATATAATACTAATTTTCATTATTGCCTATAAAAAAATCATATTTAGTAGAAACATAGATTTTGAATATGTTGAGCAAAGGCAGGCTTATTAAGCCAGATGTATTTTAATTATTTATTGATTTTAATGCACGTAAAAAGTACAACAGGTTAGACGAAGATTAATCAAATTTCGAATGTGCATTACGTAACATCTCTACCGCTTATAAATCCCGCCACACCACAAAGCACTTATAAAGCTGTACCTAAGTAAAGGGGTTGTCTTCTGGGCGCCGAGTACGTAACTTTCTGATAAAACCACGTATCTTAGCTGAAAGTGGCATTGTTCTGTTTTTATCGACTCTAATGTTTTGTGAAATTAATTTTTTAATGTGATTTGATATGAGATAATCTCGCAAAAAATATCGTTTTCTTTGTAGATGGTTAATGCTAAATTCGTTGCTTTTTGTAGGCGGCGCTATTATCGTCGTTTTTTTTTTTGGGTGGCGCTAAATTTGGCTGGCTAAGGTACGGGCAAAAGCTAGTTACTAATAATAATAAAAAATAAAAGCCTACTAGTCATAAAAGTTCTTCCCTATAAATTCATCACAAGGAATAAATTACCCACTAAAAAAAAATTTAAGGTAAAAGAACTCCAAATAAAAATAATACCTTAATTAAATAATTGTTTTAATTTCTTAATATTTCTTACTTTTTATAAGTTATCCGGCTTTTTTTATTAGCTACTAAACCACATTCAAACAAACCGACCTTAGGAACGTTTCCAGATAATTTCACTTTCACGATTGTATCAACAAAGTCCTGTAAAACTACTCCTGAATGTTCTTTTACAGTTTAATCCACTTTAGAATCAAGTCTGAAATAAAAATAACATACGTCAATTGTTAATCTCTTAAAAGCTTCGCTGTTTCTACCAGCTTTTGGACATTTTGTAAACATTTTTATTTTTCTAGTTGCTCGGTGGGCTATTTATTTATTTAAAAAAAAAACACGTACACTTAAATGTAGCCAGTCTTTTCGAGGTCGTAGCCTCTGTCTATCCCAAGCATAGAGACGTGATTTTAGGTATGTAGAAACATTCAGTTGCCTGAATGTGCAGGTTTAGAACTTATGGATATAAACGTGACAATATATATGTTTTTGTGTGTATAAACTGTTTGGAAAAGTGAATAGAATGAAAATAAAACAACGTGTACCCACATTAAGTATCGACCTGACGCACCCTATCCACAGATTTATAAATAAACTCCATGGGTGCCGACCTTTACTGTCTGAGGGTCAAATAAAGCGAAAAATTCCGGCGACAGTGGCTTCAATAAGGAAATTGGAGGTTCGATGTTTATTTAAATGAAGCCAGACTCGCCGAAGGGGCAGAAAAACCGGACTTTACTGTTTGGTTTCAATATTATATCCATACTAATATTATTAGAATAGAATAGATTTATTTTCAAAATTGGATACCAGGTATCACTTATTGACGTCACATCACTTAAATCTTGTTATAACTACTACCGCTTCCAAAGCGCATGCGTAGAAGAAGCGGCGGAACAAACTACACTGCAGCATTTTCAGCATTAGATCTCTTAAATCTAAATCGTGGACGAATGTACTTTGTCTACATTATAACTATATATTTTAATATAAATAAATAAAGATAAAATAATATACGAGTATGTACAGTACACGGTGTACAAATTATGTCAAAAATGCACAAGCATTTAAAGAGGCCCTTATGTTAAGCTAATAATGATAAACATATGTGGCCCGGACATATGTTTATCATTAATATAATCCTAGGCTTTTCTACAAAGCTCATCACGCAAGCACTTTATCCCTTGCGGAGTAGACAGAGCAAACAGTCTTGAAAAGACTGATAGGCCAAGTTCAGCTGTTTAGCTTAATAATAAAATTGAGATTCAAATAGTGACAGGTTACTAGCGCAACGCCTTAATCACGAGTGTAGGTGGCGCTAAATTAGCGCGGGCGAAGCAACGATCAAAAACTAGTAGTTTAGTTATAACGTTACATCTTAAACATCCAGTATAATCCTAGTATGTAGGTCATTCGTGTTCACTCGACGTCGAAATGTCTCACAAGATGAATCGTTGTCTCATAAGGGATTAGTTATTTCTTACAAAATGCATTTTGTTTCATGTCAAGTATAATACTTAACCAAGTTTACTGTAAATCTTATCATCATATATTATACTTTTTGCATTCATGGTACAGTGGTGATGCTTTATCTTTCACACGGATGTCGTAAGAGGCGACTAAGGGATAGGCTCATAAACTTCGAATTCCTTTTGAAGGCAATGGGCTAGTAATCTGTCAATATTTGAATATAAATTCCATCATGAAGTTATACAGCTGAACGTGGCCTTTCAGTCTTTTCAAGACTGTGGACCATTGTCTTTCTCGCAAGGGATAGGACGATAGGGAAAGGCTAGTATTTTCCCTTTATCGCCTTTTACGACGTGGGGAGAAAAGACGAAATTTCAAATGTACAGGCTCGTGAAAAAATACTTTTATTAAAAAATATCTTTATCTATACTACTTAGTAAATTACTACGATTTCTGACCGAAATCATAATTTACGTAACATTTACAACACGAAATGGCATAAAAATAAATAAACGACAGTTAAAGCGTGAAAATGAATGCAGGAAATGGCGGAACTAAGTTAAATCATATTTTGTTCCAAACTTCGCGAAAAATACTTCCTGCCGCGTGGAAATTTAATTTGTTTTGTTAGTTGAAACGCAAAATAACGAGAGTGCAGAAATGTGAAATGGTAAATTATTGAATCGATTATGTGTATGTGTCTGGCCGTAGAAAATATCGTACGTACAAATTAAAATTAAGTTGCCTTGTACTTAAATACTTAAATGAGATTGGGTTGTAAGTACTGAAATCCAGAAATTTTGGAAACATCTTGAGTAAGAAAAAAACAGTTAATTTGACTTTTTATTATTCTTTTCTGACTCTGAAACCTACACGTGCAATTAGGAATGCCATTTTGATGAGAGAAAGAGCACATCATCGTGTATGCGTTTGTAAATGAAAATCACTATTTACAGCATTTAACATTTCAATAAATTAAAATTAAATTATATCTTATATATAAGTATTTGTCAAAAAGCTACAAACTGCATAAACACTAAACCCTCGTGAGACTGCGTCCCTTTTAAAACATAACTGAACGTTCTTCAAAATGGATAAAGGATCCCTTTAAACATCAGTAGGAAACGCTTTTAAAAATCAACGCCTGGTAAGAGAAAATGCACCAGAAGTTTCGCCTCTCGTTAGACGGGCTTCATATTCTTTTCTCATTGTTTTATAACCTTTTTTTCTATGATATTATAATGTACGTACATACATATGTATATTGTGTATTAAATATTTTGTCAAATTAAACAGTGTCATTCCTATCCACACGTTATTTTACAATTGGGACGTAAGTTTTATTCTCAAAGGGGAACGGCGTAAATTGTTCGCTGGTTGGTTTAGTTTTTAGTTTCGCCCGTGTCCGTTGTTACAACCTCTTTTTTTGTTTTGTAGGGTCATCATACTCGTAGGTGACGAAAATATTATATATATTTTAAATTTTCTTACGGTTTTATAAACTTCTTTTTAGGGACAACCTGTCATAAATCTTTATCTCAAATAAATAATATAATATAAATATATACGGGACAAATTACACAGATTGAGTTAGCCTCGAAGTAAGTTCGAGACTTGTGTTACGAGATACTAACCCAACGATACTATATTTTATAATAAATACTTATATAGATAAACATCCAAGACCCAGGGCAATCAGAAAAAGTTCTTTTCTCATCATGCCCTGGCCGGGATTCGAACCCGGGACCTCCGGTGTCACAGACAAGCGTACTACCGCTGCGCCACAGAGGCCGTCAAAATCTAGTCAAAATCTATTATTAAGATCTTTACGAGTATCTCAATTCCATTATTTAGCCATCCAATTGAACGCTTTGGAGGTTGTTGAGTTCATTAGCCCTATCTACTCCGTCAGATATAAAGATGCATGCATGTATGAATTTAAAAAGTAAGATTGTAAAATTTTATCAAGGGAACGATTTACAATAATTAAGTTTGGAATTTTTTTTTAGCTGATGTGCTAGTAACCTGTCACTATTTAAATCTCAATTTTATTACTAAGCTATAGCTGAGCGTGGCTTTACAGTCTTTTCGAAACTATTGGCTCAGTATGTCCCTTAAAAAATTAACACGATATATGTATGTAGGAGATCAAAACTTTAATCTTATTAAGAATATTCATCAGATACATTTTCATGGAATTATTTCATATCGTTTTGTTTCTGGATCTCTCAAAACATTTGAGCAATATTGAAATGAATTCAGTTAAAACATGTAATTCATTTCGCGAAGCACAAACGAATACTTGAAATAATTTAATTATTGCTCTTTCGTGAAATTTTAACGAAGCATTTACGTGAAAACATATTATTTTTTAATTAATATACTCTTTTTAGGTCCATTCAGATCTTAAAATACTCGTAATATAATTTTTATATTATGTGGAATGACAGTATGGTCACGTTTGTATAATTTTAAATGAATGAATTAAATTGATTTCATGTGCCGGCAGTTTAGAAAAGGTTAAATTCACCTCTTTCTCATGGACAACGTAAAAGGCGACTAAGGCTAGTTCAAGATTCCATGCCGGTTTGAGGTCGAAGAAAAAATATAGTGTTTAAGTTATTTCTCTGCAGAGAATACTAATTAGTGGTCGCAATGATTTGAACCTGTAAATCACCATTTATTTATTCGCACAATTTAACCGGTGGACCACCGACACTCTAAAAGGCTTAACTTGTTTTTAAATTAAATTAAACTTAAATACTTCGTTTTAGGGATGGGCTACATTAAATTTTAATTCCGTCGTTATACCATATTGCTGAACGTGGCCTATACGTTATTATATATATGTGTGTGTATATGTAGGGTAAGGATGCCTATTATGAGATACCATTTCTATTTTTGACTATAAAATCAAAACTGTTACCTTTGAAGACTTCCAAGATATAGTTTTAGAAAGGGAATTTAATGTACTTGAAATGTATAATAACTATTTAGTGCTAAATATGATATTTTTCTGGCTGTGTTATAAAACATGAAAAATAACAGAAAATAAGTCCTAGCGAAAGGGTCTCCTATTATGAGATATTAGGGGTACTTAATATGAGATAGTATCTCATATTGAATATCAATGTTTTAGGGGTAAACAAAACATAAAAAACAATATTCATGTCATTATAATCCTTTATTTATTTATTGTAACCCTTTATTTAAATATTATACATAAACATCAGTCTCAACATTTTAGTACTTTAATTTTTAATAGCCAACTGAAACGCCATGTATGTATTTGATATCCTGCAGATGTTAGCCATAACATCGTCCATCCCGTCCATCATATTTCTTTGCAATAATTTTCCAGCTCGGCTTCTAAATCAATAGGTAAGGCTGGTCGTCTCCCCATTCGAATCTAGACAAGATCTTCTGCACGGGTATCTTTTTTCACATAGCGCTCAAGGCTACCCTTAGGTACACTAAAACGTTTAGCAGCTCTTAAGTAGCCCACTTCATGTCTTCGTTCTGCATTCACATCTGTATCATGGCAGCGTGGACCCAGGTCTTTATTTTGATCGGAGGCATCTAAAATAAAAAAATACCCATCACCTTTAAAAATTGCTCTTTTTGTATACCACAATATGAGATATCCCATTTTAGGAACCCCAGCATATCTCATATTAGGAAAACAACAGTTTTACAAAATGGATGCCTTTTTTTAGTTTCAAAAAGAAAACACAATAAAACTGCATTTACATCTTAAAATTGATCATATTAGTTACAAGCAAAATATATATTAAGACCTTTTAACTTAATAATAAAGTTGTTACATACCTTGTAAACATTTGATGAAAAATATTTGGTTTTACGACAATGTAGTAATCTGCACGCACACGTCCTCAGATTGCCGGTGGCCGGTGCGCACAGGCAGACGTTTAGCACTGTTGCTGTATCGATTGGCGTGACACTGGCGCCAAATGGCTGACTTGAATAGTTTGACCAATACTTGGCTATCTCATATTTGGCGCCTATCTCATAATAGGCATCCTTACCCTATATATATGTGTATATGTATATATTATATATATGTGTTTATGTATATATTTATGTACCATGTGGTTGCCTGACACTGATAAAAAAAATAGGGCCACTCCACTTACCATAGATGTCGTAAAATGCGACTAAGAGATAGGCTATGTACTTGGAATTCCTCTTTAAGGCGATGAGCTAGCAACCTGTCACTATTTGAATCTCAGTTCTATTATTAAGCCATACAACTAAACGTGGCCTTTAGTTTTTTGGTGACTGTTGGCTCTGTCTACCCCGCAAGGGATACAGACATAATTATATGTTATATATACCTATACTACGAAATTGACTTTATCAAAACGTGCGCACTACACAATAGTCAAAGGCCTAACGGAAAAATTATTTTCTAGATTTTACTTAGACCGAAAAAGGATTTTCTAGATGTTTTTTGTTAACAAATTCAATCGTAATAAACATCAGTCCGATAAACAATAGCCAATTTGATATTCAAATGGTTTGAAAACTAAATTGGGGAAATAAAAAGAATGAGCCAAGTCTCTCGTAGAAATTGGCACAAAATTGTCCTTTTCCGAGATTCCGTATTGAAGCAATCTGCAAATGAAAGACAATGTTAACCGATTGAATAGACCTTACGGAGTTTTGTTACATTTTTTTTTTAAAGGAAATATCTTTAAAAAGTTAAAGACAAAATAACTTACAAACTTGGGATTCTTTTTTTAGGCGATGGGCTAGTAACCTGTCACTATTTGAATCTCAATTCTAATCATTAAGCCAAATAGGCCGATCGACGTGGCCGAACAGTCTTTTCAACACTCTTCGCTCTGTCTACCCCACAAAGGATATAGACGTGACCATATGTATGTATGTATGTACAAAATAACTTATGTAAATAGTTAATAGCCTTAATCGATAACCTTCTTTTTTTGAAGTCAGTTAAATTTCTAAAACGTCCTAAGTGTATCAAACACTTTCCTGAAAACCGCATCAAAATCGTTTCAGCGAAACACGAGATGATCGCGGGTAAACATACATACAGGTGAAAGTGAGAACCATCTTTTTTGAAGGCGGTAAATCTCTAGCTAATATTTGTAAGCATGTTACCAACTATATGATACAACACTATGTATACGAGTATGATCATTTCTTTTTCTTTCCAACTTCTGTTCCTACGGGAATTTCGGTAAATCATCTCATAGTGCACCTTGACCATAAGGAAACAACATGTCAAAATTCAAGTTTCTAGAGTGTGTGTTGGGGATGACCAAGAAGGTTGGGTTTTGGAATATTTCTTTATTTTTAATGTCATTTTTTGAATACTTAGTCATTTTTGTGTTCTCTTTTTTCAGTGAAAAAGTAAAGACCGTATTTTTGCAATCTCTTTATTTTATTTATTCCTGCCGCTGTTTAGGGGCATCTCTGGAACAAGGAGAGCTGCGGGTCTACCGGGCAAACGAATCCATAACAGTGTGCTTTGTCTGTCAGTCAGTCACAGTCATTTTTTAAAAATAGATTTTCGGAAATGTGTAAGAAAATAATACGTTAGTTAGTTACTTAATTGCACCAAAAAAAGAAAAATACATTAAAATTTATATCGAAAAAAGCCTAATTTATCACTGACGTAATTCTAAATTCGAACTTAACAAAACAAAGCATATTCAAGAACTTAATTCTCAAGTCGATCTTAACAAAGTTCAAAAATTGCTTATCTGATTAACACAGATTAAAAACACTCTCTCCAACGATCTTCTCATTAAAAACTGCTGAAACATTTCTTCCGAACTGTATTCTGACACGAATTTTTTTTCAAACTCCCCAAAATTGAAATTGTTTGACTCTGAGCGATACCCCATTATCACGTAAAATGCTGACGTTCTGAAGTTCGGAAAAATATTATGCGGACTGTACATCGTAAGCGCAATCAAATTTGAACTCTATTCGTCTGCAATAAAGATATAGTTCAAATTATATTATCTTGACAAAAATCCTCTTTCTAACCCTAACGAGATTTCTAAGCGATTATCAACTTTATTTTAAGCCAGCCTAAGACTAAATGTTGTTTGTGGGATCATAAATAAAAGATGGCGTGCATTGACATAAGCCATGGGAAATGCGGAGATTGTTTCGGTCTAGTGAATAATCCTTATTCGATTACAAAAATCAGAAATTGGGGTCGCCTCGATTCGCGCTAATTCTTTTCCTCAGAAACTGTTTGGAATAATTATTGTCCTCTCCAGATTATTTCAGAGTATTTGTGACTCTCACTTTTTCCTGTTATTCTATTCGCGAAAAATATTTGTGCGATCGCTATGTGTCAATCGAAATAATATTGTTTATGACATATATACATACATTCAATCACGTCTACATCCTTTGCGGAGTGTCTACCCCGGTGTTCTATCTAGAACCAACGGTCTTGAAAAGACTTATAGGCCACATTCATATGTTTGGCTTAAAAAAATCTAGAAAATAATTTTTCGTTAGGCCTTTGACTATTGTGTAGTGCGAACGTTTTGATATCATCAATTTCATATTATGTACATAACATATAATTATGACTATATCCATTGCGGGGTTATCAGAGCCAACAGTAGTAGTAGTTGCTAGCCTATCCCCTAAGCATATCCCTTAGTCGTCTTTTACGACATCCATGGGAAAGAGATGAAGTGGTCCTATCTTTTTTCTATTTATGCTAGGAACCACACGGCACCGATATTCATCAATTAATGTTACACTACTTCAAGAAATACGAATATAATATCTAGTTTTGTCCGTCATCGTTTTGGTAGCCAAAACTAACCAATACCTAAGTATAACAAAATAATCTCTTTACTCACATCTCAAATTTTCCTTAACACTGTCGATTCACCACTTGATATTATATACCTATCTTTTATACCCTTTTATATCATTTCCATACATTTCCACCGGGAACTGTTTTCGTTTATGAGAAAAACCAATAACACGACTCAAGATACATTCTAAGCTATTTCATTTCCTGCACGTGAGCTTTGTTTACCAAATATTCGTAGAAACGCGAACGAAAAATTGAATTGTGGTTTTTTTTTTTATAAAGGAAATAACATTGATGACTTGCTCTTTGAATACGACTCCTGACTGAGATCATATATTTCCGCCTGCCACGGATTCTGCACAGTTATTTTGCTTCATCCACATTTAACTCGCTTCATACGAGCTTGTTGCATTATACAGAACGACTAGCTGTACCCGCGACTTCGTCCGCGTGGAATAGTTATTTTGGGCATCATTTGAACCCTCAAGGATGAATATTATTTCTTCGGTCTCTAATAGTTGCAGCGTAATGTTGTATAGCCTAAATAAAGCCTTCCTCGATAAATGGTCTATTCAACACGAAAAGAATTATTCAATTCGATCCAGTAGTTCCTGAGATTAGCGTGTTCAAACAAACAAACAAACTCTTCAGCTTTATAATATTAGTATAGAGTTCAAACTCTTAAAATAAAACTCAATCCAATTTCTAATAATATTCAGACCTCCTATGTTTAAGAGTGGAAAAATCTAGAAAATATTCTAGATCCTGGGAAGTTAAAAAATATATTGCACAATTTTCTTTACACCTTTCCGCGATGTCGGTGCAATCTAATTATATGAACCGAGTCGCCGCTTGTGGGCGCAATCTCTTCACTACGGATGTACGAATATTTGATATGGTATACGTAACTAGGGACTGAGGGATGGGCCTTTGAACTAGGGATTCCTCCTGTAAGCGATGGGCTAGCAACCTGTCAATAATTGAATCAGTCATGCAGTCTTTTCAAGATTGTTGGTTCTGTCGTTCCCGCAAGGGATATAGACGTAACTACATGTATACTAATGTATGTAACTGTTTTCTTAAAGCATTAAGATATAAGTTGCTTTGTTAACACATTTAGATAAAGATTGATTTATATTGAAACAAATAAAAACCTTTATGTACTTAATTCCTGTGTCATGTAACAATGACCTCAGCCATGTACCAATGACTATCTTAGATGGTATGTACATTAGTTTTAACACTAATAAATGCTCTTACGGTGAAGGAAAATATCGTGGGAAAACCTAAACATTCAGGCAACTAAATGTTTAACCATGAATCGATCCAATACGGGTTAGGTTTACCTGAAAAAGTTGCGGAGGTCAGATGGAAGTCGCTTCGTGTAAACTAAAAACCTGTCTCACCCAATACAGGATCCATGGTCAAAGGCATACCCCGGGCTCCTCTCCGATAGTGAGAATGCAACCGGGACTAAAGCCAGGAGGAAGAAGAATAAGCACCATATCCATTAAATACCACATCCGACACCCACCTCGGAATTGCAATACGAATAAAAAGTTGTTGTTTTTTTTTTATAACGCAGCCGCTTGTTGGTTCAATTTTGAAATTCAATTTAGATTTACAGCAAGCTTTAACCGTTTTCTTGATATCTTCCATTACAATAAGATGTAATGAAGCATACAATTTTTATTCCCTCAATACAAATTGTGAACGTCTTTTCTTCGAAACTTTCTTTCGGTCGTAAATTGAGAGAATTCTGAGGGAAATCGGAATTGGTTATTGTGAAACCTTTTCAGTAACAACTTTGTAAGGATGTTAAGGTATTTAGATACATTTTTTTTTAAATTATAATATTAATAATTACAACCGGAATAAATCTCATTAGAAATAAGTAGTGCGATTGCACAAAACTCCTTAGTCTAAGTTCTAGTCCTATTTTTTTTTCGTGATGAACATAAGTAAATAAATATATGTATTTTATTATATTATTTTATTTATGTATGTGTATACACAAATAAAATGTGTATTGTCGATTCTGGCAACTGGGCTTGCTTGAGATCCTTTTGGATATTTGACCACCAGCTCGGTGGTGGGCGGCCTCTTCCTGTTTTTTGTTCTGGCAACCTTAGCCCAATTTTCACCACGTGGCCTTCTTCACGTCTTTTTACATGGCCATACCAACGTAAGCGGTGTTGATATATACATGATTATATGTATGTATGTATTTTAATAACATCCATAATTAAAATTGAATTTGTGCCGTGTGGTTCCTGCCACTGTGCCGTGTGATTCCCGGCACTAATATAAAAAATAATAAGACCACTCTATCTCTTTCCCATGGATATCGTAAAAGACAACTAAGGAATAGGCTTACAAACTTTTCGAGATTCTTTTTTTAAGCGATGGGCTAGCAACCTGTCCACATTTGAATCTCAATTCTATCATCAAGCCAAAAAGCTGAACGTGGCCTATCAGTCTTTTTAAAAACTGTTAGCTCTATCTTCCCCGCAAGGGATATACACGTGGTTATATGTATGTATGTATTAAAATTATAAAGTTAAGAGTAAACTTATAAAATGTTCTATAATTGAAATATACATTTTTATATTTAGTGTAAGAGGTATTAGTTTGCAATCACAAAGCGCAAAAGTAAGATCTTTTAACGCAACATAGTCATGAATGGCTATTCCAAGCCAGTTTCAGTGGAACTTTCAATTTTATTGGTGAGAACAAAACAGAAACATTCTAAATATAGCACGGAAACTTTACTCGCTTTATTTATCGCTGGCGAAAATAAATTCTATAGCCATTGTGGAGTAGACAGAGCTAACAGTCTTGAAAAGACTGAAAGGCGTTCACTTATATGGTTTTATGATGGAATAGAGATTTTAAGTAATTTATTTGACGTCAACCAATGTTGTGAAGCCAAAAGATTTGAAAATTATTAAGCGATATGAAGTAGGTATCCTATAATAATGAATAAAAATTTGAAAAAAAGTGAAACGTTGTTAGCCCATCGCCTACAAGATATAAAGTTTATAAGCTTATCCCTTAGTCTCATTTTACGACATCTATGGGAAAGATATGGAATGGCGGTACGCACGCGACTTTGTAAGTGGAAAGAGAAATTTTGTTTTAATCGTTTCTTAACCTCGATTCTCTTTGGTCTGTCTACCCCGTGAGAAATATACATACATACATACATACATATGGTCACGTCTATATCCCTTGCGGGGTAGACAGAGCCAACAGTCTTAAAAAGGCTGAATGGCCACGCTCAGCTATTTGGCTTAATGATAGAATTGAGATTCAAATAGTGACAGGTCGCCAACCCAACGCCTAAAAAAGAATCCCAAGTTTGCAAGCCCATCCCTCAGTCGCCTTTTACGACATCCATGGAAAAGAGCTGGAGTGGTCCTATTCTTTTTTGTGTTGGTGCCGGGAACCACACGGCACCGGCACGTGAGAAATATGGTCGTGACTATATATGTAGTATATCTAGTACTAAAACTGAGTACAATGAGAAATAAGAACAATTTAGCAAAACCGAGTTACAGTACAATAGAAACGAGCAAATTTTCTAACAAAATCCCTTAATCGCCGAATGTTTTCACAACTGATCAAGCAAAAACACCATCGCGCAGAACTATTCAATGGTATTTGCAGAGGTCTGTTTGTCTTCCTGTCCGTCGGAACTGTTACTAAGTCAACTTCGTTATGGAACACGCGTTACATATTTTCTTTTGCGTTTCGTTCGCTGATTTAGTGTTGTGTAGTGTTTTGTTTGACGGGTATGTTTATACATACATACATATATATATATATATTTATATACGTGGTTCCTATTTTTGATCTTTTAATTAGCTATTATGTGATTAATACAAAATATTTTATACTGACGTTGATGTTAACACTGTGGACAAACCTCTGTGGTTTTTATCAGTGTTCTTATATATGTACTAGATATATATAATTTTCATATATATTGTGAAATAAATAAAAAAAATATATAATATCATGTTTATCCCTTGCGGGGTAGACCGAGCCAATAGTCTCGAAAAGACTGATAGGAGACGTTCAGCTGTTTGGCTTAATATAGAATTGAGATTCAAGTGTGACAGGTTGCTATTCCATCCCCTAAAAGAAGAATCTCAAGTTTATAAGCCTATCCTTTAGTCGCCTTTTACGACATCCATGGGAAAGAGACGGAGTGGTCCTATTCTGTTTACTTTTATTGGTGCAGGGAACCGCTGCTATTATTACTTTGTAACATTCATTATTTTAAAACAGCCTTTTATCGTATCGTCAAATTATCGTGTTATTTTCAAGACAAATTTTCCATCAATTCGTTTAAAAATAATAAGCGATAGACCTCTAAATGTCAAATAAAATATAATTAAATATTCATTCTATTAAAATGTTTACGATTATGTCACCCCCGTGCGGCATAAACGCCAAATTTTACAGCATCAATAAAAAATGGCCGTCAAAATTTTTAAATTATTTTGAACGCTGCAATTTTTATATTTTACCTTCAACGTTACTGTAGTAAAATTTTGTTATCACTGTTACGAATTTGATAGAATTGACTTTGTTCAATCAGAACTGTGGATGCCGTAGAATGCGCTTAAAGTAAAAAATTTATTAGAATTTTGCTTAAAAATTTAATAGCGGCTCAAGAGAGTAAATAAATTTGGCCTATTATTAAGCAACTAGCTGTGCCCGCGACTTCGTCCGCGTGGAATAGTTGTTTTGGGCATCATTGAAGCCCTCAAGGAGGAATAATTTTCCCCGTTTTTTTTCACATTTTCCATTATTTCTTCTCTTCTCGACGGCCTCTGTGGCTCAGCGGTAGTACGCTTGTCTGTGACACCGGGGGTCCCGGGTTCGAATCCTGGCCAGGGCATGATGAGTAAAGAACTTTTTCTGATTGGCCTGGGTTTTGGATGTTTATCTATATAAGTATTTATTATAAAATATAGTATCGTTGAGTTAGTATCTCGTAACACAAGTTTCAAACCTGCTTCGAGGCTAACTCAATCAGTGTAATTTTTCCCGTATATATTTATTTATTTATTATTCTCATAGTTGCAGCGTGATGTTATATAGCCTAAAGCCTTCCTCGATAAATGGTCTATTCAACGGAAAAAGAGTTGTTCCCGAGATAAGCGCATTCAAACAAACAAACTCTTCAGCTTTATAATATTAGTATAGATTCAATACATCATAGAGTGCTAAGTATACAATTGAAATAAACCGTTCGTTCATTTAACGGCCTTTTTATGCCTTTCCAAATTGACCTTAATGCGGCAGGCAGGTAGTCCAGGTGAGTCATATAACTTATTTAATTACAATTAACTATTAATCGGAGACGTTCCATCAAAGGTCTGGTCAAGAGTACCCGAAAGGGAGCTCGCATGAAGACAGATATGAATGTGGATGAACCGAAAGAAGTGTGCAGGGTTCGTGGCAATTGGAATGATGTGGTCTCTGCCTACCCCTCCGGGAAAGAGGCGTGATTTATGTATGTATGTATGTAATTAACTAAAACCATGGAGCTTTTACCTCTGAGTCACCTCATACCTAATCCATCAGAAAAAATGGAGTAGTTCTGTTCTAAACTACCAAAATAACATGGCTCATGAAACCACACGATATCTACTTAAGTAAATATACATACATATGGTCACGTCTATATCCCTTGCGGGATAGGCAGAGCCAACAGTCTTGAAAAGACTGAATGGCCACGTTCAACTATTTGGCTTAATAATAGAATTGAGATTCAAATAGTGACAGGTTGCTAGCCCATCGCCTAGAAGAAGAAACCCAAGTTTTTAAGCCTATCCCTTAGTCGCCTTTTACGACATCCATGGGAAAGAGATGAAGTGGTCCTATTCTTTTTTGTATTGGTACCGGGAACCACACGGCATTTAAGTAAATATTTCAGCAATTATGTAAATTAGCTATGCGTCCACAATACCCACGGACTACACCGCTAATCAGAGATATTAAGCTATCTACTACTATAATTGTTGTATAATGTTCCATTGCTTTGAATTCGACCACAATAACTAAAGAATTGGGAATAAATCGTATACAAATAATGTATTTAAGTTTCTGTCCAGTTGAGCACCTAGATCGAACGTCAGGCAATTTATCTTAGTTTATGTATGTTTATTTATAAATAAGTTTATACATATATATTAAGTGGATAGGTATAACTACTTTGTACTGAATTATCTAGTTCCTTTATTGTTTGCCGGTTGACTGGAAGAGATCTCTTCATGGGATAAGTCCGCCATTGCAAGTGATTTGTTTCTTTTATAAGTAAGTACTATTTTCTTGTTACTGTGTAAATTTCTATGCAATAAAGATATTACTAACAAACAAATTGAGTTTGTGAATTCTTGTATTACGAACGGAAGCTTCAAACCGTGGGTTAGTGCTCTCTATGCTTCTCTCATATTTATGTTTAGTGAATAGCCAGCTCTTATATCTGCTCTGTGGCGCGCCGTGTGGTTCCCGGCACCAATACAAAAAATAATAGGACCATTTCACAAACTTAATATTCTTTTTTTAGGCGATGGGCTAGCAACCTGTCACTATTTGAATCTCAATTTTATCGTTAAGCCGAGTAGCTGAGCGTGACCGATCGGTCTTTTCAGGACTGTTGGCTCTGTCTACCCCGCAGGGTGTATAGACGTGACCATATGTATTGTATATCTGCTCTAGATAATCCATAGTACATCACATGTTCAGGTACTCTTTCAGCGACTATCGCAGTTTCCACATTAGTGTGAGCATCTACCACCGCCATTTTTTCAATCAGACCTGCTGCTACTTTCAGTGCGAGTCGAACGTACTTTGATCATATTGAGGACATTTTGGCAAAGTCCAAGGGTACCGACGATCCTGAATGATGATAGTTATAAATGTGGATGAAGCGATATAAGTATGCAGAGACCGTGGCAAGTGAAAAGATGACATCTCCACCTGCCCTTCTCAGTCTCTTTCATTACCTAGTTATTGACCGACAGATAAGCACAGTTCAATAGTCTGAGACTAGAAATCTGAAATTTTTCATGTACGCTTCTTAAATTTTCTAGGAGTGCACTAAAAAAGGGTTTCCCGTAATTTCCCGCGGGAATGGCAATTAACGGTATTTTTCGTCGCAAGCGTTATCTAGTTTCGTGCATACAATTCTTACAATATATAGGTTTTACTGTCCACCCAAGTCAGTTAATAAAAAAAAACAAGAAAATAGTGCAACTTCATAGTTTCCGTAGTATAACCGCACATGTTAACCTCTGATTGGTAGTGTAGCAAATAGATTATAGGTCAGGTTTGTTAATACCGACGCCAATCATGCAAATGTATTGCGTTCTACACCATAACATATAGAATATATTGAAATTATACATTCATAACGAGCTGATGATGGAAAATGATTAAAATAGTTAAGAGTACCCGAAACCGCCGAGCTTGCATGAAGAGAGTTATGAATGTGGATGAAGCAGAAGAAGTATGCAGAGATCGTAGCAAGTGAAAAGATGTATAGTCTCTGCCTACCTCTCCGGGAAAAAGGCGTGATTTTATATATGTATCATTCAATCCCAAATTCACACAGTTCCTGCCTATTCCTCCGGGAATGAGGCGTGTTTTTTTTTTCTCAAAATCTTTGTCTCAGCGGTAGTGCGTTTGTCTGTGTCACACTTGGTTTCGGGTTCGAATCCCGGCCAGGGCATAAGTAGAAACGACCTTGCTCTGATTGGCCTGGATCTTGGATGTTTACCTTTATACATACATACATACATAAAATCACGCCTCTTTCCCGGAGGGGTAGGCAGAGACTCCCTCTTTCCACTTGCCACGATCCCTGCATATATCCTTCGCTTCATCCACATTCATAACTCTCTTCATGCAAGCTCGGCGGTTTCGGGTATTATTTTATTTATTGTTTACCTTTATAGTATCTTTATAAGTATTATCTCGTAACCCAAGTCTCGAACTAAATCTGTGTTTTCGGTCTCCGGAAATACGATCATATTTCGAAATTTTGTGATCAATTGAACTGATTGCCTTTCAGAGCTCGCCGAAATCTCCATATTCTTTCTTTGTTTGCGAGTACAACTACATTGCAAGTGATTTGTCTCTTTTATAACTATGTACTTACTATTTTCTTGTTACTGTGTAAATTTCTATGCAATAAAGATATAACAAACAAACAAACAAAATTATCTCAACGATAACAATAATCAATGCTTCATTCCTTTTACCGACATTGATTAAATTATTGGTGCAAAATAGAAACCAAACAGCGGAAAGTTAAATTGAATATAAATCTATTCGGGACGCCAACAAACTTAGTAAGTACCCAAAACCATTGAATTTTTAACCTTAATGTTTGAACTTAGAGTGTACCAGGAAGTTTGTACAATTATTTATTTATTCAACAGTGAAATATTTATACGGGAAAGCCATTCAAGTGTTTATATAAAAAGTAAAATGTCTTAATTTCATTTTAAAAACATGATCATGTTTATTTTTCACGGGGTACGCCTCTGACGTGTGAAGATAAACCTAAATCTATACTAATCTATACTAATATTATAAAGCTGAAGAGTTTGTTTGTTTGAACGCGCTTATCTCAGGAACTACAAGTTTGAATTGAAAAATTCTTTTTGTGTTGAATAGAACATTTATCGAGGAAGGCTTTAGGCTATAAAACATTACACTGTAACTATAAGGAGCGAAGAAATAATGGAGAATGTGAAAAAAACGGGGGAAATTATTCATCCTTGAGGGCTTCAATGATGCCCAAAATAACTATTTCACGCGGACGAAGTCGCAGGCACAGCTAGTACTTAATATAATGCCTACAAAATCGATCTGTATAGAGACAGTTTCCAACAATTGCTTTAATGAATATTAACTCATTATCACCTCAACAGTAAACAATCAATATTGGCGTTTGCCTTGTTTGACGATTCATTAATAAAATAATGAAGGGCAAACAGCAATCGCAAATAAATTGGGGATTATTGAAAATCAGTTTCAATGACGGCCTCTTTGGCGCAGCGGTAGTAGTACGCTTGTCTGTGACACCGGTGGCCCGGGTTCGAATCCTGGCCAGGGCATGACGAGAAAAAACTTTTTCTGATTGGCCTGGGTTTTGGATGTTTATCTACATATATAAGTGTTTATTATAAAATATAGTATCGTTGAGTTAGTATCTCGTAACTCACGTCTCGAACTTACTTCGAGGCTAACTCAATCTGTGTTATTTGCCCCGTATATATTTATTATTTATTTATTATTATATTTATTATTATATTTTTTATTCATGTTTCGGTGCCGTGTGGTTCCCGCCACTAATAGAAAAAAGAAAAGCACTAGTCCATTTGTTCCCCGTGGATGTCGTGAGTTTAACATTTAACATTGTGGCTTATTGTTTTACCGGTATTAATGGGGAAAGTAATAATGATCATTAAAACTTTGTTTATTACTCCAAGCCTCCTTATAAGGCCCTTTGTCCACTGCGTCTTATCGACTCCGACTTATTTATCGTATAAAAGCAATTAAAACAATTGGATATTGCCTTTATTATTTAATTCAATTATTTCTCACATTTTAAATGCCAAAAAGCGGACTCAAGGCTGCGGAACCAGGCACTGGACGCTTCAACTTAAAACAGGCAAGAATGAGAGAGAAAGAGTTATGTTAAATCACTATTCCCGGTCACCAGAGTAATCGTGATATAACTACATCAAACTGTAAACTGTAGTCTACTTGACAAGTCGTTCGTGCTTTAGTAATCTATAAACTTCATTCTGTCACGGCTTTCTTCTTTGGTACCTATATGTGTCGCGACAGTCACGTATTTCATCTTCTCCGTAACTCTTCACTTCCCGTGAAAAAGTGGTGGCCGAGACAAGCCGAAGTCAAAGTTCATAAACTGGAACCGTTTACCAATCGCCAAAAAGGTGACCCAGTAAAAGTCACTTTAGTGTGTGAGGAAGTTCTTTTTTTTTGTAATATCTAATTATTTTTATTGCACAGAAATTTACACAATTTCAACACATAGTTTTCAAAAGATAAAGCGCGGACTTATCCCACGAAGGGATCTCTTCCAGTCACCTGGCGAGTATGTATGTTAGGAATAACCAAATAGCGTCGAATTCAAACAAATATTAAGTATTCTACCACACGAGGGGCCACTTACCTAAGAGTTAAGTGGATAAATAACAATTAATAAAAAAAAATTGCCGTGTGTTTCAGTCGTATCGGCGTCGCATAGGTGTAGTGAGAGAAGGACCTTACTTGTATTCGCTGAAGCATTTCAATGGCCCACGTCAATCACATTCCTGCTCATTGAAATCCAAATGAATAAATTTTCCATTAATTAGTTAGTCAAAAGTAATTAATGTTGATTAAATTTCCTGCCATCCTATATATAAAATTATAACGTCTTCTTGGCACAAGATCAGATAAAATTACCCTAAATGGTCACCCCTTTTAAAATACGTCTTATATTTAATAAAACCGTAGAAAAAATTGGTCTGTACATTGAATAAGTCTTTGGCAATATGTTTTGACGACCCCTGTGGCGCAGCGGTAGTGCGTTTGTCTGAGACACCGGAGGCTGGGTTCGAATCCCGACCAGGGCATGATGAGACATGAACTCTCTCTGAATGGCCTGGGTCTTGGATGTTTTATCTACATAAGTATTTATTATAAAATATAGTATCTATGAATTAGTCTCCGTAACACAAGTTTAGAACTAATATCAGGGCTAACTCAATCTGTGTTATTTGTCCCGTATATACTTATTTAAAGTATGCCGTGTCTATCGATTTGTACACTCTATTATTCAAAACTGCTAGATGGACTATCATGATTAATCATAGTAAGCCTAACAACGTGACATTGTCTTTTCGTGCAAAAAAATTATCGCTGTCTCGTGTCAAGTCATAATAAAAAGCGAAGCAGCGATAGTTTTTCGCGCGATAAAAACATACGCACATACAACATATATAAACGTGTCCTACAACGGAGGCACGGAGAAAGAGCGGGAGAGGTCTGTAAGGATCGTAGCAAGTGGAATTCCATAGTCTCTGCCTACCCCAATGGGAAACAGGCGTGATGGTATGTATGTATGTACAACGGAAGCTGGGAAGCATACATATGTATAGTCATTAATTCGTTTTGATAATAATAACAGCTAGATTCGTTCACCTGAATACCTATTTAAACTGATAGTTTATTATATTTATATATAGAGGCGTGATCTATATTATAAAACTCTTTCATTACCTAGTTATTGACCGACAGATAAGCACAGTTCAATAGTCTGAGACTATAAATCTGAAATTTTTCATGTACGCTTCTTAAATTTTCTAGGATGCACTAAAAAAAGGTTTCCCGTAATTCCCGCGGGAATGGCAATTAACGGTATTTTTCGTCGCAAGCGTTATCTAGTTTCGTGCATACAATTCTTACAATATATAGGTTTTACAGTCCACCCAAGTCAGTTAATAAAAAAAAAACAAGAAAATAGTGCAACTTCATAGTTTATTATATTTATATTGAATATAATAATTTGAATCGATATCATAAGCATGCAACCCCTCTGACACCGCAGCAATAAGCGAGCGTAGGAACTCAAAATTTCACCGTTTGTAAGTTTCAGAATCCAAATGTAAATTGGTCCGACCACTTGTGAGCTGGTGCGCTGCCAAAACTTTAACTGTGATAATTAAGAAGTAAGTAAAAAACGTGGCGACGCCTTGTCTAAGACTTAATTTTGAAAATATTTTATTTAGTTGTATATTCGTAACTAACTGATAGGCCACGTTCAGCTGTTTGGCTTAATGATAGAATTGAGATTCAAATAGTGACGGGTTACTAGCCCATCGCCTAAAAGTCTTTTCAAGATTGTTGGCTCTGTCTACCTCGTAAGGGACAAAGACGTGATCATATGTATGTATGTTCGTAACTTACCGTGTGGTTCCTGGCCACCAATAGAAAAAAGAATTGGACCACTCCATCTCTATCCCACGGATGTCGTAAAAGGCGACTAAGGGATAGGCTTATAAACTTGGGATTCTTCTTTTAGGCGATAGGCTGGCAACTTGTCACTATTAGAATCTCAATTCTATCTAAAAGCCAAATAGCTGAACGTGGCCTATCAATCTTTTCAAGACTGTTGGCTCTGTCTACCCCGCAAGGGATATAGACGTGATTATATGTATTTATGTATGTTTGTAACTAGCGACCTGTCCCAGCTTCACACGGCAAGCATTTTACATATAAAATTTCCTCTTGAATGACTTTATCTGTTAAAAAATACTGCATCATAATCCGTCGTGTAGTTTTAAAGATGTAAGCATACATAAATACATACAGACAGACGCAGGAAGCGACTTTGCTTTATAATATATAGTGATATTTTTATTTCATCTGGTGGTTTCATTCCCCACTCCTCTGAAGAGAGGCCTGGGCACTTAATCAAGATCCTGAGTTAATTAAGTCAGGTGACATGACTTTATTAATACCTAATCCATGTTAGACAATGGTAAGATAAAAATTAGCCTTTTCCCTAAGTGGCCTATCACGACATCCAAGGGGATAAGAAGTTATAGTCATTTTAAAATTTTCAGAAAGCACACGGCCCAAGTTTAATTATATAATAACTTGATAACTAAATTATATAAATAACTAGCTATCCCGGCAAACGTTGTTTTGCCATATAAATATTTTTAAAAGTAGTTTCTCGTTTAAAAAACAATGTTAAGGGTGAACAACCCTTAACACTTAGGGATATGAAAAATAGATGTTAGCCGATTCTCAGACCTACTGAATATGCATGCAAAATTTGGTTAAAATCGGTAAAGCCGTTTCGGAGGAGTACGGAGACAAACATTTGACACGAGAATTTTATATATAAGATATAATAGTTCAGTTGGCAGAGAGAGAGATAATATCTTAACGATACTATATTTTATAATGAATACCTACTTATATAGATAATCATATACTACTTCATAACTATATTTATATGTATTGACGTCCCCATCTTACTTCAAACTTCAAGACTCAAAGATCATCTTTAAAGATTCAGGCATAAATATAGAATTAAGTTATTTGAAAACTCCCATATATGGAAAGCTTTGGGGAAAAGCTAGCAAAATTATATAAAAAATAAATAAATGAGTATTTAAACTCCAATGCCGTAGTAATAGCCGAAGTAATTGTTATTACCCCATTGTATTGCATTCTATTGCATTTCTGCATAAGCATTCACGTTTCCAATAACCCGGCAAATTATATTCAATGCTTTTAGAAAATATTAATGGAACCACTTAGTTCGTAGTCATCTTTTTTGGCGTGTGGTTCGGCATTTTAGAATAGAACCACTTCTTACTTTCCCATGGATGTTGATGGTGACTAAAGGAGAGGCTTATTAACTTGAGACTCTTGTTGTAGGCAATGGGTTAGCAGCCTGTCACTATTTGAATCTCAATTCTTTATTGAATTTCACAAAATTAAATATTTTATTATTCGTTTTAATTGTTGGGAATAATATAGTTTCTAGTTTCTTCTTTAAAAAGTACATGTTTATTATATATTTATGAGCTTAGGTCAAACACCCGATGAAATAGTATTTCACAATACATAAGTGATTGAATTTTAATTTACGATTGTAAAAGTTAATTTGTGAAAGAGTTATAAACTTGTGATTTTCTTTGACCTGTCACTATTCGAATCTCAAGGTTAACTTTAAGCCACTAGCTTAACGTGGCCATCAAGTCATAGTGGAAAGTTAGTAAATTAGATTGTCATACAAATAAACATAAAATCACGCCTCTTTCTCGTTGAGGTAGTCAGTGACTACATCTTTTCACTAGCCACGACTAGAACTTGAATTTCAACAAAGGCAATAGCTCATTTAGCCCATGAATTTGTGACTAATATTAGTAAGTATTCAAAACACGGTCAAGTATCAAGTACATTATATGCCTAACATT
The DNA here is from genome assembly GCF_032362555.1 of Amyelois transitella. NCBI lineage: Eukaryota > Metazoa > Arthropoda > Insecta > Lepidoptera > Pyralidae > Amyelois > Amyelois transitella. Next base: position 11,398,364 of record NC_083507.1, on the reverse strand, counting down.
CACAAAGTCACGATATTCAGTGCACGATTTAATTAATCGGTATTGGAGTCTGATTCGCTGGCTGTAATTACCTTGCGACACAGGTTAGCGCCAAACGGGAAATCAGAGCAATTTCTACTCCGTGGAAGCACATAGTGAATGCTAAAATTCGTATTTCGAATCAGTAATATACATTTAACGATTAATATAAAAATTATTTGTTTCTACACTATCCCTCTTCACGATATATTTTCTTGACGGCCAGTGATCTTGTTTTTCTTTAACCGTCTTAAAAGATGGGTTGAAATTTAAACGTTTTTTAAATTTTTAGTTACTGGCATCCTACACATAAAGAAACAGCGGCATCAGGAATGAAAAGATCTTTAATTGACAATTTATTTACTCATCGAAAAAATTCGATCTACAATGACATCACAAGTTTTCCACACACCAATAATTATCTGTATTATGTTTATTATGTTTTATGTATTATATGCCTTATGTACAATAGTTCATATTATGTTACATATATTAGTTTTGTATAGTTTCCTATAAGGTACATGTGAAATAGTCCTTAGCATTTCTTATCATTTTCCGGAAGCCTTTTCCAACAGTCTTAACACGGCTTGGATTTAAAATTAACCAACCAATATTAACAGCCTTTACATAAAACTTTAATGCACATGTGAAATAGTCCTTAGCAAATCCTGATTTCCTATCGTTTCCGTCCATACAAGAACAGCGGACAGTAATGAAATCAGCCGCCGGCCGACCCTCTTCAACCAGACACATATTGCTTTCTGTACGATCCCAGCACTATGGACAGATATGTGTGGGACTTTACCAGTACAAATCTTACTGAGGTAAGTTAATTAGTGTGGGACATCGACCTAAATGTTACTAGTTTTGCGCTACTGCTGATAGGAAAGGGTGTTATGATACTTTTATTTGAAATTCGGTTTCTTAATTATGTATTAAGAGAAAATATATTCCGGTCTTTTGAGAATATTTGTCATGCCTGTAAAAGGTTGCTTAGCTCCTCAGCTCCACTCCTAATTTAAGAACAATGTACCTATTCTAAGTTGACAAAAAAAAAGGATTTTATGAATATGAAGTCTCTACGGAATTGTGAAAATACCATCAATTTTATTGTCAATATTATGATCACATTTCGGCAGCCGTGATTGCCTTGTAGTCTATTATTTTCACTTCTTTCTATAGGTATCAAAAATAATTCATTCATGTTTTTTAATGTAGACAATGTGCATCCGTCCGCGATTTAGATTTAAGAGATCTATATTTGTAAATCGACGTCCGACAAAAATGCTGCAGTGTAGTTTGTTCCTTCGCGTCTTCCACACATGCGCTTTGGAAGCGGTAGTAGTTATAATTAGATTTAAGTGATGTGACGTCAATAAGTGATACCTTGTATCCAATTCTGAAATTAAATCTATTCTATTCTAATTTGTAACGAGGAAACAAATGCACGGAATTACTGTGTTTCTTCCCACACTATAAACAGATATGTGTGGGACTTCACCAGTACAAATCTTACTGTGGTAAGTTAATTAATGTGGGACGTCGGCTTAAACGTTAAGAGTTTTGCGTTACTGCTGATAGAAAGGGGTGATATTTGTTATATATTAATTTATGTTGATGATTCAAATTGGCAAATTAAATTTTAAAAGGATTTGAACCTGTGCCTCTCTTCGCAACCGGGCACTTTACCGGATCGACCACCGACGCGCCACACGACTATATATATTTGGTTCTGGCTAGTACTCGCATTCCGTAGGAAACATCCAACTAAATTGCAAGTTCATATCCAGTTTCCGATGAAAAAGAATCAGTTTCCGAGCAAAGTTTCAGAGTTAGTTTGGCCCCTCGCCAGAGTTGCTTGTTACATTTTTAGCCGAATAACTTCGTAATCTATTTCAGATTAAGAACTTTATCATTTAAGCTTCAGTGCTAACATCGCTATGTGTGTGTTAGTGCTGAAATTCTTTTTTCTGATCGACATGTGTAGGGATGTGTGGATTGTTACATACATACATACATATAATCAAGTAAGAAGGCAAGCTAACAGTCGTGAAAAGACTGATAGGCTACCATCAGCTGTTATTTGGTAACCTTAATGAGAGAATTGAGATTCAAATAGTGACAGGTTGCTAGCCCGTCATCTAATAGAAGAATGCCAAGTTTATAAGCCCATCCCTTAATCGCCTTTTACGACATCCATGGGCATGAGATGGAGTGGTTCTATTCTTATTTCTATTGGTGCTGGAAACCACACAGCACTAAAAATATTTTCTCAAATAAACTATCAAGATTAGGTATCTAAAAAGAAGTTATCACATTGTTAATTTTTTTTTACATACATACTTACATTTGGTCACTCCTCTATCCCTTGCGGGGTAGACAGAGCCAACAGTCTTGAAAAGACTGAATGGCCACGTTCAGCTGAGCAGCAATGATAGAATTGGGATTCAAATAGTGATAGGTTGCTTGCCCATCGCCTAAAAAAGAATCCCAAGTTTGTAAGCCTATCCCTTAGTCGCCTTTTACGGCATCCATGGAAAAGAGATGGAGTGGTCCTATTATTTTTTGTATGGGTGCCGGGAACCACACGGCACACTAAAAAAATATCTTAAAATAAACTATCAAGATTATAAAAAGAGGTTATTACATTGTTAAAAATTGCTTCTTTAATTAAATAATCATTTGTGCAAAATTGAAGTTATAACTAAAATTTCTTACATTTAGAAAGATTTTCCAATTCAAGATGTTGAAAATATGAACGATCGGATCAGTAAATTTGGATTTCGGGTCAATTTCGATTGAATGAGCCTAGTTTTGGACACTTTCTAGTTAAGGCCAGGTCACACAACTTCAAAATTGACATAAATGGTAGGAAATATTTATTTTTATTAGCAGCTATAGTATAGAATTTTCAATATAATATAATTCTACGAGAAATCAAGAATAAGACGACCAACGCTACAAAATTTCGATTTTTCCTTTTGAAGTATTGCTTACATACACAGAAGAAGAGAAAGAGAAACCTGAATCTAATCTGAAAGAGATCCTTTCATGGGATAAGTCCGCCATTGCAAGTGATTTGTTTCTTTTATAACTATGCGGTCGCGTTCATAATTGCAGTCATAGTGCGCAAAACTTTTTAGCTTGCACCGCTGCTTTCACTCACACATTCACACAAATAACACAATAAACAACAAGCGATGAAACGTTGGGTAACGCGCCATCAAGAAGAGGGTAGTGTAAAAAGTCGACCGCGCAGCGACCGTCGTCCGCTAATCAACACAGCGACACGCCACACAGCGGAGATCCACGGTGGAACAGTACGAAAATAATGGCTTCATACCGACCACAATATTTGCGGAACAGTTCGACACATCAGTGGTTACTGTTCGTCGAGTTTGCATCGTGAGGGACTACACCACAGACAGCCAGCAAGAAAGCCGTATTTATCCGAAATAAATAAGCAAAGACGTTTAGAATTTGCTCGGCAGTATTTGGATTTTGACTAGAGAAAAGCGATATTTACGGACGAAAAGTTCGTTTATGTCATCACAACACGGTAGGCTTCATTTATGGCGAAGAAATGCAACTCGGTATGAAGAAAAAAATATTGTGCCAAACATGGAGCCTGGACACATATCTGTAAATATGTGGGGCTGGATGAGTGCTGCCAGGATTAGGAACAGGTGTGGATAGCAGGACGCGCTACAGCTGCTCATTATGTGCAAGTGCTGCAAGATACCATGTTACCAACTGTGCGGTATATTTTTCCGATTGATGATATGCCAACAATATCATTTGTGCCCTGTGCATCGAGTCCATATAGTGCGTGAAAGGTTCTGCCAGTTTATATTAAAACTACTAATTACTTAGATAGTATTTAAGGACAGCTTCAATATCTTTTCTTTATGAAAACGAATAATTAAGCTGTAACCTTAATAACAGGAGATAAGTATATGATACAATTAGTGTAATATGCTGTATGTATAGCTTTATACAATCATCAATATGTAAACAAAACTATAGGTAAACTGTTTCAATAAAATTTACTAATTTTAATTATTGAATGTTTTATTTTCTCCCTCTTGTTTAATATTTCTTGCTGATTTCCGTGTTTGTAATTCTTAGATATCAGTTAGTTAGTCAGTCAGTTACTTAGTTCAAATGGCACCTTGAAACATTAAAAATTGTCAGTAACACAATTTTTTTTAATAGGCAAAAAAAATCCTTGAATAACTTCGGAATCCAAGTAACGCTAGTAACTAGAACAAGCAAGTGTGAGCGAGCGAGATTATCTAATATATCTTAGATCTCACTTGCTCACACGAAGTAATAAAATTGCTACCCATTAACTTTCAAAGGAACCACTACCTATGTTAGGGTCGTGTGCAGATAAACTTTCAACCTTATTGAAATGTCATAAGTCTGGCAGTCGCAGGCTTCCCTCTATAGGCAAATCTTATGCAAATAATGAGAGACGACGATATCTCGATCGACAATTATCGGGCCCAGTTCGGCCATCGTTGATTACCGTCTCTTTCTGTTTTGTTATGTTATATGTCATAGAATAATAAATTGTTTTACTTAGTAATCATTGGTATTAAAGACCGTATTCATTTGATGGAATATTTATTCTTTTTAAATATGCATGTGTGTGTGTCTAGTGGAACCACAGTGCACGCTATTTTAACCCGTAATAATTTTAAAACTATGACTGCAGATATGAACGCGATCGTACTATTTATTTCTTCTTACTGTGTAAATTTCTACGTAATAAAGATATTACAAACAAACAAACATAGTTAACCGTGTGGTTTCTATATTACTTTCGAATAGGACCCTTCATCTCTTTCCGATACATAAAAGGGAATAAACACATTTATCTTTTGAACTTACTTCGTGGTTAAGTGAATTTGTGTTTTGTGTAATCTGTATATCCCTATATATATATATATATATATATATAATTAATATATATATATATATATTAATTATATATATTATATATATATTAATATATATATATATATATATATATATATATATATATATATATATATATATATATATATATATATATATATATATATATATATATATATATATATAATATAATATATATATATAATATAATATAATATAATTATGATTATAATGAATATATACATATATATATATATATATGTATACGTTACCGGATCGACCACCGACGCGCCACACGACTATATATATTTGGTTCTGGCTAGTACTCGCATTCCGTAGGAAACATCCAACTAAATTGCAAGTTCATATCCAGTTTCCGATGAAAAAGAATCAGATTCCGAGCAAAGTTTCAGAGTTAGTTTGGCCCCTCGCCAGAGTTGCTTGTTACATTTTTAGCCGAATAAGTTCGTAATCTATTTCAGATTAAGAACTTTATCATTTAAGCTTCAGTGCTAACATAGCCATGTGTGTGTTAGTGCTGAAATTCTTTTTTCTGATCGACATGAGTAAGGATGTGTGGATTGCTATATACATATAAACAAGTAAGAAGACAAGCAAACAGTCTTGAAAAGACTGATAGGCCACGTTCATTGGTTATTTGGTGGCCTTAATGATAGAATTGAGATGATTCAAATAGAAATGATTCAAATAGTGACAGGTTGCTAGCCCATCATCTAATAGAAGAATGCCAAGTTTATAAGCCCATCCCTTAATCGCCTTTTACGTCACCCATGGGAATGAGATGGAGTGGTTCTATTCTTATTTCTATTGATGCTGGAAACCACACGGCACTAAAAATATTTTCTCAAATAAACTATCAAGATTAGGTATCTAAAAAGAAATTATCACATTGTTAATTTTTTTTACATACATACTTACATTTGGTCACGTCTATATCCCTTGCGGGGTAGACAGAGCCAACACTCTTGGAAGGAATGAATGACTGAATGGCCACGTTCAGTTATTTGGCTTAATGAAATAATTAAGATTTAAATAGTGACAGGTTGCTAGCCCATCACCTAATAAAAGAATCCCAATATGTCCCAACAAGCCTATCCCTAAATCGCCTTTTACGACATCCATGGCAATGAGATGGAGTGGTCCTATTCTTTTTTCTATTGATGCAGGAAACCACACAGCACTAAAACTATTTTCATAAATAAACTATCAAGATTATCTTAAAAGAAGTTATAACATTGTTAAAAATTGCTTCTTTAATTAAATAATCATTTGTGCAAAATGGTAGTTATAACTAAAATTTCTTACATTTAGAAAGATTTTCCAATTCAAGATGTTGCAAAACGTAATCGAGCATTCTTAAAATTTAAACGTGATCGTTCTGATGACAATTGGGATATATTTAAGAGGGCACGAAATCTTTGTAATCGTATGGTGAGGTCCGCGAAACGTCGATATTTCCATGAAAGCATATCGAATTCTTCTCCTGCTGATGTGTGGAAGTTCCTCAAAAGCCAAGGTGTAGGTAAGGGTAATTCCAAGGTATTCAATTCCTCCTTTTCTCTAGATGAGATAAATGATCATTTTACTTCCACTACTTCTCTGGATCCTTCATCTAGGTTGCAAACTATTTCCTATTTAAACTCCTTACCTTGTTTGCTACCTGACACGTTTACCTTTTCTACAGTGACCATTGAAGACGTAAAAAAAAATGTCCTTTCCATAAAAACAAAAGCCATGGGGGTCGATGGAATTAATCTCCGCATGATTCTTTTTCTTTTGGACTTCATTCTTCCGGCTCTCACTCACATCATTAACTATTCCCTTAGTTCAGGTGTATTCCCTTCCTTATGGCGGAAGGCATTTGTGATTCCTCTACCTAAAACTAACAATCCTGGCAGCTTAAATCATTATCGTCCTATATCTATTCTTCCATTTTTCTCTAAAATTCTTGAAGCAGTAGTGTATTCTCAACTATCCTCTCTTGTTCTTTCTAATGGACTGCTCAGTGAATTTCAATCGGGATTCCGCCCGGGACACAGCACGAGTACTGCGTTGTTGAAGGTGACTGAGGACATCAGAAATGGCATGGAGCACGGCAAGGTGACCATCCTTGTACTTATTGATTTCTCCAATGCTTTTAATACGGTAGATTACGATGTTCTCCTTGCTTTACTTGCTCGCCTTAATCTCTCTCCAGTGGTTCTCGATTGGTTCGCCTCTTATCTTCGTGGCCGCCAGCAAGCAGTCCGTGTTGAGCAAAATATCTCAAGTTGGCGTGACCTTGTTTCTGGCGTTCCCCAAGGTGGCATATTGTCCCCTCTCCTGTTCTCCATCTTCATCAACTCTCTTACTTTACTCCTCTCTTCTTCTTTTCATCTATACGCAGACGACCTGCAACTCTACCACTCATGCGATTGTGAGTGTATTGACTCCTCGGTTGCGCTCATTAATAGGGATCTTAGCATTATTGCAGACTGGTCGACTAAGTACGGAGTAGTTGTAAACCCGGGTAAATGCCAGGCTATAATTATAGGAAGCTCCCGGCAAATTTGTAAAATTAATTTCGAGGCTATCAATCCCGTTAAATTTAATGATGCTACGATCCCTTACTGCCCCAGCGTAAAAGACCTTGGACTGCAGATCGATTCAACTTTTAGCTGGGTTCCTCACGTCACTGAGGTCTGCCGTAGAGTGACTGGTATGCTTCGTTCTCTTTATAGACTAAAGAACTTCCTTCCTCTGAGAACCAAAATCTCCCTCGTCCAATCCTTAGTCATTCCTACTATAGATTATGCCGACGTGTGTTACTGCGATCTTACTCAAGTCCTTCTCATTAAACTCAATAGATTAGCCAACAACTGTATTCGCTTTATTTTTAATATCCGTAAATACGATCATATTTCTTCTTTTCGTTCGCAGTTATCATGGCTTCCTATTCCTGAACGTCGTAAAGCCAGAATTCTTTGTTTGTTGTACTCTCTACTCAATGATGCTCACTCTCCTCTTTACTTAAAATCTAAATTCCCGCTTCTGAGTTCCGCCCATTCCCGTTCTCTTCGCTCTGCAGACAACCTGACTCTGCGTACTCCTCTGTTCCGGTCTACTTTTTTGGAGAAATCTTTCCAGGTTCAGGCTATAAGGCTCTGGAATGCTCTTCCTGAAATGATTAGGAGAGCTCCTAGTCGCTCTGCGTTCAAACATGCTGTGAAGGGGTTCTTTCTTCGGCAGATTAATGATGGGTCATCCTAATTATATATGTTATATATTTTATGTATGTATATGTATTTATAGTGTATATTATGTATCTTGTATGTATTTACGCATTTTTTTTTGTAATGTATGTATTTTGTCAGTATGCATGTGCACTTTATCGCCCCACCAACTTAGTTTTTTCTGTTTGGTCAGCTGGTTGACTGGTAGAGAATGCCAAGCGGCATTAAGTCCGCCTTTTGTACATTTTTGTTTTTGTGCAATAAAGTTTAAATAAATAAATGTTGAAAATATGAACGATCGGATCAGTAAATTTGGATTTTGGGTCAATTTCGATTGAATGAGCCTAGTTTTGGACACTTTCTAGTTAAGGCCAGGTCACACAATTTCAAAATTGACATAAATGGTAGGAAATATTTATTTTTATTAGCAGCTATAGTATAGAATTTTCAATATAATATAATGCAACGAGAAACTAAGAATAAGACGACCAACGCTACAAAATGTCGATTTTTCCTTTTGAAGTATTGCTTACATACATATAAGAAGAGAAAGAGAATCCTGAATCTAATATGGAAGAGATCCTTTCATGGGATAAGTCTGCCATTGTAAGTGATTTGTTTCTTTCAAACTATGTACTATTTATTTCTTCTTACTGTGTAAATTTCTACGTAATAAAGATATTACAAACAAACAAACATAATTAACCGTGTGGTTTCTATATTACTTTCGAATAGGACCCTAATCATAATTATTTATTCCTTGAATATGGCTACAATATAGGTCTTAAGTATATATAATGATTTAAACAAACCGTGTCGTGTGAACAAAGCTTTAAATGATGTCCTGAGGCAGCCAGATGTTTGCAAGATGGCATCCTAACTTCTATTACTATTATGAACTTGGAGTTTGCAACTCCGTAACCTTTTAACGACTTTCCCAACTGTCTTTCAAAATCGGGTTAAGAAAACTTGATTTTAAACTGAATGCGAAGCTTTCATTTCGAGATATTGAAATGTTTTCTATCGGCGATATTGAAAGAGTTTTGAAATTTACGATTTTTTTTTAATTTAAAAATATCTTTAGTAACTGCGCTTAATAATTTATCTTCAGGTTTAAGATAATTTTACTTACTTTAAATACTTGCGTATTCTGGAGAAACTATTGCTGTCTCATTTAACGTGCCAATAACAATAAAAATGGCGTCGCGCGTACAATGCCACAGGGGCAGCATAAAAAATGTAGAAAAACTAACGAGAAATAGTTCAAACCTTTCACACACTCCATCTACATATTTTTACATACAATGCCAATCTCGCATTTATGTTATTTATTTTTAATAAGTAATATTTGGTAACAAATAGCGGCTAATCACTTTTGAAATCATAACACCATTATTAAGCCATACAGCTGAACGCAGCCTTACAGCCTTTTCACAGGCTCTGTTTACCCCGTAATTATATGTAGGTGTGCCGTGTGGTTCCCGGCACCATTACAAAAAAGAATAGGACCACTCCATCTCTTTCCCACGGATGTCGTAAAAGGCGACTAAGGGATAGGCTTAAAAACTTGGGATTCCTCTTTTAGGCGATGGGCTAGCAACCTGTCACTATTTGAATCTCAATTCTATCACTAAGCCAAACAGCTGAGCGTGGCCTATCAGTCTTTTCAAGACTGGTGGCTCTGTCTACCCCGCTAGGGATAAAGACGTGATCATATGTATGTGTATGTATGTATGTTATATGTAGGTATATTTGGTAAATTTGTCGAATAGTTTTGTTATTTGATTAGGTAAATTATAAGTCGACCCATTTCAATCATACCTCGGGGCTAACGGGCGTGTATCTGCAAGACGGCCTGTGATTTGGGTCTAGTTACCCCATTTAGAGATTAACTCACGTGGGATTGACATTCTAATGAGATACTTTAATAGAATTTACATACATGAGTGGAAATTTTTTAAAAATTTAAGTTAATCATACGAGTATTATCGCGCTGGTTCATCTCTGTGAGTGATTCACAAATATTATTCGGTAAATCCTACTAATATTATAAATGCGAAAGTTTGTGAGTATGTCTGGATGTCAGTATGGATGTTTGTTACAGTTTCACGCAAAAACTACTGAACCGATTACGATAAAATTTAGTATAGGTAGCTGAAGACCAAGAATAACATATAGGCTATTTCTTATTCCGGAGTCCACGCGGGGAAGATTCTACGCGGACGAAGTCGCGGGCGGAATCTAGTACCATATAAATATCAATAAATCGGTCAAGTGTGTGTTGAAATGTCATTATACTCGTAGGCGATGATGCGTACAATGGGAAAGATCTAGTTGCATTATTTTCGCTTTTTATTATGACGTGAAATGAGACAGCAATAGTTTTTCACGTGCTAAATAAAAATGGCGTCCCGGCACCATACGAAAAAAGAATAGAACCACTCCATCTCTTTCCGACGGATGTCTTAAAAGGCGAGAAAAAAAGATAGGCTTATAAACTTGGGATTCTTCTTTTAGGCGACGAGCTGGCAACCTGTCACTATTTGAATCTCAATTCTATCACTAAGCCAAACAGCTGAGCGTGGCCTATCAGCCTTCTCAAGACTGGTACCTTTATCTACCCCGCTAGGAATATAGACGTAATTATATCTTCTTCTTCGTCGTTACCTTTTCCCACTTTCTACGCGGGGTCGGCACAGTATGTTAGTTTTTTCCAATTACTTCTGTCAATTGCCATCTCACTGGTCACTCCCTTTCTCCTCATAGATACTATCCTTTACGCCGTCCATCCATTTCTTTTTCGGTCTTCCCCAATTTCTTGTATAGACGTAATTATATGTATGTACCTATATATGTCGCACCTGCCATTCTACGGGGTGCTTATCTGAAAAATGTTCGATATAAATAAACCACTTCGATAATCACAGCTGTGTACCGGTGCTGATCCCCAAATCCTCGTTCGGTCACCTTCTAATCCCTCGCCGGAGGAGGGTACAAACCTCGGTCTCCAACCAGTCGAATCCCGATATTGGATTAAGTTCCAGTAACTAATTCACTTTATTAAATAAGTACATCGTCTGTAATCACTACACAGTATAAAACAAAGTCGCTATTTTAGTCTGTTTGTCTGTAGGTATGCTTAAATCTTTAAAATTACGCAACGGATTTTGATGCGGTTTTTTGTAACAGGTAGAGTGATTCAAGAGGAAGGTTTTTATGTATAATTTTTTCCGAATTTTGCACCCGTGCGCAGCCGGGGCGGGTCACTAGTGTCAAATAAAGGACTGAGTTACTTATTAAGGTATAATTTAAGAGTTATCTGTGCCGTGTGGTTCCCGGCACCAATACAAAAAAGAATAGGGCCACTCCATCTCTTTCCCATGGATGACGTAAAAGGCGACTAAGGGATAGGTTTACAAACTTGGGATTCTTTTTTAGGCGATGGGCTAGCAACCTGTGGCTATTTGAATCTCAATTCTATCATTAAGCCTAATACTTAGCCAATAACTTAAGACAGAAGGTCCTTTAAGTAGAGAGAGAGAGAGATTAACCGACTTGGTATTTAATGGATCTCACAACTTTTTACGGATAATTTAAGAGTTATCTGTAAAGGTAATTATTTTTACAATAATGTTACGCTTAAATTTCAAAGCTTTCGCGCAAAATAAAATAATTTCACCTGGTAAATGACAGAATTGAAATTTAGAAATATAGTGACAAATATCTAGTGTAAATAGTTTATTTTGTTTTCGCTATCGAGACCATGTGAGTAATCGTCAAAATCTGTAATGTTTCACACCTACATATATTCATACATAGAGTCACGTATATGTCTTACACGAGGTAGACAGAGCCAACAGTCAGTCGTATGTTTGTAAATGTGAGGACTTCGAATATTATGATTTACGTCTACCCCGTTAGCAATAAGAGTTGAATACAATATCGAAAAAAACATAAAAAGAAACTGATTTCCTGTAACTGAATTCTATCTTAAGGAACATCTTCCACCGGGCTAGGTGTGATGATGAGTCAGAGATTGTATTTAATGCTCCAATCCGTGAAATCTTTACATACATACGGAACAAATCACACAGATTGAGTTAGCCTTAAAGTAAGTTCGAAACTTGTGTTACGAGATATTAACTCAATGATACTATATTTTATAACAAATACTTAGATAGATGATCATCCAAGACCCAGACCAATCAGAGAAAGTTCGTTCCTGACCGGGATTCAAACTCGGGACCTCCGGTGTCACAGACAACTTTGCTTGCGCGATTTAGGTTTTCCGCTGTTTATGACTGATAGCGTCGCGTGATTCTATTTCTTTTTTGTGACTTGCAGCGTATAGATATCGCCGCAGTATCTTCTGTATCAGACTTAACACTTTGACCGGATAAGACAAGCGATTTCAGTCCACAATTTAATAGTGTTAAAAGCGGATTTTTTTTTTTTGTGTAAGCCTTATAAAATATAACCAAATGTATTCAAGAGATTTCCCTTTATCTGCCGCCTGTTAAATGATTTATATGGAGTTTTGTGAACACCAGTTTCGATTCAGATGCAAATTAAACGGTAAGTCGGAAGGCGGGCGTACACGAGTAAAATTTTAACAAAGAAAAATGCAAAAAAACTAGAAAATACAGCGAAGTTTATTTTTTAGTTTTTTTTTTTTGCATTTTTCTTAAAAATAATGCGTATTGGTGGAGCTTTTGACTCGTTAGCAATAACATTAAAATAATAATACTTTTCTTCCTTTAACAAACACACATAAATATCACGTCTTTATTTTTTATAGGAAAGAATAGGTTTTTCTTCGAAATTGGATACAAGGTAAAGTGATACCTTGTATCCATTGACGTCATATCACATCAATCTAATTATATCTACTACCGCTTTCAAAGCGCATTTGTAAAAGCTTAGGCGGAACAAACTACATTGCAGCATTTTCACCAGACGTCAATTTACAAATATTGATCTCTTAAATCTAAATCGTGGACAAAAAAACAAATAGAACTGATCCAGTTTATAATACATTACATATATTCAGTTTTAAATAATATATATTATACAACTATTAGTTAACTTAGTTATATTTGGTCCTTACATATGAAATTGTCGTTTTCTTATACTTGACACTTTAATCACAAATTCCTCCCATTTGGTTACGAATTCTAAATTTAAATTTACCTACATAGCTATTTATACATGTACCGTCATTTACCGTCATTCATCTGTTTTTAATTTGTTAATTTTCTGATTTTACAAAATGGAAAACTTGAAATATCGCATTAGAACGAACATCAAACAGAACTACATTCATCCTATCATTAAGGCGATCGAACGCAGTACTGCAAAAAAGTTTCCTTCAAATCGAGCATCGAAAGACAAATAGCTCTAATTAGGGCAACGATTGGAGCATCCACTATTTCGGCCCTAAAGACCCCGGTACATAGATAGATATATAAATAAATAGATAAAACTCTTCATTGCACCATAAGAGTAAAACATACAAAACAGATAGAGATGGTACAAAGGCGGACTTATCGCTAATGCAATCTCTTCCAGTCAACATAATTTGTTTTCATCACTGATAGAAAAAAACTCGTCGTACACACATACATACACAAATCACGCCTCTTTTCCGAAGTGCAGAGATCACATCTTTCCACTTGCCACGATCCCTGCACACTTCTTTCGCTTCATCCACATTCATAACTCTCTAAATGCAAGCTCGTCGGTTTTACGTGCTCTTAACCTGACCTTTTGCTAGAACGTCTCCGATTTGATCAAGGTACGTTCGTCTAGGCCTTCCCACTCCAACAGTCCCGTTCACACTCCCTTTGTACGAGTATATTTTTTAATCAAACTCGTCGTGTTCACAGAAATATGTATAACTAACAGAACATCATGGATTCGCTTGTAGTATACACAGCCTGTAACAACCTAGTGAAACAGATCATGAAGTTACCAAACACGATCTCTTACAAACAAAGGAAACAAAAAAGTAGCAAAGTTTACATCTTTATGATCTGTGTAATTCTCATGTCACAATGTTTGTTTCCGTACTACTCCGAAACGGCTTGACCGATTCTCATGAAGTTTTGTGAGCATATTGAGCGAGCAGGTCTGAGAATCGGCCAACATCTATTTTTCATACCTACAAAATGCAAAACAACGTTTGCCGGGACAGCTATTATAAGTATAGATTAGCAATGTTTATATTTTTATGGTGATCACACTAACTTTCTCTGATTTCCTAAGTCACACTTCGACTATCGCGTTCTCAGCTTATCATCCTCCGAGCGTGATTCCCAGTTGCGTCAGCAGCTCGCTGGAAAGCCCATGGGATCTTTTGTGTTCCAGATCGTGACGTCAGTTGTTCACACGACGCGCCTCCCGTCTGACCGTCGCAAACTTGCAAGAATTTCACCCATAACGGATCATAGTAACAATCCAGGCGACTGAACGTCTTGCACGTTCAGGCAACTTGTAGACTTAATATGGTTCCTCACATTACAGATGTATGATAAAGGTTGTATGAAGTACCAGCTGTGCCCACGACTTCGTCCGCGTTGAATAGTTATTTTTGCATCATTGAAACCCTCACGGATGAATAAATTTCCCGGGATTTTTTCATATTTTCCATTATTTCTTTGCCCCTAATAGTTGCAGCGTGATGTTTTAGCCATAAGCCTTCCCCAATAAATGGTCTATTCAACACAAAAAGAATTTTCTAATTCGAACCAATAGTTCATGAGATTAACGCGTTCAAACAAACAAACAAACTCTTCAGCTTTATAATATTAGATTAAGGTTAAGTATATGAAGTATGATGCCATCATGTACAAGGGCCTTAAAAGAAACTAGAGCAGCATTTTTATTTTTGCCTAAATGCGCAAATAAATTACTTACTCTTTTTGTTTTATGGAGGGAATCCATTCGCAATCGATGAGCGAAGAATCTTTTAATGCACACGCTTTGGTTATAAGCAAATGGAGAGATAATTCTTCGGAATGTACGAAGATTTACGTACCCTTGTAATAAAGTAGAAAATTCACTTTGCGAATACGCTGGATTCTTTTTTAGGCGAAGGGTTTAGCAACTCTGTCACTATTTGAATCCCAATTCTATTAATAAGCCAAATAGCTGAACGTGGCCATTCAGTCTTTTCAAGACTCTTGGCTCTGTCTACCCCGCAAGTGATATAGACGTGACCATACGTATGTATTAATACGCTGTTGCGATCTATATAAACACAGTCAAGTCCTATCTTACCTACTTACAGTTAGAAGGATGTCTGTTCGTTTT
The DNA here is from genome assembly GCF_032362555.1 of Amyelois transitella. Classification (NCBI taxonomy): domain Eukaryota; kingdom Metazoa; phylum Arthropoda; class Insecta; order Lepidoptera; family Pyralidae; genus Amyelois; species Amyelois transitella. The sequence continues at coordinate 11,382,879 of NC_083507.1, read as the reverse complement.
TTACATTATACATTTTTGTGTTTATGTAAAGCGTAACGCATTTTGTTATTTCGACAGTAAGCACGGTTACGATAATTTTATTGTCATCAAGAAATTGAAATTGCACACACTAAAGGAAAATGAAAAAACCATATAACGAAAAAAAAATGCAAATTGAACTGAAAAAAATATAGTACTTATTGAATTTACAATACAGTACGTTCTTAGAATGTTCTTGAACATTTGATAAAGATTTGTAGGAAAGCTCAATTTTTCAATGTTGTTGTTTGTAATAATGTCATATAAACCTGGGGGTAGACAGAGCTAACAGTCATCAAAAAACTGAAAGGCCACTTTCAGCTGTTTGGCTTAATGATAGAATTGAGATTTAAATAGTGACAGTTTGCTAGCCCATCGCCCAAAAGAGGAATCCCAAGTATATAATAAGCCTATTCCTTACTCGCTTTTTACGACATTCATGGAAAAAAGATGGAGTGGTCCTATTCTTTTGTTCCATTGGTGCCGGGAACCACACGGCACATGTGTTATCTATGTATTAGATTTAGTTTTTATTCTCGTCTGCGCTACGCATTTTATGAGAATTTCAGGTGTCTACCTTTTTTGTTCAAGAGACAAGAGTCCCATGACAGACAGACAGCGGAAGGGTATATAATAGGGTACCTTTGTCACCCATTGTGTACGGAATCTAAAAACGTACGTATGCTCACACTAATGCATACATACATACATATGGTCACGTCTATATTCCTTTTATGGTAGACAGAGCCGTGCCGTGTGGTTCCCGTCACCAAAACAAAAAAGAGTAGGACCACTCCATCTCTTTCCCATGGATGTCGTAAAATGCGACTTAGGGATAGGCTTATAAAATTGCGATCCTTTGTTTTTTAGGCGATGGGCTACCAACCTGTCACTATTTGAATCTCAATTCTATCATTAAGCCGAGCAGCTGAATGTGGCCATTCAGTCTTTTCGGGACTATTGGCTCTGTCTATCCCGTAAGGGATATAGACGTGACTATATGTATATATGTATATATGTATGTATGTAGACAGAGCCAATGATCTTGAAAAGACTGAAAGGCCAATTTCAGCTGCAGGTATGGCTTTATCATTGAATTGATATTCAAATAAAGCAACTGATAAAAATCACATTAAAGGGTAAAACAGAAAAAGAATCAGTCTAATGACGTTGGTTGAACAAATTACCGCCAGGGGGCGCTCGGAATGAGCTTATACGCCGCTAATTAGAAATGGCCGACAAGATGGAATGTGTTTCTGTTTAGAAATACACGGTTCCTATCCCATGGGCCAATGGATTTTAGTAATTAACTATTTAGATTTATAGTGCTCATCTAATTACATACATACATACATATCATCACGTCTTTATCCCTTGCGGGGTAGACAGAGCCAAGAGTCTTGAAAAGACTTAAAGTCCACGTTCAGCTCTTTGGCTTAATGATAGAATTGAGATTCAAATAGTGACAGGTTGCTCGCCAATCGCCTAAAAGAAGAATCCCAAGTGTGTAAGCCGATCCCTTAGTCGACTTTTACGACTAATCTAATTCTCCTTTTAATTTCTGCATGACTTTATGATGGAATTGAGATTTTAATAGTGATAGGATGCTTGCCCATCGTCTACATGAAGAATTTGAGGTTTACAAGCTTTACTCGCCTGTACGACATCCGTGGGTCTTACCCACGGTTTCCCAATAGATATAGAACCACTCCATATTAAGATATGGAGTGGTTCTACATATATCTATAGAGAAACCATACAGCATAGTAAGATAAAGCTTCTGCTGCCTATCTGGGAAAGAGGCGTGATATATGTATGAAATTTAAACAACTATCTACTAAAATTCACGAATTGCAAAACGCAAAAATTGTACTATTTTCTTTTCCACTATAGATTCATCTTCGTTTTGTAGCGTTTGGAATACGAAATCCTATTGGAGATTTAGAATATTTCGTGCCAAAAACGTAATGGTCAGTCCATACGAGGCCGGAGTGTGGAAACTAAAATCTCCGGCATTTAGTCGGCTTTAACATCGAATGGCTATCGCACGTTGTTATATTGTACTGCTGTATTTTTTTAGAGATACGTGTCTAACAAGAAGCGAAAAAGTAGTTTTGAAGTCTGAATTGTGGGTAGATTTTTAAATCGGTTAGATTTGTGTGGTTCCCGGCAGTGCCGTGTGGTTCCCGGCACCAATACATAAAAGAATAGGACCACTCACTTGGGATTCTTTTTTTAGGCGATGGGCTAGCAACCTGTCACTATTTGAATCTCAATTCTACCATTAAGCCAAATAGCTGAACTTTGCCTATCAGTCTTTCCAAGACTGTTGGCTCTGTCTACCCCACAAGGTATATAGACGTGACTATTTGCGTGTATGTATGTTGGATGTTTGATTTTGAGTGGTATGTGTTAGTGGTTCCTTTCGTGTGTACGTTGTAAAGGTAAATCTAGAAAAACGCTTATTTACTGAAGATTTATTATTTAAGGCAATGGGCTTCATTCCTGTTACTTTATGAATGTGAGATCAGCTGAAGTTTTATTTCAAACCAATGTAATCTATACTATTCCACGCGGTCGAAGTCGCGGGCACAGCTAGTAACTAATATAATGTACAGTCAGTCAGTTACAATTTTATTACATGTATGGATAATTACCTTACCTTACCTTAGGATAAAATTTTAAAACATAGTTATTTCAAACACAAACATTCTCGACATAAAATTAGTCACACTCCGTCAAACACTTGCAACAAAACAACTAATGTGCTGCCAAAATCAGATTCGTCACAGTTGTCAAGTGCACATTACCGAGCTATACGCGAATGATTTAACAGCCATCATTCACAATTAGAACAAATATTTCACAGTAAGTATTTTATTATATCATTATACTAGCTGTGCCCGCGACTTCGTCCGCATGGAATAATTATGAAGGCATCATTGAAGCTCTCAAGAATGAATAATTTTCCCCGTTTTTTTTCACATTTTCCATTATTTCTTCGCTCCTAAAGGTTACAGCGTGATGTTATATATCCTCAAGCCTTCCTAAATAAATGGTCTATCCAACACAAAAATAATTTTTCAATTCGAACCAGTACTTCCTGAGATTAACGCGTTCAAACAAACAGTAGTATAAATTATGTTACTTTATTAATATGATTATTTTTTGCAGAAAAGCAGCTTGACGAAAAGTCCAACCATTAATCCAGCTTAATTAATTAACGGCAAATGGACGACGATATAAATATTTTAAGTATGGAAAAAGTTTGATTAAATTTCGAACCATAACAATTTTACTTTTAATATTATTAAACGTTCTATCTATATATATAAGGGTCTGGGTCAAGAGTACCCGAAACCGACGAGCTTGCAAGAAGAGTCATGAATGTGGATGAAGCGAAAGAAGTGTGCAAGGATCATGGCAAGTGGAAAGATGTGGTCTCTTTCCCGGAGGGGTAGGCAGAGACTACCTCTTTCCACTTGCCACGATCTCTGCATATTTCCTTCGCTTCATCCACATTCATAACTCTCTTCATGTACATTTCTACATATGTATTTATGTAACAATTTCAAACGCAAACAAAACAACCTCTATGTAAGTGACACTCAATCAAATCCGTGCACACAACTAATGTACCTACTGCCAAAATCAGATTCGTCACGTCGCGAGCAGCGCTTTCGTCGACGAGTGCACGTTACCGCGTTATACAAATGAGTAAACAGCCATCATTCACCACTAATTAATGATTGTTGATGAGCGCTATTAATAAAATGATTTTTAATTCTATTTTTATACATATTATACATACATATATATGGCCACGTCTTTATCCCTTGCGGGGTAGACAGAGCTAACAGTCTTAAAAAGACTGATAGGCCGCGTTCAGCTATTTGGCTTAATGATAGAATTGAGATTCAAATAGTGACAGGTTGCTAGCCCATCGCCTAAAAGAAGAATCCCAAGTTTATAAGCATATCCTTCAATCGCTTTTTACGACATCCATGGAAAAAGATGGGGTGGTCCTATTCTTTTTTGTATTGGTACCGGGAACCACACGGCGTACAGATATAACTTATTTCTTGTATTTTCTTTTTTCTCTCGTGATTTCCAAATGTACGCAATTAACAAAATTCCTACCGTCTTTATTCTAACTGAAGGTGAATCCGACAAGAAAAAGGGTTGCCGCGATAAACTTCTAAGCAAGTCATTAAAACTTTTTCAAGAGAATTAAATAACACCCAGAAACCATAGAAGTATTGTAGCTTTATATATTGTTTTACCAAGAGTGCGAGCGGCCTGATAAAATTCAATATGTTCTTGTTTGTCAAGTAAATATTTAATGGATTTATATATTGAATATCTACTGTAACATGAAGATGCTTAACTTATTGTATTAACATACACACGTCTATATCCCTTGCAGGGTAGACAGAGTCAACAGTCTTGAAAAGACTGAATGGCCACGTTCAGTTTTTTGGCTTAATGATAGAATTGAGATTCAAACAGTGCCAGGTTGCTAGCCCATCGCCTAAAAAATAACCCGAAGTTTGTAAGCATATCCCTTAGTCGCCTTTTACGACATCCATGGCAAGAGATGGAGTCGTCCTTTTCTTTTTTGTATTGGTGCCGGGAACAACAAGGCAATTTATTGTTATAGGCACGTTTAGAGCAGTCAACCTTAGGCTGGGAGGAAATTAAAATAGAAAGGCGATTGGCGTAGCAAGTGGAAATCCATAGTCTCTACCTACCCCAATGGGAAACAGGCGTGATGGTACGAGTATGTATGTAATATCCTATAACACAATTCTTGAGAAAACTTGAAGATTATAAGATCAATTTATGTGCTCCATCGCTTTATCCAATTTTATTTACACGCTAATAATTTCTAAATAAAATTTACAGGTATAATAAGTTAATTAACTACTTAGCTTTTAACCGCATTTAGCGCCAATTTAGCGCCACCTACAAAAGAACAGGTTTTTACTGGAATGCAAATAGCCTATGCCCTTTTTCAGACTGTTTTAAATACGCAGAATGCCAAGATAAGTTCAGAAGATATTGCGTCAAGTGACAACAAATAAATAAATTGACTTACTCATAATTAGTTGTTAGTTGGAATCATCATAGATTTTTTTACACATATCTTCTACAAACGAGGAATTGTAAAGGTAAGTTAAAGTTGACTCATTCCATAACTTATTTTTCCTTGATGTATGAATGTACTTAGGTTTCTGTGCGATATATTTTTTATCAATCTTTATGTAGGATTAATATTAAATATTAGATACATAATTAAATTTCTTCTTATATATCGTTATTTCACTTACAAACTCACTAGTCACATTACTTACTGTGATGAACTGACATGACATAATTTTACATAGTGAAACATCATACATGTTACCAAAATATAAATATTAAATAAATATTTTCTTGTGTCTGTTTTGTTTTTTTTTTTACATTCCTACTTATAATTTACTCCATGATTGTGCACTCTATGATGTAACAGTTACTCTATGTCTAAAAGAAATCAGTTTAGTACGTAAAGACCGGCTGGGGGTCGGTTTTTTTTTTTTAGTAATTTGGAGCTATACACTATAAAACCCTTAATAAGCGAAGTTTCTTAAATGCGAGGTAAAGTTATATTGGTTCTTTGTTCATTATTCTTCCTCCTAGCTTTAGATCCCGTTACATCCTCATCACTCTGGAGAGGAGTCCGGGGCATGCCTTTGACCATGGATTCTGGATTGGGTGAGTCAGGTTTTTACACGAAGCGACTCCCATCTGACCTCCGCAACCTTTGAACGTAAACCTAACCCGTTTTGGATCCATGGTTACACATTCGGTTACCTGAATCTGCAGGTTACCCCACGATGTTTTCCCTCACCGTAAGAGCGTCGAATAGTATTCAAACTATGAAAATAGTCATTGGGACATGGGTGAGGTGGGATTTGAACCTATGCCTTTCTGCGCATCGTGAATTTTAACCGGGTACCTTATCCATTCGACTACTGACGCTCTCAACGTTCTTTGTTCATTATTATTTGAGGTTTTATACATAAAATCTTCAGCAAACTTTTTTAATTTTGTTTCCCCCAAAGTAAATAAAAACGTTGGTAGTGAAATTGTTAAAATGCCTGATTAAGATTTGTAATGGGTATGGAGGCATAGGTTCAAATCCTAGGCCATATATAAATTACTATTTTTGAAGTTATGTACATTAGTTTGAATACAAAGCGATGATTTTACAGTGAGGGGAAAATAGTGAGTAAAAGCACATTCAGGTAACTGAATACTAACCCACAATTCATTCAATTCATTCATACTTTAAGGTGCCACTTTAAGGTTAGGGAGGTCATATGTAGGACTCGCTTCATGGTAAAAAAGCAGTCCAGGACAGTAATCCAAAGACAGGCCCCGGGCTCCCCTCCAGAAAGGTATGATGATGATGATGATGATAATAAAAACTTCTGATCCCATTTCAATAAAAGTATACTAAAAATAAGTAGTAGTAGTAAAATAGTACATAGTAGTGCCCTTGTACTAAATTTCTCTTTAGGTCAGGTTCTATTCTTATGTTAATTAATGTACATAAATATATAAATAAAATAAATAAATAAACAAAATATTAAAACACGTATAGACTTTTAAAAGTGAAAATTTCTAAGAGACCGAAGCCTGTGCAAAATTCTAGCTAAAAATAAGACGCGCGTTATCTACAAAACTTAAGAGCCTTTTTAGCCCACTTAAAAATAGTTGGGTACATAAAAATCAAGTGTAAATTCAAGGAGAACTTGAGCATGCATCCCTCGACTAAGGCGTGTTACACATAAATCCCAATTTAGCACTAATAGGGATCAAGTTGCGGCGGTGTACGCGGGCATTATATCAACAATATAACTTTAGAAACGACTTCGTTAAAACTTGTTTATTACAAGCTTTTATTGGTAGTTCGTATAGTTAGAGTATAGTGGCAAAAAAACATATTACATGCATATAGAAAAGAAAAGAGAATAGAGAAAAATGGAGAACTCTCCACTTAACTCCACTGGGCTGTTAAATTTAAGAAGCAGAAGAACTTATTTTGTTTCTTACTTACTCTGGTAAGCAATACTGAGCCAGTTCAGCTATAAATCAACAAAGCTAATTCTGAACGTCGCAAAGAAAAGATTGTAACAAAAAGGAAATTTACAATAGTTCAAGTACATTGTTAGTTAACTATACAATTAAAGAACTTTTAATGCCGGCCCCGACTTTTTGTTTAGCTCACAAACTAAGTTTACACAAAAGAATTCTATTTTCTTCACAGCAACAAGTTTTCCTCTTTTTGGATTGCTTCTTCAAAATAATCACACTGACAATTATAAATGCGGAATTTTGGTTTTATGTTTGTAATTTTTTCATGTCAAATTTCTAAAAGTAAACAGTATTCAATGCCAAGGACCAAAGCTTTTTCAGGACTGTAGCATCTTAGAATAAAAACATACATACATATAACCACGTTTATATCCCCTGCGGGGTAGACAGACTCAATAGTGTTGAAAAGACTGAAATGCCACTTTCAGCTGTTTGCCTAAATGATAGAATTGAGATTCAAATAGTGACAGGTTGCTAACCCATCGCCTAAAAGAAGAATCCCAAGTGTATAAAAGCCTATCCCTTAGTCGCATTTTACGACATCCATGGGAAAGAGATGTAGTGTTTCTATTCTTTTTTTTTTCTATTCGTACACCAGTATTACATAGAATTATCGACTAAAGGGCGAGTCGATGTGACCTCGTTATATAAACCTTCTTGATAGGGTGCGTTAAATTTTATGTTGGCAATAATATTTTAGTTTACACAACTTTAAGATTTGTTGGCAATGTACTGTTATGCCTTTAAACGGATAGAATTAGGTTAATTTATATTTAACCTAAGACGTTGCCCTGAGTTTATTTTTTTTTTTTCAAAAGTATCTAACTGATTTATGACTAAATTATATCGCCTTTTAATCCTGGGATTTTTTGCCATATAAATAATTTTTAACTAAAATCTAGTTAAAAAAATGTTAAGGATTGCCAACTCTTATCACTAAGGGGTATGAAAATAGATGTTTGCCGATTCTCAGACCTACTCAATACGCTCACAAAATTTCATGAGAATCGGTCAAGTAGAACGAACATTGTGACACGAGAATTTTATACCTATATAAAATATACTTTTTCTTTAATTCATTATTTCCTCTCTCACCATAAACCTGCAGAAAAGAATTTGTAAGTAGGGCGGAATTTAAACAAGCGAAGGTATGATGATCCGGGTAATTTAACGCAAGGTTAGCGAGAATGTTATTAAAAAGTACACATACATCGCGAGCGAGCTATGCAATTTTTTAAGCGAAAAAAATACAATAAAATATGAATATTGCTTTGTCGGTGTTTCCTTCCGTTCATGTTTGGCGCAAGTTGTGTGATGATTGGCAATGATGACCACCTTGTAATCAACACGTCATCATGTTGCCTGGGGATTGCCAGGATTCAGGGCAGGAGGAACAATTACCTATAATTTAGATGGACTAATCAAGGACATTATTTTGATTCGAGCCTCTTAGGTCAAATAATTTTATGAATTTTAGCTATTTGTGGCGGGTGGTCTCCTACACTGTAGAATACGACCACTCCATCTTCCCCAAGGATGTCGTAAAAGACGACTAAGGGAAAGGCTTGGAATTCTTTTTCTAGGCGATGGGCTAACAACATGTCACTATTTGAAACATTATGTACCATTTCAGTCTATTTAAGACTGTTGACTCTGTCTACACCGCAAGGGATATAGACGTGATACATGTATTTATGCATATGTAAATCAATAAAATTTACTGAATAAGTCGCTTTTTACGTAATCCATGGGAACCAAACGGAGTGATCCTGTTCTTTTTTATTGGTTCCGGGAACCACACGGCACTATTTATTTATGTACACAAAATTATATACAGGAGCATTCAATACAATAATTCTAGTACTTCTAGTACAATGGTGCTACTTATTTCAATAGCAATCTCTTTCAGTACACCAATGACATGAATGATGAATAAATACATGTTACTCGTATAATTGCGATTCAATATTAACTCATGGACTCTATCAGTTTCAATCGCTTCAGCTTGTTACTTGTACCACGCACGCTCCCGGCGGATTTATTAGGCGGGGATCAGGTAAAAAAAAGTAAAAAATAAATAAGTGCGAACCTTTTTTGGGGCTTTAATTGTTTTGCTGATTGTGGATCATTCCCCAACAGCGTCCTGGGCTAAATAATTCACCACGCCCGTGAAATTTCTTTTAACGCAATACTTTGAAGATAATAACATACATAGATAGATACATATGGTCACGTCTTGTCGTCTTGACAGAGCCAACAGTCTTGAAAAGACTGAATGGCCACGCTCTCAGCTATTCGGCTCAATGATAGAACTGAGATTCAAATAGTGACAGGCTGCTAGCCCATCGCCTAAAAAAAGAATCCCAAGTTTGTAAGCCTATCCCTTAGTTGCCTTCTACGACATCCATAGGAAAGAGATGGAGTGGTCCTATTCTTTTTTGTATTGGTGCCGGGAACCACACGGCATTGAAGATAATTTCACGAATCAATTTCAAGTTCTCGATTATGTTATACGGATTTAACGTTATCTACAGAAAAGCGACAAAATTTACCGCCAACTACAAAAAGCAACAAATTTAGCGCCACCTAAAAAAATATAGCGAACTTGGCGCCACCTACAAAAGAATACAGGTTTTTCGCGAATCCCATGGGAACTAAAGTTTTTATTGGTATGAAGCAAAACACGATTTTCAGAATCTTAATTGTATACGTGATACTTCAAGAAGATTAATTCAGTAGATAACCCGTGAAGAGGTAACAAACAAACAAATAAACTTACTAACATTTGTAATATTTGTTGGGATTTAGAAGTATGTACGAGTATGAATATCAGTTTCTTAATTCAGTAACTAATACATACATACGTACATATATACGGAACAAATTAATAGATAATAAATAATAATAATAATAAATATATACTGGACAAATTACACTGATTGAGTTAGCCTCGAAGTAAGTTTGAGACTTAAGTTACGAGATACTAACTCAACGATACTATATTTTATAATAAATACTTATATAGCTAAACATCCAAGACCCAGGCCAATCAGAAAAAGTTCTTTTCTCGTCATGCCCTGGCCAGGATTCGAACCCGGGACCTCCGATGTCACAGACAAGCGTACTACCGCTGCGCCACAGAGGCTGTCAAAAACTAAATTTGATACTTTGAATATTTGTATAACAATTAAGAGATATATGATCACGCAATTAGCTCAGACATATTAGGTATACTTACACTAATTAATAATTTCTGAAGATCCCTTTAATACCTCAAACAGATTGACTAAGTAATAGGTATAACATATAACAATATCATATCAAATATTTATAAAAAATACATACGTAATCGTTAAACATACCTACTTTTCAAATACATAAATAATTCAGTTAAATAACATTAATATTTCAAGTTAAATACCATTCATAGTCAAATAATATATTTAAAAAAAGAGAAATACTGTGAAGTTTAATTTAACGTTAAATAATTATATAATCATGTCTATATCCCCTGCGGGGTAGACAGAGCTCAGCTGTTTGGTTTAATGATAGAACTGAGATTGAAATAGTGACAGGTTGCTAACTCATCGCCTAACAAAGGAATCCCAAGTATATAAAGCCAATCCCTTAGTCGCTTTTTACGACATCCATGGAAAAGAGATGGAGTGGTCCTATTCTTTTTGTATTAGTGCTGGGAACCACAGCGCAGTTTATTTTATTTTCCCATTATTTGATAAAAAAGATATAAAGGGATTATCCCTTAATATCTATTTTCTGCTCAACTTAACGGAAGAAAATTCAGGTAAAATTGCTTCATGTCATTATATTATAATATAACAATCATAAAAAATTACCAGGATAATTAATTTACATACAATAGTGGTAAAATACTTAAATTTACTTATAGGCATAAAATCTACGAACAATCTTTTATTAAGCTCAAAACTCTCTCAAGAATTAATTAAAAGCGTTTATTGTTTACGGGCGAAGTTTTAAGTGAAAAAAAATATATGTACCGAAAACAAAATAACGCGAACAACATTTTAATAAATCCCCTTTAAAGGCTCATCGAGGTACAACAAGGCTTAATTGTGAAAGTTTTGCAGGAGACTCGGCTTTTGTCGAAAAATTCACGGGAATTTTTTTTTATTAAGCTCCTTCAGACGCTACGTCAAGATTTGATAAATTTTCGTATGCTCGCACGCGGGGGGTAGTTGTAAAATCTAAATTAATTTTTGTAACTTTATATTTTTTTACATAGATATAAAAACACGTAGATGGTGTTCCAAAACGACCTGATAGTAAATTAGTAATACTACTGCTTTTCGTGACGGTTTAAGAAGTGTATAATACTTTATTGACATGAATCTATACTAATATTATAAAGTTGAAGAGTTTGTTTATTTGAACGCGCTAATCTCAGGAACTACTGGTTCGAATTGAAAAATTCTTTCTGTGTGCTTTTTGTGTTGAATAGACCATTTATCGAGAAAAGCTTTAGGCTATATAACATCACGCTGCAACTTTTAGGAGCAAAGAAATAATGGAAAATGTGAAAAAAATTGGAAAAATTATTCATTCTTGAGGGCTTCAATGATGCCCTAAATCACTATTCCACGCGGACGAAGTCGCGGGCACAGCTAGTTTTACATATATCAGGAAAACAATTCAAATGCCACCAGCATAAACAATATGACAGATTTTTTTTAAATCGGATAATTTAGTATCTAATAAGACTCTGTCAACCCTCTAAGCATTGTGGACGTGATACATGTATCTAATAAGACCGTTTCTAGCGTTAATAAGTATAAATACTTCATAATGTCTGACGCACGGCTACTAAATCGCCGGCGTAGGGAGCGTGTCGCGACTGCGTAAATGTCAGTAGGGGAGCTCAGTCGCAAAAATAGGCTTCGAATTATTTCTCTTTGTTTGAATTATACCTCTTGGTAGTGCGCTTGTCTGTGTCTCAACGGTGGTCCCGGGTTCGAATCCCGGCCAGGGTATGATGAGAATCGACCTTTTTCTGATTGGCCTGGGTCTTGGATGTTTATCTATATAAGTAAGTAAGTGCCGTGTGGTTCCCGGCACAAATGCAAAAAAGAATAGGACCACTTCATCACTTTCCCATGGATGTTGTAAAAGGCGACTAAGGGATAGGCTTACAAACTTGGGATTATTTTTTAGGCGATGGGCTAGTGACAGGCTGTCACTATTTGAATCTCAATTCTATCATTAAGCCAAATAGCTGAACGTGGCCATTCAGTCTTTTCAAGACTGTTGCCTCTGTCTACCAAAATAGATAGATAGGGATATAGACGTGAACATATGTATGTATGTATGTACCCTGGTACCCGAATTACTGCTGTGGTGGATGCAACCGGTTACAAGCAAAGATGAGAGAGAACTATTACTCGCTCGTTTGTTTGTAATAAGAAGAACCTTAATTTAATAAGGTAAAGTGTGTGTTTGAAATAGTGAACCGATCATGGAAATTCTATCGTTAATTCTATGTTTGTACCTCGAGCGAAGTCGTGGCGGGTGGGAATCATTAGTTTTTATGACGCGCGTATTATGCTACAATTGATATTTCAACTTATGGAGCTGACTAAAACAGCATGTTATTTCAGGAGTTTTTTTTTTACCTATGACCATAATTACTTTTCCAGCTTAAATGTCACGAAATGATACTATCTAGCGCTCCTACGAATTTTTATATTTAATTATTTAAAAAAGTTACCTATTTTTTTTTTCACCGTAAGAGCATCGGTTAGCATTCAAATAATGTACATAACTTCTAAAGTCATTGGTACATGGCCGAGGTGGGATTCGAACTGGTGCCTCAATTTATGCAATTCGACCACCGACGCTCAGTTTCTAATGATCTTTGAGTTTATTATCATTTCAGAATATAAAGGAATCCAGATTAAAATATTTACGTTTCAAAATTAAAAAAAAAAAGATTCACAAAGAGCATCGAGCTCCCAGTCTATTCTCTTCGTCTTCATCTTAGCGCCATTAATCTGGCTGTATGTGTAATATTTCTGGCTAGCAGATGCTTTGTTCACAGGATATATATTGTTTGCCTATTATTACTGGAAGGTGATTTTATCTCGCCCATTCGTCTTGCACAAGATACTTAAGGCTTACGGGTATTTAAGAGGAAATGAGTTAGCTATTTACGAAAAAAGTAGGAGCTTTCGAGGAATTTTGTATTAAGTAAGAACTGTCTGAAATTATTAGATGATTTCCATTGAAATTTTATAATATTTTTGTAGTATGTTTTATAAGAAATTAGTGATTTTAAATCATCCCTTCGCTCTAAGTCTTGGTAAAATCATTACTTGTAACCATGATCCTGCTGACTCCCGTATATACTCTTCAATCATTGCAGGGGAACCTTACCCAGCCAAAGAATTAACACTGAGGTATAAATAAGTTTAAAATTTAGTTATGTTCTTTTAAACAAAAAACTACCAACCTCTCATTGTTTTAACCTCAATTCCATTTTTAAGCCAAACAGCTAAGACTGTAAGTCTTATCACGACTATAAGCTCTACTGTCTACCCGTAAGGGATACAAAACTGTCGCTGTTTCACTTTTTATTATGACCTGGAACGGGACATTGAATAATATGATTCGAAACGTTCGAAGTAAAAAAGGTACGTTACTTGCGCGCTAAATACCTGTTTTATTTATAAACTAGCTATGCCCGCGACTTCGTCCGCGTGGAATAGTTATCTTTTGTATCATTGAAGCCCTCAGGGATGAATAATTTTCCCCCTTTTTATTCACATTTTCCATTATTTCTTCGCTTCTAATTGTTGCGAAGGTTTTAAGCTATAAAACGTGATGTTTTATAGCTTAAAACCTTCCTCAATAATAAATAAAATAGTCTATTCAACGTAAAAATTTTTTTCAATTTTTTCGATTAGCGCGTTCAAACAAACAAACAAACAAACTCTTCAGCTTTATAATATTAGTATAGATATGGGTTAATCGCTGTCCCATCGATAGTTTTGCGCGCACGCCTTACCACGGCGCTGGTTTTCTGTATCAGAGTGTTACATGTATGTATATTTATTTATATTTCCAAATATCGCAGCCAACAACAAGAAGTCGAATAAAATGTACGCCACAATCACGCTTATTCCTGCCATTTGCGGAGTTAATAGCGCGTCCGACTCGCCGCTATTCCACGCCGACATGTTATAGGTCCCCGGCGTTATTAGTGGCGTGTATATCTAACTAACTCAGTCAATTAAAACTTGTTCTGAAGCCCACTACCACTACGGTACAAAACAGCGAGTGTACACAGAAACATACATTCATAAACGTCTATATCTCTTGCGGGGTAGACAGAGCCAAGAGTCTTGAAAAGTCTTTCATACATACATAAACGTCTATTTCTCTTGCGGGGTAAACAGAGCCATTTTCTTGAAAAGTCTGATAGGCCACGTTTAGTTGTTGGGCTAATTGATAGAATTGAGATTCAAATAAGTAGTGACTGGTTGCTAGCCTATCCTTTGGTCGCCTTTTAAAAAATCATTTGGAATGAGATGGAATGGTCCTATTCTTTTTTTCTCGGTACCGAGAACCACACGGCACGATTCTCATATTTACAGATTTCGTCGAAACAAGATAGTCGGTGATCAAAAATTTTAAACACAGAGTGATGCAAGTTCAAATAAGCTGGCCAATTACTTATTAGTTTTATGAAAATAATTCTTACCGGTTTCTTACGGGGATACGTCTCAATTATTAATAATAGAATAGTTATTTTGGTCATCATTGAAGCCCTTAAGGATGAATAATTTTCCACTTTTTTTTCACATTTTCCATTATTTCTTCGCTCCTAATGTTGCAGGGTGATGTTATATAGCCTAAAGCCTCTCTCGATAAATGATCTATTCAACGCAAAAATAATTTTCCAATTCGAACCAGTAGTTCCTGAGATTAGCGCGTTCAACAAACAAACAAATTCTTCAGCTTTATAATATTAGTATAGATTACGTGTTAAACAAGACAGGAATAAATCCAAGAGTAAGTTACTTCTGTACTTTCTTTAATTTGCGGCAACAGCTTATTTTGAACCGGCAATTCTGGACAAATGGAAGCTAAATATATAAACATTTTGTATTTTGGTTCAAACAAAACAGTAGTATTTTTGTTTGATGTACTGTGAACGCGTGGTTCCCGGCACGAACAGAAAAAAAATAGGACCAGTCCATATATTTTCCATGGATGTCGTGAAAGGCGACTAACGGATTGGTTTTTAAACTTGAGATTCTTCTGTTAGGCGATTGGCTAGCAACCTGTCACTATGTGGATCCTAATTCTGTCATTAAGCCAAACGGCCCAACGTGGCCTATCAGTCTTTTCAAGATTGTTGGCTCTGTCTACCCAAGCAATGATGAGCAAGTCTTGTACAACTTAAAATTATAGTCTAAAAATAACATAACATAAGATCACGTCTATATCCCTTGCGGGGTAGACACAGCGAACAGTCATCAAAAGACTAAAAAGCCACGTTCAGCTGTATGTCCTCATATTGGAATTGAGATTCAAATAGTGACAGGTTGCTAGCCCATTGCCTAAAAGAGGAATCTCAAGTATATAAATCCTATCCCTTAGTCGCCTTTATCGATATCCATGGGAAAGAGATGGAGTGGTCCTATAATTTTCTCTATTGGTGCCGGGAACCACACGGCACTTAAAATATCTAAGTCTAAAAATTATAGGAATGACTCGCTGTGCCCGCGACTTCGTCCGCGGTGAAAAATTATTATGGGCATCATTGAAGCCCTCAGAGATGAATAATACTCCCCGTTTTTTTTTTTCACATTTTCCATTATTACTTTGCTCTTTACAGTTGCAGCGTAATATTTTATAGCCTATTCGACGCAGAAAGAATTTTTCAATTCAGATCAGTAGTTACTGAAATCAACGCGTTCAAACAAACAAACAAACTCTTCAGCTTTATAATATTAGTATAGATTCAAAAGTCAACCTTAAACTCACAATCGATAGGCCTTTGAGACATAAGTATACATTCCGAACGCTCCCACCTGGTGTCACCTACTGGAATCGGCCTTATTAATTCCGTAGGATAGAAATTGGATTCCTTTATTGAAAAGCGATTATACCCAGTTTTCATTTCTCACTTCGCCATCTAATTTATTCGAGTAATTGAAGTGGGGAATCGATAATCAGTGTTCGAGTGAGAATCGTTTGGATTCGAGTTTGCGTGTGAAGTGTTTTAAGCTCGGAGTTGTTACATGTATCATCATTTTTTAAAATATGTATATTTTATGTATGCTAAACATACATACATACCTACAGACATATATCAAATCACGCCTCTTTCCCGGAGAGGGAGGCAGAAACTTCATCTTTCCACTTACCACGATTCCTGCATATTTCTTTCGCTTCATTTTTAAACTCATTTTGAGGTACCATTACAAATTTTTATTATAATACGAGTATAATGATAGAAAGAAGGATAGGATGGAATTAGAATTTGCGAGAGCTTTGCTTCGTGGGAATATCCAGAAAAGAGTAGGTTACTTCATACATGCATAATAACACGTCTATATCCCTTGCGGGGTAGGCGGGGCCAACAGTCTCGAAAAGACTAAAATGCCGCGTTCGGCTATTTGGCTTATTGATAGAATTAAAAAGTACTTATCTTTCTCATAAAAGATTTTTCTCGAAACAGTTTGAGTTTACTCGTTACCATAAAAAAATACAAATCTTTTATTATTCTAATATTAAATTAGAATTGTGTTGATATCAAAAAAATTTGCTAATTTTCTTCGCATACCAGCCATGAAATAAATGAGCAAAAGTAACTTGTATATAAATATAAATAAATAAATATATACGGGACAAATTACACTGATTAGCCTCGAAGTAAGTTCGAGACTTGTGTTACGAGATACTAACTCAACGATACTATATTTTATAATAAATACTTATATAGATAAACATCCAAGACCCAGGCCAATCAGAGAAAGTTCTTTTCTCATTATGCCCTGGCCGGGATTCGAACCCGGGACCTCCGGTGTCACAGACAAGCGTACTACCGCTGCGCCACAGAGGCCGTCAAATATGTAGTAGAGTATAGAAAAGACTCGCGCGACGCCGTTTTCATCGCGGAAAAAGCTATCGCTGTTTCGCTTTTTATTATGACATGAAACGGGACGGCGATAGTATTTTGCGCGATGAAAACGGTGTCGCGCGTTTTATGCTACTGGAGCAGGTCTATACATAGAATAGAATAGATTTATTTTCAAAATTGGATACAAGGTATCACTTATTGACGTCACATCACTTATATCTAATTATAACTACTACCGCTTCCAAAGCGCATGTGTAGAAGAAGCGGCGTAACAAACTGCACTTTTTTCACCGAACGTCAATTTGCAAATACAGATCACTTACTATAACTATATAAGTTACTGTCCCTAATCTATTTCACGGCTTGTTTGTGAAGGAAATTTAAGAACGCCAATAAAACAACAATTCCGCCGCAAACAATTCGTTACGCGCGCCCTCAAATGCACATTACGGGTTTACAAACCCTACGCCTTCCATACATATTAAGTCGGCGGCGAAACTGTTGTGGGGTCGTGCAGACCCCGCATAAACGTTAACCCGTGACCCACCTTTTTATGCCCTCAAAACATCAAGATGTAAAAGTTGAAACGAGCAGCCTTTTATTTGCATTGAGTTTCAGAATAGAATAGATTTATTTTCAAATTTGGATACAAGGTACCACTTATTGACGTCACATCAGTTAAATCTAATTATAACTACTACCGCGACGATAGAAGAAGCGGCGGAACAAACTACACTGCATTTTAGTTAATATAGCTTTAGTAGGAATGCCACAGAGACCTGAATTGTCTTAAGATTTTAATGGCGATGTGGTTACCAGCATAGTTTTATTTGACTAATTAAGAGCATTCAGAACTTTTGTTTTTTTGTTTGTAATATCTTTTAAGGGATAGGCTTATAATCTTGGGATTCTTCTTTTAGGCGATGGGATAGCAACCTGTCACTATTTGAATCGCAATTATATCATCAAGCCAAAAAGATCAACGTGGCCTATCAGTCTTTTCAAGACTAGCTTAATGATAGAATTGAGATTCAAATAGTGACAGGTTGCTAAACCGTCGCCTAAAAAAAGTCCCAAGTTTGTAAGCCTATCTCTTAGTCGTGTGGTTCCCGGCACCAATACAAAAAAGAATAGGACCTCTGCATCTCATTCCCATGGATGTCGTAAAAGGCGACTAAGGGAGAGGGAACAGTAATAAAAATCCAAGACTTTCTTAACAGTTTCAACTCTAAGGAAATAGATCCTTCGCTGTTACATGAGAGATTAACTAATAAACCTTATTACAAAATTGGATTCAATCAGAGCGCACTCCAGACAGATTGGCTGGGAAATAATTATCCGGAGCTAATAACATTACCCCACCCCTTGCGAAGTCGGCTGACTCCGCTGGGAACAATTAAACTTTTGGTTATGAATTGGCAATCTTCGAATTAGCGAGTTCAGGATTTCGTGATTATTATTTTTTTAATGACTAAGTATGCCAGTTTCACGGAAAAGTTTGTGTTTCACGGCATTAATGAATAGGATCACTCGTGCCGTGTGGTTCCCGACCAATAAACAAATAAAAGGAGCCATCTCTATACCATGATTGTCATAACAGGCGACTAAGGGATAGGCTTATAAACTTGGGATTCTTCTTTTAGGCGACTGGCTAGCAACCTCTCACTATTTGAATCTCAATACTATCATTAAGCCAAATGCTGAACGTGGCCTGTAAGTCTTTTCAAGACTATTGGCTCTGTTTATCCCGCAAGGGATATAGACGTAATTATATGTATTCTCTATTTTCATATTTTTCAATATCAGTTTTTTCTAATTTTTCGTTTTCACGGCTTACCGATAAAACATACGTCATACACACTTAAAGCGACGACTTTATCTCTTACGGGCTAGATAGAGCCAACAGTCTCAAAATATTGTATTTATTATCGCAGTGACGATTTAACTAAGTATTTACAAACGAATACCTTTCTAACACTTACCGTTGGGAATTTCTTCACTTTTTTTCCACCAAAAATTTTCCACAAAAATATTTTTACTACGGGCCAGAGGCTCATTCCATTACCGTTAAAAAATCTGATGAAGAATATTTTTTCTTTCGATTCACGTTTGATATACAAAAATGTATTTTAACATAACATAATTAGGTTTCTATCCTATATAAAAACGGTAATAAAAAGAAAATACAATTTTATTCTCGTGTGTAGGCGAATGTTTGCTTTTAATCAATTTTAACAAAAAGTGATACACATAAGATGCAGTGTGAGGAGCACTTTAAAATAAGACTAACCACATTTATACGAAAATAAAGAATTAAATTGAATTATGAAATTAAAAAGATTAGGTCACTGTTATCTCAAAATTTTTACAAAATCGAGACCACCTGCCGCGTCGTTCCTGGCACCAATAGAAAAAAGAAAAGGACCATTCCATCTCTCTCCCATGGATGTCGTAAAAGGCGACTAAGGCGTAGGCTTATAAACTTGGGATTCTTCTTTTTGGCGATGGGCTAACAACCTGTCACTATTTGAATCTCAATTCTATCTTAAAGCCAAATAGCTTAACGTGGCCTATCAGTCTTTACAAGACTGTTGGCTCTGTCTACCCCGCAAGGGATATAGACGTGATTATATGTATGTATGTATGTACGAAACCAAGTACTTAAAGCTTGCAAGCACTAAATAAAGCTAAGCTTTTAATCCAGCCTTCTTCAAGTTCTAAGCATTCTATTGTTACGCCACCATATATTCCCATTTTCACTAACACAAGTGAATGACCAGTACACTCCTACGCAACAAACTACTTAAAGTATAGACATAGAGCTTATATTATCAAGACAGTCTTTGATCAGGAAGACTGCCAACCATAAAATCTTTATCAAATACATTTTAATGTTTTGTACATTTTTGCAATACGTCTCAAAAGGGTAAAATATAATGGATATACAACATTATACGAAAGGAAAATAAATATAGGTATAATGATAACAGCAACAGAAATGCTAATTATTATTGGTCTCAACACTATGCCTACAATAAAATCGTTACAATGACGGAATACGTTAGAGATAGTCAGGTCAAGCAAAGTGTGTCGAAAGTCGACATTTCTATACGAAGTTTAGAAAGTTGTGAAGTTGACGTTGTTGATGAAAATGCTGCAGTGCAGTTTGCATCTTCTGCACTGATGCTTTGGAAGCGGCAATTAACTTAGTTTTAAGTAATTTATTTGACGTCAACCAATGTTGTGAAAACAAAAGATATGACAATTATTCAGTGATATGAAGTGTCCTATAATAAAGAATATTTTTTTTTGTATTTGTACCTATTTCCGTACTTTCGTTGTGTTGTGCTTACGCGTTGTGAATCTCTATTGCGAAGTAAGAACGAAAGGACAGGGTCACTGACCTCGTTAGCGTCGGAATATACAAGCGGACTCGAAAAATGATGAACGAAAACCCATGTGACATTCAAATGTTATATCACAAAGAGATTGTTTATTTTTCTTCCTGTCCTTTATTTATATGTTGATATATTATGTTTAGAATCCTACCTCATGAAGATATCATGAACATACATACTTACATACATATAATCACGTCTACATCCCTTGCGGGGTAGACAGAGCCGTCAGTCTTAAAAAGACTAATAGGCCACGTTCGGCTGCTTGGCTTAATGATAGAATTGAGATTCAAATAGTAATAGGTTGCTAGCCTGTCGCCTAAAGAAAGAATCCCAAGTTAATATCAAAAGGAGGCGTAAAAGGCGACTTAGGAACTGGCTAATTAACTTTTCTTCAATTTCTTTTTGTGCAATAGGGTAGCAAACTATCACTGTTTGAATTTAAATTCCATCATTAACCCATATAATACGTACAGCTGAACTTGAACTGGAAAATGACCTCTTAAATGCATGTGCATTTTTGACATGGTATTGACATAATTTGTACCTATAGTATGTACATATCTTTTTTTATCGATATCTATTTGACGTAATATTCGTATTGAAATCATAAGTACATATACATATATATATATTGTCACGTCCATATCCTATGCGGGGTAGACAACGCCAACAGTCTTGAAGACTAAATGACCACGTTCAGCTATTTGTCTTAATGATAGAACTGAGATTCAAATAGTGACAGGTTGCTAGCCCATCGCCTAAAAGAAGAATCCCAAGTTTATAAGCATATCCCTTAGTCGCCTTTTACGACATCCATGGGAAAGAGATGGAGTGGTCCTATTCTTTTTTGTATTGGTGCCGGGAACCACACGGCACTAATTTTGTTTGAATTTAATTTGAAATCATTAGCTGTATTTTTCACATTTTTAATGTTGTCAATGTGCATTCGTCCACGATTTAGATTTATGATATTTATAAATTGGAATCCGGTGGAAATGCGGCAGTGTAGTTTGTTCCGCCGCTTCTTCTATACATCCGCTTTGGAAGCGATAGCAGCTATAATTAGATTTAAGTGATGTGACGTCAATAAGTGATACCTTGTATCAAATTCTGAAAATAAAACTATATTATTCTACTTTCTCAAGTCTCCAAAAGATTACAACTAGAAATTTCCAGATCCAAAGCCTCTAAAGCCAACAATATGGCAACTCATTATAAGTTTGAAATCACTCGCACAATACGAAACTAATACAATAAAGTGATTAAAATGTAATTGTATAGAATTTCGAGACGACTTACAAAGTTCTAATTGTGATTCGGGAATGACAAACGAGACGGGTAATGACAGAAAGTTAGCGGATTATTACAATAAGTTGGAGGGATTGTCAAGGATTGTATTGTATTGTATTTTGGAAAAGATTGTATTATATTTTGGGGTGCCAAGGCCTAATAATAGTCATGTAAAGACTGATAGGCAACGTTCAACTTTTTACCTTGATGATAAAAGAAGAATCCCAAGTTTATAAGCCTATCCCTTGTCGTCTTTTACAACATCCACGGGAAAGAGAAGGAGTGGTCCTATTCTATTTTTTTATTGGTCCCGGGAACCACACGGCACTGATTCTATAGGACCACACCATCTAATTTCTCATGGATGTCGTAAGAGGCGACTAAGGTACAGGTTTATGATCTTGGAATTCTTATTTTAGGCGATGGGCTTGCAACCTGTCGCTATTTGAATCTCAATTCTATCATAAAGCCAAATAGCTGAACGTGGCCATTCAGTCTTTTCAAGACTGTTGGCTCTGTCTACCCTGCAAGGGATATAGACGTGACCATATATATGTATGTATGCGACAATTCTTACAGCATAGTACCTAACAAAATAAATAAGTGCCAAGACACAACCAAATCAATCCGGTATGACGACTCAGTTCGTCGCTCGAACCGACCTATTCCATTTTACTGTCCCGTACTATATAGCTAAAATCTTTTCGAAGCAATAATAAAGTTTCCTCTACCTATCTTTTTATACCTTTTTATACTCCGATTGTGCAAAGCGGGCGGGTATATTTTTATTGACCTCGCAGATTGGATCGAGGCATTTGTATCAATAAATAAATAAGTTATTTTTATACTGACAGTGTACAAAAAGTGTGTTTTAACTGATAGTCAAAAAAAAGTATTAAATAACATGTAGGCTACTTTTAATCCCGGTGTCCCGCGGAATTAATAGGGTTTCCATGCAGACGAAACCTCTAGTGAATAATATACATACATAAAATCACGCCTCTTTCCCGGAGGGGTAGGCAGAGACTACCTCTTTTCACTTGCCACGATCTCTGCATACTTCCTTCGAATAATATTAATGTAGTTATGCCATTTTGCGCGTCTAGAACAAGCTGCAAACAAGTTTTTAGATACAATGGGCAGATGCAATTTCATAGGTATCGTATATCAAAACTGTCAAAAGGAAGAAACTCAAAGTGCGCTATTGTGACACGAAATTGTTCGAGAAAGTTCCGAACACTTTTAAGGTCCGTCGTAGACGCAGTCACATCGTACAGTGGGCCGGATATAACAGTACTTTTATGTCTACGATGCGAAATTGTATTGTGGTGTACTTTTCTATGTGGCCCACTGTACATACATTACGTAAGTACTTGTTAATTTATTGAAGAATTGTTTGGAACTGAAATTCTTATTTAAGGCGAATCAACAAGTCACTGTCTCAGGCATTCGAGCCCTTTTGACACTATTGACCATCTCCTTAAGGGATTAAATCTTTATCTAAATATGTGGCGTGTGGTTCCCGGAACCAATAGAAAAAAGAATAGAACCACTCCGTGTCTTTCCCATCGATGTCGTAAAAGGCGACTACGAGCTAGGCTTATAATATACTCGGGGTTTCTTTTTTAAGCGATGGGTTAGCAACCTGTATCTACTCGAATCTCAATTCTGTCATTAAGCCAAACAGCTTAACGTGGCCTTTCAGTCATTTGATGACTGTTGGCACTGTCTACCACGCAAGGGATACAATTATATGTTAAGTCATGTTAAATATACATACCGATATGCCGTAAATTCTGAACCAAACATGCATTTACTAGTTATTTTGGCCAAAAGTGGTACCTAATTACGACCTATCTACCTTAATGTATCGGAGATTAGATGAACTGAATCAGACCAAGAGAACACGTTTACGAGTACGAGAGACACAAACAAATAAAAACCACAACTAGTTCTTATTTCAAAAAAAAAAAGAAAAAAAAACAAAAACAAAAATGGCGGTACAATATTCGCATCGCCGCGCCGAAATTCGTCGACGTTCTATTTTTGTTTTACGAGTGTCGTGGTCTCTTGATGAATTTTTATACATTTGCATAGATATTGCGGTCTGCGACGGGCCTTCGGGACCAATGTGCAGAACTACATGAAGATAGGATGACTTCACCAACTATTTGAACTTTTTCTGATTTGCCTAGGTCTTGGATGTACGAGTATATCTATATAAGTATTTATTATAAAATATAGTATCGTTGAGTTAGTATCTCGTTACACAAGTCTCGTACTTACTTCGAAGCTAACTCAATATGTGTATTTTGTCCCGTATATATTTATTTATTTGGGCAAGCAACCGGTCACTGTTGGAATCTCAATTCCATCATCAGGCCTAACAGCTGAACGTAGCCTTTTAATATTGCTGGCTCTGTCTACTCCGCAAGGGATATAGACGTGATTATATGAACGAATGAATGATTATAATGCAACGGGAAAGTTTAAAATCAGTTAAAAGATTAATCATCAGATATACATATACTTTTGTTTCTCTGTAAAACTTATTGAAAATGAATATTTTGTCCGCATAATAAGCAAAGTAAATTTTCAGATACAGGACAATTCAATTGTTTGCATAAATTTTGTACGGGGAATGACAATTCGCAAATTAATATACTGTGAGGTTGTCGCACACAAGATACGATGTTTATTTAAATTTTTCAAATTGATTTCAACGTGTTGTTGCCGTGTGGTACCCGGCACTAAAGAATAGGACCAAACCATATCTTTCCCATGGATAAATAAATAAATATATTACACAGATTGAGTTAGCCTCACAATAAGTTCAGGGATTGTGTAACGAGATAATTACCCAACGTTACTTTATTTTTAAAATTGCCTTTGTGTAATTCTGGGTCTTCATCTGCCTATACAGGGTGACATTAAAAACAACTGCATCCTTTTCAACATAGACTATACCCATGCTTTTGAGCCGTTTGAGCCTATTTTTATTTAAATTAAACGTCATCATTTTCACATAAAAAAAACCCTCAAAAACTACGTCACACGCTTAAATACATACCAATACTACAAAAAGATATTAAAACTAAACATGTAAATAAATGTCTGAAAAATAAATTATTTTTCTAGTTCAAGATCAAGTAAAGTACGGAGTTGTCGAGATCGCTCAGCTGAATGAATTGTATCGTTGACTTCTGAATCTTACGCGTCGCTTTTCCGCCGGCCGGGGTGATATGACGTATTTAGGATCGTCGATTTTGATACTTTTATTTTTTTCGTACTTTCTGAAATATGAACCGATAATTTTCTTTTAACGTTTTTAAATATCCTTCAGATGAGTACACTTAACAGTTAAATTTATGCAGTTGAATTAAAAGTCATCCTGTATACCAAATTTCATCGTAATCGGTTCAGACAACCATCCGTACATACAAATATGCGCATAATATTGGTACAGTTTGGTATGCATACAACCATACATTCATATAATCACATATATATTCCTTGCGGGGTAGACAAAGCCAACAGTCTTTTCAAGACTGATAGGCCACATTGAGCTATTTGGCTTAATGGTGGAATTGAGATTCAAATAGTGACAGGTTGCTAGCCGGTCGCCTAAAAGAAGAATCCCAAGTTTATAAGCCTATCCATTATTCCCCTTTTACCCCATCCATTGAAACGAGATGGAGCGGTCCTATTCTCTTTTTGAGTGGTGCCGGGAACCACATATGACATAATGTTTATCTGTTTAGCCTCGAAGTACGCGCGTGAGTTGAATAAAACATATTACGGACATTGCATTAAAACTTTAAATTAATATTTCGACCAATCACGTGTCATGATGGCGGCCTATATTATTTGCGAAAATTATTACCGTTAGCTAACTTAAGAATGCAAGAGGTTATAGATGAGGATGTGAATGAAGCACGTAAGGAATATAAAAAAATGAAAGATTTGGTTAAGAAAGCTGTGATTAGAAAGAAAGAAGAGTATAAAGAGGATTTTGATAAAAGGCTATCAGAAGACTTTCAGTCAAATCTGAAAGTATTCTGGAAATCCGTAAGGTCAGCCCGAGGAAAAACTATAACCAGAGAGCTGACTAGGATCAGATGCCAGGATGGTAGCGTTGTGAAAGGAGAAGAATGTGTGCTAAAGATATGGAAAGACTATTTTGAGAGTTTATTTGAAAAAAAGGAAGAAAATAAGAAAGAGTTCTGCTATAGTAAAGAAAAAGAGAATGAGATGGAAGGCGAAATTGAAATGTTTGAAATTGTGGAAGCACTTAAGATTATGAAAGCGGGTAAAGCTGCCGGGTATGATAGAGTGTCGGTCGAGATGCTTAAAGCAGGAAAAGGAATATAAAGGTACCGAGTACCAAAAGATTGGTGTAAGGCTGTTATTGTGCCACTTTACAAAGGAAAAGGGTCACAACTGGACTGCAAAAATTATCGTGGTATAAGCCTGCTTAGCGTCGTCGGCAAATTGTATGCTAAGGTATTGATTAATAGAGTCAGGAATGAAACTGATGACAAAATATGGGATGCTCAGGCGGGATTTCGAAAGGGAATGGGATGTACTGATCAGGTCTTTTCTTTGCGGTGCATAGCCGAAAAGTTTTTGGCCAAGAGTCAAAAAGTCTATTGCACATTCGTGGATTTGGAAAAGGCCTATGACAGAGTTGAGAGGAATGAATTGTGGTCAGCACTTTCTATGCATGGGGTGAGCAGTCTCTTGATACGAGCACTGAAATCCTTATATGAGGATTCGAGTGCTTGTGTCAGGATAAACGGAGCGCACACTGAGTGGTTTAAGATTGAGAAAGGTGTTAGGCAGGGATGTGTTGCGTCACCGTGGCTGTTCAACCTATTTATGGATAGTTGTTTGACAGATTTGAAAGAGTCTGAAAGTGGATTAAGGATGAATGAATTACTCGTCAAATGTCTGCTCTATGCCGACGATCAGGTTATACTGGCGTCATCAGCGGAGGAGTTACAGGAGATGGTAAACTGTATGCATGAAGCTTGAAAAGAGAAAGGAATGAAAGTGAACGTAAGTAAAACTAAAACACTGGTTTTTGAAATGGAGAAAGAAATGACAGCATGTAATATTTTGATTGGAGGAGAAAAAGTTGAGCAAGTGAAAGAGTTTGTATATCTAGGATCAAAGTTTACATCAGATGGCAAGTGTGATAGTGATATTGAAAGGAGAGTAAACGCGGGGAACATGGTGAATGGAGCTTTGCATGCCTTTATGAGCAGTCAGAAACTATCCAAAAAGGCTCGACTGGCTATGTACAGGGGCGTGTTGGTCCCGACATTAATGTATGGGAGTGAAAGTTGGGTATGGCAAAAGAAGCACGAAAGCAGAATAAATGCAGTGGAAATGAGAGCGTTAAGGAGTATGTTGGGTGTGAAATTGAGTGACCGGATAAGGAACAGCGTGATAAGGGAATGTTGTGATGTGAAAGAAGATGTAGTTACAGTCGTCGGCAAATTGTATGCTAAGGTATTGATTAATAGAGTCAGGAATGAAACTGATGACAAAATATGGGATGCTCAGGCGGGATTTCGAAAGGGAATGGGATGTACTGATCAGGTCTTTTCTTTGCGGTGCATAGCCGAAAAGTTTTTGGCCAAGAGTCAAAAAGTCTATTGCACATTCGTGGATTTGGAAAAGGCCTATGACAGAGTTGAGAGGAATGAATTGTGGTCAGCACTTTCTATGCATGGGGTGAGCAGTCTCTTGATACGAGCACTGAAATCCTTATATGAGGATTCGAGTGCTTGTGTCAGGATAAACGGAGCGCACACTGAGTGGTTTAAGATTGAGAAAGGTGTTAGGCAGGGATGTGTTGCGTCACCGTGGCTGTTCAACCTATTTATGGATAGTTGTTTGACAGATTTGAAAGAGTCTGAAAGTGGATTAAGGATGAATGAATTACTCGTCAAATGTCTGCTCTATGCCGACGATCAGGTTATACTGGCGTCATCAGCGGAGGAGTTACAGGAGATGGTAAACTGTATGCATGAAGCTTGAAAAGAGAAAGGAATGAAAGTGAACGTAAGTAAAACTAAAACACTGGTTTTTGAAATGGAGAAAGAAATGACAGCATGTAATATTTTGATTGGAGGAGAAAAAGTTGAGCAAGTGAAAGAGTTTGTATATCTAGGATCAAAGTTTACATCAGATGGCAAGTGTGATAGTGATATTGAAAGGAGAGTAAACGCGGGGAACATGGTGAATGGAGCTTTGCATGCCTTTATGAGCAGTCAGAAACTATCCAAAAAGGCTCGACTGGCTATGTACAGGGGCGTGTTGGTCCCGACATTAATGTATGGGAGTGAAAGTTGGGTATGGCAAAAGAAGCACGAAAGCAGAATAAATGCAGTGGAAATGAGAGCGTTAAGGAGTATGTTGGGTGTGAAATTGAGTGACCGGATAAGGAACAGCGTGATAAGGGAATGTTGTGATGTGAAAGAAGATGTAGTTACAGGAATAGAAAAGGGTATGTTGAGATGGTTCGGTCATGTGGAGAGGATGAATGAAAACAGGTTGACTAAGCAGATATACAAGGAGAGTGTGGAGGGAAAGGTCGGGGTGGGAAGACCTAGACGAACATATCTTGATCAAATTAAGGACGTCCTGGTGAAGGGTCAGGTCAAAAGTGCCCGAAACCGCCGAGCTTGCATGAAGAGAATTATGAATGTGGATGAAGCAAAGGAAGTATGCAGGGATCGTGGCAAGTGGAAAGAGGTAGTCTCTGCCTACCCCTCCGGGAAAGAGGCGTGAGTTTATGTATGTATGTATTATTACCGTTATTATGTGCTGCGTGGCACCAATAAAAAAAAGAATAGGACCACTCCATCTCTTTCCCATGGATGTCGTAAATGTCGACTAAAGGATATGTTCAATAGATATTCTTCTTATAAGCGATGGGCAAGCCCTGTCACTATTTGACTCTCAATTTCATCAGCCATATAACTGAGCGTGTGCATTCAGTCTTTGCGAGACTTTTGGCTCTGTCTACCCGTAAGGGATGAAAACATGCTTATATGCATGTGTGTATGTGTTTTTCGATTTAATTAATGTTTTATTAATAGTTGGTGTAAAGCGCAAACAAAACCGTCTGCCAAAACTAGTTCACACATGACTTTTCAGTCGACATGTAAATGTGTTGTTGATGAATGAAAAGCATATAATTATTGTGTTCGCTATAAAATTTCCGAATGCACTCCGCGTTCATGTTTGTCAATTTGTTACCACCGAACAGGGTTAAATTCGATTTGTGAGGGGAATATTTCGAATTTCAATAATGAAATACCTACTTTCCATATTGAGGAATGTCGGCGGTTAAAAATTTAATTTGGGTTTGAATGGTGAATTTTGAAGTGTTTTTATGTTTTTTTTTTTTTATTATTCAAATTTACAGTGAGAACAACAGGTATAGGAAATAAGCTGAAAATAATAAAATATTTGCGCTGGCAAAGAAAAGATGATTATTAAGACCGTGAAGACTTGATGTATGAAGGCTTGTATAAGTAAGTAAGGAATATCCCTAGCGGGGTAGACAGAGCCACCAGTCTTGAAAAGACTGATAGGCCACGCTCAGCTGTTTGACTTAGTGATAGAATTGAGATTCAAATAGTTACAGGTTGCTAGCCCATCGCCTAAAAGAGGAGTCCCAAGTTTATAAGCATAGGCTTATAAACTTGGGATTCCTCTTTTAAGGGATAGCCCTTAGTCGCCTTTTACGACATCCGTGGGAAAGAGATGTAGTGGTCCTATTCTTTTTTGTTGTGGTGCCGGGAACCACACGGTACAAATCTTACTTAATTATTTAATCGTTACTTTGTAAGAAGCTTAAATGATTTTCCTCTGTAAACATAACTGTGACCATTGAAGCAAACCTAATGACCTACTTATTCATTGTCAACGCGAAATAAGTTCGTCAAAGTGTTCATTGCCTTGCAAAGTCACTCAAACGACTTGGAGGTATATCCGGTAAGTCTACAGAAATCTAATCGTAGATGCATTGGGTCCTGTTTTTACATAGAGTGCGCGATCTACAATATATTGGTAAGTATTGAAAACATATTATACATACATACATAAATCACGACTCTCTTCCCGGAGGGGTAGGATTGCCACGATCCCTGCATACTTCTTTCGCTTCTTCCACATTCATTACTATCTTCATGCAAGCTCGTCGGTTTCTGGTACTCTTGACCTGACCTAGTCTAGGCCTTTTATATAATAATGATCTCTTTATACATATACCTTACATACTATGCAATAAATACAAATTTCAATTAAATTGTACACTGTTTAAAACATTTTTAATAAAACTTTTGATATGTTAACATTAACTCAATTTTAATTTGTTCAATTAAATTAGGTAATTAATGAGAACTACATTTATTTGAAAGCGGTTAAAAAACAGTTTATGGTTGTCTCTTGGAAATTACGCACTCTTACTAAGACAAAGGACGCTCAATGCTTCCTCAATTTGTAAAGATGAGGGTTAACTTGCTGCGTCGGCGGAAAAGGGGGCTCGCGGAGGTTAACCCCCCTACAATATTATTAATAGCACCCACCTGTTTGTGCAAACTGACATAGGTTATAAACTCTTATCATTACTAAAACTAGTCACGGCTTCGAATTCGCAAAGGGTCATTGTCTTTATTTATTTTAATTATTAAATAATTTTATTATATTACACGAGTACAATTCTGACGTTTAACACTGTCAAGCGACAATGTATACTTTCAATTTTAAGATTCACATTTCAATTTTAAGTTTGTAAAATTGTAAAGCTGACGTTATTGAAAATGTTGCAGTGCAGTTTGTTACTGCTTTTTCTGCACTTTGGAAGTGGCAGTAAACATAAGTAATTTATTTGACGTCAATGTTGACGACCAATGTTGTGAAACCGAAAGATATGACAATATTAAGTGATATTTCAAATGTCCGATAATAATGAATGACACGCAGATTTTGCTTTGCCGCTCCAGCACGGGCCACGTCTCGCATATAATACAAAAATCCGAGAGATAATATAGAACATATTATGTACCGCGTAAGACATACAACAATTTATCCCGAGTTCTTCGCATTCGTCTTGCGCAACCCCGCGTTTAATCATAGCAGGCAATTTGGGGAGCCCGTGACGTCACACGTCCTATTAATTTACAGACCTCCGACGGAGAAAGGTTGTAAGGAAGAGGGCCTTGATTCCGTTCGCATAGTGTTGGGATATGTGATTCGAAAATAGAAAAAAAAATATTTTTGAAATTAATTTGTGGTTTAACAGCCAGGTAGCAGCAACGTGTTTCGGCAAATGCGTTATTTAGCGTGTAATGCTTCGAAATTTGTATTTGAAACCAACGAGATACTTCTCATTAATATTCCTGTAAATCCAAACTATTATTATAAATGCGATAGTAAGTTTGTTTGTTTATTTATTTGTACCTTTACCTACATGCGTTGTCTGCCAAATCAATCTTCATGAAAAGCGGACGGGATACAGACAGACAGATTTTAGCATTTCAATATTTAATATGGGTTTTCAATCGTACATATCGTTTCACCACAACACTATCGCTTCATGTGAGCGTTGCTTGTCGGTGTCTTACCTTAGATTTGTAAGTCATTTATAACGTCTGAAATATTTTATGGCACGAACATTATTCCATCATTTTGAAGTGTATTCATGAGGTACACGCACGATTACATTGGAGGGGGATGTGGGGATCATTTTAACCCACTTCTACAAAAATAGGTTATCAGTTTGAGTAAGTATTTTTTTTTTTGGGAACTAGCTTATAATTTTTAAATTTAAAATTTTTCAAAGATTTTTTATTTATCATGCTCTTGCCATTAGACCTGGTTGCCTCCTCAACCCATTAAAAAAGCCCATGGTGCGATCTGGTGGACGATCCGGCCACAATCCTGGATTTGTTAAATCAAGCTTAGTTTTGATACGCAGATTTGCCGTGTGGTTCCCGCCACCAATAATCATGTCTATATCCCATGCGGGGTAGACAGAGCCGATAGTCTTGAAAAGACTAATTGGCCACGTTCGGCTGCTTGGCTTAATGATAGAAATGAGATTCAAATAGTGACAGGTTGCTAGCCTGTCGCCTAAAGGAAGAATCCCAAGTTTATAAGCCTACTAGCTGACCCGCGCAACTTCGTTTGCGTGTATCCCGCTACTTATTACACACACATTATGACACTAACTCCCATATTATTCGCATGTGCCTCAGTAAAAAAATATCTAAATATGTACTTAGAAACAAAAGAAAGATACCTATTCTATTAAGTTCTTTTTCTGAACTTATCTTACCTTAAATTACGATTTTTTTTTTAATTATTTCCCTAATATTAAATTGACCTAACTTTAAATTTTAACCAAAATCTTAATAGAAAATATCAATCCATAAATTACGGTTTTATATTTTAAAAAACTAATCTTACTAATAAGTGCGATTTAATACTAACCTTAGAATACAATACCTACTATTATCATACAATTATTGTTGTCGCGCTGAAAAGCACGTTTTATTTTTCTCAAAGAGCTGCGATAAATAAACGCGTCCGATCGCTTCCAATTTCAAAGTGCTAATGGGGAGCCGACGACGAGGGGTCTTCCCAAACTCCTGTGTGGGAGTTGGAGTGAATGGTCAGGGTCTTTTTACCCTCTTCATTGGTTTCATCGCTGCCTACAGCTGTAGACAGGTCAATGGGGCGGCCGTGGCGGCCTGGGTCATCTTCTTCTGTCTTCTGGAAGTTCCCATCGGCGGCGGCGTCATCACTGAGCGACGACGTCTGCCGCAGGTGAGGGCTTCACGCGACGGTCCGGAGGGCGGGCGTGGAGCGGCGCGATGCCGCGCAGGTGGACGTGCGATGATGCGTCCGCCCTCTCAAACATCTTCGTGGCCAGCCTGGCCACAAAGTCATCTAGGCCCTCCCACTTCAAGTCCCTGAGGATTGTCGAGTTCCTCACGTAGCGTGGGGCTCCGACGACGCCGCTGCCGCCGACGCGCTATTTATAGGGACGCTGCCCCCGCCGCCGCGCCCGGCCCGTACCGTACCGCAATACTAATATCGTGATATCTCCTAAACTATATGTCTAAATAACACACTGTAAACTGCAAAAATAATCTAAATTAAATGCTCGTGATGATGAACTTACTTATTTTGATAAGGATATATGTATTATTGGTTATATCACCAGTTAAACATCACCCAACGAATTAAATGTTTTTTTAATACAGAAGAGTAGTTTTTGTGACTTAAATAAAAAAGCTGGATATATGTCATCGCGGACTTTTTTGTAGAACTAATAAAGACCAATGTTTTTGCTATACATTGTTCTTACTTGTATCCAACGGTATAAGCGGCGCACGCACAAATGCAATCTTCAATTAGATTTTTTTTCTGACTTCTTGGACATAAATCGCTATAACTCAGCTAATATAGTTTCAATGTATTTCAATTATATATAAAAACCTGTCGGAGAAAATACTCTTTCTATTAGTGAAAACCGCATCAAAATCCGTTGCGTAGTTTTAAAGTTTTATGCATACGAAGGGACTACAGACAAAATGGGCGACTTTGTTTTATACTATGTAGTGATACCTTAGTCAGTTTTTACAACATCCATGGGAAAGAGATGGAGTGGTCGTATTCTTTTTTGAACTGGTGCCGGGGACCACACGGCATAATCATTATAGTATAGATTTATCTCTATATATACATCTTACATTTGACCTTTTCTTACTTATTATATACATATATAAGTAAGAGACACGTAGGTGGGACTTCTCAGGGTATTATTAAGTAAAATTTAATGCCCCTTAGTTCCTTTGGCCCCGGATGTGCCGGGGCAATTAGACCTTAGTTATGACGTCACGAACTGAAGAACATACATACGGGTCGAATTTGCGTCGTTTTTTATTTTATGAATAACGTTATTTAACGTACAGACATATATACATAAAAGCACGCCTTTTGCATAAAAGATATATACCCGTTGTTTTTATTGTACGAACAACTTAGTTTAACACACTCAATTGAATACATAAAGTCACGTATTTTTGCATAAAAACTAAAAATATACCTCTTACGAGGTGGGCAGAGACATCTTTGTACTTGCCACGATCTCTGCATACTTCTTTCGCTTCATACATATTCATAACTCTCTTCATGCAAGTACGGCGGTTTCGGGTACTCTTGACCTGACCCTTTAATTTAAGTATGCCTAAAAGGTACCTCTTATCAGAAGGGGAAGGCAGAAGCTACATTTAGCCACTATCTCTGCATACTGCTAAAGTTTCCCTTCATGCAAGCAATAAATTTTAACTTTATCATCATTATATAGTTTACACAGCTATTAACAATTACTAATTTAAAAAAAAAAATTAAGAAAAGAAATCGTTTTAGTTTTGTAAATTGCTTAGTCCTTGTAAAACGTTAGCCCACGGCAACGTGCCCAGAAGGCTGGTTGCATTGCCAAGTTGACGTTGGCATAACATTAATTATCTTTCCTACTGCAAAAAAAAGATAATATATCTGCTGTGATTTTCAAGCAACCCACTCTTAGCATATAGATATTACTCGAACTAGCAGTATGCTTCTCTCCTTTAAACAAACTTTTACAATATACTTTAA
Organism: Amyelois transitella; assembly: GCF_032362555.1. Lineage (NCBI taxonomy): Eukaryota > Metazoa > Arthropoda > Insecta > Lepidoptera > Pyralidae > Amyelois > Amyelois transitella. The sequence goes on along the minus strand of NC_083507.1, from coordinate 11,348,229 downwards.
TCGAATCCAGAAAATAATAGCTATTTTCCATTATCATTATCCTAATACCGTGCCGTGTGGTTTCTCTCTCTTTCTCAAGGATGTCGTAAAAGGCGACTCAAGAATAGGCTTATAATAATGCCCATTAATGATGGCAGTAGAAAACCCTCCGATACAGATGTAGTTCATCTAGATGCGGCCATAAATAAAATTTATGTTTGTGTGCCGTGTGGTTCTCGGCACTTTAGAATAGGTCCACTCCATCTCTTTGCAATATATCTATCACATATCAGCCATGGATGTAGTAAAATGCGACTAAGAGATAGGCTAATAAACTTGGGATACTCCTTTTAGACGATGGGCTAGCAACCTGTCACTATTTGTATCTCAATTCTATCGTTTAACCAAACAGCTGAACATGTGCTATCAGTTGGCTCTGTCCACCCCGTAAGTTATTTAGACATGACTATATTTATGTTTGTATCATCCTCCTAGCTTTAGTCTCAGTTGCATCCTCACCTCTAGCTATTTCCTTTATCACTGAAATGGATTTTAGTATTGAAAGGTCCTCACAATGCATCCTTTAACTATCGAGTCAGAGGGGAGATAAACAAAAGCACAAAACAACGAGAGTTCAGAAGCTTAATAATATTGATTAATCTGCTTAATAATATTGATTTACAAACTATCATTTTGTTTTTTCGTGAAAATTTATCAGTTGCGAAGAAGCTTAAGCTAGACATATGTACATATAAATGCCTATATCCCTTGCGGGGTAGACAGAGCCAATAGTCTTGAAAAACTGAATGGCAACATTCAGCTGTATGGCTTAATGAAGTAATTGAGATAGAAATAGTAACATGGTTGCTAGCCCGTCGCCTTAAAAAAGAATCCCAATTTTGTAAGCCTATTCCTTTAGTCGCCTTTTACGACATCGGTGGGAAAGAGATGGAGTGGTCCTATTCTTTTTTGTATTGGTGTCGGGAACCACACGGCAGTTTTCTTCTTCTTCTTTTCTTCTCCACCTTCCATAGTTTGTAATACAAGTGTCGCGCTAACGGAATTTACAGCTCTCCACGAGACAGACACAGTTCTTACGTTGCTGCTATTGTTCCACGCCTTTTGTTTTCATCTGTTGAGAACTATTCAGCTTGGCATCTCAATTGAGCTGAAGATTTATGTTTAAGTATGTTGTAGGCATTCCAATCAATATATACATATATATTAAAAGAGGGAAGGATGTGACCGCGACCCAATTTAAAAATCTGATTCTTCGTGTTGGCTGTGATTTTTTTTGTCTCCCACTCAGTATATATTTATTTAAATAGTGACAGGTTGCTAGCCGATGGGCTATGCAATAAAAGGTATATAAAGGTATACAATCCCCTGCGGGGTAGACAGAGCCATAAGTGTTGAAAAGACTGAAATGCCACGTTCAGCTGTTTGGCTTAATGATAGAATTGAGATTCAAATAGTGACAGGTTGCTAACCCATCGCCTAAAAGGAGAATCTCAAGTTTATTAGCCTGCCCTTAGTCGCATTTTACGATATCTATGGCAAAGAGATAGAGTATTCTAATGTGCCGGAAACCACACGGCACACAAATTTAAAATATTGATGGCCGCATCTAGATGAACTAAATCTGCGAAGGGTTTTTAAGGCCACCTTTAATGAGCAATATTATAAGCCTATTCTTGAGTCGCCTTTTACGACATCCTTGGGAAAGAGATGTAGTGGTCTAAGAAAAAACTAGAAAACTTACGGTTAAACCTACAGAATCAGATTTTTAAGTTTTGCGCGGACGGGTCAGTCGAAATGATTTGATGTGTCGCAGTTACATCCTCCCCTCTCTGTAGAAGAGACCGGGGTGGATCTTTTTAACCATGATCGTGGATTGATTTTTAGATAAAAATTAAATTTATTCATAATTATTTTATTTTCTTGAAATCAAATATTGACAAATATGAAGTAATTTTTTTTTTTTTATTTATTGTAACAAATTGACATTTTATTTTCATCATTTTATTAAGAATTTATTAATTGACTTAAATGACTTGTGTATAATTTTATAATAATTTGCATGCTATAATTAATGGCTGACCATGAGGAAATATTTTTTGTTTTTATACCTTTTGTAAACCCTAGTCAAAAGCAAATAAATATTCTATTCTATTCTATTGAGTCAGGATATTACACGAAGCGATTCCCATCTGACCTTCGCAACCTTTGTAAGGAAAACTAATCCATTTTGGATCATGGCTGCACATTCGTTTTCCTAAGTGCAGGTTTCCTCACGATATTTTAGCTTACCGTAAGAGCATCAGCACCAACTCATTGTCCATGTTTGACGGCCTCTGTGGCGCAGCGGTAGTGCGCTTGTCTGTGACACCGGTGGTCCCGGGTTCGAATCTCGGTCAGGGCATGATGAGAACGAACTTTCTCTGATTGGCCTTAGTCTTGGATGTTTATCTATATAAGTATTTATTATAAAATGTAGTATCGTTGAGTTAGCATCTCGTAACACAAGTCTCGAACTTCTTCGAAGCTAACTCAATCTGTGTAATTTGTCCCGTATATATTTATTTATATTATGTTACACACGCACATTTTTCTCACTGACTATTTATAAAATAATTAATTTAAGACGACAATTATCTCCCGTATATTTTCGTGCATGACTTGGTCAAGCCCGAACGACACGGCCAACTTCCTCGTGTAGAACTTACGGTGCGAAACTTGGTCTAGTCTCGAAGCATGTGCAGAACGGTATCGCTCGTGTAGACACCGCCTTGCATGACATTTTATACTGGAACTAATAAAAAAAGCTCAGATAAATTAGTAACGTTTAACAGCAAAAAATCAAGAAATTATTTTCTTTATTTGTTTATGAACATAAGTACATATGACGTATTCCTTACGGGATAAACAAAGCCAATTTGTTTTATACTCATTCACATTTTTTTAATGTAGACTCTAAATAGTGGATAAATACACATGTATTCGTCCACTATTTAGATTTAAAAATAGAATTGAATAGATTTATTTTCAAAATTGGATACAAGGTATCACTTATGGACGTCACATAACTTAAATCTAATTATAACTACTACCGCTTCCAAAGCGCATGTGTAGAAGAAGAAGAAAGATAAGAGATCTATATTTCTAAATTGACGTCCGGTTAAAATGCTGCAGTGCAATTTGTTACCGCTTCTTTTGCACTGACGCTTTGGAAGCGACAGTAAACTTAGTTTTGAGTCATTTATTTGACGTCAACCAATAATGAATAAAGAATTTAAATTTGAATTTTAATTTGACTGGTAGAGAATGCCTCTTAGTATACTCTGAAATATTATTAGGTACATAATTTAAAGTCCAATATAGTTTAAATAAATAAATACTTATCTACTCATAATAATATACATTGTAGTTATGTGAAAACACGGTCAATAGCAGGAATCATGGAATATCTCCCTTTATAATGAACGCTGAAGGCTTTCATTTGCATAAACTGGCTACTCGTCAACACACCAATCCCTTGATACTAGCTATCACGCAACTAACCTTAAAAATTTACAATCACCTACCGTACATTGCCACTTAAGTTCTTTGAAATTAGAATATGTCAGTGTAAGAGCGGCAGTGGAATGCGTGCTTGTTGAAATGTCTGTTTAGTTAGTATATCGCAGTAAGGTCGTTGAAGTGTTTGCGAAACATACTAAGGCTATCTACAGAATTAGGAGCCTAAGTATTTATACCTTGAGGGATGAATGAACGAGCCTTTTTATCAGACTTTTTATTAAAATGCCGTCTTAAAGTTTATGAAGACCTACAAAATGCGGAGATATATTTTCGTAATATTATAATGAAAGGATATATAAAGAATATAGCGCCTGTGGTCGAATAGCTAAAGTGCCCGAATAAGAAAATTGTGATGTGTAGGGAGGCACAGGTTCAAATCCCACCTAGGCCATGTACCAACGTCTATTTTGCAAATTTGAGTGCTAATTGATGATCTTAGAGCGAGGGAAAACATCGTTACAAAACATGCACGTTCTACGCAATTACCTACAAAACGCAAAAAATTTAAATTCAACGACATCTAACTAAAATGCGACGAACTTAGCTTTAAGACTTATATGAAGCTAAATTCTTCGCATTTTGTAGCTGGCGTTTAATTTGATTTAAACGCCAGCTACAAGAAAACGTCGAATTTAGCGCCACATACAAAAGAAAACAGATTTTTCGCGAATCTATAGTAAAATTATAGTTTAAACGGGATGAAAAGCCTTTCTCCAGACCCTATGTCCTTTAACAGACTCTAAACTATATTTTTGTGAGATTTCAAAAATATTAATTCAAAATATAACCCGTGAAGAGGGAACAAACAAATAAACTCACTTTCGCATTTAAAATTTCAGTTAGGATACATACATACATACATATGTCACGTCTATATCCCTTGTGGGGTAGACAGAGCCAACAGTCTTGAAAAAACTGAGTGGCCACGAGTAGAGTTGAGATTCAAATAGTGACAGGTTGCTAGCCCATCGCCTAAAAAAGAATCCCAAGTTTGTAAGCCTATCCCTTAGTCTTATCAGTTAGGATTTATTTATTTATTTCAATTTCCTAAAATATACTCGCGAAACGATTAATATAGCCATCTTTAATAAGCTAAATAGCCTCAACTTTCTAGATTACTATTTAATTTCATAACTATTCTGCCGTAAAGGCAATTATTTCGTAGCACAATGTAGTTTGGACGCATCACATTTGCATCGTCTGCAAGCTATTGAGACTCGCAAATCACAAATTAACGAGGTAACAGAAAAAGTATAAATGTACAAAATTAATATTTTGTACAACGTTATCTTTCCCCTGGCTTAAGTCCAGTTGCATACTCATCTCTCTGGAGAGGAGCCCAAGTAACGTTTTAAGGTACTGGATTTGGTAAGTCAGGTTTTTATAAAAAAGTTCGTATTGAGTCTTGTCCATTGACGCTAATAGTCACAGTAATAATGATGTATGTTTATGTACTAACTTTTGCTAACTTGCATATCCATTTACTTGTATATGCAAGTTGAGTGTTAATAGACTTCAGCCTTTTTTGGAGTCGGATACCGACTATTATATACATATATATATTAAATAAATATTTATAATAAGCCATATTTTGTTTCTATCAAATAAAAAACAACACTAGCCAACTGGTTTGAGTTGCATGAAATAGCAAACAAACCAGAAAGCTAAAAAATAAATATTAAACACTAGCTAGTGACAAACGAAAATAAAGCTACAACAAAAAAAAAATAATAAAAAGAAAACCTGAAAACTTTTAAAAAAGAGCCCTAAAGGTAACAACGTATCTTTCTGTGTCATAACTATTTCGTTGAAACGCTGTATTATATTCATTATCTGCAGACAGTTAGTGAGCTGTTTGAATAAACCATGGATGTGTTGTTGAGTTTCAGTGTTACTGCACTGCCATGGAGATTGACTATAAAATGAGCCAGGGGAACGTTCGGTCATACAGTTTATTTGAAGGTATTGTTACTATGGCTTCAATTAATATGAACTTTTGTATCCGTATTGTCAACATAGTCGTTTATTGAACGATTCGGGGGCGTTTTGGCAGAAGGTTAGGCAGCTCATGCGAAGTAAAGTATAGTAAAAGTAAAAAGAATTTATTCATAGAACACCATAACAAAAATACAAAAAAGGAAACAATAATATGCACAAAAATAAACATGAAGAAGTATAGTAGTCTTGGCAACAAAGCGGTATGCGATGGCACCGTGTGGTTTTAGCGGGTTCAAACCCCACATAACCCGGCCGGCTTCCCGTAGACGGCCGGGTAGACGATGGTCTTTCCACAGTTAAAAAAAGCCTACTCAAAACCGAACAAATATTCAGTTATTGTGGAAAAATGTTGTCTCTGCCTACCCCCTCCGATATATCCGTAGCGTTGTTGAGTTTGAGCGTTACTGCCATTGAGATTGACTATTTATTGTGACAGGGGAATGTTCGGTTTAGTTATTCAGTTTATAGGGTTTTGATGCCGTCGTTTTAATATATGTGAGCTATTGTATCTGTATCTGTTTGTTTTATGGTTGTGTTATGGTTTATTCCACTTTGTGCACTTAAATGACAATGATGATAATAACCTTTGAATCAGTTCCCATGGTGAATTAATACGTCATTATTATTTATTTACTGGACTAATCACCCTGATGGGTCATTCTAATTAAATATTAAATGTAGGTATATGTATTTATATTTTGTATGTATTTTATGTATCATGAAAGTATTTTGCAGTATGCATGTGCACTTTATCGCACCACCAACTTAAAGTTTTTCTGTTTGGTCAGCTGATAGTCTGGTAGAGAATGCCAAACGGCATTAAGTCCGCCATTTATACATTTTTTTTGTGTTATAATGTTTAAAATAAATAAATCAACTACGGAAAAGTGAGTCGGATACCGACTCAAAAAAGGCTGGAGTCGATTAATACTCAACTTGCATATTCAAGTAAATGGATATGCAAGTTAGCAAAAGTTAGTACATAATCATACATAATTATTACTGTGACCGGACATGACTCAACACGAACTTGGCCAGTTATTTTAAATATAAACTTAATAAAATATTTCTTACAACTCGACAGCCACTCCAATCATCGAATCTTAAAAAATAAATCTTGCATAATCTCTTTGATCCGACCCAATACTATACTATACAGTCCTTAGGGATTTTCAATAACCATAGAGTAACAAATCTTACAGAACAATTGAGTTATTATATTATTATATTGTCACTTGAGGCCGCCCGCGGCTTCATCCGCATGAAAATCCTATCAATCCCGCGGGAACTCCGGGATAAAAAGTAGATTATATTTTATTCTGGGTCTTCAGCTACCTACATACCAAATTTCATCGTAAACAGTTCAGTAGTTTTTGCGTGAAAGAGTAACAAACTTCCATACTGACTTACTCACAAACTTTTGCTTTTAGGTTTGCGTTTTTTTTTTCTTTTTTTGTTGAGACAACGCCACAACTTGTTTTGACAATTTTGTTGTCTGACCAATATTTTATTCATTCATTCATATAATAACGTCTATTTCTCTTGCCGGGTATACAAATTTAGAAGTCTTGAAATACTGATAATGTAGAATTGAAATTCAAATACTGACAGGTTGCTAGGCCATCGCGTAAAAGAAGAATCCCAAGTTTATAAGCTTATTCCTTTGTTACCCTTAACGACATCCATGGCAAAGAGATTCATTTTTACATTTGTATACATACTTTTGTATTTTGAAATGCAATTTAAATCGAAGAGTTTGAATAAAAATATTGTTGAATGTCGATGAAGCAAACTAAGTAAAAGAACAATGTAGTCTAACTTTCCGTATAAGAGGCATCACATCCTCTGTGCCTGGAGGTCTGTCTCTAATACCGGAGGTCCCGGGTTCGAATCCCGACCAGAGCATGATGAGAAATGAACTTTCCCTGATTGTCCCCAGGACATGAAACATCTTGGATGTTTATCTATAATAAGTATCTATTTATTATAACGTTATTGTTGTGTTAGTATCTCGTAACACAAGTTTCGAACTTACTTCGAAGCTTACTCAATCTGTGTAATCTGTCCCGTATATATTATATTTATTATTCAATTCTCTTCAATTTTTATCATTAGCGTAATAAATGGCACTTCTATCCATCTGCCTAACTCTACGTTTGCAAACCCACTTACAACTTTAAATACAAACATCTGACAAGTCCAAGAAATACGATATTTTCTCTAAGGATATTTGTGAATCCCTGTTCGAACCGTATCTTTTAAAAACATATCGGGTTCTCCCTAAAATAACGTTCCTTACGTTTTGTGAATCAACACTGTGACCTGCAATACGCCGCTTACTAAAAATCACATGGAATACGTTTTTAAATTTCATATAAGTACCTACATACAATAATACATTTACCTTTACAGGGTGGACTCAACAGTCTAAGACTGAAAGGCCATGTTCAACTTTGAGGGAATCGAGATTGAAATAGTAAGAATTTCCTAGCACATTGCCTGCAAAAAAAAATACTAAGGTTTTTACCTTTCCCTTAGTCGCCTTTTACGACATTCATGGGAAAGATACGGAGTTGTCTTTTTGTATAGTGCCGGGGGCCACACGGCACATTTATTTGCCATAAATTATTATTTGCCATCAAGATCAAAATCTTGAATAACATCATTATTTGGTCACCGTAATATTTGTTTCTTCATTTTTTTCTGTTATTATGGGCATAGTAGCGAAAGAAATGATGATAAATAAACGAAAGAATATAATTTTCGTCGAGATGAAACTTGGAATAACATTGACCCAAAAACTAAACACAATAAGATCTGTTTGAAATTCAGCAACCGTCCTGAGATTCTTTATATACTACATTACATATGTAGGTACCTATATAGAAAAGATCCAAAAGTTATAAACGCTAGATGTGCCGTCTCTGTCACCGTTACGATCCTTTCATACTCCCACATTCATGTAATCACGTCTATATTCCTTGCGAGTTAGACAGAGCCAACAGTCTTGCAAAGACTGAAAGGCCAAGTTCGGCTGTTTGACTTAATGATAGAATTGAGATTCAAATAGTGACAGGTTGCTAGCCCGTCGCCTAAAATAAGAATCCCAAGTGTATGAGCTAGTTTTATCCACATTTATCACTAATTTCAGTACTTTTGACCTGACATGCCTTTGGCCAGGATGTCTCCGATTTGATCTAGCTACATTCGTCTAGGGAACCACAGTTCAACTTTCTTTGATCTTGTCATTAGTGACCTGCATAATTGTTTATTTATTAATTTATGTACACAGAATTATATACAGGAGCATTTTATACAATAATTATAGTACAAAGGTGCTACTTATTTCTTAGGTGAGATTATGAGATGATGTTTTTGGATGTAAAACAATTTTTTTTAATAGATACTCAACAAATAATTTTTGTGCTCAAATTTTTTTTTAAACGGCTTTTTTTCCTGTTCTGTAGGAATTCCAAAAAAAAATTTGGCCATTTCAAAATCGGACCATTTGGGAATTTTCGTTTTTCAAATTCGTTCCATTTAGGAAGCGGGCATTTCTTTTTTAAATATTGCACCAATCGCGCAAAACGTCAAATAAAAATATAGACGTAAGACGCGACAGAACAAACTACAATGGCGTTTTTTTTTTTCAACGTCATCAAATTACAACAATCTCTCTTTAATCGTTAACGAATATTTATACACTAAAATAGTTGCATTAAGTTTTCTCAAAGATAACGATAAACAATGTAGCACCACGTGCAGCCAAACTTGGAATTTGAACAAAGTTGTGGCAATAGATGTAAGTTTTACTCCTAAACTTGCGTCAAATGCAAAGGAAGTGGGTGTGGCAAGCAATAATGGTAACAGTTTATATAGGTACGTAATAGTTTGAGATTGTTTGTTTTAGGGATCGTTTAGAAGAAACTATTAATATATAATATGATAAACATATAATCAAGTCTTTATCCCTTGCGAGGTAGACAGAGCCAACAGTCGACGTAATTGTTTAAGATTATTTGTTTAAGGGGCCGTTTAGGAGAAACCATTAATATATAATATGATAAACATATAATCACGTCTATAACCCTTGCGGGGTAGACAGAGTCAACAGTTTTGAAAAAACTGATGAACTGAACGTTCAGGCTTAATAATCGTGTTCAAATAGTAAATGAATACCAAGTTTATTAGCCTGTCCCTTAGTCGCATTTTACGATATCCATGGTGAAGAGGTGATGAAGTGGACTTATTCTAATATGCCATAAACCACACGGCACACAAACTAAAATATTTGAAGACCGCATCTAGATCAACTATATCTGCGAAGGGTTTTCTACTGCCGCCATTAATGGGCATCCTTTCCAATAAATTAAGCAGATAAAGAACATATTGCGAATGAGTATTCATCCTTTAGGTACTATGTGGAATGGTTCACTGAAGGGAATGTGAAGGAATTTCAAAATAGGGTTAGGTACATCAAAATGTCGGGTATTCTTAAAAAATAACGAAGTATTTGTACATTGTTCTGATTCTGAGTGTAAGAAGTGATAAATCTGCCATATTGTATTAAAATCATCCATCCATATATATCCATCTCGTTCCCATGGATGTCGTAAAGGCGACTAAGGGATAGGCTTATAAACTTGGGATTCTTCTTTTAAGCGATGGGCTAGCAACCTGTTACTATTTGAATCTCAATTCTATCATCGAGCCTGGTACGCCACATTCAGCTGTTTGGCTCAATGATAGAATTGAGATTCATATAGTAGGTAACAGGTTGCTAGCCCATCGTCTAAAAGAAGAATCCCAAGTTAATAAGCACATAATCGCCTTTACGACATCCATGGGAAAGAAATAGGGTAGTCCTATTCTTTTTTTCTATTAATGCCTGGAACCACACGGCACCGATAACGAAGTATGTGTAAGAAATTCCTAACAAAATTTCTGAGGAAATTCCCATAATGTTTTAAACGGCCTGAAAAATTTGGAACGCTTGCCTGTTAGGGGAAATGAGAACGTCGTTAAATATGTATATAAGTGTATGGTACATGCTGTATTTTTAACGTCTCCATATCATAAATTCTAAAGAAATGTCAGGATACGAAGTGTATGGTCATACGAGTATTTATTTTCGCCATCAAAATACATACATACATAAAATCATCACGTCTATATCCCTTGCGGGGTAGACAGAGCCAAGAGTCTTAAAAAGACTGAAAGGCCACATTGACCTATTTGGCTTAAAGATAGAATTGAGAATGCAATAGTGACTGGTTGCTAGCCCATCGCCTACAAGAAGAAATCCAAGTTTAGTCGACTTTTACGACATCCACGGGTAAGACGTCTTATTCTTTTAAAGTGTCGTGAACCACAAGGCGTCATCAAAAATGTCTTTGGTATTTTTTTCATCATACAGCTAATTCTTGCTTTAACCAAAAACTAATGCAAAAATAAAATTAATATAATACCTACAAATAAACAGTACCTTACTTGCAAAATATGAGTTACAAATCACGCGAAGTTTAATAAAAGGCAAACCATAAATCGATGATTTTAAAATTATCTGAACGCACTGAAAGAAATTATGAAAATGAATGAATTATAAATTAAAAAAAAAAACACTTACAAAAATGTTACCAACCAGCTACATCTGTAAAATTGAATGAATAAGTACTTAGGAATGTAAAATTCAACAGCCTTTAGCATTATCTAAGCTTAGCTCTTAGTTGTGGGACCGATAGATAGATACATGAATAATTAATGTGCACTAACACTACACAACCGTTTCTACCAGTTTTTGTATTGCTAACCCTACTAATTCTACATACATGTATGTATCCTATTATTTTTTCTATTAGTGCCGGGAAACACACTGCACTTTAAACAAATTTAAAACTTTACAAAAATAAGAAGAAAATAAGTTCTCAGTGAAGATATGAGGTATCGAAATGGTTTTCATACATCGTTTTAAAATCAATTGAGAATCTTAAGTAAACCTCGACCCTACTCTTGTCTTTGTAGTACTTACGTTTAAATGAGAAATGTTATTTCCACTCATCTCTTTTCACGTGAAGATTTATCGCAATACCTTTTGAAGAACGCTGATTCGGACGCGTAATGCAAGAAAGAGGCGTTTGATCTTTTCAATAGAATCGGTTGTAATTGCGACCTTCTGCCGTTTGGTTTAAGGATGACACAAAAGGTATAGTAAGTACTTTCAAAAATGCAATAAGGTACCTAAACAAGGCTGTGTACTATAATATTTACCAAACTAAACGTACATATTTATGTTGTTACATACACACATATAATCACGTCTCCCTTGCGGGGTAGACAAAGCCAACAGTCTTGATAATACTGATAGGCCTCATTCAGCTGTTTGGCTTAATGATAGAATTAAGATTCAAATAGAGACAGGTTGCTAGCCCATCGCCTAAAAAAGAATCCCAAATTTGTAAGCCTATCCCTTAGTCGCCTTTTACGGCATCCATGGAAAAGAGATGCAGGAGTAGTCTTGTTCTTTTTTGTATTGATGCCGGGAACCACACGGCACAGAGTGAAGTCGATTGAAAATATTTCACTCGCAACTACAAGAACGAAGTTGGGTGAATATATTTTATTCCATTTTACGTAGGGGACGCTGAATGTGATAGCGCCCGCCGTGGGACGTCACTCTAAACAAATACATCGAGTTTAAAGAAATCTCGATAACTTTGCTCTTGAACTCATACGTACGCTTTGAGCAAAACCGCTCAACTTTACAACTACTTTATTTAACTGTTGTCTCAAAGCATTTCTTCACATGCCTTTTAGGATAGATAAAATGGATGTGATTTTATAGAATACCACCTTATATATTACACAGATTGAGCTAGCCTCGAAGTAAGTTCGAGACTTGTGTTAACGAGACTCGCAACAATTATATAAATTATAATGGTACTCATTATAATTTATATAATTGTTGCGAGATAGATTATTAGATTATATAGATAAACATCCAAGAATGGTCTGGGCCAATTAGAAAAAGTTCTTTTCTCATCATGCCCTGACCGGGATTCGAAAACGGGACCTCCTGTGTCACAGACAATCGCACTACCGCTGCGCCACAGAGGCCGTCCATATAATATACTAGAGGCCGCCCGCGACTTCGTCCGCATGGAAACCCTATCAATCCCGCGGGAACTCTGGGATAAAAAGTAGCCTATGTGTTATTCTGGGTCTTCAGCTACCTACATACCAAATTTCATGGTAATCGGTTCAGTAGTTTTTGCGTGAAAGAGTAACAAACATCCATACATCCATACAAACTTTCGCCTTTATAATAGTAGTAGGATAGGATAAATATTTTTAATAATACAAACTTTAAACATGCAGTGGCAATGAAAATGATCGTTTGTTTGTTTGTAATATCTTTATTGCATAGAAATTTACACAGTTACAACAAAATAGTACATAATTATAAAAGAAACAAATCACTTGCAATGGCGGACTTATCCCATGAAGGGATCCCTTCTAGTCAACCGGCAATAATTTCGTAATTTTAACTACAATATGACAATTATGATCACAAATAGCTAATGAACCGTCACTTAGACACATATCACAGTAAGCAGCCTTCGTACAACTAGATCCTGATAATTAATCCTGCTTAACTGACTGAGAGACAAGAGATTACTAGCTATATGACTGCATTATACTGACAGAATAGCTAATGATATTGTGTTAATGAAGGAAATTATATATTGGATTTGCACTTTGCACAAAGAGGTGGACGGACAGCGTAAAGGATAGTATGAGGAGAAAGGGAGTGACCAGTGAGATGGCAATTGACAGAAGTATACATACATACATATAGTCACGTCTACTACTCTGTCAAGAAAGTAGCGGGAAAAGATCAATAATACACAAACTGTTTGTTATTCATCCAAATTTATTTTATCACCTTCATAATATGCTCCTTTAGAAACGATACACTTACGCCAACGAATAATCCAATGATCAAAACATTTTTTAAACGCTGTTTCCGGAATTGAGGTCAGTTCTCCCCGCGAATTCTCTTTTATGTCTTCTACCGATTGAAAACGGGTGCCACGAAGTGGTAATTTGAGTTTAGGAAAAAGAAAAAAGTCGGCTGGAGCCATATCTGGTGAATATGGTGGTTGCTCGATGGTATTTGTTGAGTGTTTGGTTAAAAATTCGTTCACAATGATGGCCTTGTGCGAAGGTGCATTATCATGGTGCAAAATCCAAGAATTTTCTTTCCACAAATCTGGCCTTTTTCGTCGGATTTGCTCTCTTAAACGCCGCATAACACTCAAATAATATTCCTTATTTACCGTTTGACCTTCCGGCAAGAATTCCGAGTGCACAACACCGCGATAGTCAAAGAAAACAGTCAACATGACTTTGACTTTTGAACGACTTTGGCGTGGTTTTTTCGGTTTCAGTTCAGTTGGAAGGCGCCACTCCGAAGCTTGTTGACTAGTTTGCATGTCAAACTCGTAAACCCACGTCTCGTCACCAGTAACAATGCGTTTCATGAATGTTGGGTCGGAATTGACTCGTTCTAGCATGTCCTCAGCGAATCTCATGAGATTGAGTTTTAAAAAAAATTCAGGTCTTTTGGGACTAGCCGAGCGGCAACATGTTTCATACCCAAATTATTAGTTAAAATGGTACGGATCGACTCGTGAGATACAGAAAGTTCGGTGGCTATCTCTCTCAAAGTTGAATGAGGATTTTCAGTCACTATTTCCTTCACTTTTGCGATGTTAACTTCAGTTGCAGACGTTGATGGCCTACCAGAGCGAGGCAAATCTTCCATCACATCTCGACCGCTTTTGAACGCTTTGTACCACTCATAAGCACGAGTTTTTGATAAAGTCGATTCACCGTAAGCCTTCTGTAACATTTTCAGTGACTCCGAACACGATATTCCATTGGCAATGCAAAATTTAAGACAAACTCTTTGTTCGATGTTTTTATCCATTATGAAATTAGCAATACACACTAGATATGATATAACTAAAAATAGCACTGTATTTAATGTAAACAACAGATGCAACTCAAACTCCGCGCCAAAATGGAAAACAGTTGTGCCAATCTAACAACAACAAAAAAAACAAAAATTTGAATTTGGAACCATAAATAAATAATCCATTCCCGATACTTTTCTGACTGAATGTATATCCCTTACGGGGTAGACAGAGCCAATAGTCCCGAAAAGACTGAATGGCCACATTCAGCTGATCGGCTTAATGATGGAATTGAGATCCAAATATTGACAGGTTGCTAGCCCATGGCCTTAAAAAAGAATAACAAGTATGTAAACCTATCCCTTAATTGCTTTTTACGACATCTATGGGAAAGAAATGGAGTGGTCCTATTCTTTTTTGTATTGATGCCGGGAACCACACGGCACAGACATTGACAAAAGTAATTGGCAAAAACTAACATTCTGTGCCGACTCCATGTAGAAAGTGGGAAAAGGTAACGACGAAGAAGAAGAAGAAGCACTTCACAAGGGTACGTATTTGTTAGCAAACCCTATTCTATAGATAGATAGACTCTTTATTGCACCATAAGAAAAAGAAAAACAGAACAAAAACACAGGTAGGTAATAAGGTACAAAGGCGGACTTATCGCTAAAGCAATCTCTTCCAGTCAACCTTAGGGTGGGAGGAAATTCTATCTGGCGGAAAACTCTCGTGTACGCAAATGTATTCTTGTCATAGTGTTTTTGGCTTCCTCAATACAGGCTTTCCTAGTGAGGGAACTATAGATTAATTTATTGTAAAATGTATTCTCCAATGTATGTAATACAATGAACACTTGGGATTCCTCTTGTAGGCGATGGACTAGCAACCTGTCTCTATTTGAATCTCAATACCATTATAAAGCCATGAAGCTGAATGTGGCCTTTCAGTCTTTTGAAGAGTGCTCTGCATGAGATATAGACGTTGTTTGGAAATAAGCAACCTCTTTATATTTGCAACTGGCCACTAATAAAAAAAGAGTTTTTCAGACAGAACATAAATAAGAAAGTGACGATCGAGAGACAAGTTGAAGAGCAAATTGTTAACATATAAGTCCCGTTTGTATGTAATGTATGATTTAATTCTTTTAACGAAAATATACAGTTTTAAATTAGTTCAGGAAGAGTAGAGTTTTATTTTGTTTTAAAGTACATTTTCCCGTAACATAATATTTTAAAGTTCATGAACATACGTATGTACGAGTATACCAATGTACTTGCTTCTGTGCAGTGTTTCGTTTGTATGTTGCAGCCAATAAACAATGATATTTCTTTTATTTTTTCTATAGGTATTACATTTTCAACAAGTTAGAAGATTAACTAAATAAACTTCAATTATGATCACAATCTTGTATTGAGTTAAACAGGAAGTAACTCACGTCTGACATCTGCAACCTTTGCAGGGAACCATGTCCATATTGAAAGACTTCTAAGGCCAGACTGGAATCGCTTTTATCCAAAATCGTGGTCACAGGCGGGTCCTGGATTCCTCTCCAGAGAGGTGAAGATGCATCTAAGACTAACGCCAGGGAGGTGATCGACTCAAGCCTCTTTTGTCCGGTTATACTGAAAATGTTCGAAGGTAGATTAAGACTGCGAATTTTCACTTGCTTCAATCCTTACACCTCTCTTCTGCAACTTCTTTCATCATCTTCATACACATACACGTGATAATTAGAGTTCCTCCTCCTAAAATCTTCATTTTAGAAGTATAGTAAGAAGTGACAATAATATTATAATGGACATCATTAACCGAAAAGCAAAACAGGTGGCAATTTTAACCAAACGACAAAATACAGAACAATGTTCAAGTCCTAATTCAAAGCACATAATGAGTAAACAAACAAACATTCATACAATAGTCCATTATTATACAATATTCGGGCGGCAACCCGCGTCATTAGAGCGCGCCCGGCTCAGCCGCATCTGTAAAAAGTTTTACTCCCCAGAACAGAGTGTGGTATAGAAACGAGTTGTTTTTTTTTTAATCATCCATCATAAATTTTTTATTTGCTTAAATACGAGTACAATACATTTAACGCATAATTAGTTATTATAAGGATCTTGTATTTCGCCTTAAAGCTAATTAGCATGCAAATATTAATATGTAAAGAAAAAAGAACATATTTCATATGGGAATATCTTAAGAGTCAGCTTTATTGGCGTGTCTTAACTGAAAATAAGCTTGTAATCTCCCGAGACATGGTTAATCTTTCAGCTCTGGTTCAGATTATCATGATCTAGATCATTCTAACTTACAAGTCATTTTTGCTGTCATAGCTTTGATACAATTTTGTATGCATACAGCCATATGAAATCATGCGTAAGCGCAGCACAACTCTTAAATAATAACTCTCAAAATGGAAAAAGCTAATTATATTATTACAGATTTTACCACCTTGCAAGTGAATTAAGATGCAATTTTTGGTTACATCATGCATATCTGAACAAAAGAATGAAGCTGAAATTGTCAAACTAATAATAGAAATCAACTCCACAGCACTCGCTGTTCACGGAACAAACGCTTTCATTTCAGCAGGTTTTCGCTCGCTGTCGAAACTTATTTGCATAAGTAAAACTGGGAAATGGACCGAAAAATGTACGGATTCCAACTGATTCATTTGTAGGCGCCGGCCTTA